>NC_133455.1:16403000-17012000 GCF_048565385.1 Saimiri boliviensis | reverse complement strand
TGTTTACAACTAATTGATCACAACCAGTTACAGATTTCTTTGTTCCTTCTCCACTCCCGCTGCTTCACTTGACTAGCCTTAATAAATAATAAATAAATAAATAAATAAATAAGAAACATTAATATTTTTCAATGAAGATGCTAAGATAAAAATAAAGAGTGGTATTTCTTTAATGTGGCCTATGAGTGAAGAAAACAACTTACCTTCTATGCAAAGAAAACTCATTTGTGTCACACTTCGTATAGGTAAACAGCAAGAATGAATGATTTATTTTCACAGGATTAAGAGAATAAAATTGGACTCACATCTTTAGCCTTTGCTTGAAGAATGCTGTTAAATGTCATATATTCTTCTGAAAACCTAACTTTACTATTGTGCTACTTTAAGGTATTATGTGAGAATTTTATCTACTTTCAATGTCAAAACTGCAATGACTTTTGCACCAACCTAATATATACTGTAAAATTTTTCAAAGTATGAGAGTCCTGTAATATGACCATTATAAACAATGTAAGAACTTTACAATTAATTACAGAATCTCATAAGAGTTTTTATATCTGTAACAAAATCCAACTTGTTTCACTGTTTAGAAAGACGGGATTTATTGACGTGTTATTAACAATGGCGTAAGCATGTGGGTACCTTTAAGCATCACCAGCCTTTGTTTTCTCATTGATTTTTGCTTCATTAAGTAAAGCTAATTTGTACCTCCCATTAATTTTTCTTTGCATTTCTTTTAAGTATCAGGCAGATGAATGCTTTTCTTATAAAGTTTCTTATAAAGACTGGTTGAAACTGAGTCTTCCTTGATGTAGACTTTTTAGCTATCAATTACTTGCACAGATTAGGGTCTAATGAATGTGTTGATTTGTTATATTTTGTGAATACAGTATTTGATATATTTGTTTAGACATGGGTCATATTCCCAAGACACCTTATTATATATTTGCAAATATTTCAAAATCCAAACAATCCAAAATTTGAAACACATCTGGTCCCAAGCATTTTGGATAAAGTGTATTCAACCTGTATCACTGGTTTTCAAGCACTTTTTCAAAATTTTTAATGAAACTACCAAAATGCAGTTATAATTACATTCAAGTTTATAAAGTGTAAGTATTTCACACTCTTGACATGATTCATTAAAGGCTAAAATAGATTAAGTAACCGCCAGAGGTCACATACAAGACTAGGAGCTATTATAAAGACAGGCAACTAACTGTAATCCCAACACATATTCTGGAGTCTGAAAGTCCAGAATTTAAGTCCCAAATCCACATTAATAGCTATCTGACCTTCAGGCAAGTCACATATCTCTGTGAGTTTTACATCTGTAAAATGGGAACGCTATCATTTATCTCTCAAGGTTGTTAGGAGGATTAAATGAGGTATTTATTTAATTGGCAGATACTTACAAACTAGGTCAAGGCATTCTTCTAGGCACTTTTTAATATTAACTCACTTCAGTTCCATAATTCTACAACGTAGAGACAAGAATTATCTTTCTTTTACAGATGAACTAAAACAGAAGGGTTAAATAACTTACTTCTCTAAGGTACAAAGCAGCAAAGTCAAGATTTGAATCCATGCAGTCTAGCCTCAAAGTTCAGGCTCTTTAGCATCACATTAAGGTGTCTCTCATAGGATCTAAAACACTTGCCTGGCACTTAACGTAATGATGAGAATGGTAATAAACCACACAGTGCCCAGCCTAATATACAAGCATAACACACCCTAGAGACCCTTAAAGATGGTCTTGAGATGACATACAAAATACACAAGTACATCTAGATTAAATTTACATAGCACAGAAATCTCTAATGATACAAATTAAGGCTACCACTTTAGGAATTTAGAAGAAATCATTACCATTACTATTTCAAAAATCATCACTGTTTCCCAAGTATGAATGCCTAGATTTTCTCTTAACATTGCTAAATGAATCTTACAAACAATCAGCACCTAATATTTTGGTCCTATCAATTATTTAGCACTCAGTTTCGAATATAAACTAATGATATTAATTTTTGAAAGAAAATACTCAAGTGTACTTCAATATAAAAACTCCAAAGAGAATTAAATTTACTATTTTCTTTTTCCAAAAAAATCAGTATTTTAATAAAGTAATAAATGTTCACTGAAGAAAACTGAAAAATACAAGGATACAGAGAAGACATTTCCACCAGCAGTTCAATATCAGCTTTACTTTTCAATGAAGTCTGAGACATTCAATTTTCAGATAAATGATTTATTTCAATTTTGAAACTTGATGAAGTTTCATGAACCAAAATAGTTACTGTCAAGGTGCTTCAAGTTAGAAATGTGCTTCTAACAGGTGAAACATTTAACTCTACATAAAATGGTTTTAATATAATAAATAATTTTCTCCATTTCTTTTTTTTTTTTTTGAGATGTAGTCACCCAGGCTGGAGTGCAATGGTGTGATCTCGGCTCACCAAAACCTCCATCTCCTGGGTTCAAGCGATTCAACCCTCAGCCTCCTGAGTAGCTGAGATTATAGGCATGTGCCACCACGCTCAGCTAATTTTTTATTTTTAGTGGAGACGGGGTTTCTCCATGTTGGTCAGGCTGGTATCAAACTCCTGACCTCAGGTGATCCACCTACCTCAGCCTCCCAAAGTGCTGGGATTACAGGCATGAGCCACCATGCCTGGCCCACTTCTTATGCTTAACTTAAACTAAATTCAGTCAGATGATGTTTGACTTGAATTCAACTAAAATTTTTTTTAAACTTAAACAAATTTTATATAATGAGTCATATGGTTACAAATTGATTACTAGTTAATGACAAAACTTGGAATTAAAGTTCATTCTCTTCCACAGTACAGATAAGACCAAGTCACTCAATAGGCATCACCCAACCATAACATGTTTTAGCTTCTAAATATGGAGCCCTCTTATGAACACAAACTTTCAGGGAGAATCAATACTATTTAAATTAATACCTATTCAAAAGACATTTACACTTTCAATACACTATATTAGCATTAATTTCTCCCCTGTTCCCAAAGGCCAATCTCAAAATCTAAGTCTTGCATCAGCTAATAAAAGGCAAGGAAAATACAAAGCAGTCAAGTAAACTGATTCTTTCTCCCTTCTCCTCAAGCCCTGTTCAACTGGCAAACACTGATAGTCTGATAGAATCTTTCTGGGTCCTACCATCCTAAAGGCTGATTTGATATTATTTTATTTTACTCTAATTTATAGGGCAGATAAGACTAGTTCTGTACCTTTCAATATTCTAAACTAGTAACAATTAACACTTAATGTTACAAATGATCCTCTTAAACATCTTTTACTGTCATTTTGAAACATGAGTGAGCTCAAATCAATCAGATCAGTACAAAGTACTTCAATACTGTGGTAATTCAGTGTTCAGAACTGGTCTGAACAAATAGCTCCTTATATCTCAGGCAATTTAACTTGGAAAAAATTTTCAGTTTCTACACTTTATTTGATTTAATGATAATCAAGCTAGAACTAGTTTTTATTATATGCTTAAATCATTTTCTAAGCAAATTTTTTTATTTGCCATTTAAAGAACAAGCAGTCTTCTTATTCTGCAGATACTCTTGTTAAAGACCCTTTATGTACAGTGCTAAACCCCAAGGAATATTTTCAACATATTATGTGATTAGCAATTAAACAAAACAAGCAGCCCTTAGAGGAATTTTATAAAACCTTGGGAGTTACCAGAAACATTACATATGTATGTGCATCATAACAGATTAGCAAACTACATTACATTTTGTGTCAAGGTGATGGGCAGATTCGCGCCCACTCTGGGTCAGTAAACATTATTTTATATGATCCATGCTGTATCTCCTTCAAACTACTATTATGTCACAAACACCACCACTTAAATTCCCTTTCTGCTCCATATCCCCATTTCCAGCCATAATACCCTGGTATGAGAAGTACTATGAGCTTACAAATTAGCTCACTGATACAGAAGTTGTGATCTGATTTGAAATGCATGGGATTAGATTTCTATTCCCATTGGAAGTTGCCTACAATCCTAGCTCCATTTCGCAACTCTCTGCATTTGTAAAACTTTCCTTTAACAGGAACAAGGAACTGCAGAAAAGGATTAATTAGAAAACGTGGCACTAGTTCACCAAATAACGCGGTACACGAGTAGACACATGCTTGTAGGGAAATAGAGTCAGGACCAGCCACTGAACACAATTACTTTTTGAGTCTAAAGATAAAACAGCTTGACTCTCGGATTTTCTTATAACAGCACGAAACTAAAACTCATAAGCATTTATTGTGAGAAAGGTCCTTTAAAACGATCTGGTCCAAACCCCTCATTTTCTTGATGAACAATGGTAAAGAATTAGACCAATTTCAATCCAAGTATTCAAGTGCCTGCTATGTGCTGTGTATTAGTTCACGAATTCAATTTTGCAAAGAGACTTATTTAGTACACACATGAAATATGCCTGTTTACAATATACAGTTCACCAGTTTTTTGGCTGTGTGTGTGTGTGTGTGTGTGTGTGTGTGTGTGTGTGTGTGTTTTGAGACGGTATCTTGCTCTGTCGCCCAGGCTAAAGCGTAGTGGCGCAATCTCGGCTCACTACAACCTCCACCTCCCAGGTTCAAGCAATTCTCCTGCCTCAGCCTCCTGAGTAGCTGGGATCACAGGCACACATCACCACACCTGGCTAATTTTTGTACTTTTAGTAGGGACAGGGATTCACTATGTTGGCCAGGCTGGTCTCAAATTCCTGACCTCAGGTGATCCACCCACCTCAGCCTCCCAAAGTGCTGGGATTACAGGCGTGAACCACAGCGCCTGGCCCACAGTTCACTTTGAAGCTTATAAAATTAACTGAGAGGCAGTACAGATTTGTGGGAAGAACAGAAATCTAAGCACTGGCACCACTTAGTGATTTAAATACCATGGCGCTTTATGCAAATTATTCAACCTCTTATTATAGATGGGCAACCTTACCTCTCAAGTCCTTCCAGCTTCAGTAACAAAGCAAATTAGGTTCATTTGTTAAAAATTAGCATTGAGTAATTTGAAAGTCCACACTTGGGTACTAAGAATTTGAATTAAAGTAAGTATTTAATTATGCTTAATGTTACAGCGGATTATAAGTAAAATTACTTGTGTATAGATACAATGTAAGAATATTCTGAAAGACTAGAGATCATTCCTTGTGAGTATGTCTGGTGACAAGGGGAAGCAAGAGGTAAAGGATGGGACTTCCGTTTCTCAACTTACAGTCTTTTACACTGCCTAATTCTTTCATGAGTATGTATTATTTTTACAATTTTTTAAACTCTTACTTTAAAAAAAAGAAAAGTACTTAAATCACGGAAGGCAATGTAATACAGCAGAAAGTTCTTCCTATGGACTAGAAAAGGGCAGAGAAGACTTCCAGTTTGGCTCCAGCTAGCTCTGAAAGCTTGAGAAGTCTACCTGAGTTCCAGCAATCTAGCTCTCTTATGAAAACAAGAATGAAACTACACTGTTGTCGCCACCCCAGTGGACTCAATGTTACATTAACTGGTCTTAGGTTACTATTCTCTCATTCAATCATTCAGTGCAATCATTCAAATACTGAAAGAAGAACAAGAACTGAACAAATGTAAAAGAGCATGGAAATTAATTTCCCTATCATGAAAATAATTAACAGTCCAAAAATAAAAAAAAACTATCAGAGTTCTGGAAATGTTTAACTTGCTAAAGAAAAGGTGAGAAGAGATAAAAGATAAACTTGGTAAAAACCCAAAATCTATTATTGAAGAAGGTAAATAAATGTTCAGAACTTGACCTGAGCTGATTTTATTACAACGCTTTCCAAACATATGTCAGTAATTAAATGTTTGAAATCTTCTAAATCACATAAATTATACCTCTGGTAGGGACTGTGAGATGATATTATCTTCTGTTTCCTAATTGACTGAGGGGTCATACCTTCTTTCTCTAAATACTAATTCAATTACTGATCTCCCTAATGTTAGATCTGAATGCATGAAATTACTCTTTTCAACTTAACATTCGTCCTCTATCAGAGAAGAGTAAGATATATCATTGCGTTTTTCTTCACAGCTTTATTTGACTAACAACAGGGTCATGTGGTTATCAAAGCTGCTTTCTCACAGTTTATTATTGATGTGTATTTCTCTATTGCAGCTTTCTCCCCAATCACATACCTTAAATAAAGCATACTATTAAACATTAAAACTTGAACTCTGGCTGGGAGTAGTAGCTCACACCTATAATCCCAGCACTTTGAGAGGCCAAGGCCAGCAGTCGTTGAGGTCAGGAGTTCAAGACCAACCTGTCCAACACAGCGAAACCCCATCTCTACTAAAAATACATAAATTAGGTGGGCATGGTGGTGTGAGCCTATAGTCCCACCTATAATCCCAGCTAATCATGAGGCTGAGGCAAGGAGAATCACTTGAACCCAGGAGGCAGAGGTTGCAGTGAGTCAAGATCTTGCCACTGCACTCCAACCTGGGTGACAGAGAAAGACTCTGTCTCAAAACAAGAACCACCACCACCAAAAAAACTCAGCCTTCTTTAGCATTTATAATATGCTCAATTTTTAAGCTTTAAAAGAATATTTTTGGTCAGGCACTGTGGCTCATGCCTGTAATACCAGCAGTTTGGAAGGTCAAGGCAGACGACTCGCCTAAGGTTGGGAGTTAAAAACCAGCCTGACCAATATGCAGAAACACTATCTCTACTAAAAATACAAAAAATTATTCGGGCATGGTGGAGCATGCTTGTAATCCCAGCTACTCAGGAGACTGAGGCAGGAGAATCACTTGAACCCAAGAGGCAGAGGTTTTGGCGAGCCAAGATCGTGCCATTGCATTCCAGCACGGGCAAAAAAAGTGAGACTGTTTTTTAAAAAAAAAAAAAGGTATTTTTTCTTTTGGTTTTTTGTGTGTGTGTGTGTTTTTGTTGTTGTTGTTGTTGTTTTGTTTTTGTGTGTGTGTGTGTTTTTTTTTTTTTTTCTCGAGACGGAGTTTTGCTCTTGTTACCCAGGCTGGAGTGCAATGGCGCGATCTCGGCTCACCGCAACCTCCGCCTCCTGGGTTCAGGCAATTGTCCTGCCTCAGCCTCCTGAGTAGCTGGGATTACAGGCACGTGCCACTATGCCCAGCTAATTTTTTGTATTTTTAGTAGAGACGGGGTTTCACCATGTTGACCAGGATGGTCTCGATCTCTTGACCTTGTGATCCACCCACCTCAGCCTCCCAAAGTGTTGGGATTACAGGCTTAAGCCACCGCGCCCGGCTGGTATTTTTTCTTATATCTTACCTAACAGATAAAATGAATAAAGGAGGGGAAAAAATGACATTTTTTTCCTTCCATAACTCTAGTTTGGCTAAATGTTACAAAGAAAAGTATGTGTCCTCCAAAGCAAATTACTGAATATTTAGGCAAACCTTCAAGAGGCAGACAGAAGCCTCACCACTCCATACTCCTGTTCTCTATTCTTTTAACCCTAAGATTCAAATTGATTGGAGATACTTGACTACACTAAAAATTTTCAGTTTGACAGCTCTAGAGGAAAGCACAGACATGTTACTACCACAAGGTAGCCCTTGGCAGAGCAGGCTCCAGCTTAGCCCCTTAGGGCAAGTATGCAGACCAGTGCCTATCAATTCAGAGAATGTATAAGGATAGAAATCATTTTCTTCTTCTTCTTCCATATGTATTTAAATATCCTGCTTGGAGCTTTATTGTGCAAGCAAAGTTCATTTAAAAAAAAAAAAAAAAAACAGGATCAGGAATCTTCTTCAAAGTCTAGAAGGCTCTGCAGTGTCTGGTCTTCCACAAATAGTTTTTCCATTGTTTGCCATTACACTTTCTAGTCCAGAGGCTAAAAAAATCATCAGTTTTTTTGTTTCTTCTTTAATATTTCACACTTAACATTAAGCCACTATATCTTACTTTTTCCATTTTTGGGGGAAAACATGGTATTTATTATTTCTTTGCTAAGAACAAGTGCAAGAAACTTGGAATCAGACTGTTCTAGCAGCTGCCTGCCCCCCACCCCCCACCTTAGCAGTGTTACCTTGGACAAGCTGCTTATCCCCATGTATCTCGATTCCTTTAACTAAAATTAGGAGCATCACTGCTACTACTACCACTTAATCTCAGAAGGCTACTGTGAGAGGTAACAAGACATAAGGCACTGTACAAGTAGTTTGCATAAATGTCTTGCCTTTCTCCTCTAAAATGTGCTCTCAGGCAGTACCTTCCAGATCTGTGTAATATGATTCCCTAGGACTCCACTTCCTCAGCTGTAAAACCAAAGAAAATAACACAAAGCACCCAGTATGTAGTGAACACTAAAAATAATTTCTATAAAGGATTTACTAGCATAGTATCTGAACAAATGCCAGTCCTAACTTACAGGTAACAGTTCCTTTTCCTTCCAACTTGAAGCTGTGCTACTGAACCTCTTCACATTGTAACTTTTGATCCTGCCACTTCAATTTGTCTTTGAGTACACATCTAGACCCGGAGGCTCCAAGAAACAGACGTCCTTTCTGCTAGCAACTTCCCTTAAAATTTGAAGAAGATGCCAATTGATTAAATCCATCCAGAGATGCTATAGTGGCACCAGAGTAAAAGAATATGCTATAATACATTTCAGGTGTTTCTCAACTTCAACAGTGTGAGATATGCTCTAGCCTCAAAAAATTAACATAAGCCGTAAGAGTCTAAAGATTTTAAGTGCTAAAATCCTTGGCAGAGGACAAAATAAGATAATACAAAAGGCACTCAATGGGGGCTAAGCATGGTGGCTCATGCTTGTAATCCCAACACATTGGGAGGCTGAGGCCAGAGGACTGCTTGAGACCAGGAATTCAACACTGGCCTGAAAGTAGTGGAACTCCGTCTCTACAAAAATACAAAAATACAAAAATAAGCCAGGCACAGTGGTACACACCTGTAGTCTCTGTCACTCAGGAGGCTAAGAACAGAGGACTGCTTGAGCCCAGGAGTTGGAGGCTACAGTGAGCTGTCATCACACTACTGTACTCCAGCATGGGTGACAGAGCAAGGCTTTTTCTTACAAACAAAATATAAAACCACAAAACTTTGTTTTAACAAAACAAAACAAAAACTACAAAAGCACTCACAAAAAACAGTCCCAGGACACAATAATGAATTCTGCAGAAGCGAGGAGTCAAGAGCAAGCCTTCAAAAGAAGGCTTGTTTTTGAGGGTTTTTTAAAGCCTTTTTTTTTTTAATCTTTAAATATCAAGACCATGTTTATCTGTAGCCCTGGAATCACAAAATTCTTAAATTCTAACAAGCAACTAAACTGACTTTTGAGTTATTACTACCAATTCTGGAAAGTAATTCACCATCTTTTATACATCTCAGGCCCAAAGGGCAGAGCACAAATAGACATAAAATAGTGTCTCTGCTCTCTCTGGGTCTCAGGAGTCCTATTTCTAGGGTCAACTCTTCATATCTTTCTTTCATGGCTGCTAAGCATGCCCTTTCCTCTCTAGTCAGTGCAGTCTTTCCTGGAGACACCACAGTGACATGTGTCTGTCTTACTGCTGCTTCTCTCCTCTTGATTCCACCCCAAGCCATCCAAACCTTACAGACTCATCAAAATCCATTTTAACTTCATAAATATCTCTTCTTCACTAGAGCTCGTATCAGTATCTACCTGTTTTCACCTTTATTTCTTATCTTCTACTTAACAGATCAAGATACTAACTGTAACAGTGTCTTACCTCTAAGGGCTTTAAGTATTTATGTCTTATCTTCATAATAATACCCAATTCCTTGGCAGGACTTTGTCAAGTTATTTTACACATTCCCGCTAAGGACCAAAGCAAGATCATTTTTCTTTGCGAAAAACTACTGTTAGAAGAGCTATTCACAGAATATAGACAACAAAACAAATATATTAGGAAATTAGTAAATAAGGTAGAACAAGTACTTAAAATGAATATAAAGTATCCTCTTGCTTTCAAACAGTTGACAGTCATATATGCATATACTTGGACCAAATGTCACATAACTATTAAGTAAAAATAAAGGAATAGAACACTGAGTAGAGTATGTATATCACTGGATATACTATTTGTATAAGAAAGGGAAATACATACATACACATTTGTGCACACAGGCACAGACTAATGATCTCCGTAAGGATGAAAATGAACTGGTAAAAGGGTTTAACACTAGAAGAAAAACAGGGTGGCCAGGCAGTGGATACAGAAGACTTACTTTCTCCCCCTATCCCATTCTGTGGAGCTAAATTTTGCATCATCTACATGTACTTCCCATTCCAAATAAGTTAAATAGGATAAAATAATTAGAGAGTTTATCTATTAAAAGGAAAACATTTTTTAGGTATACACAGTTCAGTGAATTAACAAAATAATTGACCAGGTGCCTTGGCTCATGTATCTAATCTCAGCACTTTTGGGAGGCTGAGGCGGGCAGATCACTTGAGGACAAGAGTCCAAGACCACCCTGACCAACATAGTGAAACCCTGTCTCTACTCAAAATACAAAACATTAGGCGGGCATGGTGGCATGTACCTGTAGTCCCAGCTATTCAGGAGGCTGAAGCACAAGAATTGCTTCAACTCAGGAGGCGGAGTCTGCAGTAAGCTGAGATCAGTCACACCACTGTACTCTAGCCTGAGTGACAGAGTAAGACTCTGTCTCCCCGCCACCAAAAAAAAAAAAAAAAAAATTAAAATGCTCTGCTATGCATATGATTTATTATGATAAAGACTTAAACATTCATCCAACCATTTCTTGGGCAATTCTAAACGCCAGCCTCTATGCAATTCTGTAAAGAGATAAATTATTTTAATACTTTATAATCAATAATTATTTCTACAATTTATAATCATTAACTTTATTAATGAAAGCGGTATAAATAACTGCGAAAAAATAGTGGTTATGAACCTAGAAAGGCCTGAATTTAAATCCAGGATCCTAGACTTTGTAGATGTGTGATTCTCAGCTAATTATTTACTTTGTCTGAACACTAATTTCCCTTTTAAGAGCAGAGGTCAGCAAACTATGGCCTTAAGGCAAATTACATCCTGCCACCCATTTCTTGTAAATAAAGCTTTCTTGGAACAACCCATGCCTATTTGCCTACATGTCATCTATGGCTGCTTTCTGAGTACAATGTGAAACTTGACTAGTTTTGACAGAGTCCATGTGTCCCCAAAAGCCAAACATACTTATTATCTGATACTTTACAATAAAAGTTCACCTGCCCCTGCCTAAAAGTAAAATGCATACAAACCACATCTACTGTGTAATTTTCTAATATAAAATCTCAGGATCTGTATCTTAGGGCAAAAGAAAAAGAAAAAAGTAAGGAGTAAAAATGGCTTAAAGAATGTAAAACTCCACTCCAAGCAGGCATCAGGTCAAAACTATTTCAGAATGACATCAAGACATTATTTATCTTTTTCACTCTTTCTCCAAGTGTACAATAACATTTTCCAGAGTCTACACGACTCATGATGTCAAAAGACAACAACACAGTTGTATTCCCTTAAGTCAGATATTAAAGAGATTTGCAAAAATAGTGCCATTATTCTTACATTTTGTTTTAAAACACAGTTATTTTAGTTAAAATATAATCATTCATGTTAACATGTAGTGGGTTTATTATTATTTTAAAAGTCAGACATAACTTCTCTCAGTTTTATTTGTTGTTGTTGATGGTGGTGGGTTTTTTTGAGACATGGTCTCACTCTGTCACCCAGACCGACATGCAGTGGTAACAGCTCACTGCAGCCTCAACCTCCAAAGTTCAACCAATTCTCCCACCTCAGCCTCCCAAGTAGCAGGGAATACTGGCACATGACCCATGCCCAGCTAACATTTTTTTACCTTTTGTAGAGATGGGAGGTCTCACTATATTGCTCAGGCTGGCCTCAAACTACTAGGCTCAAGGGATCCTCTTCCTTAGCCTCCCAAAGGGCTTGGATGATGAGCATGAGCTGCAGCACCCAGGCTTTTTCTCTGTATTACCATTATTATTATTTGCGACAGGGTCTCTCTCTGTCACCCAGGCTGGAGTGCAGTGGCATGATCACAGCTCACTGCAGCCTTCACCTCCTGGGCTCAAGTGATCCTCCTGCCTTAGCCCCTCAAGTAGCTGGGACTACAAACTACAAGTGTATACCACCATGCCCAGCTAATTTTTTTTTTTTTTTTTAAAGAGATGGGGTTTTACCATGTCAAGTAGGATGGTCTCAACTCCAAGGCTCAAGCTATCCACCAGCCTCAACCTTCCAAAGCGCCTCCATTTTAATATTTTATATTTAAATATTAATAATTAGTATATATTTAAATATTGATAAATATAATCCGCATAAAGAAAAGCACCTTAGAACTGTCAATGCTGTTAACAGGTGTTTTGAGATCCAAAAGTTATAGAATATGCTATGCCAAGCTTGTCCAACCTGTAAATTTTGGCCTGCATGCAGCCCAGAACAGCTTTGAATGAAGCCCAACACAATTTTGTAAACTTGCTTAAAATATCGTAAGGATTTTCTGATTTTTTTTTTTTTTTTGCTCATTAGCTGTTGTTAGTGCTAGTATGTTTCATGTGTGGCCCAAGACAGTTCTTCTTCTTCCAATATGGCCCAGGGAAGCCAAGAGGTTGGACATCCTTGTGCTATATTATAACTTGAGTGCATCATAGTGGCATGATCAATTAGTCAATGACAACAGTTGGGCCCAGGTGGCTGACCTTCTATTTATATATTTCACAGGGTTTGGATGAACAGAGCAGAGAATATACTTGGACAATCAGTGACTCTATTGCCATCCAGCATGCAGTTTAAAAGAAAAATCTAACAATTCTAATTAGAAGTTCTCCAGGATACTTAAGAAATTTTATTCAAAAGTTTCAAATAAGGTGAAAGGAGGACAGCCTGCTCTTTCAATGCCGTACAGGGAGAAAGGCACATATGAGGATCATCCAGCCCTTAGGTTCCCAAACTACGTACCAAAGCACCCCAAGTGTAATACTTAAGCAAATTCACAGGGGTACTGTAGAACATTTTACATTTTTTAGGAAAACAAAGCAACATCTGTCAAAGAACATGCAAACCACTAGCTCAAGTTCAGTTTCAGTATCAGATTGTACTACCTTACCTTCAATAAAGTCAAATATTTGTGAAACTGGTTTTTCAGTGGTGGCTGTGTTACAAGGTAAAATCAACGCAGACAGAAAACAAGAGTAGTGATTTCCAGCCTGATTCTTTGAGTTGTACAGTGCTCAACAGGTGTACATATCCTGTTAAAAAGCAACTGCAGCTATTTAAGAGTAAATTTTATTGTTTTATTGCAGTATGTGCATTATTTGTTGAAACAGTTACTAAGTTATCAGTACATAAATACTTATTATTTGGACTTAGAAACCAGAAACTGTTAGGTAAATTCTATGACCTAGGAATACCATGAAAGAGAGAAAAAAATGACAGGACACTAAGGACATTATAAAAACAATAAAGTTGAGGAACTTCTGATTTAAGGAAACATACTCGACAAAACCCACGTTTCATTATTTTTTTAAAGGTCACAAATTTGGTGAAGTTTTGTATTAACTTGCAGATTTGTACCCAGTAGAAACAGTTTCTGTCCTGACAAACAAAGAGCCCCTATTAAGGCCAGCAGTCCTCAAGACATTAGGCACTTTTGAAACTAACATAGCAATCTTACCCTTATATTCTTTTATAAATTTCCTATAAAGTCCTAACTAGTCTAATGTTCCTTAAGCTGCTTTTAATATCATACCTGTTCCCTCACTAATTAATGAGTTACAAAAATGTTTGTCAATTATTTATTTTATATTTGCATTAAGATCCTATTTTTGTCTTTCTGTAAATTGTACTTTAGTATGCTGAAGTCCTTTTCTAGTGTATCTAGAAACAACTATTTTTAAAAGCCAAACTGTAAAGATTTCACTAATTACTAAGTGCTTTGGAGGAATATATATAGTATAAAAAAGATTCTGTAAGTTAGAATATAATTCAACTATCTTATCAGTCTGTTATTTTCTACATTTCTAACATTTAATAAATATATTCAGGCTGGGCACAGTGGTACACGCTTATAATGCCAGCACTTTAGAAAGCCAAGGCACTTGAGTTCAGGAGTTTGAGACCAGCCTGAGAAACAAAACGAGCCCTTGTCTTTATAAAAAATACAAACTACAAAAATTAGCCAGGCATGGTGGGGCATGCCTGTAGTCCCAGCTACTCCAGTGATTGCGGTGGGAGGATCATCTGAGCCCAGGAAGCTGAGGCTGCAGTGAGCTAAGATCCTGCCACTGCACTCCAGCATGGGCAGCAGAATCAAAATAATAATATTATTTTCTCAAAAAAATAATAAATATGCCCCATCCTTTTATAATCATAAAAATACACGATAGACTTGTTTAAATGTTTGGGATGATCTATGAACACATTCTTTTTTAAAAAGTACTATTAATGAGCATTTTTTAAAAAATGAATGACTGAGTGATACAGAATTAAATTCCCTCCAAAGAAACATGTTAGTACTATTCATTAAATAGAAGGCTGAGGACAAAAGAATAAATGCCAATATTTGTATAATTAGTTACTTCTAATGCCAGACTGTACCAGTAAACTAAAAATACAGATAACAACTTATTTTACTCTCAATCTTCCACTTATCCTTCCTAATATTTTTTTACTGCATGTCAAACATTCTTATCTAGATCACTCTTTTCATCTCAAGCTACAGAAGTGACAAATGTGCCTAAGAAGGGGAAAAAAAGGGGAAAAACTTTCACTTTTGGGGATATACTTATGAGGAACAGGTGAGGAGGAAACAAAGTAAAAAGCAAGTAAATGTATCTCCAGATGTGTTGAATCATGTCCATCCAAATGAGAACAAAATTCTGTAAGTGTTGGTGGTTTGTAAGAAACTTGCCTCTTTTCCTCATCTCATAACTGACTCTGGATCCACTTCTGTCCAAGTTGCTTTTCACCTAGGCTGCCTCCTTTTGTATCCAGAGTTGCTCTCTCATCTTACTATTAAAGACACTTGGCTCAGTACTATTTAGAACTTACTCTTGTATGCCTTGGAAGCATACAAACTAAAATTGGAACCACATAGAGAAGATTAACATGGCCCCTGCACAACGATGACGTGCAAATTCATGAAGCAATTCACATTTTTTAAATTATAAAAAGAAAAAAATAGAAAAGAACTCTGTATTATGCGTGAAATACTGAAAATGGACTTCCATACTTGTAGTGAGTCCTAATAGTCAAAAGGCCTCTTTACAACTACATATGAATATAAGACCAAAGCCAAACCTATGAAAATATTTGGTCTAAAGGAGGGAATGGGTATGGAAGTTGCACCATCCACTTTTAATGAATGATTTATATAACAAAGAACGTGAATATATGTAAACAACATCAAATGATTTGGAAGAAGAAGAATAAAAAGTTACATACTACTAATTCATCCCTGAATTAGGATCATTTAATTTTTGCAAGTTGATAGGTTTGATTCATAAAACTGCAATGAGGTACTATGAGAACCTAGGAAAAATTTATGAAACAGGGTTTTAAAGATTTGTCTACTCATTCATTCATTTACATTTATTATCTCATTTAATCTTGTGCAGGCCAGGAAGTGGTGGCTCATATCTGTAATCCCAGCACTTTGGGAGGTCAAGGCAGGTGGATCACTTGAGGCCAGGAGTTCAAGACCAGCCTGGCCACCTGGAGCAACTGTCTCTACTAAAAATACAAAAATTAGCTGAGCGTGGTGGTGCATGCCTGTAATCCCAGCTACTTGGGAGGCTGAGGCATAAGGATCACTTGAACCTGGGATGGATGGTGCAGTGGGCCAAAATCACATCACTGCACTCCAGCCTGGGAGACAGAGCAAGACTCTGCCTCACAAAAAAACAAAAACAAAAACCTGCACAACAAAGTGGATGTCACCATTATTACCTTTAGCTTCATTCCTACTCAGGGTTTAGAAAAGAAAAGCACAGGAGCAGAAACATAGCATATGGTGAGTAGACCAGTTTTATTACGAACACTAAGAGCATAATTCAAATGGGATTTGTAATAAAGTCCTACACTTCTGTCATTTATTTTCAGAGGAGCAGGCTATTGGTTGGTAAATTCAGGTCCATCAAGAAAACTCGTAATAATGCATACGTTCATCACTTTCCTGAAAACAATGTATGTACAAAAATTCGTAATTGTTGAGCTAAAAATTTAGAATTCTGAGTATTTATCATGTGGGTCAGGACAAGTGGCCCCTGTTCCTCTGCCTTCCTGTACCTGGCATCACTCTAGCCTCAGCTACAAGTTGGTCCCTCAGTACCTTCAGCTGCTTCTGAAAATGTCTGACTTGTTCAAAGAAGTTACAGGTGGTACTGCATTCCTCCTCAGTTAAAGGAGATTAAATACCCAGGATGCCAATGTCTCAAATGAAGGCTACGCAATGATGTACCCAGAATAATTTTAAAAGCTCTGTACCACAAAGTGGTTGAGTTTTATAGCAGGTCAAAGCACAAATACAGAACTCTTGGTTCTGCAGCATCTACAGAGCATACTTGTACTTCAAACATTTAGCTGTGTTCAAACCTACCAGTGTTAACATTCCTCAATGGAAGAATTCTCTAGTTTGAAATCTACTTAATGATTTTATCAATTTTTAACTGGGTATTTTTGGAACCATGTGTTTCTAAGGGTTAGGGGAAAGGGCAGGCCTTTCCACTATTAAAGTGTCCTTTGGTAACTTACCTTTTTGTACTCGCAAAACATGCTTCAAATGATCAAGAAATAATGCAAGACAGTACATATTCATTCTACTAACTTAGCAAACTCATGTGTTCAAGTCAGTACTATATGCTTTCAGAGAATGGGTAAATGGAGGACTGCAGGTAAAGTCGAAAACGTAAAAGTACATACAATCCCAATTTTTCTATTTTCATATACTGTTGTTAAAAGATATCACAGTGTCTTGTTTCTTTCACTAAAGAATTCTAGCTGAGTGTGATATTTCTTTTCAATCATGAAATTAAAGCCACAAAATATTACTCATTCAAGAACACAACAAACCATTAGCAGAAAAAATTTATTTGAAAGAGGTGAACTATTTTCTGATATAAAGCTTAAATTCTAAAATACAAAAATTGGCCAAGTGTAGCGGCATGCACTTGTAATCCCAGTTACTTGGGAGGCTGAGCAGGGTAACTGCTTGAACCCTGGAGGTGGAAGCTGCAGTGAGCCAAGATTAAGCCATTGCACTCCAGCCAAAGTGACAGAGCAAGACTCTGTTGCCAAAAAAAAAAAAAAAAAAAAAAGGAAGAAGAGGAAGAAGAAGAAACAGAGGCGGGGCGATGACATGCTACACTGTAACTGTTACGTTTTAAATCACTAAGACAAATCCCAAAATTTACAAGCCAACAACCCAATTTCATTTTAGTAAAAAGTACCTCCTACATATGTAGTCATTTTTTTAAATCTCAGTTAACGTGTAAATACTTTTAGCCAATTGTCTTCCATTATATATACTACGATGTCCCTTTATTTTGCTACAATCTCAGTATCAGTTAATACTAAATAAACAATACTACTCAATTTCAGGAGTAAATAATTATACCTCAAATGGTTGCCTAACAATGTTCCCTCTACGGTCTTCTGTGTGCAAATTCCTACTTTATATATGAAGTATATTTAAGATCTCAAAATGTGTTGGGGCTATTTCTACTGTAAGAATTGCAATTCACAATCCAGCATGACAGGGGACAAAGTTCAACAGTATTGTAGCCTTTCTATTAAAAAATACTCATACCAAAATAAGCAACATAAACAGCCCAAATGCTCAAACTTGAACAAACCACTCAGTAATGAGTAATACTGATAAATAACCATACAAAACCAATAATTACAAGAATCAAAGACCTTAACATAATTATGAAATACAGTTTAAAGAATCATCTTTTAACATCAAGATAAGAACGGTGAAGAGACTATTTCTATTTTAATGACATAATTCAATTTTTGTTTTATGTTAGATTACTCTTTTCAAACCTCGTTTTCCATTTTGATCCTAGCACACACTAAATAGATTTACAAAGGAAAAGTAAGTCCCATTCAGTTCAACCCAACCTATGATACCTTTTGTGCTGGAAATTATAGATCCTGAGTAGAATAAAAGGTAAAATTATGATGTACACTGGAAACTAAAATAAATGATTCTGTATTAAAGACTGAATTTAGCAATAGTGTAGGAATGGAGAAAGGAGGAAGAAGACTATATTCTCAACTTCTTTAGTACGAATTCAAGAGAAGACTAAAATAAAACAAACACACACAACATTAAGAACAGCAGTATAAACATGCTATTGATAAATTTAGAGGTAAACTGCTAAAAGAAACAGAAATGTTACCTCAGGAGAGCAACTCAAAGAAGAGAGATGAAATTTCACTTGAACTGCCAGGGAAGACAGAGAGGGTGGGAGAGAAAGAACATGAACAAAGAGAAAATGAGTTTAGACTACGCTAGAATTGTGAAGGGCAACTGTGGCGGTATAAAATGGCTTCTGCTGGGGAGCAGAAATGCCAGATGATGCTTGGGCAATTCCTACACAACTGACACCACATTATGTTCTTCTGTTGGAGAGTACTTCACCAAAAGTAGTCTAACACAAGGACATACAAGGGCAAAGTGATTCAACACAAAAGAAACAACAAGGGAAGAGACACAGGTAGAAGACTACAACAACAGACCTGGCGTTCTATCAAGGAGGCAGCTCTATGGTTTCCAGAAACATTGTGTATTTTATCTTAGCACTCAGTTTTCCATGATATTCTTTAACCATAAATATTAAGCTATTATACTTCAGTCTTATACAACTGTTACTAAAATCCTAAATGAAGCATGCAAGCCACACGTCATCGACAAGTTCTCAGAGACAGATCAGGTAACTGCTACAAACCATACTTAAAAGCTTTATTTTTATAATATCCTTTAATACTCCACAACAGTCATACTGTCATCATATACATTACGCATTTTCAAAATTTTTTCCATTGACTCCATAAAAGGATAACAACAGAACCACAATGCTAGTAAACACCATATTTCAAATTCATACCAAAATGATGATGATTTCAAACATTTAGCAAAGACTACTTCTTTAAAATTAAAAAATCACAGGGCCAGGCGCGGTGGCTCAAGCCTGTAATCCCAGCACTTTGGGAGGCCAAGGCGGATAGATCACGAGGTCAAGAGATCGAGACCATCCTGGTCAACATGGTGAAACCCCGTCTCTACTAAAAATACAAAAAAAATTAGCTGGGCATGGTAGCACATGCCTGTAATCCCAGCTACTCAGGAGGCTGAGGCAGGAGAATTGCTTGAGCCCAGGAGGCGGAGGTTGCGGTGAGCCGAGATCGCGCCATTGCACTCCAGCCTGGGTAACAAGAGCGAGACTCCGTCTCAAAAAAATAAATAAATAAATAAATAATAAAAAATAAAAAAATCACTCATGTCAATATCTTAGGGGTAAAATCAGTATACAATATGACATTTCTTATATTACCATTATTTAGAAAGATTTATAGGAGAAATACCTACTTTACTTAATGTATATAAAAACTGATTCATCAATATGTGATTGGTAAGCTTCCTCTAGTCCAAGAAATAACCAAAATCATTTTTTAAAAACCCTTAATTTTTTCTAAATATTAATACTACCAGCTTAACTACAAATGGCAAACTACCACCATTACACAACAACCAGATGTTAGGCTTTGTGTTAGCTACTTTATTTCTGCTGCTTTATTCATCTACAAAAAAGGCGAGCTTAAGCTGAGTAATTTTAATATAACTTATTTATATAATCTTTTTAACATTTTAAATTATTTCCTTAAATTAATGAGGAAAAAATGTTAGAAAAAAATGTGTAAAATCAAGCAAAAGCAACAATCTGAACTGTATTCTTAACCATCTTTTCAGAAATGATTATTCTTGTCTAAAGAGAGAGAGAAATGTTCTGAAATCTAATTCTAATGTATAATGCTTTCCCCGCTGCTGCCAAGTTGCTACACAGATGCCACAGTCAGAAAATTTTACCAAGTGTAATCACACTTTTCAAAGAAAGGATCCCATTTAGTGACAGCACACTATGACTCAAATAGGCAGCCATGCCTCAATCGCCTCCAATTCCCTTACAATCCTATCACCTGCCTTTCAGCCTTGTTTGGTCACCTCCCAGACCTTACTTCCTCTTACTGGTCTGTCTCATTTCTCATCATCCTACCTTATTCTCCAAAAAAAGTTCATAGGGATGTTAAGAAACATTTGTATAGAGCCCAAAAAAGTGCATCAGGAAAAGGTTTTATATAAATGTTAGTTAACTCAACCTCTCTAGTATCTTTAAAAAAAACAAAACAAAAACAAAAACAAAAACAAAAACAAGGTATAGGTCAGGCATGGTAATACCAGCACTTTGGGAGCCCAAGGTGGGTGGATCACCTCAGGTCAGGAGTTTGAGACCAGCCTGGGTGAAATCCCACCTCTACGAAAAATACAAAATCAGCCAGATGTGGTGGCACATGCCTGTGATCCCAGCTACTTGGGGTGCCGAGGCATGAGAACTGCTTGAACCTGGGAGGTGCACATTGCAGTGAGCTAAGATCACACCACTGCACTCCAGCCTGGGTGACAAGAGTCACACTCCGTCTCAAAAAAAAAAAAGAATTAAGAACCAAGGTATATCTTCTACTATGAGATATTTTCGATCCTCATTGAAAATAGACACCATATATTTAAATATATTTTACTTTAAAGTGTAATAATCAATGACTAATGTTGACATATACTGTTTAGACCACTAACAGCACAAATGAAACATAAAAACTAATAGTCATAACTTTATAAGTTTTTTTTTTTTTTTAATGACAAGTTATCTAGAAAGCAAATACCATATTTAACTATCATCACCTTTGGCTGAAGTGGTCATTCAACTTAACATTCCCCTATGTTTGTTTATGAAACTACAAAGCAAAGTACCTGGTTCAGGGAAGATACTTTTTAAAACTATAGCCACTACTAATACTAAGCTTTATCACAAGGCCTTATTAAGTGTTTGTCTCCTCCCTTTCTGGAATCAACAGTTTTGCATTTTGTAGCTACTTGTTAAAAATATGGCAAGAACACTACATTTAGTATCTTTACTTCAACTCCTATTTATAATGCAAGTGACTGCAATCTGAATTTCACCACTTGATTAAAACTGCCCATGTTATGGTCACCATGACTACATAATTGCCAAATCTAATACTCTTCATAGTACATGTTTTACATGCCACTATGGCAGATACAGCTAATCTATCCTGAAACTTTAGAATTCCACGGTTCTGGGAACACCAGTCTCTCTTGGTTCTCATTTCCAGTTGACTCTTCAGTCTCCTTTATGTATTCTTGTTTCTGTACCCATTCTACAAATGTTGATGTTCCTCAAGACTCTAACTTCATCCCTCTTCTCACTTTTTACACAATTCCCAAATATATTCAAACAGCAGAATACTATAACTCCCTCAGATAGACTGGCAGAAAATGACTAAGTATTTTATAGAGCTACAAAAAAAATCTGTGAAACTATTATGCATGATTATGTAAGCCCAAATTGTCTCATTAATATTCATCTGTGGACTTCCCAACAGCAAGCCCTTGTTAACAGATAGGCACACCACATGTGCCAAGTAAATTTATGAGGAAAACAGAAAAAAAGTATACATAGCTACTGATCTCACTTTTCCAGACACTAGAAAGAGACTTGCTTTACTGTTCACACTCTAAGTGTCTGCTCACCTTCTATACTAGGAATCCCTTCCCTGCCTTCCTATCTGGGCATCTCTAGAAGCTAAATAACACAGATGACTGGGCTATAACAGAGCTGGGGGAGAAAGAGGAGGATGGAGAGAAGGCGTACCACCCAAGAGCAGGGCAGGTTTGCCCATGAGTCGGTGATAGCAAATTAATTCAGAAAATGGAGTAGCAGGTTGTTATCTGTGAAAAGATAAAGAAGAGGAAGAAGAAAGGAGAGAAAAGGAAAGTTTCGCTAGAGCACGGTGGCTCATGCCTATAAACCCAGCACTTTGGGAGGCCGAGACGGGTGAATCACAAGGTCAAGAGATCGAGACCATCCTGGTCAACATGGTGAAACCCCATCTCTACTAAAAATACAAAAGTTATCTGGGCATGGTGGCGCACCCCTGTAGTCCCAGCTACTCAGGAGGCTGAGGCAGGAAAATTGCTTGAACCCAGGAGATGGAGGTTGCGCTGAGCCGAGATCGCGCCACTGCACTCCAGCCTGGGTAACAAGAGCGAAACTCCGTCTCCCAAAAATAAAAAGAAAGTTTCAAAATGCTAAAAACAGCTCTATGACATTAAAACATTTCTGGGATGAGCTAATAATATATTATTACATAAAATGCATGTTTTGCTATTAAATAGAAAAATGTATTTACATTTCTTAAACACGTATGTTAGGTAATGTAAGAAAATTTTTTTAAAAAAAGAAGTTTTAAAAAGTCCAGAATTAAGAGGAGAAAAGATAAAAACATAGTTAAAGTAATATACTTTCAGGGTGTCTGTGTATATGTGTGTGGGCATGTGTGTGTGTGCACATGTGCTATCAGCACATACAGAAGTAATTACAGTATTTGAAAATGTGTGAAGCTCTCTGGAGTATCACCCAAGAGTAGGTTTGCCCAAGAGTTGGTGACAGCAAATTAACCCAAAAAATGAATTAGCAAGTTGCTATTTTTGTTAACTTAGCTTCTGTATACCTGATACCAGAAAAGATCAAAGGCCCACTCTTATTAAGGGCAATAAACTATTTGCTAAAAATAACATTCAAAGACTAAACTGTATAGATTTCAAATTCTCCAGTAATAAAATGTGGATTGAAATTAAATTACAAAACGGATGCTTTCCCAATAGAGAAAACCTGTATGATTAAAATAATTTCCAAATGATTTTAAAAGAATTTATTTTTCACTGGTTTTAAAACAAAAAGCAAAAGTTTTATTTTTTTCAAGTTCAAGATAAACCTTAGAAACCAGAAATTTTTTATATTTGATTTTAGCTGTTACCACTCTTGAGGACAAACCCAGAGTTGTCTTTTCTACTTATTCTTTTCCCAAGGATATGAATAACAAAACAAAAGGTGTCAATATAGAGAAAAAAATTATGTTGAATAAATTTCTATGTTTCTGAAAACACCTGATCGTATACATATATTTGTAATATGTAAATAATCTAAGAATTCTAAACACCATCTCATATCAAACATTAAGAACTCTGTCAAGAGTCCATTAGTAAATAAAATCATAGCATAAGAATTTTAAAGGAGTAGGGAAAGAAATTACAGCACAAGAAATCATATGCTATTATTCTAACAGGTAGAACTCATTCATCAGTATTGTTTTCATCACTATAATTAGAATTATATCTAAATATGCATTATGATAAATCAGTAATACTAATAATCAGTAATGCCAGTAATACTGGCATACACTATCTATATGCTAGAATTACATATATTATATATAGATACTATGGGCTAGTATTATCCTATACTTAGAAATAAGAGATTTTCTGAAATGTACATACGTACATTTAATTTGTTTAGCAATGGGCAACAGGTTTTCCTCCCCATTAGTCACTAAACTGATATGTACCAATGTATCAAAAAAGATACAATTAAACTTAAGAAAAATTAATTCATTTCTACTTTCTCTCAACTAAATTATAAACTGCCACAATAATTACAATTTTCAACTCAGGAACAATAAAAGTTCAGTTGAGAAAAACTAAACGGTTCATGCAAAATCTAACCTGCAACTGGAAGAATAAGATGTGAACCCAATTATCTTCTAATGCTAAATGCTCTCCTCCACAGCATGGCTGCCCATTTAAAACTGTCCATCTCAGACATGACTACTGAGACCCTATTTCAACATCTACCAAGGGACTCTATTTTCCACTCAGAGAATAAAAGGAGGAAAAGTCATCAAATCTAATAAAGTTTTATTAAAGCAAATGCCAGTTTTTGAAATTCATCTTTGGTTTAAACTTTTTCTAATTGTTAACAAGTTCTTCTGAAATAGTTTCAAAATAATTTCTATTTCTACACTGTAGGAAAACAAAGTCCCATATTCAATCATGAATATAATACCTAAAATTAATTCAATTACAGCGCTCAGACAGCAGCAGCCTCCCATTTAAATCAAATCAAATACCCAAATATACTACATGCATTATTTACATCAGGCTTGCTAAAGTTATGAAGATTTCTGGAGCCTAAATGAGTGTAAAGATATAAAACCTCTATATAAAGTAGGTTGATAACTATATTTGACTTTTTAACATGATTTTTACTATTATCATACTAATTGCTACTCCTTCAATTCCTATTTTATTTCTACATTTCCTCTTCATCCCCAAGTGGCTGTCAAATCATCCCGTACTTGATAATCTAAAGATATTTTATGACTAGCTCGGTTAACTCACCAGTGACCAGTGACAAGAATCGATGCTAGGCATGAACACACGCATTCAGAATGATAAAGAAGGTCACTGGGCTACGCATTTCATATTTAACTCTGAAGAGTCATAAACATAAAAGCCAAGTTTAAGCCACCCAGAAAATTTAATTTTAAGTCCTCTGTAAATTTAAGAAGAATGCTAAGATTAAAAGTAAAAACCAAAGGCCCAGGTACAGAGGCTCACACCTACAATCCTAGCACTTTGGGAGGCCAAGGTGGGTAGACTGCTTGAGCTCAGGACTTCAAGACCAGCCTGGCCGACATGGCACAAAACCCTGTCTCTACAAAAAATACAAAAATGAGCTGGGTGTGGTGGTGTGGGCCTATAGTCCCAGCTACTTGGGAGGATGAGATGGGAGGATCGCTTGAACCCGGGAGGCGGAGGTTACAGTGAGCCGAGATCATGCCACTGGTACTACCGTCTGGGTAACAAAGCAAAACCGTGTCTCAAAAAGAGTAAAAATAAATGAAAGTAAAAACCCATGAAACACAGTAAGTAAGCTGAATCAATATATGTACAAGAAAAAAGTCCCATTTCATCAGTCGAAGTATCTGTAAACAGAATCAGACTTTTACATATACATACACGTTACTACTCTTTAAAGGATTTGAATGTACTGAAAAGGGAAAATACTTCAAAAAAGTTTATGATGCTCTTACAAATAAAACTTCCAGTCCCTAATTTACCCGATTTGAAAATTTTCATAAATTATGTCTGGTTAATGAGAAGATTTCACACCCATTTCATTAAAGATTTAAAGCAGACAGATTGAGCGAGAAGACTACTAATGAAGTCTGCTAGAAACTAAGAAAGTCAGGAGAGCAAAGGTTCCTAACGAGGCAGGAGTTTCCAGCTGAATTTTCTGCAACCAAAAGAAAAGGCCTAATCTTAAAACTATTATTTAAGCCTTCAAGTGCCCTAATCTGCACCCAGTACCTGGAACACTTAGGGTAAGTACACCGATAATAAAACAAAATCTAAATTGTATACCATACTATTCAGTAATGAATATTCACCATCCACTTATGAGTCCAACTACATGTATGCTACATTCAGAGGTAGGCAAAGTCAATTTTAAATTTTGAGGGTTTTATTTTCTGATTCTGGTGTGGTTGATCTAAAATTCCATTTCTGTATAGTATTAAGGATTGCATTTAAAGATACACATATAAAGGCTAAAAGTTTAGGATTGTTTAGGAAAGTAATTCAAAGTTTTGGTTTTACAATCATCAAGGATGTGTTGACCTTCTTTAAGGGGGACCAATGAATTCAACAAAAATGGCTGCCATTTCTTCACTGTTTTTTTAAACTTATGCCATATAACACTTTTAAAAAGTTAACAATGAGGCCAGGTACAGTGGCTCACATCTGTAATCCCAGCACTTTGGGAGGTGTCAAGGCGGGTGGATGGCTTGAGCTCAGGAGTTTGAGCCTGGGCATGGCAAAATCCCATCTCTACTGAAAATATAAAAAATTAGCCAGGTGTCATGGGACACACCTGTGGTCCCAGCTGCTTGGAAGACTGAGGTGGGAGAATCACCTGAGCCTGGAAAGTTGAGGCTGCAGTGAGCCAAGCTGGCGCCACTGCACTCCAGCCTGGGTGACAGAATGAGATCTCGACTTAATAAAAAAAAAAAAAAAAAAAAAGTTAAAGATGAGGAAGGAAAACAGAAAATAAAACAAATTATCTCAATTCCAAATAGTACAATAATATGTGGTTTAAACATGAGTAATTTAATAATAGAGTATTTAATAACACTGTGATCCAGGAATTGATTTGAGTATGCCTAAACTACTAACATTACTAGAAAATAAATAAATAAATAAGCTGTTCTCCCACCCACAAAGCCAAAGAAGCCGAAAAGCCAAGAGCACTCTACAAGCTCACCTTTTGTTGACCGGTTTTTCATCCTTTTCGTAGGGTCGGACAAACCATTTCCCAATCCTAACGAAGTTCTTATCCATTAGGCACCTAAAATAATTACATCAAGAATTATTTTTATAGTATCAATAACAAATTAAAGTTGCTGAATCAATATACCAGATGAGATACATCACCAAAAATAAAAACACCAACCACCATCAATTAAACTGTCAAAATTTTGTTTTATCACTTAAAATTTTTAAGCACTGGGCACAGATTCTTAGGCCCACGTAAAAAAGAAAATGTAAACAAAAGCAAGCAAAATAAATTGATCATGTATTTCTAAAACATCTATACTTCCTAATTTCTTCCAATAAAATCACACTTCTGCATAAATTCGATTCTTGAATCACCAAGAATGTTAGGAACACAGCACTTCTTTCTTTTTTTTTTTCTTTTGTTTAGTTGTATCTGGGCTCTGGGGTACATGTGCACGTCCTGCATCCTGCAGCACTGTTGCATAGGTACATACATGCCATGGCGGTTTGCTGTCTCTATCCCCCTACCCAATCCGTTGCCTACATCAGGCATTTCTCCTGGTGTTATCCCCCCACCCCACCCCGTGAGTGCTGTTCCCTTCCCTGTGCCCAAGTGTTCTCATTGCTCATCACCTGCCTATGAGTGAAAACATGCGGTGTTTGGTTTTCTGCTCTTGTGTCAGTTTGCTGAGAATGACACTTTCTAGGTTCATCCATGTCTCTTAACAAAGGACACAAACTCATCGTTTTTTATGGCTGCATAGTAAGGAATATAGCATTTCTTAAGAGAACTTCAGAGACATTCTTCCAAGCCACTGACACACATCTTGCAAGTTGGCTTATTTTTTTTTGAGACAGAGTCTCACTCTGCTGCCCAGGCTGGAGGGCAGTGGTGTGATCTCGGCTCACTAAAGCCTCCACCTCCCAGTTTCAAGTGATAATCCTGTCTCAGTCTCCCAGGTACCTGGGATTACGGGCCTACACCACCATGTTCAGCTAATCTTTGTGCTTTTAGTAGAGACGGGTCTCGCCATGTTGGTCACGCTTGTCTTGAACTCCTGGCCTCAAGTGATCGACCCACCTCAGCCTCCCAAAGTGCTGGGATTACAGGCATGAGCCACCATGCCCGGCCCATCCTGCAAGTTTTAACGCTGCTTTTTTGTTTTGTTTTTTTGCTTGGCATGTGATAGGCAATGCTTTAGCAGGGATCTCAGTGACAACAGGTTTATCTTAGGTATTTTATTTTATTTTCGTAGGCACAATAAAGCACTTGGTTATGGCTTTGAGAGAAACAAGGAATTGCAATTTTTGTTTTCTATAATGAATATCTGCTTTACTCATATACAAGCTGTGCCCCACTTGTGTTTACATGTCACTTATGTATGTTGTTTCAATGTCAAATCACAGGATATTCTAACATGCCTTTCTGAAGACATGTTAAATGGCAAGTGAACACAACTCTTGTAACAATAATATACACAATTCAGCTGAAGTGACAACAATACAGAGTTATGACCAAGTTCGCTCACATGCAGGCAAATGACAAATGTATCTTAACTGCCACCTGGCCGACTGTAGATGCCATAGATTGTAAGAAGTATACCTGATTTTTAAAAACAAAAATGTGGGGGGAAACATGCACATTTGGAACTGGTGAAATACAGTTATAACTAACAGTATTCAATGAAATGACGCATATTTTTTAAGAAGAGATGTCAGACCACTAAATGGAATTCTTCTATACAAGGTTCTACTTACCAGTAAAAGAGCTACATAACCAATTCTTTATTCCATACTGAGGCAATTCTGTACATGGCTTCTGCCTTTGTAATTTTCATACTATCAAGGAGGATAAAAACAATTCAAGCCTTCACCCAACTCATTACAGGTTAGATGGTTTAGTAAATGTTAACAGTTTCTGATGACCACAATGGAACTCCTTTTGGGCAGAGTCAATTTGGAGCACGACTGTACCAAAAAGTCACTGGGCTCAACTGGCTTTACTTTGAAAATAAACTTCCACTGCAATCTTCATTGTTCACAACGAAGAAAAACATTTTCGGACTAACCAAATCTGTTTTTCTAAGCTTGTAAGTTTTGAAAAAATGCTTTTTAGGGGTAAAGGCTGTGACTCCATTAAATTTAGAGTAGGTAATACGGCACACTCACCTGAGGAGAAAGTACTCAAGAAGCAAAACTGAAAAAGTATCTCTACAATTTATTTACTAGCTAGGAGACTTAATTATATTTTTTAGTAGAGTACATATAAACATATTTCCACTAGAACTCTAGTGTTTGATACCAAGTTTCTGCAATAATATTATCAGTTAACTACTACCAGAATCACTACACCACTACTACCTGGTTTGATTACCAGGCATAGTACCTCGTTTAACTCTTGTAATAATAATAAAAGATGGGTGTTACAATGGCAATTTTTATAGAAGCAGCAGCCGAGGCACAGTGAGACTTTCATCCAGATAATAAATCATAGAGCTGCACACAAGCCCAGGTATATCTGATCGCAGAGCCAGGACATTTAATAACTAGCATATACCAATTCTCAGGCTGTCACATTTTCCCAATTATTTCCCTATTTCTTAAATCCAAACGTACCTTGCTAAATTATGGGTCTATTTAATGTGATAATGTTTCTTTATTCTCCCAAAGCCATTATAAAATTGAAGGTATATTTTTAAATTGATAATGCTGAAAATAAAAGCAATAGGGCACATAACAGGTATGGAGTCACATCAAACATTTAACAGTCTTCCAGTTAACACACATCCTCACTTAGTAAATACTGTTTTAAAAATTCTTTATTTCCTCATATTATGTCTTGAAGGTCAGAATTCAAAAGAACCATGTATTCAATAATAAATCATAAATTTACAGTGTGCAGAAAGAAAAATCCAAGGCTATAGAGAGTATAATATGAAATAAAAGCAGATAAAGTATATGTGACTAAAGGGGCCAACATGTAAAAGTTTATTTGCAATACTATCATGTAAAAGTCACAAATTCTATATGCTGACTTCATTCCAGAAAAAACAAACAAGGTCTGGAGGGTGGAAGAACAGTACACAGTCAAGACAACTTAAGGACAAAAGCAAGAGGCAAAAGGCTGATGAAAATGCTATCTGAGAGGCTAACTCTGTGTGAATATATCTCCCTGAGCTCCCACTACAGGGCTTATTTCTTAGGCAGCATCAAGAAAAAGCTGTTATTACTTATACACAAAACAGCCATGGAAACTACCGATGCTTCAACCTGAAACCATGTGTTTCCAAATGAGAATCACAAATAACTCACATATTTTTCATTTGCTAATGAGTGTCTCTGTGATCAATGATTTCCTACACAACGAAAGGAAAACATGACAGCATAGAATTGTTTTCACTGTTTTTTAAGTACTGGGACAGAGATGGGAAATACATACACAGTCCCTCCCAGATTAGGCAGTAGAGAAAGTATTTCCATGGGGTTACCGGAGGAAATGAGAGAGGAGGAGGTGTGCTCTTGCTAAAGAAGCCCTAACTGATACACTGGAATATGCTGACTCAACAGTAGACTATATAGAGGCACACAGTCCTTGGTTCTCAAACGTTTTTGGGCCGTGGATCTATACTAATAAACAAAAAATTGGCTGGGCTTGGAGGCTCACCCCTGTAATCCCAGTACTTTGGGAAGCCGAGGTGGGTGGATCACCTGAGGTCAGGAGTTTGAGACCAGCCAGTCCAACATGGTGAAACCCTGTCTCTACCAAAAATACAAAAATTAGCCAGGTGTTGTTATGGGCAACTGTAATGCCAGCTACTCAGGAGGCTGGGACAAGAGAATCACTTAAACCCAGGAGGTGGAGGCTGCAGTGAGCCAAGATCACACCATTGCACACCAGCCTGGGTGAAGAGCAAGACTCAAAAAAAAAAAAAAAAAAAAATTAATGAGCCAGGCAGGGTAGCTCATGCCTATAATCCCAGCACTCTGATGGGCCAAAGTGGAAGAACAGCTTGAGGCCAGGAGTTTGATACCAGCCTGGGCAACACAGTGGAACACTTTATCTATAAAAAATACAAAAATTAGCTGGGTATGGTCATTGACACCTGTAATCCCAGCTACTCAGGGAGCTGAGGTGGACAGATCACTTGAGCCCAGGAGGTCAAGGCTGCAGTGAGCTGTGGATGGCACCCCTGCACCACAGCCTGAGTGACAGAGCGAGATCTTGTCTCAAAAACAAAACAACAACAACAAAAATTAATGAAAGACATTATAAATTCCTTCCTCAGAAAAATGTGTGGAAGAGCAAAACATTGTACACAATTACACAGAGTTGGTAAACTATGAAGCACATCCTCAGCTCTGAATTTCCATATCAAATAATACCACTAATGTCTACTAACCTTGCTTTGGCCTGAAATCTCTTACTTCTCCTTTCTCCTCTAGTTTGAATTCTATTCATTCTGTCCCAGATTAAGCCTACACAGTACACTAACATCTACAAATCAGCACTTTCACCACTGAGTTGTAATGATCAAATTCTATTGCTTTCTTCCCCCATAAAACTATCAGTTCTTAGGGAGTACAGATGGGGTCTGTCTTATTCACTGACAATGTTCAACAAATATTTAAGTGCCCATATGTAAACATGCTTAAATGTACTCTTATACTGGAAGGTGCTCAATAAATAGATGAGAAATGAAAGCCATATATCAAAGAGTATTTTCCTATTCATAATGTAACGCTGGTATTCTTCTGGTTTACAGTCACAACTTGGGTAATCTCGTACTGTTACTTGAATTTTTTTATGTGTATGTATTCTCACCAATGAGACTGTCAGCGTTTGAGGGCGGAAAAAAGTCTACATATTTCACTTCTTTATAGCCCATCATATCCCATTGAAGATTAAAATCACAGTAGATACTAAATATGCAGAAAATCACATAGATACTAAAAAATATTTAGTATGAGCAGCACTGATGCCCAAATGCTTTAATTATATTTTGAAGAATATAATTTGCAAATCTCTTAATGACAGATAATTCTAAGATATAAAAATTATAAAAGAATTTTAATTTCTCCCTTTTTAAACACTCTATCAACCTTTGAGGGTCAAAATTTATACTCAACTTCACAAATAAATAAACTTAGCAAGCACACTCCATCTGCCAAAAATTGTTTCAAATCAATATAATCATAAATAGTGCTAAGACTATATACCAATTATGTAGTTCTCTACTCAGTAATCCCAATCATTATTACTGAGATTTTCTAAACGACTTCACTAACAAAATATGATACAATGCTATGAAGTAGTACAGTATTATCTTGCAAGATCACTGTGGTGCCAGATTTATAAAATGGTCTTTAAACAATAGTACTAGGAAATTATTTGTCTTCCCAACCCCTACCATCTCCCCAAAATCACTATTTCAAAAACAAAACAGCTGCTGAAAAATGAAGATGAAATCAGATTGTGTGTATGTGTATAGCTAATGTTTCTGTATTGTGCCATATGGCTCTGAATAATTAAGTGCAAATGCAGCCTGATTCCAAAGTTGGCACCCCGAACTCTAATCCCAAAGCCACAGGCAGACCTGATGGAAGATTACAAATGTCACCAGAGCAGCCACAGCCTAGCTTAGGAAACCATTCCCCGGATGAGACAGTTGGGAGGTATAGAAGGCAGCCCACCACTAGCGTTGCTTTATTCTAAGTTTTCATAGATTTTGCTACAGTAACTGCAACAAAATTACATCTTCTATTAATCATCGAATTATACAGCAGCTCACATAGGCTAAATTTTGTATTATTTCATACTAGAATATCTTCATCAGCAGCAAAGCCTTTTCCTCATCATTCCAATCCAGATCAAACATATATGCAAACAAGTCTCCTTCCTGGAAACTACAATGCTCCCAATTCCTAACTAAATAAAATAAACCCATATAATTGAGGGGCTGAAGAAACCCTTCCCAAGTGATCCCTGTATTTTCATTACTCTAAGAAGATTATTTATTTATTTATTTATTTAGACAAAGTTTCACTCGTGTTGCCCAGGCTAGAGTGCAATTGCACGATCTCAGCTCACTGCAACCTCTGCCTCTGAGGTTCAAGTGATTCTCCTGCCTCAGACTCGCGAGTAACTGGGATTACAGGCACCCACCACCATGCCCGGCTACATTTTTTGTATTTTTAGTGGAGATGGGGTTTCACTATGTTGGTCAAACTGGTCTCCAACTCCTGACCTTGTGATCCGCCCACCTAGGCCTCCCAAAGCGCTGGCGTTACAGGCGTTGAGCCACCATACCTGACTTTCCTCTGGTTTTAAACTTTCAGCATCTAATCTCATTCTCCAACTACCAAATACAATTATTTATTTATTTATTTATTTATTTACATTTAGAGACAGGGTCTCACTCTACTGCACAGGCTGGAGTGCTGTGGCAGATCAGAGCTCACTACAGCCTCAAACTCCTGGGCTCAAGCCATCCTCCTGTCTTGGCCCCACAAATAGCTGGGACTACAAATGCACATGTCACCACACTCAGCTAATTTTTAATTATCTTTTATTTATTTAGTTTTAACTTATTTTTATTTTTATTTAGAGATGGGTCTTGCTATGTTGCCCAGGCTGGTTTCAAACTCCTGGCCTCAAGCAATTGTCCTGACTCGGCCTCCTGAGTAGCTGGGTTAAGAGACACAAGCCACTACTCCCAGTTCAATTTTTTTTTTTTTTTAATTTAAATAGCTGCACAAACTGATTAGTCATAGGATGAATGTTTCTTTCTAGACATTTACAAATAGACACGTGCTTTCAGTCACTTGTGTCTACAATATTTGAACTGTCTCTTTCATTAAAGTACATGTTCCTTATGGTCTAAAGACCATTCTCCTACTTCCTTTAGAGAAATAAACAGTTATTTCAATAAGATGGGAATTTACTAATTACTCATTTCTTGCTCCTGTTATCACATTATACCCAAGGACTCTCAATATTGTAATGTTACATCACCATTCTTCAACTAGGACGGTACGTCCCACCATGCTCCAGGTGAATATGTTACTTTGAAATCCCTTAACCACCACATCCAAGGACACTGCTTATTTGCCCTTTGATAATCACCTCTATTGCATCACTCTATTACAATAACACAACACACTGAAAGACAGGAACAAATATATCCTAATGTTACCATAATTCCAATTTTCCCCACATTATTTTCATTGTACTTTCCAAGTAAAATATCTTAACTCAAACACTGAATCTTGGCAAACTGAGCAGCTCTGGGCCAAAGGCAATTTTATAGCTGTGTTATAAACTACCATGGGGTAAATATGCTGACAACCCATTAGTACAGCAGCACCAGTGGACTGCTCTGAAGAGCCATTATGTTTTACAAATGTCAGATACCCACAGATTAAAGTCTCCCTAAGTTAAGTATGGACATGGTAAAGCATAACAGCTTCAAAAGACCCAAGTAATCTTCTCTTGTATGCAAAGATTTGCATTTTAGAGAAAACAAATAAGCTTTCCATTGAAATTAACTTAAATATTTTATTCTAAAAAGTTAAGAAAATTTAAAGTATACTACTACACATAATGCCAACTTGGCAGCACTGTGTCAGACATTTTAAGTATCTACATAGCTAGAAAAGCAAGATTTTCTTAAGAACCACATGTGGTGCAAATCACTGAAGCAATAATAAAAACTCTTTTAAGTTTTTTAACTGCACATATTTTCCAGCTTTTTAAAATCTTTTCCACCCAGTATTTTATTTTGATAGAGTTAGATGAAAAGGATATGGTAAATTATGAAAACTTATATCAACTATCGTAACATAAAGTAACAGCCATTAAGTCTGCAATACTAAAAACGCCAAATGAAGAAAAATGATTGCAGGGTTTATTTTTGTTTGTTTGTTGCCATCATCTATTGATGGCCAAAGTACTTTTCCCTAAGGAGTGTGAGGCAATCTAAACTTAAAATACAAAGTGCAACCTTTGAGAAGTTCATGATAAATACCTAACAAAATTTCCCTAAATTGAACACTGATGAAGAACAATCTGAACTGGTGCATTATCAGAAAGAGGGGAGGGATGGAAAGAAGTAGGGGAGACTAGCAGAGACTCTATGGAAGTAAAAGCTACATTAATGGTATTTTATCATTCTGAGCATTTTTCAAAAATAAAAAAGATAATTGATCATTAAGAAAACAGGAAGCACATTTACTTTTTCAAAAGGGAGAAAAAATAAGCATAACTGCATGATCTAAAACTATAAAATTCAGAATGTCTAAATACTCAATACTGAAATTCTGACAATTATAAATTTAAAATGTACCAAAAGAAGCCAATAAAACACAAAAGTTTTAAAAACCAGGTATAAATATATCCATAGATGTGTTTCAGAAACATAACTGTTTCAGTAACATAACTGGCCAGCTGTCTGGAAGACAGTTTACAGTATCAGAAGGGGAAGATAACTCAATTAAGAGGTATGGTAGATATATTCCTTTCCCTAATGGATACTATCCCAATGTATATACTATATAAATACACGCTATCCCTTCCTGTCCCACTGATACTAAGCTAGGGCATGTAACTTTGGTATCTTCCTACTGAAAGATGATACCTTGTCATGCATTATATTTTAAGGTCGGTGCTGTCTTGGCCAACGAAACGTGAACAGAAATGGGATACAGCATTGAGCATTAATAAGCAACCATGTGCTCCACCACTGCTCTGTGCTCTCTAGCATGGGCCCAGCAAGTCTTAGCCAGAGGTTGCCCTGCCAACATGAGTTCTGGAGGGAAGAAGATATAGTACTAAAATCAGTGACTCACAGTGAATATGCAACATGAGCACAAAATAAACCTCTACTGTACAAGCTACTAGGATTTTTCAGGTCTTCTGTTACTGCAGCACAACTGAGTCTAACCTGACCGAAAACTTCATAAAACACTTATTGTATCTTGAAGCAGGCCAAAATGAAGAGAATAGGACCAACTGGGTGGGTATCTGGAAGGCTGGAAAGAAAAGGTGAGGAATTCAGTACCACATATTAATAACACAAACAAAAAAAGATTCAAGAGGGTCAAGACATCAAAAAGGCCATCACATGGAAGCAGAATTAGTTGCACTATAAATGATCCCAAAGAATAGAGTTAAAAAATAAATGAAAGTTAGAGGAAGACAGATTTTTGCTCAGCATAAGCCTTTATAATACTAAGTACTCTTTAAAGATAAAAAGAACTCTTTGGGAACCTGTTGTCACTTAATCGGAAGTATGTATTCAAAATGAGGATGGATGACAACGTAAAAAAGATATTATAAGGCCGGGTGCAGTGGCTCATGCCAGTAATCCTAGCACTGTGGGAGGCCGAGGCAGGTAGATCACTTGAGGTCAGGAGTTCGAGACCAGCCGGACAACATGGTGAAACTCCGTCTCAGTGAAACTCCGTCTCTACTAAAAATACAAAAATTAGCCAGGAGTGGTGGCACGAGCCTGTAATCCCAGCTACTTGGGAGGCTGAGACAAGAGAATCACTTGAAACCAGGAGGCAAAGGTTCCAGTAAGCTGACATCGTGCCAGTGCACTCCAGCCCAGGTGACACAGCAAGACTCTGTCTGAAAATATATATACATATTACAGAAAGGTATTCCAGAATTAGCTGGGAAAATGGATTATGTGACTTTTAATGTTTATCTCCAACTCTGAAAAGGTAGTATCGATACATCTCTTAGCTAACATCAACAACAGTTAACCATTTATTGAGCTCTTACAATGAGAAAAGTACTGTGCTGAGCCAAAGAACCCTTTACCATGTTGCTGGTGGAAGAACAGGGGCTCAGCAGGCTTAAGTCACTGGCATGTGTCACACAGTTAATGGGCAGAGCTGAGACCCAAAATATCTCCTATCTCTGAAGGAAGTGAAGAAAAGGACTTAAACAAATGTGTACCCCCCGAAAGAGACATAAAACTAAAGCTAACTATGTTATCTTCTGTCTGATATCTTTATGGAAAATGCTCTTGAGTAAGTAACAGTGATATTTTTAGTGTTTTTAATAGACAGATGACCCTAGTTAGATATATACAATGTAGTGTCAACAAATACTGAAGTGTTACAGGAGAAATGAGTAAGTGAAAGATTAAAATATCTGAAGTCGCATTACCATACAATTTAAAATACTTACACAGCATCAGTATAAGATTACCTCAGCACCAATCAATAGCAATGACAAATGAAATTATCTTATTCTGTGTGAAATTTCCTTAATTTCTATAGTAAAATTATTTTTCAGTAACTCACTTCAGTAACATTATTTTATATACAATAGAAATTGCAGCCTTTTGGAAAGACGGTCAATTTATATGGCTCCTGCTTAGCTGTGAGAGATTCTCAAGGTAGTAAATAAAATTCCCTTTTAATTAAACCTATCTTATGCTTTAAAAATAAGAAGCGGAAATAATAAAAAACTGCATAAGCTTTATTAACATGTAAACTGAGGAAAAATGGCTAGGGAGACACAAACACTCTCCAAGTGATAAAGTCCTTGATGATCTGTTTTAATAACCTCAGTTCTGGCTTTCAAACCAGAAACTCACAAAATCCACAGCTTACCTAAATAGAAATGAAAAGGCATAACAGAAAATTGCCAGGAATACGATAGTAAACTGTATCTCAATAAATCCATATTGTAAACAGATTTTTCAAAGATTACAGCAAACAGTTGCATAGATGTCCAACATTTTGGCTTTTTTCTGGGGTCACACTGGAAGAATTGTGGTGGACCACACATAAAATACACACTAACACTAACGATGGCTGAGCTTTAAAAAACAAACAGGTGGGGGAGTCATGGATAATTTTCATGATATTCACCACCACAGTTAAGCAAACATGTATTAGCCCTTCCAAGTTCTGTTGACAATGAATAAATAGAGCCAACAATAATCATTTAAAATTGCTTTCCTATCTCATGAGCAGGGTAATTTTCATACAACAAAGTTACGTTATGTTTGATAAAGAGAGAAAATTATTATCTTAAAGAACAAGAGAATTAGTACCATTTTTCAAAAGAATCTAAAGTCATCCAATAAACTGTACAAAAGTGGTTTGATATTTTCTAAAAGAAAAGGTGTTTTGTTTCAAAATTAACTACTGTAGGAGGATTCAAACAGACAACTCTGGAACTATTTTAATGAAATTTGAAAGAATACAAATCAAAGTACATAAAATAATAAAATTTATGGTAAAAATAATTAGTAACATTAATAGTATGTGAGGCATTATGTGGCACATATGATATATATATTTATCATCTAGCAAAAGCTCAAGGTACATGGTATCCTATACTTAATTACTGTATGTTAACTAAGGCTTAGTGAGATGAGGGTAACTGTCCAAGTAACAGACCCTGAAATAAAGCCAAGGAATAAACCAAAGTTCTTTAGAACTATCCCAAACTTTATACATCATAATTAATTTTTTTTTTTTTTTTTTGAAACAGGGTCTCACTCTGTCACCCAGGCTAGAGTGTGGTGGTATGAACACCACTCACTGCAACTTCAACCTCCTGGGCTCAAGCAATCCTCCCACCTCAACCTCCCAAGCAGCTGGGACCACAGGAACAAGCCATCATGCTCAGCTAACTTTTAAAATTTTTATAGAGACAAGGTCTCACCACGTTGCCCAGGCTGACAATAAATAATAGCTCAATTTGACCTAAACTTCAATTTCCATCACAAATTCTGAATTCATGAGCCCAAAATAAGAGAATTACCTACACTTCCCCCGCTTCCAGTTTTTCTGCTTTTCTAATTCCCAACAAAGAAACATGCTACTATTGCCAGTACCAAACTTAAAAGAATACAATTCAACTTCGCATTTATTCATATTCTTCTGAAAGGAATAAATCAGGATATTTTTTTAAAAACACACACAGTGAGCTACAATTTTAAAATATACTTTGTTCCAGATACCCTATAATTTTATATAAAAAGAACTATACTTAAAGGTGCATTAATTATCGGAGGGATACCAAGAGCTTTATGCTGGCACAGGATTATAGAAACAGTAAGTTTTCCACATTTTCTTGGATCCAGTTTGTATGTACTTTGTTTTGTTTTACAGTGGTAAACAGAAATGCCAATTATTCAGAATACCTAAGAGTACTTAACTCGTACTTAAACCAATAGTGCCACATGTATACTATGCTTTAGTAACAGATGACCTCTAGGTCTACGCCAAATCACAGTTAGGAACTAAAGTTGAGAATGAGAAACAGAGAAATCTTCCGTGGAAAAAGTCTTTCTGGGTAACTGAAATAAAATATAAACTGTAGCTCAAGTATCCTAAGCAGTTACATTATAGTGGTAACCATCACAGCCAACAGTTTGAATAAGAAACTTAATAGTACTAGAAAGTCCTTTCAGCTTTGATTACCTGAAAGTACTACATACAGACTCATGAAGAGAAGTAAAAAGTTTTTCTCATACAAGCTCTTAATGAACCCATTCTTTCACATCTACTTATCCCCTCAAAACAACCTAGTGCTAGGCCAGAAGGTAAGGGGATGTTTCAGCAGTGAAGGGATCCATCTAAAGGACACAGGAGCCGGCACAAAGCGGCTTCCTCTGACCAATCTGGGAGAGTTTTAGCATCAACATAAATGATGGTAAAAATTAACTGTGATCCATCGAATAAAATAACAATCCATGGGTCCAAATTTATATAACAAGATAAATAAGGAAATAAAATGGGAGAAAATGAAAACGCTCTTCCTTACAACAGGATGCTGACTAATAAAAGTAGAGAGAATGGCGGCATTTGAAAATTAACATTATAGCCATAATGGTAATAACTGATTTAAGCAAGGACTACCAATGCAGGCTAAAACAAATGAAAATTTGATGAGAAACAGAGTAATTACACAATCTCATTGCATCTGGCCACAAATTACCTATTAATTACAAATACAAAATTGGCAAAGATCATAGTTAAGAAAATACTTATTAATTTACAGTGGAGAAACCTGACAGAAAATTACCTCAGTCACATGACAGAACATGCTAACACACTAATAATGGAACACTGACATATGAGGCTGCTGAAAACACAACGCCACTTCTATGTTATTCCTACTATTAATAAAAAGCATAACCTGAATTTAAGCATGAGAAAACTATCTCAAACTGAAATGTAATAAGGTTTGGTTTCATCAAAAATAACAATGTCAAGAAAGAAAAAGAAAGGCTAAGAAACTGTTCCAGATTTAAAGAGACATAACACTAAATGTTAATATATGACCATGGATGGACACTTACGAGGTTAACCTATAATAGATATAACTGGGACCCAAACTACAGGTTAGATAATGTCTTTTTATCAATGTTAAATTTCCTAATTTTTATCATTATACTGTGCTAATATATCTTTGTCATGAGGAAATATACACCAAATACTTAACAGTAAAAAAGAAATCAATCTTGAGTTTACAAATGTACAAACGGTTTAGGGAATAAATTAAAAAAAAAAAAAAGCACTGCAGAAGGGCCGGGAATATGGGAGTTCTTCGTACTCTTTCAAAAACTTCTCTAAATTTCATATTATATTAACAGAAAGAGAAACAAAAGATTTATATGACTTAATTTTCATACTCGCAATAAATCATTGCAAGTGAAAAGTTTTTGAAAATTATAGGAACTCTCAGTATCTAGCAATATACTTGGTTGTCTGCAAACCACTCTCTGCTGTTCCTTCTCTTACCTTTCTAACAGATTGTGGATCGCTTTGAAGAGCAGCGTCCTACATTCATAGGAAAGGCCATTTTCCCAGAGTCCTTCTTCCACAACTGAAAAAAAAAAAGAAAAAAGAAAAAAAAGAACCAGTAAAAAGGACATCCAAATAAAAAGAAACTTTAAAAACATTTTTCTGAAGCAAAGTTAATGAGTTAATTTAAATGACTTAAATAATCTCACATTGAAACAGAGAGTGTATTTTTAAGTATTTGCCCAAAGTTACAAAATAATTATGTACAAAAAAAAGTAATGTATCCTGGTTTTAAAGTCTGAAATATGAGGCATGGTGCAACACTCCTCCCATAAATATTTTTACAATCTTCTTCTTCAAGGTTTACAATCATTTAAAATTCTCAAATTAATCTACTCGACGGTGTCACAAAGACTTATTTTGTTAAAGTCCTACTTAAATGTAAAAAGAATGTCGCAAATCAACAGCAAAGTTCTAAAATGTTTTTAGAGAGAAAATCAAGAGAAAAAAAAATTCCGAAAGTGTCAGATTTACACAAATGTCTTTACATGTTTTGAAGGTCTAAAGAATATGATTTTAGAAAAACTGTCAGGAAATTACATCTTCCTAAAACATCAAATTTATTTCCTGAATTTATAGTTTTGTTAATGTTTGACATTTTGGGAAGTATCTTGTTTGCCTCTGAAATATGTTACAACATTGAAATATGTTATAACACCAAAAGAATCCAACTTAAGTATTAACAATGCCCCATGCGTTCCTAAAATTCCTTTTCATAAATATAAACAGACACAAAATGCCCTAGAGAAGACAGTTAATTTCCTTTTAAATTACACTAGTTCAATGCAAGATAGCAAAAAATTAGAAGGATGAAAATAACATTTCTAGAAGAAAAAACTCCTCTTTTACTTGTTATCTTGACAAAAACACTCAGAGGAAAAAAAATTAACAGAATTAAAACACACATTATATCCACAAGGCACGTTTAATGCTTTTACCATACCAGTTGACATACCAAAATGTATCCCCATATTCTCAAATCAGACAGCATTTCAAAAACTACATTCAGGCCTTTTATCTGTTAGACTTTTTGAAAATTACAAAGCTGGATTTTTTTTTCTTGGTTATGTCAAATAACTTTTTGTCTTCCTGCCTATGTGGCTAATCCTGATTTACCAAATTTTCCTGAGGCAATCTGTCTGAAAAAGTTATGCTATTTATAGCAAGATAAATAGAAATAAAATACAGCAAACAGAAAAACATTCCTGCTAAAAACTGATAGTCTTTGCTCAAGATAAAAGATTCCAAAATTTCCAACAATGTTCTGCAAATATCATGAATCTATGCTCCCTCTCATACATTTATCTTTCACGTACAACGTTTTTGGGTTTGAAAGAGAGCTAATTTCTCAATAAAAAGGACACTTCACATTAATTTGCTTTTCTTTCCTAATGTGTTTCACTGACCCTAAGGCACCATCAATTTTAAGATACACCATTATTTTGTAAACCACCAGGAGAAGAGGAGAAGGTGACAAACTGTAACATCACTGTTATCACTTACAATTTTTACTTTGCAATTATTCAGAGAGCTCCTTTAAACTTACTGACTCATATTCATCATATTCTACTATTATGCATACATAAAAACAGATAATATAAGCAAAATAAATGAGTTGAAAATTTCTAAAACTACATCAATATTTCAAGTCTACCTCTTCTGAGTCACTCTTCAAACCAGTCACTGGTACAGTATTTTCCTACATAACCATCTTTTGTGCCATAAAGAGTGCTGGTGATACAGCATTTGTAAAGACTGTCCCACTTTTATTTCCAGAATTTTCTTCCACTGGTAACACCTATGTAGCATATTGTTTTAAACTTCTGATATTAAAATCTTCTAATATATTTGAAAACAGAGGGCTGAATGTGGTGGCTCACAGCTGTAATCCCAAAACTTTAGGGAGGCCAAGGCATACGGACTGCTTGAGCCCAGGAGATCAAGACCAGACTGGGCAACACAGCCTGACCTCGTTTCTAAAATTAAAAAAATAATAAAAAATAAAAAATTTAAAATAGCTCACGCCTGTAATCCCAGCACTTTGGAAGGCCGAGGTGGGCAGATGACGAGGTCAAGAAATCAAGACCAGCCTAGTCAACAAGGTGAAACCCCATCTCTACTAAAAATAGAAAAATTAGCTGGACATGGTGGCACATGCCTGTAGTCCCAGCTACTCGGGAGGCTAAGGCAGGAGAATCGCTTGAACCCAGGAGGCAAAGACTGCATTGAGCTGAGATCACATTACTGCACTCCAGCCTAGCTACAGAGTAAGACTCCATCTCAATAAATAAATAAATAAATAAATAAATAAATAAATAAATAAATAAATAAATGGATAAATGAATGAATGAATAAATAAAAATATTAGTCAGGTATGGTGGTACACACCTGTTGTCCCAACTACTCTGGAGGCTGAGGCGGGAGCACTGCTTGAGCCCGGCAGGGTCAAGGCTGCAGTGAGCCATGATCATGCCACCACTGCACTCCAGCCTGGGTGACAGAGTGAAAGCCTGTCTCAAAAAAAGAAAAAAGGAGGACGAGGAGGGAGAGCAGGAGGGAGGGAGGGAAGTAGAGAGGGAGAAGGGGAGGAGGCGGGGAGGGGTGGAAAGGGAGGAAGAAAGAGGGGGAAGAGGGAGAGGGAAGAGAAAGAAGGGAGGAGAAAATAGAATAACATGTCCCAGTAAATTCCTAAGCCAAATTATTAATGTTATGTCTCTTGCTGCAACCACCCTTTCTTTTTGTTTATTTTGAAAAACTTTATGGCAAATTCCACTCCTAAATACTTTAGTGTGCATCAAATCACATTCTAAGCAAGGTCTGCCAATTATTTCTTCGGTCTTCTTTGATCAAGTACAACTCATTTCCTTTTTTTAAAATATGCAGTTTACTTAGTGAAGAAACCAGGTTACCTGTCTTAATATCTCATATTCACATCTAATTCTTTCCTCATGATATCATTTTGCAAGTTTTAGTGTGGGTGTTACCTTGACCTTGTCAGAGAATGTCAAAGTAAAGTTCACAAACAACAAACTCCCTCAAATCATTCTCAAATACTTTGTCAACTGAAAAACTGAGGTGTTACAGCTCTCCAGGCATGGACTGTGGAACACTAAACAATTAATGAGCATGCACAAGCAATGCCAACTTCACGACAATTGCTGTGTGGCTGACAAAATTTTAATGTACCATTAAAATTTTATCCCGATTTTACAATTTTAAAATAGATCCTAGGATAGACTATTTTTCTTCAAACAAAAAAAAACTAGAGAGTAATTAACCAAAACCTACAATTAACATCATACTTAGTGGCAAAAGACCGAAGGGTAAGAATGTCTGCTCTCACCACTCCTATTCCACGTTATACCTGAGTTTCACACGGTACAATAGGGAAGGAAAAAGAAATAATGGACATACAAATTGGAATGGAAGAAATAATTGTCTCTATTTACATATGACAGGACTGTCTATTAGAAAATCCTAAAGAACCAACAGAAAAAAATCTACTAGAACTAAAACTGAGTTTATCCAATCACTGAATACAAGGTCAAAAGACACAAATGATCATATTTCTATAGCAAGAAATAAATAATTAGAAACTGAAATTTTTAAAGTACCATTTACAGTAGCACCAAACCCCATTTACACTTGCATATAAATATTACAAAATACACTGAAACTACAATGCTAAAGAAAGAAGTAAAAAAGATAAATTGACCACAAATTGGAAAAATGGTTAAGATAACAATTCTTCTCAAACCAATCTATAGAATCAACTCAATTCCAATTAAAATCCCTGCAGGATGTTTTACAGAAATAGATGAGCTGAAAAACTCTATATATTTATATGAAAAGGCAAAGGAACTAGAACCACCAAAACAATGTGGTAAAAGAAAAATATGGAAGTACTTATATCAACTGAGTTCTAGGTTTACTATGAATTAGGGTAGAGCAAGCAAGACAGCACAATACTATAGAAAGGACACACAGCAACAGAATTGAGTTCAGAAATTGAGTCACAAATTCTTTTTGTTTTAATGCAACAAAGGTGCCAAGGCAATTCAGTCAATTCAGTAAAGGAAGAAAAGAAAAAGAACCTCAAACGCATACAGAAAAAGAAAATCAAATGAGATCACAGACCTGAACGCAAAACCTAAATCTGACATTTCCAAAAATACACAGGAGATAAAATTTTGAGAGCTTAGGGTAGGCAAAGATTTCTTAGATATGACACCAAAAGCATGATTCATAAAAGAAAAACTGATAAATGGTGTTTCATCAAAATGAAGAACTTCGGCTCTTCAGAAAATATGGGAATGTTATGTTAAGCTATGGAAAAGACGCACTACAGATGGGGAATAAACAGTTACAAATCACACATCTGACAAGGACTTTAATTCAGAATACGTTACTTCTTTTTTTCCAATCTCAAAACTCAACTACAAAAAAAAACTTTTTAAATGGGCAAAAGATTTGAACAGACGGTTCACCAAATAAGACTCTAGATGAATGGCAAATAAGTATAAGAAAAAGTGCTCAAAACCTCATTAGTCATTAAGGAAATGTAATTTAAAATCACAATGAGATATCATTATCCATTAAAATGGCTTAAAAGAAAATCTGACAATGCTATGTGCTGATTAGCATATAAAACAGAGTAGCCAGAACTGTCATATACTGCTAGTGGGAATGCAGAAACAGCACCGCCACTCCGGAAAAGTTGCCCTTGGCAATATTTTGTAAAGTTAAACACACAGTTACCATACAGCCCAGCAATATCCCTTTGTAATATTGTGAAACATATATTTGATCCTCTTTCCTGGCATATAGCTCCTGTTCCTGACATAGAGCTCCTAAAATCCTTGAAATCTCTAGAGTGCTAAGAATGTCTTTTGTACACTAACAGCTAAAGAAATTACCGGTGGTCTAGACAGCCTCAGGATGAAGGCTGATTAGCAGGGAAATAACCTTGTGACCAGAGGGTTACAACTTTCAGTCTCGGCCCCCTATTCCCCAATCCTCATCCACCCTGACCTCTAGGGAGAAGGGCTAAAGGTCGAGTTGATCAACAATGGACAATGGACAATGGATTAATGAATCAAGCCTACATGATTATATAATGAAGCTTTCATAAAAATCCAAAAAGACTGAGTTCTGAGAGCCTCCAAATAACTGGACACATGGAGGTTCTTGAAGGGTAGCTGCGAAAGATGGGAAAGTTCTTTAAAGTTTGTATCTTAGACTCCATTATAAGAAGGAGTTACAATCTCTTGCTCTACAGCCATTAACCACTATTAGCATAAACACATAACCACATATATGTATTCTCTAAATCAGCTACATCTTAAATCAGCTACCTTGACTCGCTCCAACATGTCTCAACAGAACTGGGCTAGCTCCAAACCCTGGTGCATGCCATTCCTTATTTGGAAACCCTCCTGACCACCTCCTGACTGGCTTCCTCTCCTTCCTTGTCTTCTTCCTTGTCTTCTTTCTCCTTATCTATTCAGGAAATTTCCAAGTTTTTGGCGAATTGGGCCAAGCATAGAATGTGAGGTCCCGTCTAGCCAATGGAAACTGGACACAGCAGAAGAGCGAATGCATCAGGTCATGAAAGTTATAAATCTCCCTGTCTCCTTTTGTTCAGGTGTGCTCTCCTGCCAAGACTGTCAGCCAGTTGCACCCTTCCTCCAGGAAGTAAACTAGCCTTGCTAAGTGATCCACTGTCCACGTGCAGATTTTTCCGGACGTTATAAACCCATTTCCCACAGTGGCACACTCAAGAGAAGGCATGGACGCTCCTGTCCTTCCTACATGCCTTAGCTGTCCTCTGTATCCTTTATAATAAACCAGTAAACATAGTGAAGTTTCCCCCGAGATCTGTGAGTCATTCTGGCAAATTAACGCAACCCAAGGAGGAGGTTGTGGTAACCCGAGATTCATAGCCAATTGGTCAGAAGCTTTGGAGGCCTAGATTGGCTCCTGGCATCTAAAGTGGGGACAGTCCTGTGGGACTAAGCCCACAGCCTTTAAGATGTGATGCTATCTCCAGGTAGACAGTGTCAGAATTGAACTGAATTAGAGGAAACCCAGCTGGCATCCCCTGCAGAACTGATTATTACTTGGTGTAGGAGAAACACCCCCTCTCCACCTCTGCAATGTTTGGTCAAGAAGTGTTTTGTGTTGTGAGAGTACAGTAGGAGAAAAAAGTTTGTTTCTTCCTTACATCCTCCTAGGTATACACTGAAGTAAAATAATTTATGTTCACATGAAAAACTATAGCAAATGTTTACAGGAGTTGTATTTGTAAACACCAAAAACTGGAAACCATCCAAATGTTTCTCAACAGTGGGACAAACAATGAAATACCTATACAGTAGGCTACTAATCACAAATAAAAAGAAACTTCTGATAAAAGCAAAAATATGAATGAATCTCATTATGCAAAGTAAAAAGAAGCCATACTCAAAAGACTATATGCTGTATGATTCATTCATACGACATTCTTGCAAAGGCAAATTTGGTACTGTAAACTTCTCAATGGTTTCCAGGTATGGAGGTGGTGAGATAGTTTGATACCAAAGGGACAAAGGAAATTTGAGGGGTGACAGACCCACTCTGTATCTTGATTATAGTGATAGTTACATACTTGCACACATTTGTGCAAACCTGCAGAAAAATTATTTACTAAATATGGTAAACTTCACTCACAATCTTTTACTGTTTAACTTATAAAAACTCATTTTACTATTGGTCCAAGTTTCTGGACTCAAGCCATCAAGAATATGCTAATATTAACGTCTTTATTTTTCTTAGTGTTGAAAATGAGAACAAAATTTAATCAAAAGGACTCGTACTCTAAATTTATATACAAAAAACATTTTTTAATCCAAAAGATATGACATTTACGTGATTGACCTCCATTCATGAAGTATTAAAAGCAAAAAAAAAAAAAAAAGTCTGAGTAATTAACAAGGAAATTCAGACTGAAGTACTTCTTTCAAGAGCCCAATGTACCACAGTTACATTCTTTACTTCATATCAAATACTGTATATAATGCAAATGTAACAATATATAAACATCTTAAGTTTTTTTGTTTTTTGTTTTTTGTTTTTTTGAGACAAAGTCTAGCTCTGTCATCCAGGCTAGAGTGCAATGACATGATCACAGCTCACTGCAGCCTCGACCTCCCAGGCTCAGCAATCCTCCTACCTCACTCTCCCAACTGGCTGGGAGTTAGTTATAGGTATAGGCCACCCTGCCCAGTTAATATTTTATTTTTTGTAGAGATGGGGTCTCACCATGTTGCCCAGGCTACTCTTGAACCCCTGAGCTCAAGTGATCCTTCTGCCTCCAACTCCCAAACTGCTGGGATTACAGTCATGAGTCAATGCACCCAGTCAATACTTTTATTTTTAAACTGCTAAAAATTATTTTGAAAAATAATTATATGGTCATTCTCATCTGTTCCTTTATATTCTATATATAACATAAATTAATATAAAGTTTAGGCACTAAGTTAATATAAAACGAATACAAAATAATATAAAATATAAGCCCTCAAACACGTTGAGGGCTTAGTCCTCAACCCCACTGTCCCCACTTCAGATGCCAGGAGCCAGCCAGTCCAGGCCCCCAAAGCTTCTGACCAATTGGTTATAAATCTGCAGTCCTCACAAAATAAAACCAATCATACTACCTTAGGCCCTTGTCTAAGTAAAGTATACTAAAACTCAGAAAACAATACAAATTTATAAATTATAAGTTAACAAACAAAATTTAAATATAAATCAGTAGAGGTAATTATAAAAGTAGACCATGTTTGGACTTAAATTTCCTATGTCTTAACATATTGTACTAAACATTACATACTAAAGATTCAAGAGTAATCAATTTATCATAAAAAATTTATCCTAAGCCAATAACCACACTAATAAATACTATCAATTTAGGCTATGAATTTAAGGATAATACATTAATTTGCTGATCCTTTTAATTTACTGACACTAACAAATACATTTGTCTAATAGAATATAAATCAGACCATCCTTTTTTTCTCATCTAATACCTCATGATCAGGGTTTTCCAGAAATATAAGAGCAACACATGTTTCACTGAATCTCTAAAATTTCAAAACAAGTTAAATCTGCAAAGGCATGCTTGGAATCTAATAACAGATAATTTGATCAACATTAACTAGCCAATAGTTCTTTACCGTGTTATGTGTAAAGCACCAGGCGGGGAACTAGGAATGCTCTCAAAAAGCTAACACAGATATGTGCAAACCACTGGGAGACAAAAACTATTTTCAATACTTTGCAGAACAGCTACTAGGCATAAAATGTCTTAGATTTTCAATTAACAATTAAGTAACATATAGTTAAGGTTGGTTTTCTATCCAGAAAATGATCATTCTTATTTTATTTTATGTGCCAAGGTTTGAATTAAGCACCACATATAAATGGGGAGGTGGGGAGACAACTCACCACACCACTATGGGACAGAGTAACAGACATCTGGCACTCACTTTTTTGACTTAGCATTGGGCTTCTTATCACTGGGAATTGTCCATTTCCTGTATCATTAACAGTCCTGGTTGGGGGCAAATATTATCTCCCCTAATGGAAGCTAAAAATGCTGATTCTCTCTTTTCCATCCTCTCCTACAGTAATAAACAAGGAAACATATCCTAACCCCTACCAGATGCTCCTGGTCCACACCTTTGACTCTGAATCCAGGGACAAAAAGAAAGTCAATGGAGATATCTTTCTGACAGCTCTAGAAACAGAATCTTCAAGATCAAGTTTTTGGTGCTAAAGCAGTAGAGGTAACATAGCATCTAGTGCTTGGTGGTAGCTAGCAGTAGCTTTTTCACTGAACTACTTCTGCACTGCTGACTGTAAAAATGCCAAATAGTTCTGTGGACACCCGATATTCTTTTAATCAAATCCTTTTCTTTTTTTGAAGCTAAGACCTCTGATGAATACAGTTTATTCTAATCTCCATTTTATAGATGAGAAAATTAACACTTAATCTTAAGAAGACTGGGCATAGTGCCTTACACTTGTAATCCTACCACTCTGCAAGGCCAAGTGGTAGGATTGCAAGACTCCACCTCTAAAAAAAACTTTAAAAATTAGCTGGATGTAGTAGCACAGGCCTGTACTCCTAGCTTCCTGGGAGGCTGAGGCAAAAGGATCACTCAAGTCAAAGAGTTTGAGGATGCAGTAAGCTATGATGACATGCCACTGTACTGCAGCCTAGTCAAGAAAGAAAGACCTCTTCTTTAAAAAAGAAAAAAAAAAATACACACACACACATATACTTGTCCGAAGTCATGTAACTAACAAGTCTTAAAAATCTGCAGTCAAACTGAGCTATAGTCAGCAGCATAAAGGGATCAAATGTTTTTATACCTACTGTTATGAATAATAAAATATATTAATCCATTAACTAATTCCTCAAGTGGAAGCAATTTATTTTCATAGCTGCTGTGACTAGAACTTCTTGGACATTCATAAACATGCACAGAGTTGACTTAACTATGTATATTTCAAAATTTCACTGAAATTAGCACCAATCTAAAATTTCCTCACATGTACTTAAGAGGATTAGTGGTACATATGGGATTCAAATCCAAATGTTCTGACCCTGATACCCATGCTCTTTCCACTATACAACACTTAGTGTTAAGCAAATAACACTGAAGTTAAATTTCCCTTTGGTTCCAAAATTTGGACCCAAAATTAATGTGTTCTAGTTACATGTAAATTTTTCAAAGGCTGAGTCAGACAAAACCACATTTTAGCTTTTTTAAATAATTTCTCTCTCATTCTTCTTTCTCTCACACACACAAACACACACACACACACACACACACACACACACACACACACACACAGAAAGATTTTCTTCAGGGGAAAATACATACGAGGAACAGAGCAGTTAGCCTACATTTCTACAAATGAAATGCATTCTCCCTTTCAAGGTGGATGGAGAAGAACAGCTGCCAAAAAGTCTGTAAGAAGTCCCTATCTTTATAAAACCTACAATCGCTCGGTGGCATGCTGCCTCCATTCCAAAAGAAAAAAATAAAAAGCATGAAAAAAAGCCTTTCTAATTCCTTTCGTTTTTCCAGTTTCAACTTAAATGTTTATGATACCTTAAGAATATAAAGTAGCAATAAGATTGTCTTTATAAACTATGTTTATAAGTCTAATTATGTATAATGGGAGAATTTTCCTAAAATTTTGTTGGTCTCGAAAGAGAAAGAAGCAAGAGACTGAAAATGCATGTAAAATAAATGAGTGGCAACAGTCAATCAAAACAAGAAATTTCTAAATTAAAACATTCTCCTGCTGTTATTTTGTCTATTACAGCCAGATTGAAAACTAAAACTAAGTACTACTACAGCTGCTTATTTACAAAGAAAACCTATTTTGGCACAAAAGTTATCTCACTTAAATAATAAAAGCTATCATCAGAATATGTTTAAATTGCTGTTATACAACCTTTTTTACTATAGTTATCCTCATAATCAAATATTTAAACTGCAAAAGTACTATATAAATATTTTTAACAGAAAAGACAGTGTTTATAAAGGAAAATTTTTAGATAGCAGTAATTATTGTTTAGTGCTCAAATAATCTTTCAAAATCCTCACCAATTGTAATGTAAGTTCTTTCAACTTCACAAAACATGGCTCCTTGAATTAATAAGCTTATTTGAAAGAAAACACATATAAAAGGTTCAGGGGAAAAAAAGTCAATATGGCAAAATATCAAAGCAGCATATACTTCAATGATTTTGTGTTTCCCAGCAGAGATCTTGGAAAGATATCCCTTCCAATTCCATAAATGAAACTGACATACTTTACTTGAAGGGGAAAAAAATTGGAGAAGGGAGAATGGAATAGGGTAGGGAGGAGCATAAAGATTGTGAAACCTAGAAGAAATTCAAGCTCATGCTTTTAGAATTCAGGTCACCCGGCCTTACACAGTTTAAAAGTAGAATTGCTTTCAAAGAATACATATTTCCTCTGAGCTATGATACATATTTCCTTTTAATGTATCATATTGCAGCAACAGCTGAAATGAACGTCTAGACATCAAAAACACTTCTTACTCCCACCTACTGCTTTTTTACCTCAGGCATCAAAACTAATGAAACCTATTATCCAGAACATTGAGTTCAGCATAGGCATTGGCCACTGCAAATACTGGAGGTGGGGGAGGGGCACTTTCAGGGATGGCACTCCTTATTCAGCCATTAAAATTGCTGAAAATCAAATTTTGCTCAAAACTTCAGAAATACAAGTAAAGGAAGGCACATGAAACAAGGACAGTTTCCCAGTTAGATTTCAGTAACTAATTGCTAAAGACAGCACAGCTCTGAATCCAAGATTCATCATTTGGCCCCTGCCTTTGTTTTCAATTTCTACCTTAAACATATAAAATGCACTGTAGTGTTAAAAAAAAATCTTCTGAAATTATTAAATCTACTTACTAAAAACTACACTAACCAAATATTACAACAAGAAAATATGTATCCATTTAATCTTCTGAAATTATTAAATCTACTTACTAAAAACTACACTAACCAAATATTACAACAAGAAAATATGTATCCATTTAATCTAATTGCAACAAATAAAGGAATACCAAGATAAATAAAATATTTTTGAAGTATCTGCCTTCTCAAAACTGACTTACCAAAGAAATTAAGTAACAAAGGAGCACAATGCTACACTGATTCTGAATTATAGCACTTCACCCATAAAAAAAATCCAATGACTTACAACACTACAACACCACTGATTGATAAATTTATGCTGCCATCAGTTGCCTCGTAGAATCTATATTTGAAGTCATTAATAACTAATGGACTTATTACTTATATCAACTTCATCCTATTTAGAGTTCTGATTTCTCGAATTGCTCATGAGTATAAAACATTCAGTGTATCACTTAATAAATCTATGTTGAAAATGGATTGTAATCTTCCCGATGTCAATTCATCAAACAAATAAGAATCATAGGTAGAAGATAAATAGCAAAACATTCCATTTTTTTCAACCTATTTGCAAACTTAAGTAATTACAAATATTGATAATATCTGGCAAACAGAAGCACAATTGCGATTCAAAATTTTAACAGTATAGTATCTTCCTAAGGAATCAGCATGGGCTCTCTGTCAATTGCAGGATAACCAGAATTTTAATGACAGTTTCTACACAGCAATGAAGCAGTTGAGACACGACCCAAGTTAGCATTTCAACGGATCACAAGACTCCCTGTAAAGCCAGCAAACTTTAAATTGAAGAAAACCATAAAACTAAATTTCTAAATAAACTGTACAAGGCCTTCAAAAGATAACTGCTACAGAAAACATTGGAAAAAAAAAATCTTGCACAGTGGCTGTTACTGACTTCTCAAAACCAAATTTGTCCCCATTTGGTACTTATTTCAAACATTTTAAAAAATGATTACCATTTTTAATCTTTAAAACTATGCTCTTAATATGCTCTAGAATGCATAAACAAGGGTCTAGAAGGATTAAAATTAACAATTATCTTTGCTAGAATAATGCTTATTTTCTCTTTTACTTCTTTGAGTATTTTTCAGATTTCATGACAGGCGTTACTTTAATAAGCTTACATTTTAAAATAAATTTTTAAAATAAGGCTACTATATTAAACAAGACTATAAGTCAGAAATTACAAGGAAGACCAACATTTTTAAAACAGGAATCATCACAAGACAAATTTTGAGACAGAAAAGCAGCATGTGATTCAGTTAGAACATATATATTTAAATTCATCAATGCTACAAACATTTTTAAAACTTCCTCTAGGGCAATGATATTAATAAAAATGGCAACTATTGATTTCAATACTGGCACAATTGAGCAGTAAAAATTTAAAATATTTCCTTCCATTCTTCAGACACAAACTGACTTGAAACACACACACACACACACACGTACGCACACACACAATCTTGCTACTAAAATTCTGACAGGGCAAGTCCCCAAATTGCCTTTTACACTAAAGCTCAAACAGTTGTCTGTCACTGCTATTACTGTGAGTAATCCTTGCAGCTGTAACTGTTTGAAATGCAGCTGTCTCGTTGGCATTCTCTCCCCACCCCTAGTCATCCAGCATTTCTGTTCTTGCTACAATAATCTTAAAGAGCATTTTACAGGAGGCTTAGCCCTGGCTGAGGGCACTCTACGGCGTGACCGAGAGAACATGGAAACACGATTCATTAGACACGCCTGGAGTGATAACAATGATGCTGCTTCTTACTGCCTTTCATTTCGTACATCAGGCTGAGACTAATGCATTCTCGTTACACAACATGCACGTTTATAGACAGGGAAAAACTGTAATCACCTTTGATTAAGAGACAGCATATTTTTCCTATATGAGCTGCCAGCCATACTGACATAGTAATTATTTTTTAACTGACAGGTTAAAATAGCAAATGTAGCAAAAATAATATCTGCAGAGAGAGAGAAATAGAGAAACAGAGGAGCTGACTACTGTGAAGACTTGGTGCACAAAGGTTTCTTTAGACCAAACTCAGTGCCATCTCCTTGAAACCTGATGGGTACCTTGGCTTTTATTTCAGCTTGACAAAATGTCAAATATTACGGAAGTTACCCTTAAGGGAATTCATTCTATAAATCCAATTCTTTGCAGGCAGAAATTACAAAATATTTTTGTCACTGAAACCATAATTATTATTGATCTACCTTCTTTCCACTTCTTTCACCACAGGACAAGAAAATTCAACAGTAGTAATCCTTTTTTTCCATTATCTTACTACAAAATAATTTGTTCTCTTTGCTTTGTTATCCAGTTTTACTACAAATAATTTGTTTTCCTTTATATAAAATGCTACTCCAAGACAGAAGAAAAACTGCTTTCTACTGTAACACAGCTTTTAAAATGTAATTTTGATTAAAGACAAAAATACAGAATAATTAGATCAGTCTATCATTTCACTTAACACCCAGCAACTGCTGCACCTGGTGAAGGTTTGAACTGTAACTATAAAAGCCCTAATTTATGCTGAAACCCTATTTGGTCTATAATTAAAAAAAAAAAAAAGCCCTATTTCAAATTAGAAAAAAAACATAAGCCACATTATACTGACAACATATAAAGTCAATTTTCTTAAGGAATTTCAAAAAGTGAACCACCTTTCCACATACACAAATGCAATCTTTTGTTGGTTTACACATGTGTGTTGCTGGGTTGTAGTTTACAGAGAGTTTGGTATTTCACAGGAAAAAAAACACTGTCGTGAATTGAAAGATCATACTTAAACCAAAATATTGGAAAATACTTTTTCGAAGTTAGCAGATTCTGTAAAATTAAGCAATTAAAAAATAGTCTCTTTTTAAAGCTTTCCATAACACTATTGAGTTTTACATTAAGAATGTGCTACAAAATGAAACAATTTGCACATGTGAAAATTTGTTAAGACAGAAAAGAAACAAAAATAAGCAAATAATAGAAAAGGTCTGGTTTGGTTCACAAAACTGTGGAAACTGTAACAGCTTTTGAAAAATAATTATGTAACCAGGCAATGTGTTAGGAGCCCATATTCCCACCTATTCAGGCTGCTGAGGCGGGAGGACACATAAACCCGGAAATTCAAGGCCAGCCTGGGCACTATAGTGTGATCCCATCCCAATCTATCAATCAATCAATCAGTCAATCAATCGATCAATACAAACGGTTCTGTACATACAACAAACAAATTTTGTAAAACAGCAAATGCTTGAGCACTTTTAAAAAGCAAGACTTTAGAGTTTTCTGACCTGTGCTACCACAGCAGGTTAGAAACTGGAAAACGTGTAGCCTAACTCTAGTGTGTCTATAAATGGACCACTGCACTCTAATGTGCACTTAACATAGTGTACTTTGAGAATTTCTGTGTGTCTCACACAATTTTAGAATGACAAAAGCTTAAAATTTTCATCATCTGGAATCAATGAGTCTTATTACAGAAAATAACATCTACCTCCACTGACAGTGATCAACCCATGTCTTTCTCTCTTCTTTTGGCTTTCTATACTGGATATGACTCCCCCAAAACTAATCAAATTACTTCTACATACTTTCACTGCTTGTCTTCTTTTTGGAAAACACGAAATTAATCATTAATATAAAACATGTCATCACACATTAAAAATTTTTATTTAAAAAAATTTCATTGGATAACATTGAAAGGAAAAGAAAAAAATTCAGTTTAAATGTATTCTTAGTTATTAGAGCATTTTACTTTCATAAACAACTATGGTATTCCATATGAATTTCCATTACCCTAATCTGGCTCTTAATAGAATCCAATATTGTTATTCTCAAGTTTTAAAAACAGAATGTACAATTCTCTCCTCATGTCTTCGAAATTAATTTGTTTTTGAATGCGAAAACAACCTATTGGAAAGCAATAAAAATTTCTCAAAACTTTTATTAAAACATATCCAAGAAAAAGTTGTCATTATTCAAAACTTAGTAAGTCAAGAAGTTTCCAACTCATAAGCAAAAAATTTACCAATGACTGAAATACACCAACACTGCCAATATTTTTACTTAATGTAGGTGTTTCAACACTGCAAGATTCCTTTGCATTAACGAGTCAATATGAAAACTGCAAGTACTTTAGGAAATGAAGATCAGTTTTACACAGTCACAGTGGTGTGAATGAGTTCAATTCTATGTTCTTTCAAAATTTGGCTAGAATGGCATTTTGGTTGAAAAGTTAAGTGACACAGCAGTTTTGGATAGGGCACAGTGTGCAGCAGGGCAGGCCTGGGCAGCTCCCATAATACAGTGCAGTGTTTTCCTCCTGTGGTCCCTGGAGTACTGGAGTCCCATACAAGAGCCCCAGTAAATCCCTCTGGCCCTTTCCATCTCCAATCTCAACCAGTACGGCTGCAGTTTTATCCAGTTGTATGTAGTTTTAGCCATTATAATTTATGAAGTTCTACAGAAAGTTCACTTGAAAAGATATTATAAATAAATATAAAGAGTTTGCGAAGAGTATATAATTTGCAAACTACTGGAAAAGCTGAAAGAATAAATCAAACCAAAAACCCAAAAAGCCTGAGCCACTGGGCAATGCTAACACCCTGCTGGCTCTGTTGCTTCTTTTGTAGTTATCTACACTTTCTTTGAGATTCTTTCCAGCTCAAATTGCGTAATTCTAACCAGCTGCACTAGAATGTGGGAAAGCCCTCGCAGACAGATTCTGAGGATTTTAAATGTTTATAAAGTGAAGTCCTAATCAATCTACCCCTTCTAGTTACAAAACCCAAGACCAAAACCAACACTAAAGTTAAGCATTACAGAGCAAGTAAACTTTTGATAGGCAGGCCTTAGAATCTATCCACCATTCAGAATAGATATTTCATAGGTTTAAAAAAAATGTATTTTCCAAATAATTGACTTACAACTTATCTTTTGAAACACAGGCTGTCAATACTTTGTCAACTGGTGTTTGATTATATTAATTATTCCTTCCATAGTTTAAATACCAGCTATTATAAAGTATAACAATAAAATGTTATTTTACCACTTTGAAAGACAGTTTTCACATTGATGGAACTATCAGAAAGATTTTTGGTTGCCTGTAATATTTCTTGGGAGGTATATAGCTGTTATATAATAATTCATTTATTTTGTATGCAATTTTCTATTTGTTATAATTCACAATTTTAAAACTTCTTTGGAAATCCGGCTCAAAAACAAAAAATACACATGAGATAATATGAGGTTAAAAATTCAACTGTATATATAAATCACCTCAACTTTTAAGATGTGTGTTTAGATAGCTGTAATAGAATAAACAAAAAATTATAATTACTATAAATCTTTACCCAAACTTTTTACACTAAATTTTAAATATAAGTACCCCTATGTAGTCCATTAAATAGTTAATAACAGTTAATATTCTAACTAAAATATACACATATTCGAAGGCAGTATTTCCCACTCAGAATGACTCAGCAGTCCAGGTAATAAAGAAAATAACCTAAAGAAGAAACGCAGCAAACATAAAACAGATGCTGTTTGAACAGAAGATATAGTAACATTTCTTTTATAATCCAGCTTCACGAAGAAGCAAAGCTTTTTAAACTAGTCTCCCTGCTTTCACTCAAGGCACCTTAAGTCCATTCTCCATGAGAGCCAAAGTAATCTTTTCAAACCTTACGTCACATGGCAGCATCCTTCCACTTAAAACCTTATTTTAATGGCTTCTCATGGAATTAATAATCTATTTAATAAGCTCCTTATCATGGCCTACAATATTCTACCTTTATCTCACCTCTATCTACCTCTTTCACCTCCCTCTGTGTACCCGTTTCAACAGCACTGGCCTTTTTTCCAACAAAGTAAGCTCAAAACCTCTGCCCTTCCTCTTCCTGTATCTGGCTGTCTCCTCCAAGAAGCATTCCCTACCTGACCCTCTTACGTAAAAGTAGCCCTGTCCCAGTCAGTCACTTTCTCATCTACTGCTTACAGGAGACAACTGTAAGAAATTACTCATTTACTACTTCGTCTTCTCACCCACCAAAAGGAATGTCAGCACTGTATGAACAAGGGCAATGTCAATCCATGTGTGCTTACTATACTGCAAAGAACCTTCCACAGAGAAAAACATTGTGACCCTGAGAAAAACATTCAAAGTGGAACAAAATGCAACCTAATACGATTCTAAGTATGTCCATACTATGCAAAATAGCGGAAAAGACACTTTTATAAAAGGCTTAGCTTTTCTTCCTGCTGACGATTTAAAGCTCTTACTTGAACCCTTGATAATTAGCAGTATTAGAGTGACCAATGAAGACTATTCTTGAGGGAGGGGGAAAAAAAAAAAAAAACAGAAAATAAATTAAAATACTTCAATAAACTCACAATTTAAAGTAGTTACTGTCATGAAGTGGGTCTCCTAAGAGTTTAATGTTTTAAAATTGGGCAATTTTAAATTATAATAAAACTTCTGTCCCAATAAGAAACATCTAGAAATAGCATTGTTAATTCTTCATTCACTTTCCTATGCATAATTCATTCTACTTATCAACTCTATAAGCTATTATTATAGATGAACGCTCTTAATCACTATGAATTTACGACGTCCTATTAGTTGTGGTCATCATATCTGAAATAACAAAGTTACACAATTATGGAGTGATATGATATTCATATTTACATGTTGATGTAAGTGCATGTAAACAAGAATAGGATATATGTGTTCCATGTTCCATTCTATTAGGTACAACGAGCTAAGGTCCCTGTAGTACTTACAAGTGACATCTACAAAGGTCCAGGAATCTTTCCCTTGGGGAATGAGGCGAATCATAATTTAAAAAAAAAAGAAAGGAAAATGGGGTAGAAGCATTTTTATGGAAGTTTTAGCAATTTCATATTTTCTTCTTCCTAAAAAATCAGCTTCTACATAATTATTCTCAAGTATCTCTGGCTTATTCATACACCAAATTTTTGTTGATTCTTTCTCACCAATTTTTAAAACAGAATTGTTTTAACAAGGTATAACTTAAGGCCAGGTCTGGTGGCTCATGCCTTTAATCACGGTACTTTGGAGGCCAAGGCAGACGGAACAGGAGGTCAGGTGTTCAAGACCAGCCTGGCCAACACGGTGAAGACCCATCTCCGCTAAAATTACAAAAATTATCCAGGTGTGGCGGCATGCACCTGGAGTCCCAGCTACTGAGGAGGCTGAGGCAGGTAAACTGCATGAACCTCGGAGGCGGAGGACGCAGTGAGCCACGACTTTGCCACTGCACTCCAGCCTAGGCAACAGAGTGAGACTCTGTCTATACATACATACACACACACACACACATACACACATACACACACACACACACACACACACAGAGTACAACTTAGACATATGTGCATCCATTGTAAATTCTCAACTTAACCAAGAACAGTGAAAATACTTATTTCATCTATTTGAGGATAACCCAAATATTATACTCCGAGGCAGATTACTAAAAATCCCATTTTCAGAAGAGTTATTAAAATGAAGGTGAAGAGAGGAGAAACTGAAATACAATGGATCTTTTAAATCAGCTAGGCAACTATTCACTATTCACATTCATTTTGTATCCCTCAGTCTGGAAAAAGCAAGTTTCTTTTTAACTTTCAATTAGTCATACACCGTCCTGTTTATTTTTTCTCCAGCCATTCTGCCCTTTTGGAGGTGAATCCTAAATTAAATCAAAGACATATAATACACAGACAGTAATTTGGAAGTGGATTTTTGCCCACCCAAACCAGACATTATGCCTTGCCAAGGGAGCAATTCTGTATAAATAAGACTATTCACAAGATAGAAATGATCAGCACAGGATGGGCGCGGTGGCTCATGCCTGTAATCCCAGCACTTTGGGAGGCTGAGGTGGGTGGATCACCAGGTCAGGAGTTCGAAACCAGCCTGACTAACAGGGTGAAACTGCATCTCTACTAAAAATACCAGAATTAGCCGGGCACGCCTGTAGTCCCGGCTACTTGGAAGGCTGAGGCAGAAGAATCGCTTGAAACTGGGAGGTGGAGGTTGCAGTAAGCTAAGATCACACCATTGCAGTTGAGCCTGGGCAACAGAGCAAGACTCTGTCTCAGAGAGAGAGAGAGAGAGAGAGAGAGAGAGGAGAAATGATCAGCACATACCCATTTACCTCCACAGTAGTCACCAGAACTTCAAAGTGCCAAAGAACAGTATCAATGCTTTTGTCTAAAAGATCACAGAGACTCTAGAAGAGACCCTTGATATCATAAACATTCATGACTTTCCAGGAAACCAATAGGTTTCTTAAACTCACAAAAAAACTGCCTAAACATTTTTTATTAACTATGAAAATCACACTCTCCTTCTTTGAAAGTGATCATACTTAAGAAAAAAAATTCTTGGCCACACTGGAACAACATAAAAATGTTTTATTCTTGCTTTACTTTGGTTCAGGTTAAGAACAACTATTTTAAAAATAAAACTCTCCAGATTGTACAGTTTCAATTTTCCACTGCTCATTTTCTATGACAATCTGACCAAGAATTCCCCACAGCCACCCGCCAGGAGGGGGAAAGATAAGCTGATACTCTAAAACCTCATTCTCTGAAAAGTAAGTATCTCTGATAACCTGGTCCAGTTTTTCCAAAAATATTAATGAAAAGGTAACGATATCATAAACTGAAAAGCTGTTTTAGAAATGAGCAAGTCAGGCTTGTCAAAAGGCCAGAAAGGACTTTCTGGAAAGAATGATAAGCATCTTGGAATCTCACTTCTCTCACACACTGAGCTCCAATCTGCAGCCTTTTCCCTCTGAGCCAATGCACTTGATGGGTGTGATAACAGATGGATCATTGTATCTGCCAACTTCCTGTGATGTACTGTATGGGGACTGATAATTTAGTGACTACAGAAGTTCTACAACAGACAATGCAAGCAATACCAGCATTCAGTAAGTAGCTGCATGCAGTCCTCTAACAGTCTGTAGGTGTTGAATATATGCGGATTTTTGTGCAATATAAGCTCTCTACAAGTATCTAAAAACCATTTAAAAAAAAAAAAAAAAACCTTACTGGGCAAGCTAAGAACTAATAGAAAAATAAACGGGAAGAAACAAGTATATCTTATATTCAAAGTGACTTTTTCACTTAAACACTTGAAAACCCTTTGAACAGTGTATGTTTTACTGAAGTTTTCTAAGCAGGTTAACTTAGAAAAATGTATGTATATTTAAAAAGTATACATTGTGGGCTTGGTTTTCAGGCTTTGCAATTGGAAGTTATAACAACCAAAAAATGGCTCTAACCGTTGCCAAATGTCCTCCGGGAAGAAAAAAAAAATCACTCCTATTGAGAACTACTGGAGAAGAACAGTCTAAAGTTCCACTCATTCAATTCTAATGCTTATTTTGGAGGGAAGGGAGGGATGATAAGGAAAGGGGATTGTTTATTTATGGAAATTATACACAAAATAATCAAACATAATCCATATTGTATGTGCCAGCTAAGCACATATTATAATACTAAACAGAGGAAAGGCTATATAAAGACTCAGCACACAAACTGTTCACCAGGTTGCACAGCAAATTGCAAAGGCAACTTCCATTAACCAGCATAAGAAGTATGCTTACTTCTCTTTGCAAAACAGGAAAAAATCATAGCTCTGCCGCAACACTGTGTACAACTGATACTAAAGGTACTTTCTTCACAAATCCTCATCAAATAAACTCTGCATTATGTTGGGTGCAACGCACACAACTTTCAACTTTAACAGATACTACAGTGAAACTCTCTAGGTTTTAGGTTCTGGTTAAAAAAGAACCTTTACGTGTGTGCGTGTGTGTGCGTGTGTGTGTGTGTGTGTGTGCGTGATTCAAAATCCCATTACAAACACATTTTAGAAATATCAATAACAAGGCTGGGCACGGTGGTTCACACCTGTAATCCCAACACTTTGGGAGGCCGAGACAGACAGATCGTTTGAGCTCAGGAGTTCAAGACCAGCCTAGGCAACATGGCAAAACCTTGCCTCTACCAAAAATAAAAATAAAATATTAGCCAGGAGTGGTGGCACATGCCTGTAGTCTCAGCTATTCAGGAGGCCAAGATGGGAGGATCACTTGAGCCTGGAAGGCTGCCATGAGCCCAGATCACACCACTGCACTCCAACCTGGGTGGCAGAGTGAGACTGCATCTCAAAAAAAAAAAAAAAGGAAAGAAAGAAAGAAAAAGAAAAAATATCAGTACCAAATTAAATAATGCCACATTATTCTACTGGCACATCACTGGAATCTGCAACAGGTACTCAAATTGCTGGGCAGAGGATTAGTTTGTCATTTTTGTAGCAACTCTACTGTAATACTATTCTCTAAGTCTAAAGCACAAAATCTCTTTTAAAATATCATTTTAGGATACCCCAAAACATAGCATTTGAAGTAAATGTCCTACGCTAAAACTAAGTATGCTACTTCCACGTGGAAATTTGATTTTTTTTTCTCTTCCTGCTTTTTTTTTTTTTCCTTGCAATTTCACTTACATGCTAATCCTGAGCTACAAGGTAAAAAGAAAGGGAAAAAACAGGCCAGGGCAGTGGTTCACACCTGTAATCCTAGCACTCTAGGAGGCCAAGGTGGGTGGATTTCAAGGTCAGCAGTTTGAGACCAGCCTGGCCAACATGGTGAAATCCTGTCTCTACTAAAAACACAAAACAGCTGGGCATGGTAGTGTGCACACCTGTAATCCCAGTTACTCGGGAGGCTGAGACTGGAGGATTGCTTGAACCCAGCAGGCAGAGGTTGCAGTGAGCCGAGATGGCGCCACTCAACTCCAGCCTGGGTAACAAAGCGAGGTGAAGGGAAGGAGGGAGGCAGGGAGGGAGGGAGGGAACAGACTAACTGTAGGGAATTAAACATCACTTGCTGCACAGTTGCAATTCTCTTCTTAAGAAAAATTTAAAACTAGTAATATTTGAAAACTGTTAGTCTGATTTACTACTGGTAACACCAGGCATAAAGAGAGGAATACTTGATCATTCAATAGAAGGAACATGAGTGAACGGCCACAATTATCCCCAACTAGTAAAAGCCAACAGCACTATTCAACAAAATGAGAACCAATTTCCGCAGTTCGTTTTCTCCTCCTTCCTACATCTCTGCCTCTTTTTTAAGTATGTGAGCAGACCTGCCTTTAAAATTTCCAAGCTGTATCCACAAAACATAGTACTTTATCTTGTAACATTTTCCCTGCCAGTCAACATTGCCTAAAACTCCAACACTGAGTTTTCGTCTAACTGTAGGATTCTTAATGTAAAGGCTCAATCTAAGTAAGAAACAGGAATTCCTAACAATCTAAAACTGCCTGTGCCTGAAGAAGAGCTAAATCTAGCATGACGGTGGACCAGGCTGGTACTGTAATTCTTGGCTCTGCTCAGAAACTGGTCTTAATGGGCTGGAGGACCATGGTAACTAATGTGAGGTCCCTAGATATAGGCAGACAGGTCCTGGGGCTACAGTTCACCCAGTCTGACAAACAGTGTTTTCCAAAGACAGCTCACAATATATCCCATATTACATGCCTTTTCTTACAGCGTGACACGATCACTCTTCCTATCAAGTGGTAGGATCAACACCCCATGCCCTGGATCTGGGTGGCTCTTTGTAACTGCCTCAACAAACAAAATATGGCCAAAGTGACTGTACGTTCATCTCCAAGTCCAGAGAATAAGAAACCAACAGTCTCCACATCCTGACCCAGCAAGATCACTTTTGGAGTGTAACCACCCTGCTGTGTGGAAACCTAGTCCACATGGAGTGGCCACATGTGGTTCTTCTGGCCAACTGTCTCAGCTGACATCCCAGCCAAAAGCCAGCAGGAACCACCAGCTATGTGAATAAAAACACCTCCAGAGGCAATGAGGCCCCAGCCTGATTCAAAGACTCCAGTCTTGGAGTCTTTCCAGTGGAGCCCTCAGACATCTTGGAGCAAAAACTACTGGTCCCTACTGTGCCCTGTCCTAAGTTCTGACTGACAAGAGTCCATAAGCACAATAAAATAAACTGGTTTTTTTGCTACTGAGTTTTGATATTAGATGATACACATCCAATCGAACCACTGTCCCAGGCAGAGCAGATTCATTCATTCACAAAAACAAAATTACAGCACTTCACACTAGAGTTTTGCAATAACATAATCTGGATGATTATTGTTGGATGACAAATCTTTAAGGCAGAAGTAGTATATTGAGAATAGAACTAAATTTCAAATGCACCTGATTTCATTTTAGTAAACACATTATGAACAAAGATACAGATTCAGTGAAATGAAATGCTGAATTTACCATTTATATTACATATTAATATGAAAATTTTTATGAGAACCCTCATAACATATAATAGGGTACTAGGATAGTCTCAGCACTGATGCAAACTGGTTATGTGGCTAAATTTTAAGTCATCTATTTATCCATTCAGCAAGTGAATGGATATCTTAGGCATTATTCTAGGGGCTGAAAATTCAGCCGTGAACAGTTTTTCATAAAACTTTCATTTTAGTTGAGAGAAGCAGAGAGGAATAATTTTACTTATACAAAATAATTCAAACCCATATTAAATGTAGTAGAGACAATACATGATGGAAGGTCAACGGAAGTAGGATTCATATGCCACTTAAGATAATACGGCAGTTTTAAAACAAGAGGCCAAATGTTCTAACGCTCTTCCATTGAGAGGTAGGGCCTGTATTTCTTTCCGCTGAAAAACAGGATTTACGGTTGCTTAAACAAAGAAGTAGGGTGAAAGTCACACCACATAATCTCTACGGCTAGGTTAGAAAAGCCAGGCATTTTCAACCTCATTCAGAAGAACACTCGCTCTGAACTAAGTGCTATGGTCCCTTCATATCTACCATGCAAATAATCAGTGTTTCTCAAATTTGGGCTCTAGAAAATACTTAAGCTTAAAATTCATGCTTATTTGTGTTCATCAGAATGATCTCATAAATGAGTAACATCGTATCGTCTCGATGCCTGTATATGTATGTATAGTTCCCACTCACAGGCTAATGAGAAAAGAGCACAAACCAAAAAGAGGAGAAATGTGATCATCACACCATCCACGGAAGAATAGGTAAGCCAAAATTTAAAGATTTGTTTCTAAGAAGACAGTACAAAATGTTTGCTATGAACAGAAACCTGCATTCAAGTAAACATCAGGTGGCATGTAACATTATGCTCTTAATCTGTATTTTTATCAGTTATACAGTTTTGATTGTATTTAACCTATAAAACCGTTTCAGTTTTATAATCATAGAGCTAGAAGCACAGTGGTATCCAAAAGTCTCTGAAGTCATAATATAATAAAACGTTTTCACTAATAAGAGTGAATATAAATTGGTGACCTTCACAACATATTACACATATAACACATATTACATGCACATTTTCATGAACATTGGATTTTCTTGAATACACTTGAGATCCTAGCTGAACCATGCCAATTATTTTATGTTAACATAAACAGAAGACAGTTGAGGTAAATCATTAGTAAAAATTTAAAAGTCAAAAATTAAGTTATTTTGAAATAATTCTGTGTTTCAAGGAATAGTCTTCTCCCTCCAACTTTGTCTTTACATGGCTAAATCCATTTCATTCTTCAAAGTCTAATTCAAGTACAATTTCCCTGTATGAACATCTCAGGCCACTGCAGCCCAAATGTGGAGCATCTCTAAACTCCCAGATAGTGTCTATGGCATAGGAATGGCATAGACACCCGCTGCTTGACATTGTTAGCTATTCTGTGCATCCGTCTTGTCATTAAGATGGATGATGATATGATGATAACAGAAGTAGTGGTGGTGGTATGATAAAGATGAGGACAACAATGGCAGCAGCTATCAATTACTCAGTGATAATTTATGTTCCAATCACATAATTCACCTCCATACTACTCTTATGAGGTAGATAAACATAATCTCCATTTTATAGATACAGAAATCAAGTAAGAGGAATTATGTAATTTTTCTCAAGGCCACAAAGATAACAAAAACAAATTAGCTAGAAATAGAAAACTCTGACCAAAGTATGGGCTTTTGAAAACTCAAGGGATTTCAGAAATACAGAGGATGTGAATGCTGGGTAAAAAGTATGAAGTACCCGAAATGACATTAAAATCCCAGGGAAACAGGTGTTGGAATCTATTAACAAGCTTTCCAGTATAGTCTTATATTGTAAGAAACAGACTGTACCCAGTGCTATCTTGCTTCCATCCAGACTATGGTATTTCTGAGAATATAGACAACTTAAATAAACTTGTCTAAAAAATACAGCATTGTACCTTCAAAATAGTTAAGAACTCAAAAAATGCTTGTGACTTTTATACCTTTATACAGACACAATTTTGTTTTTGAGACAGAGTTTCGCTCTTGTTGACCAGGCTAGAGTGAAATGGTGCAATCTCAGCTCACTGCAACCTCCACCCCTCAGGTTCAAGAGATTCTCCTGCCTCCGCCTCCCGGGTAACTGGGATTACAGGCACCTGCCACCACGCCCAGTTCATTTTTGTATTTTTAGTAGAGAAAAGGTTTCATCATGCTGGCCAGGCTGTTCTTGGAACTCCTGACTTCAGGTGATCTGCCCGCCTTGGCCTCCCAAAGTGGATTAAAGGCATGAGCCACCTCACCCGGCCTAACATAAATTTTTAAAACCCATTATTTAAATTCTGTATTTGTTAAAATCTAAAATGATCTAATTACTCTATAAAATAAATTTTATAAAGCATAGCTCTATTCTTCAGATTTTAAAGCCTAGCCTTAGAAGGAAAAAAATTGTAATTTCAATGATTTTCAAGGACTTCTTACTTATCACGGTTTGTTGTTGTTAGGTACAGAGACTAGGATACAGGACAGGGAAGGATAGTAATAACATTGAAGCTGTAAAGAAAGTGAAAGAACTGAAGACCTCCCGGGTGATCCCTGGAATTCTCGCTCAGTGTTCTTTTCTGCAAGTGAAGCACAGGCCAAGCTGGAATGCTCACAAAGCTACAGTCTTTTTACGGGTTCCATCTAGCTCTAGATTTTTAAGATTCAGTAAGGTGGGTGGTAAATTAAGCTGCTGCTGCTTTCCCACAGACTGGTTTCTGGCCATCAGGACAAATCTGGGGAAGCTCAATTAACACACATCTGACCTTGGTCAAGTCATAATTCCTCAAAAAATATCTGCAATATATTGACCAACCAGAAAATTCTAAGCAAATATTAGTGACTGGCAGTAAAAGGTGTGAACACTTTATTCTGCAGCATTTTTTGTTTTATTTTGCTTAACAAATCATTCTAAGCTACTAAAGTTCAAGGTATTTTGAGATAACTAAAATTTCTGAATTTGATGTTTTCTTTAGTATTTAAGAAGAAAGAAAAGAAAAAAGTGATTGATTTCAAATCAAACCACCCTTAAGTGCCTATCTGACTAGTAACTGCTGAAATTCAGGGTGATTTGCACATTTGGTGAATGAAAGACACCACGAAACCTAACAGAGCTGAAACATATTTCTGGATCCTCTCAATCCACAATGATTACCACCTTTGTTTTAACAAAAGTGGTCATGAAGAGACTGGACTACAGATGAGACACTGAGCTTTTATTTACATGCCAGGCCCCCACACTGCTAAGCAAACGCCTGAATCAAGAACATCACAGAGCATGCTTCTCAAATCTTAACTATTCCAAATCCAACATTTCAAGTTTTGAAAAAAGTAAACTTTATACAGTGTCCTATATCTTACTGTTACATAAACTAAAAGATAAAACACAAGCCAATTTAAAGATGGTTGATGAAAACTTGGTAGGTTTGCTAAATTACACTCAGCAGAGAACAGTACATTATAATGCAGATTCTTTTTTTTTTTTTTTTTTTTTTTTTTTTTCAAAGAAGGATATCACATTCCCTAGAGAAAATACCGCCTTGCAGGGGTCAGTATTTTAACCCTACCAAGTGATCCCAGTTGACTACTGAAATGTTTTGTCACCTAACATCAAAGCTTTTAAAATGTTTTGTTACATTTACCTTGATTTAAGAGAAAGGATAAATGACCCTCCTATAGTTACCGTATCATTTTAAAAAATATCTTCCCAATCTGATTTTAAACTCAAGGGTAGAGAACACGTCTTTTATCTTTTTTGTTTAATATAGTACCTAGCAAAAGGTATTAGCAATATACTTGCTGAGAATGCTTTAAATATTTGCTGGATAGGCTGTGCATGGTTGCCTCATGCCTACAATGCCAGCACTTTGGGAGACCAAGGCGGGCAGATCACCAGAGGTCAGGAGTTTGAGGCCAGCCTGGCCAACACGGTGAAACACTGTCTCTACTAAAAATACAAAAATTAGCCAGGCATGATGGTGTGCACCTATAATCCCAGCTATTTGGGAGGCTGAGGCAGGAGAGTTGCTTGAACTGGGGAGGCAGAGACTGCAGTGAGCCGAGACTGTGCCACTGCACTCCAGCCTGGGTGAAAAGACCAAAACTCCATCTAAAAAAAACAAAAATTTTTGCTGGATAAATAGATAAATGCCAGCTAATATAGTTTCCAAAGGCAGACAGAACCTTTAAAACAATTTTAAGAATACACTTTCTTTTTATAACTCATCTAGGATAAAATTATCAAAAAGAAAAATTTGTATACAGTGAGCATAAACACACTCCCTCTCCTTAATTTTCTTCCAGAGCATTTACCGCCACCTAACGCACTTAATATTTACACATATTTACTGTCTGTCTCCTCACTCCATCCCCAATTACAGTGTAAGCTTAATGAAGATAAAGATCTGTCTGTTTTGTTTCAAGGTTGTATCCTCAGTACACAAAGTGTATGTCCTGGAACACATTAAACATTGAATGAGTAATGAATCATCTTTAGGATTCATTACCACTGTTCCTGTTTTTTCTAGCAGTAACTTTAAAGCTCTCGTTATACAGTGATAATGAGGATGTTTTACAGATATGTACATGTATGTGTACACACACACATAGATAAAAACAAAAATTATTTCATCTCTCATGAAATGTTGCCATCTTTAAGGTATAAATAAAGCAGCTACCTGGAAAGGAACATGTTAGAGAAAGCAAATCATCATATCCACGTCTAACAACAAAAAGGATGCAGAAAAGTAGGTAAATATTAAAACTGGTTTAAAAACAAAACTTTCAACAACAATCAAGTCATCCCTAAAGTTAAATCTCTCTGGAGCAGAAACTGATTCAGCACCGACTTACAAATTATCACATTACTAACATCAGGTCTCACCAACAAATGAAGTTACCTTAGGGAGGTTTCTAACTAAAGTCCGTCCTATTATGTAGGAAAAGTGGCTGAAATGGTAGTCATCGCATTTAATCTGATTAATTTTTAAGTGCTTATCTGCTTTGTTAGACTATAAATTCCCTGTCCGAAGGGGCAGCTATGACTGTTGTGCTTTTTGTTTCGTTCAGCTGCTAATATTTCATTATTTGTTTAAACGTGCGTGTTTTTTTAATGTCTCCTGCCCATTAGAACGTAATTGTGAGAGTAGAGAGACAACAGGGCTGAGTATGACAAATAAATATGTGTTGAATTCAACACAGAGATGAGATGTCAATAAAATTAACCTTCAATCCACAACTTTATGGCAAGGCAATTCAGTTATCACATTAAATATCCATACAAGGTACCTAATATAAAGGCAATCAAATAAGCCACAATTAATCTGTTAACATTCTATATTCAAACCAAAAATAAAGCTATGCATAACTAGCTACTGTAATTATATAAATGAAGGGCTATAAACATTAGGTGGCAGCAGCAGTACACTGTATTATAATCCTGAAACTGGTTTTTTTCATATATAGAAATCTGACCCAGAAATAGGGTTTAACAAATAGCTTCACATATAAAATGTACAAAAGGAACTGAAAATACAGTAACAAAATATGCAAATACAATTATTCCTTTGTATCCAGATTTTTTATTATTTCTATAAATGAAATAATTGAGCAGTATAAAAGTGTTGGCAGTTTTTTATAAATGTTTTCACATTTTTGCTTTATCCTAACTCTCTGACAGTCTACATCCAAGTTGCCAGCTCTACCTTCAAAATGACATCTAAAAAGTAAGCGCTTCTCACCACCCTCACCACAGGGATTCTGGTAGAAACCGTCCGCATCATCAATCTGGACTATGACAACAGCCTCCTGTGGGATCTCTGCTTCTGTCTTGACCCTCCCCAACCCGTATCTTCTCCATGTAGTAGCTAGAGGAATCCTTTAAAATGGTCAAGTTAGCTCACTCATGAGCTAACTGGGTCTGCTCGGTACCCTTCAATGGCGTCTCAACTCAGACAGAGGTTCTACTCTAGTCTTCTGCACCCTTCATAAATCGTCCCCCAAACCCTACCCCAACTTCACTCCCACTACTCTTCTCCTTGCTCACACCACTCAAGCCATCGGTTCTTCATCAGACCAGTTACACTCCACCCAATGAACTTTGTATTTGCTGTTCTCACTCCCTGAAATGCTCTTCTGACAGATATCCATCCCCATACCTCTTTGAGGTCTCACTTCATATGCCACCCAGTCAGATTTTCTCTGACTACTCTACTTAAAATAGCAACCATCCTCCTTCACTGCTTCATTTTTCTCCATGTCACTAATCAGCATCTGGTATATTTTATATTTTATGTGTTTACTTCTTTACTATCTTCTCTACCAGAGCTAAAAATCCACAGGCACCAAGATTTTAGTCTGTTTTCCTCACTACTTTATTTTCAAAGCCTTAAACAGTGCCTGGTAAATAGTAGCACTTAAATACTTGCGCACAAGTAATTTCTCTTATCAAATAAGTAAATAGCAATAGTCCTACAGCTGTTCCCTAACCAAGAGAAAAGATGTCATTAAAAGTCAGACACAGTGGCTCATGCCTGCAATCCCAGCACTTTGGGAGGCCAAGGTGGGTGCATCACCTGACAGCAGGAGTTTGAGACCAGCCTGGCCAACATACTGAAACCCCATCTCTACTAAAAATACAAAAATTAGCCGGGCATGGTGGTTCACACCTGTAATCCCAGCTACTCAAGACGCTGAGGCAGGAGAATCACTTGAACGAGGGAGGCGGAGGTTACAGTGGGCTGATATCGCACCACTGCACTCCAGCCTGCAAAACTGAGACCCAGTCTCAAAAAAAAAAAAAAAAAAAAAAAGTTGGCTTTATTTACTATTTTCTAAGTTCAAGTATGCACAATTGATGTATGTGTACATGAAAATAAAGTGACACTTTTATATTACACACAATTCTAAAGCATTATTAAGTCAAATTTGTTCAAGTGACCATTGTAATATGATGGAATTATATGCTTAAAATTTTAAAGTATTCTTACACTGTCCTTAATTATTAGAACTGCAAGCAACCAAGCTCTTCCTTATATTCGAATCAAACAGGTGAACTCAAACTGACTGTCTTGTTTTATCTTATCTACTGACAAGCTCTGTGGGCTCAGCCTCTGCTGGCTTCAGAAAGAGAAAGAATTACAGGTTTGCTCTCAGCCAAATGACTCTATAATCGGTGTTGATTGCTTAATTCTGAACTACATCAGTAGCTAACCACTGATTATGAAATGCCCAGATTTTGTCTATTTTCGTTACTGTTTACATACTGTAGAATAAACATTTGAGCAAGAAATACAGATACTAAAAGACCTCGAGAAATTTTCAAAATACAAAACACCTGCCAGGTACAGTGGTTCCGCCTATAATCCCAGCACTCAGGGAGGCCAAGATAGGGCGGGAGTGAATCACTTGAGCCCAGAGGACACAGCAACACCTTGTCTCAAAAAAAAAAAAAAAAAAAGAGGGAGATCGAGAAAACAAAGAATGAATGAATGATTACCAAAGCCACAGAAATTTAGCATGCTCTGGCTTCTTGAAAGTCTACTTAGAAAGATCCCAATTTCTGGCCAGGCATCGTGGCTCACACCTGTAATCCAAGCACTCTGGAGGCCAAAACAGGCGGATCACCTGAGGTCGGAAGTTCAAGACCAGCCTGACCAACATGGTGAAACCCCGTCTTTATTTTAAAAAAAAAAAAAAAACTAATAATAAAATAAAAAAAGAAAGATCCTAATTTCTAATGGGTATGTTCTGAAGATTCACTTGTAAGTCAATGATCTGGATTCCAGAAAGTTGTTCTCCTACAGGAACAACATTAAGTATTAGCTAGGTTCCCAGCTTGTTCCCAGCAGCTGGTATCAGATTATACTTTCTCTCAGAGCTGACTCATCTCCATCACTCTCTAGGACTCCCTTCTTCTAAACTGTTTCAATCCAATTTTGCATTAAATGACTTTTGTGGCCCTAATCCTTGGGGCCTAACCGATACAAACAACGATCCTACTTGCTACATGTCACTATAAAAACAATCAAACAAACTGCAAGGCAAAGCAAGAAAGGAAGAATAACTGAGATTACTTATATCTCCAGAGAGAGAGAGACCTCACTAGGTTGTTCAAATTCACAGACAGGATATTCAAGTTACAAATCCTAAACCACGTAAAATTAATACAAAAACTATTTCCAAGTAAGCAGAAAATCAGAGCCATTAGTACTTTACAGGTTATGGATTGGCTAAAAGAGACCACACAATGGTTCACCTCCTTTATATCCCCAATTATTTTGCCAATGCTACAGAACTTCATAGAAGCCAGATGGTTACACAGAGTCAAGGAAAAGGCACACAGGCAGCTTATCTTTGCTTAGCTTTTCCTTTGCCTCTGTCTTCCATACACACAGCACACAAGGAAGGATTCTGACTGAGCTGGGAAATTCCTACTTCACTGCCCCAAAAGCTTAATTCACCACCATGAAGTACTCACACCATTAACTCATGTGATTCCATTTAAAAGAATGTTTCACAAAATTACTAAATCAAACTCAGCTATCATCAAAGAAGTTTACATCCTCATTTTGGATGAGAAAGTAAAGGTGGTGCCCAACTACTCCTCAAATTTCCCCCATCTCTAGTCCTTCACTGTCCCAAAGAGTCCAGCTTCCAACAGTTCAATCATGAAAGTGAACTCAGATACCATTTCTAAAATTCTGGGAAATTCCAAAACTGAGTTTGATCTGAGGATCTTTGTCCCAAATCTATTTTCTCATGAAAAATTCCCTAAGGAAACAGCATACCCCAAAACACAAAACTTTCTCCCAAAAGCAAGCTCAAAATAAGTTCTCCATGTTGGAGAAATCAATGAGGCTAATACAACTAATAGCTGACCCAGTATAGTTTTTAGTACGAATTCAGAGTATATTTTCTGAAACTCCAACTACTTTATGCAAACATTTTTAAAGATTAACTGAGATAACATGTAAAGGTGCTTAAAACTGTGTCTCCAGCAGAGAATATGATCCATAAAAGTGAGTGGGTTCTGTTTTCCCACAATGTCTGGGCACTGAGTCTGATATGCAATTACCAACATGAAATAATAACCTCTCTCTGGCTGCTGTACGTTAACTTATCTAAGGAATGTATTTGCTATCTAATAATCAACATTTATGCTACAACACTGCTTCAAGTTGCACTTCACTACATCACTGTACTGTTTCTGTTCAGTGGCTGCTCCATTTAATTAATCCCATACCACTTATAAGGTAATTACATGTATCTGAACATCTAACAAAGTAGCATTGCAGGGCACATACTCTGTCGTCAGCACCCTGATTCCCTATTGTGATCCTATTTTCTTCATATGGCCATTTAAATAAAACTGGCTTATCAATACCATCTTCAGAACAACAAATTAATATCTGCTTCATACCAAATAAGGTGGCCAAACGCCTACCTACTCTCTACTGTTTGACAAGGCAATGCCAATGTCAACCAAACCAATAACAGTCCTAAATGGCAGATAGAAAACTTTAACAAGGAATCCTGATACTCAGTCTCTATGCACATCACTATATATCCTTAAGTAAAGGACTCCATGGTTTGCATTCAAAGATTTCCTCATCACAGGCTGAAAAACAATCTAGAGCAGGTGTTCTGGAACCAAATTCAGGGCAGGTGGATGCTTGGTCTAGCTCATCTAAAAAGTCCCTTCCAGTACTGAAATTCTAGGCTTTCCTGCTTCTATACAGTTGTTAAAATAAATGGCATACAGTTCCTCATGATTCACTTCAAGTACTTCTTTTCTTTGAGACAAGGTCTCACTCTGTCACCCAGGCTGGAGTGTAGTGGTGCAATCACAGCTCACTACAGCCTTGCCAACATGACAAAACCTCGTCTCTACCAAAAAAAAAAAAAAAAAAAAAAAATACAAAAATTAGTTGAGCATGGTGATGCACACCTATAACCCCAGCTTCTTGGGAGGCTGAAGCACAAAAATTGCTTGCATCCCAGAGATGGAGGTTGCAGTGAGCCAAGATCACACCACTGCACTCCAGTCTGGGCAAGACTCTGTCTCAAAACAAACAAAAAAATTAAAATCTCTAAATAACCTAGACTCTAAGTATACACCAAAAAAAAAAAAAAAAAAAAAAAAACTGTCAAATATTTGTCTATTAAAACAAAAACAATTCCTTCTCAAATATTTATGGTGGCCCTACCATGCATAAGAAGGTACTACCGAGATAAAAGAATAACAAATACAGTCCTGGGCCCATTGCCTCAGAGAAGATAAAACATATATCCATTTAACCAATATTCAACAAATATTATGCAAACTCTGTGCTTCTAAGAGTGGCTAATCCAGTGTACACTGTGGTCAAGTTAGGTCAAAAACTGTAAAAAGACAGTCAAGCTAAAACTTATTAAAAACAGCTTCTTTGGATAAGTCTTTGTAGCAATGTGTAAGAAAAAAAAACCAGCTTCTTAGCTTTTCCTATTACAAATGACAGGGATACCATTTTCTAAAACTCTGATATCATTTATCACTTCACATAGTAAAAAAATAACATCTGACTTCACTATATTTGTATAATTTGGCCACTAATAATTTCACATTCTTCAGGGTATAGCTATAAATTTCTGTTTGAAACTTAAGAGAAATAACCACACAGTTCTATACTATCAGACTCTTTACATCATGAGTAATTTTTATCAGTTGCAACAAAAGTAAAACAAAACTCTTTTACTGTTACTATTATCCTTGCCAAATATAACCTCTGTAAAAGGTATGGTAAAATATGTCCATACCTATAAAACATGCCTCCAGGCAACAGAGCAGTCTTTGACTTATAAGCAACCTCAAGAAGGTAGTCTTGTACTAACAACCCTGCAAAAGACATCTCGACAGCACGACATGCTAAAGATTTCTTTGTAGGCTTTCAAAGAACCTACCTTTAATATACCAAACTGTAATTTTTCCACCTTACAAGAGGAATTGGGTACTTATACTTTTTACAACATTCATCCTTATATTGTTCAAATATTTTTATACAGTGAGCATATGTTAATTTCACGATCATAAAAAATAATTTTAAAAATCTATTTAAGAAACTACCATATTAATGTTACTGAATAATAACATGTAATTCTCACATATACTGTTGAAAGATGGGTTTTATTTTTTTAACAGCAACAAAACAAAACTCAGCCAAGCATGGTGGGACACACCTGTAATCCCAGCTACTTGGCAGGCTGAGGAAGAAGAATTGCTTCTCCTGGCCAGGGAGGGGTAAGTTGCAGTGAACTGAGACCACACTACTGCACTCCAGCCTGGGTTACAGAGAAAGACTCTATCTCAACAACAACAAAAAAAAAAAGTCTCTTGGGTTTTTTTTTTTCTTTCAAGCAGCTAGGAATGATTTAGTGTTAAAGTCATTCATTTCCATTCATTCATGTATATAAACATACATATACACACTGATTTAAAAAAATTTTTTTTCAGAAGATTAATAAAATTCAAGTATTTCCTTAATTTCTCACTTGGAATGCCAATACCTCAACCCTCTGCCCTACAATTATAATTTGCTTTTAAAAAAGAGCCAATATTAAATACATTTTTGTGGAACTATATAAAGCCATATATTAAAATTACTATAGCCGGGCGCGGTGGCTCAAGCCTGTAATCCCAGCACTTTGGGAGGCCGAGGCGGGTGGATCACGAGGTCAAGAGATCGAGACCATCCTGGTCAACATGGTGAAACCCCGTCTCTACTAAAAATACAAAAAACTAGCTGGGTGTGGTGGCGCGTGCCTGTAATCCCAGCTACTCAGGAGGCTGAGGCAGGAGAATTGCCTGAGCCCAGGAGGCGGAGGTTGCGGTGAGCCGAGATCGCGCCATTGCACTCCAGCCTGGGTAACAAGAGCGAAACTCCGTCTCAAAAAAAAAATTACTATATAATAGTTGATGGTGAACCTTGTAAATGGGATTACACTTCTCTCCTACAAAATAAGACTGCTACTACAAGTGGCTCAAAAAGGAAAAAGAAAAATTAAATCTGAAAAATGTTTATGTCAATGACAAAGAAGTGTTTTATATAGTAACAGCTAAATGTAAAATCACCAAAAAAGTGATGTCAAGTTAACAATACACACTAAAAACTTCTTTACTTGTTTTATATCTATTATCTATCTCTGTATGTATCTATATCTACATATAGATATAAGTAGTTTATCTTGATTATTTTTGGGAAAGAGGAGAATAAAAGAAAGGCAAAATAACTGAAATTTAGGTTACTTCCTAGAGAAAGGAGGCTTTGCTTTTAAGAAGATGAGGAATATAACACTGTTCCTCTAAACAATCGCCAACCACACTTTGAAATCTTTCACTTGTCTTCAATTAGCCATGTGGATTTGTTCCTCAGTATTGCCTTTGACCCACTTTTCTCACCACTTCCTAAGTCACCTTATTAAAGCATGGCTCTAATGATGTTTTTAAACTCACTACCTAAAAATAGTCTAATGATCTTATAACTACTATTTTTGTTCCCACCCACTACCAACTCACTGTTGAAGATACTTTGATCACGTCTTGTATTCATACCTTTGCTCATGCACTGCACCATGTGCCTAGAAGAGGGTACCCTGCTCCCGTCTCTGCTTATTACTATGTCATGTTTTCCATAAGACTTTCCTCATATCCTCCAAGTAGACTAACTTCCCTCTTTCCTCACTTAAGGCATTCTTATGTTTATATCCTAGAACTTTTCATATTTTGTCATATCTTGTAGTTAGTTATATACAGTAAGTCTTATACCCCCCTAGAAAGAATTGCCTAGAGCTCAGCTGTCATGCCCTATTGGTAAATACATTCCCCCCAACAACCCTTGAAAGGAATTCTGCATGGTTTAGATAATATGTTTGATTGATTGATTCACCTCAACTTCCATCTGTGAGGCATGCTTCCCGTATTTTTCTTTTTTAATTATCATTTGACAAAGAGGGCTGGCTTTAAAAAGAACAGCTCAGGCTACGGCCAAAAAAAAAAAAAAAATCAAATGATTATTAACAAGTAAGTTACTTAAAGAACAGTATCCGGTACTTGTATCAGAATTTTACATTTCTTCTAAATGTCAAATTCCCCAATAATATTAAATCAGGCCTTGAAGAGTGGGTAACATTTGGAAGAAATCAACAGGGAGATTAAGTAGAGATGGGAAATACAGATGACCTAAGCATAATAAACAGCATGAATAAAAACACAGAAAATAAGTTAGGCATTGAGAATCGTTTGGCTAGATATGAGTAAGCGGACATTAGGTTCCTTTCATATGCCCCAATAGTGCCTGGAGCTTATCTGGCAATATAAAATATTTAATAAATGAATCATGATAAAATGACCATTTTTAAAGGGCTAAGGAAGAAATGGAAGACAGAAAAAGAAAGGTGTTAATTCTTTCACTTTGACCTCTGACAGTTACGTTCTTTAAATATATCTATTTTTAATAAATAAATAAATTCATTTCCCTTGAAGTTGATCAAATACAAAATTAGACTCAAGTATAAACATTTAATAAACGCATGCATGGACAGATTTAGCTGTCAAATGAATGGCTCTAAATGCAAGAATCTCTATAAAGACCTAATTGGAATCAGAGCTGATGCTGAGATCGCTGCGATACCAGTATGGCCCTAAGCCAAATCTCTTTACTCGCTGACCATGCAAGCTGTGTCACTGGACACTAACTTCACACAACATGTAACAAGCCCCCAAGTGTAAAGTTCTCTTGTGTCCGCCTAAGGCCAGAGCCTTACAAGTAGTGCCTGCTTGTCAACGTACTCAAATCTTATTACAACAAAGTCTTCGAAAGCAAATCCGAGAAGGCAAAAAAATAAGTCATTTCTACTCTTCTTAATATCTAGATCTTGTCATAATTTAGTAAACCAAACTTCTATAATCAATGAGGTGGGAAAGACTCTGTGCCCCAGGCTGGCATTCTAAACCTCCCACAACCAGGTCTGAGCTTCCATTCTGGTCTCATGTTCCACTACTACTCCACCTTTGCCGCTAGGTTTCACTAAATGCTCCTATACAAGCTCCTCTAACACTTAAGATAATCTACCGTTTCTCGGACCTCCCACAAAATTCAGGCATACCACTCTCACATCTGTTATTTCCTCATTCTTATTATTATCTGTTTATTCAGTTCTAAGCCAGCAAACAGTGAAAACTTATTTTTATTTATGAGCAACCTAGAATTATAGAAAGACAGGAGCTTTGAAATTAGTTTAGTCTAGATAAGAAACCCAGATATGCTGCTTCCTGGGTGTGTGGCCTTAGGTAGGTCATTGAATTTTCTCAATCTAAGTTTTTTTCTTTTATAAATATAATCTATCACATATCACTACCAGTTGTTCTAAGAATCAGAACTATGGGATGTAAAGGACCAAGCACTACACTAGGCACATAGTAGGGACTCAACACACGGATGCCATTGCTATCATTCAGCTTTGTCTCTGACTCCAACCCACTCCCCTATAGGTCTATCACAACATCTTACTGTTAAAAAATGGGAAAACTTCAGAGGACTAGAAGAGTAAGGGGAAAAAATGAAGAAAACTAAAGAGAATAAACTAGTCCCATAAATTTCATCTTAACTAAGGTTATAGCAAGAAAAATCTCTTAGGGGTGAGGAGTGGAGATATTTAGTTATGAATTTCTGTTATTGAAAATAAATGTATATAAGAGGTCTTCATGAAGAAGTCAATTTTTATATATAATTGGTTGAGATCAAAGATGTCTTAAGTTACTATAGAAATGTCTGAACTGTTAAATGCTTTAAGTAAAAATGTGTCTTCATATCCTACCTTCAAATTGCTTCCTCAATGAAAAAGAAAATTATTTTAAAAGGTATCATGAAGAAACTCCATTAGCAAGGGGTTAGGACAGAGATTTAACAATAAACGCATATAATAAAACTCCTTTGGTACAGTGATATTAGAATAAAACATGGTACTAAAGTACATATGGCCTTTAGAAAAATGCGATGTGAAGAATCCTACAAAGTGGCTGAAACTGAGCAACAAGAAGTCACACTACAATGGACCTAAAGGCAGGAATAAATCTACAGCAGGTTTTCGAAAATCAAAATTAGCCATAATGTGCAAAAATAAAATGATGCTGTCTGTCTCTAGTGGCTATGGGAACTATACAGACTAATTAGTGCCTTATTTCTAACATTCCTAAGGGTGAAAGTCAACATGTGAAGGAACAGAGACAGGGACGCAAAAGGTAAAGCAGGTCTTTTAGAAATACATTTCCTAAATGCAAGAACATTCAGATACATCAACACTCAACTTCTACTCCCTATCCTTTCTCACCTTTATACTTCTGTGTATTTTCTTCGGTTTCTCCAGATTCCCAAATGCCAAATCCTACTTACTTGGGCCACTCAAATACAATCTCTTCTTTTTCCATTACATTCAATGAAAAGTGGTCCCTCTCCCTTCAGAATCTTCTAAGTTTTTTCATCTTTCAGTATTTGCAGGCTCTATCCTATATGAAAATATATTTGTTTCATACAGGTTCTCTCTCCCCTGCTGGATTATAAATTCCTTGAAGATAGAATCTCCATTTAAAGTCCCCCCAAGGGCTGTGAAAAAGATTAAATTCTCTGAAAATGCCTGCCAAATCAAAGAGGAATAAAAAGTAGTTTTTGCAAAGTTTGAAATAATTTTCAGCATAATTTTACTCCAGCATAATTATATTACTGCTTCCATTTCTAAACAAACTTTAACAGCAGCAATGGTTCACATCCTGCTCACAATAGGTAATAGAGATATTGTTTGCAATTTTCTGCTTTGCTTGGAGATAGGTGATTAAAGTGTTAAATTTTGTCTGCAGGTAAAGTTTCTTCAACTTCAAGAATATGCCTACCACCCAAAGAATGCAAGCCACAATCTGGTACATTTCATATCATCCTTGGGGAACTTCCCACCCACTTGTCCTCGCTTGCCACCTTCCCTGCTCTATCAGAAGATTAGAGGGGCATGGAGGTAAAAATTTGGAGTTACAAGACTCAGTCTTTACAAAAACCCAATGGTGTGAGGGAAAAAGCTATCAAGGAGAGGAGGACTGTTTAAGAATGGAAAACAAATTTAGGAGAAATAACTAAATGAAACGTGAGTACTGTAGTGTGGTTAATAAGAAAATGCCCTTATTTCTTAAAGGTGCATACTGAACATGGTTTGTGAGACTTGCTTTAAAACTTTCAAGAAAAGGTAGACAAAATAAACATTATATGATATTATTAACTAGTATTAAATATCGGTGAAATGTATATGGGAGTTCAGTATAATATTCTATTCTATCTAGATTTTCATATATTTGACATTTTTCACAATAGATATTAAAAAGAGCAGAAAAAAATTCTGAGTCTGTGAGACCTGAGTCTGTTGAGACCTGGAATCCAGGTAGAACACACACCAGGTAGGACATGTATGAATAGATGAGATAAGTTACTAAACCTCTCCCAGCCTTGTTCTTCATCTGCTGAAAAATGACAGGAATACGAGGCTCAGAATTCTCCAATAATTAAATTAGTGTGTAACATGATTAAGGCAATGACATCATGTGTAACTATACAATAAATGTTAGCTATTACTACTATTCATATTCCTCCTGAAAGGTGGAATAATCTGATTAAAGAGTCTTATTTTCTTACTATACACAGAACTGACTGAGGGGAGAAGAGTATTTAACTGGAAGAAAAGATTGCTCACCTTTCTCAGTCTATTTGCCAAGAGATTATGGAGCAGCTAAAAGCCACAAAATGGAACAAAAGAAGGAAGCCAGAGTGCCACCTTCATAAGCAAGAGAAAGCAGAGAGCACATTCTGATAGCTACCACAAATCCCCATCCCACCACCACAAATAATAGCATAGAAAAGAACAGGAAGCAATCAATTTCTGTAATAGCAATAGCCAGATATATGTCATTAACAACAAAAATCAGTTTTAACCACATGCAATAAAGAATTAAAGTTAAGTGTTGTGCCCCCTTAAAGGCCAAAAGCCAAGTTAAATTCACTCTCCTGGGCGAGGTGCAGTGGCTCACGCCTATAATCCCAGCACTTTGGAAGGCTGAGGGGGGTGGATCACCTGAAGTCAAAAGTTTGACACCAGCTGGCCAACATGGCAAAACCCCGTCTCTACTAAAATTACAAAAATTAGGCCGGGTGATGCGGTTCATGCCGTAATCCCAGCACTTTAGGTAGCTGAGGTAGGTGGATCGCCAGGTCAACGACTCTACTAAAAATACAAAAATTGGCTGGGCGTGGTGGCCCACACCTGTAATCCCAGCTACTTAGGAGGCTGAGGCAGGAGAATCGCTTGAACCTGGGAGGCAAAGGTTGCAGTGAGCCAAGATCACACCATTGCACTCCAGCCTGGCAAAGGGTGAGTCTCTGTCTCTGGGGGGTAGGAAAAAAAATTAGCTGGGCATAGTAGCACATGCCTGTAATTCCAGCTACTGGAGGGTGGGCAGGGGGCGAGGCAGGAGGATCACTTCAACCTGGGAGAAGGAGATTGCAGCAAGCTGAGATCGTGCCACCGCACTACAGCCTGGGTAACAGAGCAAGACCCTTGTCTCCAAATAAATAAATAAATTCACTCTCCTGAAAGAAATAACGGCCAATTTCCTACGGTACCTCCTCACAGGAAGTAAATGATACCTTTTGAAAGGCACAGACTAGACACAAATATATACACACTTGCTTCTAGTTTAACCCATTCCCCTTACTGTAGGAAATTGTGAGACCAAACAGAAAATCTTTCTAACTTTAATATGCAAAGAGTGTATATGGTTTAACGCTCCCTTTGTGCTGAGAATATATTTTCCCATAAGCACACGGAAAGCTTATTGACACCATGGCCTCACAGGTTCTTCTCACCCCTAAACTGACAACAGTCAGATAAAAGAAAAAAAAAAAACAAATAACTCCTTTATTAAAAACAGAAATGGCCTTAATGCGTAACACAAATCAATGTTGGTGAAAGGAAAACTACTCAATAGTAGATATAACAACAACAAAAATCACAGCTGCCTGGAGCACTGCTCTTGTACCAATAGCAGAAATAGTGGTAACATTAACAACAGTTTATACTTCACTGAATTTTCTATGAGTGAAATGCTGTGTGAAGTGATTTCCATGTGTTAACTCATGTAATCCTCACACTCAATGAAGCATTCTGACTCTTAATTCCCCACTTTGCAAATGAAGAAAATGAAATGTGGTGGTTTGCCAAAACAAAAGTCAAACAGCAAGTACCCAGGAGACAAAGAGGATTTTAACCCACACCTAACTCCAAAAGCCTGTCTTGTTAATTACTCAACTACACTGCCTCTCTTGAACAGATCCTCACTCACACCTGCAATAAGCCTGGAGCTGGAACTCTGTTGTTACCAAGACCAATTACTGGCACTGACAATGAAAACCTAGATTCAGCTTCCCACCACCCAATGAACAATTAAGTTATTTCTAGTCAGCAAACTTTTAAAAAAGAAAAATTCTACTTTTTTACAGAAATAATTCCATGCAAACTTTGTTTTTTCCAGGTTGTGAGATCAAACTCACCTTCTCCAGGAAACTCTCTGTTCAGAATGGCATTCTTTGAGGGTTCCAGATAATTAGGTATTATTTAAGAATGAAAAAATTGTGACAATAGTGCTTAAGAGACCCATTAGTAACTAAATAAAATGTCAAGTACCAACACAGCACAAAAGACACATATTCTTAACTTTTACTTTTTAAAATCTATGAAAAGTTAAGATATTAAATCCAACCACAGAAAATAAGTACTAAACTTTTTAAAGCAGTATTTTTGGTTGGTTGGCTGGTTACTGACTGATTATTTGATTGATTGATTGACTGACTGAGACAAAATCTTATCCCGTCACACAGGCTGGAGTGCAGCGGCAGGATCTCAGCTCACTGCAACCTCTGCCTCCCGGGTTCAAGCCATTTTCCAGCATCAGCATCCTGAGCTGGGACTACAAGCACACACCACTACACCTGGCTAATTTTTGTACTTTTAGTAAAGACAGGGTTTCACAATGTTACCCAGCCTGGTCTCAAACTCCTGGCCTCAAGTGATCTGCCTGCCTCAGTCTCCCTAAGTGTTAAGATTACAGGCATGAGCCACCACACCCAGCTAAGATATTCTCTTATAGCCAGGTACAGGGGCTCATGTCTGTAATCCCAGCATTTTGGGAGGCCAAGGTAGGAAGGTTACTTGAGTCCAGAAGTTCAAGACCAGCCTCGGCAACATACAGAGACCCTCGTTTCTACAAAAACTTTAAAAATTAGCTAGGTGTGGGAGGTGCACACCCATGGTCCCAGCTACTTGGGAAATGTAAGTGGGAAGACTGCTTGAGCCCGTAAGTTGGAGATTGCAGGGAGCCATAATCCTGCCATTGCACTCCAGCCTGGGTCACAGAGCAAGATCCTGTCTCAAAAAAAAGATATTCTCTTTAATGTTCTAAATACTTCCAAATGCCAAATTTGTTTTAATTAAATTTAATGATGAAAGGTCAACAGTCTTGACAGAGCAAACATACCACAGTTTGGTCACACAATATATATTTCAAGTTTTCTCACGAAAATGTTTACAACACTAAAATAGTACCTTTTGATCCAAGCCTATCAGTACCGTGAGCAGTGCTAGAGCTCATTTCACTGTTTAAGTAGCATTTTGCCATAAAGTCTTGAAAAAATAGTGTCTAATTCACACTTTTCTTTAACCAAGATTTAAGGGGGGAAAAAAAGTAATTTCTGCAAAATTACTTTCATGTTTCTATAGACAATTCACTTTGGAATGGTTTTTCTTAAACCTTTTATTTTTCTTCATGCTATTATCATAAATAACTACCATGTTTTTATTTCTCCAAAAACATGAAATTCTTTAAGTTTATAATATTATTAGCAATATGTTAAGGTTCAAGTTCATCACTTTTTTGATTTTTGCAGTAATATAAATATCTTTCCAACCATATGATAAATGTCTCCAGCGAAAGAAGTTATAACTTGCAACTTTCCACTGAAGCACATATTATACATAAGACGTGAGTACATCCATTAGGATTCCATTTTTAACTTCAAATTAACTAATGAAGGAATACTGAATTGAAAGAAGCACAGTATAAATGTAAAGTCTTCTGTTTATATTAAAAAAAAAAAAACTTTAATAGTCCAAAATGAAGTTCAATACATCTGATGGGGAGGTAGGGGGTGTTCATGTCAAAGTCTAGCATCAGTGGCAAGTTAAGGAAAAGATGCTGCACATTGCGGGTCAAGTTTCCAAGTACTAACCTCCTTCTTACACACAAGTATCAATGCATCAAAGGCATAAACTACTAAACAAAGTTTTAAAAGAAAATGCTTAAGTTCAGAAGAGATTTTGTGTACCTTATTTAAGCTCAGACTTTTAAAAATGCAGTAATATTTTATCTGAAGTATTCCCTCAAATTAGAGGATATGTAACTAGCAAGTGCTGATTTCTTATCAGCCCTCCCTCCTGAAGTAGGGGTGGCTATTATGCCTAAGACATAAAATGCAGAGCAGAACAAAAGTAATATGCCCTCCATTGGCCTATCTCCCTCTCCCTTTTTCTGTGATGTGGGCACAATGTGGCTCCAATGCCAGAGCACAAACAGAAGCTGCACACTGAGGATAAAAGAGCAACTAGACAGAAGGAGCCCAGGTTCTTGACACCATGACAAAACCACTATAATAGTCCTGGGCTTTTGCTCCCAGGATATTGAGAAAGAAAGAGAGAGAGAGAGCACGTTCAAGAGACAGAGAGAAAGAAAGAAAGCGAGAAACTGGTATCCGCTGCTGTTATTTTAGGACTTGTACCATAGCAGTCAAGCTGTATCCTAAAAATCCAGATTGCAAAGCCTCAACACTTGCCACCAAAACATAATTCAAAGCCTTTTTCGTTTTTATTGTCATATTTCCCATACTTAAATGTTCTTCCCTTCATTAACCACCCTGTGCTATGCCTTTCATAATATTCACTATAATAGTAATTATTTACTTAATATACTTAATCCCCCAAGAAACAGACCGTCTTAAGGACAGGGACCATGTCTATCTTCACAGATGTATCCCCAGCACCAGCACAGTGCCTACTATATAACTGAAAAACAGAACAAATTAGATGAATCCTTCAGCATTCCAGCCTTTGCTAGTCTCCCTCTTTCCTAAGCTCCTAAAGGATCTATGCTTTATGCCATACACAAGTCTTTTAAGGAGTATACTACTCTTTTCTTTGGCAACTGCTTTGTCTAATTCTCCTCTTCTCGACATAACTGAACTCCTTGAGTGCAAGAGCACTAGCCATCCTATTACCTACCTGTTTTACAGTAAGCATACAAATTACCTGTTGAATGGTAAAGCTGTTTCTCACAAAGATGAATACACGTCATTGTTCCCCACAATGCCTAGTCTTATAACACAAACATTACGTTATTATGGTGCTCTTGTGTTTCCCACAAGACAAACTTTTATTCTCTTCAAACATCAAACTGTACTTCTGGAGAAAACAGTGAAAATGCCAGTGTGTTTTGAAAGATATAATACCAACACTGAGCCCTTAGTGCCCAAGCATGAAGTCAATGTGAGACAAGTCCCTTGCACCAGAACGGTAGGAGCAAAGAGGCCTTATATGTAAGATGGAAGTGAGACGTGGCAGGATAAGAATACTGTCACAGCTCACCGGTATGTTGTGAATAGAAGACAGTCTGGAGTAAAAACAAAACAATTAAAATTGGATGCTGAAAGATAAGCAGTAGATGAAGAGTCTAGGAATGCAAGCTGCAAGGATCCAGAACCCAAGCAGGAAACCTGGGGTCAAAGCAGAAATTCAAGGGGGAAAAAAAAAATGGGAAACAGACTGCAGTCATCTCCTATTCTGTATACTGTAAGCCAAGGCAAGAGTTTGTCTCAAAACCCAGGATGACTTCAACTGGAAATAAAGGGAAAGGTGAAGGGAGCAGGAGATGGGAAAACTGGGGCATTAGAACTCTACATTGTCAGTAATGAACTGATTAGTAGAATTCTGGCTGAAGATCGGTTCTTCAGAATTAGTATTCAAAGAAAATACCCTATTTGAGAAAACAGACTATTTAAATTCAGAGTCAATCTCAGCATGGTCCTATTTGCTGCTGGTGACAGCAGTGGAGTATATGTGTACGTCTGTAGAAGCAATGGGCAGAGGTAAGTCTGATTTGGTGATATTTAAACAATACATGGTTTTAACTCTAAGAATCTGAAAGGAAGAGAAAAATAAGAGTGTATGATGTGCTCCAGTGAGACTATATTCATAAAAGACTTAGTATCTGCAAATAAATCTACCAACGAAGTGAAAGACAAAAACTAGGGATAAAATAAGGAAAACAGGCGACAAGGAATCAAAATGAATGCTCATGTGACTAGTATTTTTGATGATGTTGATAATTTTAAAATAATGGAATTTACTATGTCCATCATTTAAATATATTATCTCAATTTCTATAACCTTGTAAAGTAGGTGCTATTAATATGCCCCATTCTACAGATGATAGTAAGGCAAAGAAAGCTCAACTAACATCACTTGGCTAGTGAGCAGTTCAACTGTATTTAGGTATTTTTTTCTATTCTGTAACAAACCCAGAAATTTACGCAGAAATGGCTCATGTCAACAATCAACCAACGTTCTTTAATATCTTATTTCTCTAGGGAAACTGAAAAATACATTCAATCCTACCTTCCTTCAACAACAACTTCAACAAACAAAAAATTCAACACAAATACTTTCTAGGAAAGCATTTTCTTTGAGTTTTTCTAAGTTTTAAAACAAAGACATTAAGAGTTAAAGATCAACAGTATTCTATTTATTTAGAAGTCTCTCAAAATAAATGAATTCTCTATTTCGTGCCACTGAATACTACAGGATCAAAGTAAAGTCTCTGAGATTATTATGTCCAACAAATGAAGGTCGCAATCTCAGAGTTTATGTAGACATCACAAAAACTGTTTCAATAGAAGTGGTTATTTTAGAACTGGCTGTCTGCCCAGAGAATGCCAGAATACATTTTAACCAAGTGGACAGAAAAAGAAGCAGATGGATTTGAACTCTATTTTATATCTACTGAAGTCTAAATAACACCAGAATACAATTTCCTCTCATTACTTTTATACATAATTAGACATAAAAAGGTGAGCAAGTAATTAAAAGAAAAGTCTTCTATAATTCACTTGTTATCACTCTTACAGTTCACATTTCTATATACTTTCAACTTATATTTTAATTGAATTTTAGATTTTTTTTTAAGAAAAAAGCACTCAAGTATCAATACTGATTTCTTGTTTTGTAAGGCAACATTTGTGAAAATGATTTAATATTAAAAAGATATAAAAGGACATATTTAAAAGTATGGAAGGAAAAAGGTGTTACTGTGTTTGTGAATAAAGTTATTTACAGGTATTAGTCATATCTACATATTTAATTCCATAACTGCTTCTCTTGTTTTTTAAATTAAATCTTCAATTTTACAGTAACTGATTCTCAAGAGAAAGGGATTATAAATGTGCTACATCCTGCTCTTTATTTCAAAGCAGCAGCACAAAATAATAAAGAGCTAACTAATGTGGTCCTGATGATTACTGTATATTTCATTAAAATTTCATCTCTTTGTCCCATTTAAGGACTCACTACATGCTTCTGAACATATGGAATCCGTTACGCAGACCCTATGATGTCTTCTCCATGAAGATTACTTCACTATTTGCACAGGAACAAAATAATATAAACTACATTTTCTAACATAAAAATAAGAAATAATTATGCCATGTTTACAACTGAGTTTTCCAATAATTCTGCTACAATTCAAATCATCAACATAATATCAGGTTAAATTCCATTACGATGAAATAGATATTTAAATTTTTTCACAAAGGAATTTAAAGTCCCAAATAACTATTTATTCAATTAACTGATGGTATAAAAATAGTAACTAATTATTAAGCAATAAAGTCTTTAAACTGCTATGTTTTTTTCACAACATACATTTCAACACTACTGAATGAAACAAACTTAGTCCAAACAACACCATTCATGTGAGGCAGGATGCATCACAATAGTGGCCAACTCTCTGGCGAACACTGCAATACTCACCCTAGAAGAACCATGACGTAGCAGGAAACCTGGATCTGCCTCTACTCTGAAAACTGGACAAGTTAACTTAGCTCCTTTGGGCCTTGGCTCTGATCTGTAGGAAGAGACTGAACTGGAACCAAACTTTTTTTTAAGATAGTGTCCCACCCTGTCGCCAGGCTGGAGTGCAGTGGCATGATCAGAGCTCCCTGCAGCCTCAAACTCGTGGGACATTCTCCTACCTCAACCTCCTGAGTACTGAAACTCCAGACACAAACAACCACACACAACTTTTTTTTTTTTTTTTTTTTTTTTTTTTTTTTTTTTTTTTTTTTGAAAGACAGGGTCTCACTATGTTGCCTAGACTGGTCTCAAACCCTTAGGTTCAAGCAATCCTCCTGCCTCAGCCTCCCAAAGTGCTGAGATTAAAGGTGTGAGCCACCATGCCTAGCCTGCAAACTTTCTAAACAGAATTCTGGCTATAGTAAAGCCTCCAGTTAAAAAAAAAAAAAAAAAAGGGCAAAAGTATATGTCTTAATTTATTTTATGCTGTTAAAACAGAGTATCTGAGATTGGATAATTTATGAAGAAAAGAAATATGTTTCTTTTCTTATAGTTCTGGCTGTGAAGCACAAGGTTGTGTGGCCTGCATCTGATGAGGGAATTCATATTACATCATCCCATGGCAGGGGGCAAAAGAGCAAGAGATGGCAGACACCTCTTTATAACCAACCCACTCCCAAATAAAGACAGTAATCCATTCATAGGGGCAGACCCCTCATGACCTAATCACTTAATAGGCCCCAACTCCCAACACTGTTCCATCAGGGATTAAGTTTCTAACACATGAACTTTGGGGGACACATTCAAATCACATCAGTAAACTTACAATGAACTCGCTCTCCCACAGCAGCTCCTAAAACAGTTCTGGAAGTGGCTAAGTCCTCACGGGTGCACAGTTTGAAAATCTAAAGAGTTTGGAAACACACATACACTTCCCAAGCACCTTCCATTACTAACCCCCAAATTCTTTTTACTTTGATTAAATTAACATGAAGGTCTCCCTCAACACTGCTGCTCCCAAAAATATCAATCAGAAACCAGATAAAGCAATTACGTTTAGTAAATATTTACTATTTACTAGGTGCTAGATCTTGAGGTTTAATGATGAATCGAACAAAGTCTCTTCCCCTCAAAATGAGCCCACAAGCTGTAGGAGACAGATCCGACCAATTATAATGCAAATAAGCAAAAGTTACTGTGTATTAAGCAAAGGGTGCCACTAAAACACCTAGGAGGAGCCACTTACTCAACCTGGAGGTCAGGGAAGACTTCCCAGAAAAAATTACATTTATGCTAACAAACCAAACATACATGGCTTCACTATTTATCCATATGCTCTCTATCCCCTTTACTCACTACATCTTTTTTTTAAGAAAAAAGAAATGGAATCTCTTTCTAGCAAGTTCTCAGGTAATGGGGGGGAAAAAAGAAACACTGGTTATGTCCACGTGAATACCCCATATGAGAATAACCTTTCAAGTGTTAAAACAAAACGGAGTCACTCATGCTAAATGCCATGTAATCAAACTGCAACTGTTAAGAAAGCAGACAGACCCCAAAACAGACCAGTTTTTCCTAAAAACGAGGTTCTAGCCTACCTGAGTCAGAATAAAAACGTCCCTTGTGCTTTACAAAACGTCCCTACAAAAAAAGTAAACTGAAGTAATCTGTTGTTAACTAATCAGCTTCTTTTCCTCATTGTTCTGTTTCCTCATTCCCACCTCAAAAAACCCAATGGTCTGCCATTGCCCAGTGGAAGCTCTGATTCTGTTTTGTAGAATGAAGGCTGCCCCAGTTCATGAATTGAGAATAAAAATCAATTATATACATAACTAAATGAGTTTTAATTTTGTCTTTTGACACAAGAGTAAATGTGGATATGGAAATATCCATGTGAGTGTGAATTAATACAAGAGGGTTAAGGATTGGTAAGCTTACATGGCTATTTATATAAACTCCATCCATGGATTTCATATTGAGGATAAAGGCATAATCTTTCAGGCAAAGGCATTTATATTTTGTAATGTTATCACATGTCCTCTACTTAACCTAGAAATTATTTAATCAATGCTTTGAGAAGAATTAAGTACTAGACAGTAACCGTTAAAATTATTTCAGAAACAATAAAATTCATTTATCTCCAAATAAACCTATTCGGAAAATAATATAGTAAGATCATTCTGTTATCTTGATCATCAATTTGTAGATACAATTCCTCGTAAGTTATACTTTTATGCCAAGTCACATTTTCTATTTTTCTCTTTTACTACGCCTTAACATTTTAATTGGTAAAAATTCAAGTTGAACTGGTCATTAAAATCTTATTAAATCAAGACTTTTAAAAATAATAAACAGACAGACAAGGTCTAGTTATATTGTCTAGGCTAGACTGCAACTATAAGATAAAGTTCGAACTCCTGGGCTCAAGTGATCCTCCTACCTCAGTGTTGAGAGAGCTGAGACTACAACTCAAGCCACCATGCTGAGTTTAAATCAAGAATTTTTAATGCAAAATACAGTATTTCAGAATATTTTATGGCTTGAGACAATGGGAAGACTGAAGTTTACTTCTGCTTAAACTATTTCTTCTCAAATAGTTACAAAATACAAACAAAACTACCTAATATATTTATGAAACAAAACAAAAGTTTAGGTATGAGAGAAGACATCAGAAGCAGGTATTTACAATCAATAAGCTAACTACACTATCATCCTTATTAATTAAAAAAGCCCTGTCAAGTCTATAACATTAAATATATCTCTTTATATAATAAAAATTCATGAATAATTGCATTGTTTATAAGGTGAAGAATGTTTAAGTGTACTGAAAAGGGTATTTACAAAAATTCATAGTAAAGTCCTTCTAAATAGAGAAGTACGCATATCACACCTAATAACTGCTTAGCGGTGAATTAAGCTTAAGTTGCATTTTTGAACTTTTTATAAAGACTATTTTCTAATATACACCAATCTCCCAGTAATACGTTCAAATTGCTAAGCCTATACTAAAGAAATCAAAATCACAATAATGGTATATTTCAATGCCATAATATCAAAAGAATAAAGTAATAACTTTCTTCACGCACTGAAGGCAGCACAGAACAAAAGAAGTAAAACTGAAAATGTTCTTCTTAGGAGAAAAGGAGAAATATTTTAAGTTCAATGCTAAGAAGTGACCTACGTAAAATTCATCAGAGTATTTATCAAAAATTTTTACACACTTAAAAAGAAACAGGTCCATTCACAAGTTCATGAGCTATGACTGGGTTCAGTGCTTGCTGCTCTTTGAGCACAGCATTTGATCATATCCAGTTCGTTCTTTTCCCATCAGCACTATGCACCAAGACAGATGAAAGTGTGTATCAAATAAAAAAAACTGAATAGTTTCTTACCACAAAGCTTCACTTTTGTTATTTCAGAGACAGATGTAAAAATGTACTTAAACAATCTCAACTCATTCACTCATGAAATGACCCCACCTATCAACAATTCAACTTCCTCAACCAAAATCCTGTAAATATGAAAGAAAAAAGCAAACAACAAGAAGAGAGATCTAGGAACATAATAATAAAATACAAAAAAGAAACACATTTTGTTTATTTAACCGAAACAGAGGCTGCTGCAGCTGCAGTAGCCTTTTCTGACTGATGTGACATGAGTTGCTACATTTAAAAACAGCCGCTTTAAACAGATGGCTATTCAGTTAAAGGCTTTAGGCATTATCTCCCACACTTGGTCACAGTTGCCAAGGAAGAGGGCACTAGTTTTCCACTATAGCTTCAGTACAATTACACACAGGCCCACAGATTTACCACTGACAATAACACACGCAACATCACAGATTGGTGATACAACTGCTAACCGATGCCACACTGTCTTTGAAGAGTACTGCTAGCTACAACGAAAGCACCAAGAATCAGACTTTAAAGCCTAGGTATAGAATTAATTTTAGCCTGAAACATAGGCTATAGCTAATACACAATTCAAGAACCACTCTATACTAATAAATATTTCAGGTTATATTTACTTTCAGTCATTTGTTCATATCAGAAGTTTTCACTACCGCAGCAATAGTGAGCAAAAAGTGTAGCTGAGTATAAACCAATTAAAGATCACCTTGTACTCATTCAAGTTTTTTGTATCAGTCTTCTGAAAGCATATCATGGTTTCAGTCTTCTGAAACCATGCAATACATGGTTACAAATATTACAGCCTTCATGCACCTGCTTTTAGATTATGAGTCAATGTTAATCATCCAAAGAAGTACAGCCATCTTCAGCACCAGTGCTGCATGCAGTAAAACTTTGGAAGAACTGACACTCAAACTCCTGACACAAAAACATGATAGATCTGTCTCCAAGAAAAGATTTGGGCCCCACTGAGAGTCTGTATAAGACTGAGAAAGAGCTTAAGGCAATAAACAAGGCACCATCCTTTTTTATTTTTTATTTTTTATTTTTTGACTCCTAGACAAGCTTCCTGACTAGAATGCCTATGTCCACTTCTGGCATGCACTTCTGCTACCTTGCACATTGCAGACTAACAGTTTCACCATTCCTGTCTCATTCCCCAACCATTCATCTTCCTTAGGCTCCCGCCTTCAATTCCTGCTTACAATATGTAACATGGATTCTCCTTATTTTTTTAAGATTAAAGACTCAAATCTCTATCAAGGACTGAAAGCCCTTTTGTGGCTAGACTATGCCTAGTCTATCCCCATCTACCCTCAGATGGGCCTCATCTCATCTCACGCTCTCAGGTATTCCCTCCACTAGAACTACACTGTCTTTTACTGCTGGAATACAGCATGCCTCCTGACACCAATGACTGTTGTCCTTTCGGCCATAAAATATTGTTCCTCCTCTCTTCCTCTACTTCAAGTATATTCTACTTTCAGATCTCAGTTCAAATGCCACTTTCTCAGATAAATCACTTTTCAGGTCAAGTGCAATGGCTAGTGCCTGTAATCCCAACACCTTGGGAAGCCCAGGCAGGAGGATGACTTGAGCCCAGGAGGTGGAGACCAGCCCAGGCAACACAGCAAAACCCCACTGTGATGGCTAATACTGAGTGTCAACTTGACTGGATTGGGGGATACAAAGTATCAATACTGCGTGCCTCTGAGATTAACATTTAAGTCAGTGGGCTGGGGAAGGCAGATCCACCCTTAATCTGGTGGGCACAATCTAATCAGCTTCCAGCAAATATAAAGCAGGCAGAAAAACATGAAAAGGAGAGACATCTGACTCCAAGTTCTTCAGTTTTGGGACTCAAAGACTGGCTCTCCACGCACCTCAGCTTTCAGACAGCCTATTGTGGGACCTTGTGATTGTGTAAGTTAACACTTAATAAACTCCCCTTTATATATAAATAACAGGATATGTATCCTACTAGTTCTGTCCCTCTAAGAGAATCCTGACTAATAGACCCATCTATTAAAAATATAAAAATTAGCAGGCATAGCCCACGTAGTCCCAGCTACTCAAAAGGCTAAGGCACGAGAATCACTTGAGCCTGGGAGGCAGAGGCTGCAGTAAGCCAAGATCACAATGCTGCATTCCAGCCTGGGCAACAGAGTGAGACTCTGTCTCGAATAAACAAACAAACAAACAAACAACTTTCCTGGCCTCTCATTAAGTCAAATCCCCGTATTATCTATACAGCACCATACTGCTCATAACTGTACGTCTTCGTTGCAGTTTTATTTATTAATACCTCCCCCGGCTGCAACCCTGCCAATAACCTAAATCTAAAGACTGCACAGACCAAGTTTCTTTTTACTCCCCAGTGCTTACTACAGTGGCTGGCACAAACTGAGCACTTAATAAATATTTGTCAAATGCATGTGTAAAGTGAGGGATTTAAAAAATTTAAATGTATTATTCAATGGAAAAACTTACTGTCACATTTTTCAGTCACAGTCCTACCATTTTTTATTTTATTGAGATTAAAAATTTGTGAAAAGAACTCTTCAGGAATCAAATTTTTCATCCTTTGACTTCAAGCATGAAGATAAAATTCACCATACATGACCCCATGAATTTATATCACAAAATTGGGTGTTCGAAACTTAAATCTTTAAAAACCAGACTGTGCTTTAAAGAGACAAAAGATTGGTTTGTAAAGATAAAGAGATAGAAAAATGGATTAAAAAGAAATCTCAGCCAGAAAAGAAACTCTTTCAAAGAGCATAAATGTTTTATAGAGAAGAATATATTTTATTGTTACAATAAAAAGATACTAGAGTATGGAATTGTTGGCAAGATTAATATTATGTTTACAACTGAAAAGGATTTCTCAAATACAAGCAGTTTAAACAACTGTTTGATCAAAAAATATGAGGGCACAAAAGATCTGATGCCAGCCTATTAAGTATACAATGCTTTATTTTTAAAAATGTAACAATGAACAGGCCAGTAGATACTGCATAACATTCATTTTTCCTCTTTATAGAGTTATGTTGACTTACAGATTTGGAGGTTTAATGTTTCCCCACAATATTTATACTTTAAAAATATCTTGTTCTTTAAATAAGAGCCATCACTTATAAGTATTTATGTGGAGATCACTTTGAGGTGTCAAAAAAATCAATTCATCATAATCTGTGTACTATACTCCATTAGAACACAAGTGCTATGGAGAGAACTAACTATAATTCTCAAATGGTAGCCATTTAAGCTTAGCTACCCTGAGAAAGACTGTTACTGCCATGTAGACAGTCCAATGTAGTCTTTCTTCACCTAGATTTTTATTTTCTTGACTTTTTCATTATTGCTTAATTGCTAACATTTCCTTTTGACATGTATTGATCATGCTAATAGCTATAACACTGCCTTTTGTGCCTAGAATTGATGGACTATATTTAATACAAATCTATATGAATCGACAAACAAGTTTATTTAATGATGTTTATTCAAAGGAATGACATTTTCTAGATAGCATTTTTCACATTTGAAATATTCAAGATAAAATGCTAGCTTTAAAAAGACAAACATAAAAATCATTTGACACTTTATAGTGATTTGCCACATGCAGTTTTCCTAAAAGATCAGCCAAGCCATGTGCCAATCCTAACATCATCACCTACTGAACCAATCTAAGCCTGTGTACTATAGGCTACCAGAAGTATAAAACAAAGACTTGTGTAAATGTACCTTTCAAGGTTCAAAAAGAAGTACTGAGAAGTTATCAGCCCACAGTGGCCAATACAAGTTTCCCAAAACTCTCATTTTTATATGAAATCACAAATTTTATATAAGCAACAAATACTGTCAGTTTTCCTTGACAAACCTCCTGTTCATTTTGGAGAAAATACCTACCAAATCCCTAAATCTGATTAATAGTTTATTGGTCATTTTCTCATGTACAAATGATGCTCCATGTTGAAAAGCAGCTGGTCAACCCAAATCTCAAATAATCTCATGAAAGCGTTCCCTTGATACAAGGGAAGTGCTTCATGCATACGTGCCATTTTCTCTCATAGAATATTTTAAAAACATGTATTAAAGGGTCAAATTTTTTATTTCTTCTTTTTTTTTTTTTTTTTTTTTTTTTTTTTTTAAATCTCACTCTTGTCACCCAGGCTAGGGTACAGTGGTACAATCTCAACTCACTGCAACCTCCGCCTCCCAGGTTCAAGCAATTCTTGTGTCTCAGCCTCCTGAGCAGCTGGGATTACACATGCTCACCACCATGCCTGGCCAATTTTGTATTTTTATTATAGATGGAGTTTCACCATGTTAGCCAGGAAGGTCTTCTCGAACTCCTGATCTCAACTGATCCACCCACCTCTGCCTCCCAGAGTGCTAGGATTATAGGCAAGACCCACCACACCGGGCCAATTTTTACTCTTTCATCAAAAACATTCTTAAGGAACATCTAAGGTTTTGTTTCCTGAAGAAAATAACTACCTGTATTGTTTGGTATTACTGCCTTGGTTGATGCTGTAAGGCACCACCAGCAGTTTTATCCCAAATTACTTTTGCTTCATCAGTACAAATGTCAACTAAGTAAAAAAAAGGCAAATAATATCTTCATATTATATGCAAAGTTTTTTTGACTTGTGGGATCTCATGAAAGAATCTAAAAGACCCACCCTGCAACCCCATTCCCTTGGTGGTTGCAGACCATACTTTGAAAACTGCTGGCCTCTAGTTTGTCAAGGGGGTATATCAAGCAAACAGAAATCGGCTCACTGGAAAGCCATGCCTGGAGCAGCCACAGGGCTTTTTGGTCACAGAGATTTCTTTCAGCTGCAAAGATAGGGGCTCCCTACCTGGGGAGACAATGGATTTAAGGAGACAGTTAATAATCTTTAAACAAGAGTTAAATACTTTGCCTATAACTTACATCTTCTTCTTAAGGAATAACACAAAATAAGTTTCTGCCTACAGTGGAAACTATTTTATAGGTCTCCAAAAATCCAACACTTTCCTTCCTCTCTAGGCTAATTTCTGATTTGTTCCTCATTTACAGAACCCTCTGATTTAGCCCCATCCCAACCACCTCCCTCTTGCAATGGCTCCAGTTTTTTAAGTCCTTCTTAAAGCTTTCTAAAATGAGCACACCACTCCAGATATCTCTGATGAAGATAAAGAGAACTGAAACTATTTATTATCCTAATCTGGGTACAATCCTTCTATAAGACAGCCTCGATATCACGATAGCTTTATTAGTCACATACAAAATGTCCAGCTCTTTTCCACTCACAGTACTGACAAGCTCTATTTCCCCTTCAATATATGCCGATCTTTTTTTAAAAAACATCAATGCAGGGCTTCACATCTATTCCTAGTAAATTTTGCCCAGCTTCTGACATACACAGACTAATGATAATCTTTTGGAAACTTGGACCTACCATAAATACTCGATGTCCCTCTCAGCTTTATTTTTTTTTAAATCAACTTTATAAAGGTTTTATAAATGTGACTTCTTTCTCATTGTCTAAAACTGTTGTTGTTATTGTTTCTAATCAGCAAGTGTTAAATAAGACAAAACCTAAAAAAATTCAACCAGATAAGAACACTAGCTTCTGATTCACCCCCCAGCCAGCTACACTGAGAAAGGCCATATCAAACTGTCACTGCATTATTCTAGGTAGCCTGCAATGCCACTGCCACAGAGATTTTTTTGGGCATACATCCCAGACTATCTGAAAGGACTACCTCTTCCAAGTTTCACTCTCTAGAAATGAGAAACTTCCTGTTTTCTGTAAATGACTACAGAAAATACAAGTACATTTTATGTAATTTAAGTCTCTTTCTATTCCACATTATTTACTTCATCAGGAATGCTAAAAGCATCTAGCTCCAGGCAACACAACATAGTGGAAAGCTTTGAAGGCAAGAAGTCCTGGAGTCCTAGTTTCACCACTTAAAAATGAGTGACCTTATGCTTTCACTTTGCATCTGCATGATTCTGAATCTGTCATTTGTTGGAATCTCAGCATACTCTGAAAATTGCACATGTCAGAGCATTACTATGAAGAACAACCGAGATTATGTATATGAAAATAGCCTCATAACCTGTCTGATAAAACTAAAGTCTTCAATACACAGTAGTTCCCATCCTTCCTGCAACAGTGTCTTGCAAGGAGTAAAATACTCCAACATTGTAGCATTATGCTCCCTTCCAAGTCATTTAAGACAAAAAACAAGTACTATTCTGTGTTCTACAACAGACAAAAACTGTCACTCCCAGTCTGGGAGCTAAGAAGTGTCACAGAAGATATTACATACTATGAAATAACTGAGATCAGAAAACACACCTTGCTCATTTTTGGATCCAAGTGCATGGCACACTGTAGGAACTCGGGAAAAAAAAGAAATCTGCCAAATTGGTGATTCAATATTATCAACCTAAAATATCTATCACTCACGGAAAAAAAGACACAAAGTATAGCTTCAAGAATAAAATATTTTCAAAAAAAAACTCTCATGTTTTAAAAATTACATTAAGACTTTAAAATAAAAACGTTAATGGCTAAATATAAATTGACGAGGTACGGCACCATAGGTTTTCTCCAAATGAGACTATCACAGGTATCAACAAAACCACTACAGAGACAAACTCAAGAACTTCTGTCCCAGTGATCCAGAGACAAAAGGACAGAGATACGACACTGTATTTTAATATACTTTAATAAGACATAGGACTGTCTTAAGATGGTAGTATATAAATTAATAAAACAAGCACTTTAAATATAGTATAATAAAAATGTGTTATAATGAAAAATAATTATATATTTTCGCTTTACAGTTCTATTACACTTGTTTTCTTCTTTCCTTACAATAGTGGTAAAAGCATTTCAATCTGAGATGTTTAACATACTATCATTCCCTTCCTCAACTGTCTTATAGAGCAGGCATTTGCTGGGTAACAAAACAGAGAAATATGAGATGCAGTAAAACTGATGAATATTTTCTAAAATTTTGTGCAACAACTGACAAAATATCATCCATTGGACCAATTTTGTTTTCATTTGCACCTCACCAAAGTAATAAAATTTACTTTCACACTATACTATCACATAAGTTGCCTTAATTTACAAGGAATCAGGGGGACAAAGGACTACCTATATAGAAGGTCGACTGGGTAAATATTCTCATGTTACACCATAAAGGGGAAACAGAAGAATGAAAAAGCCAGTATAACCCAGTGCAAACATGTATATTAAATGTGAGCTTTGGGAGGCCAAGGCAAGAGGACTGCTTGAGGCCAGGAATTTGAGAACAGCTTGGGCAACATACCAAGACCCAACCCCCATCTCCACAAAAAATTAAAAATTAGCCCAGGGTGGTAGCACTGTAGTCCCAGCTACCTGGGAGGCTGAGGCAGGAGTATTGCTTGAATCCCAGAGTCCAAGGCTGCAATGAGTTATGATCATGCCACGGCACTCCAGCCTGAGTTACAAAGCAAGACCTTGTGTGTCTATTTTCATTTTAATCAATGAAAATAAAAATAAAAACTCAAAACTTTAACCCCAAATTTTCAGGCAAAAGTTAACATAAGTACTACACATTTTAAAAGGCAGTAACCTACAGAGATGAAGGTTTCTTAGTGACTAAGCAGAGAAAATACCAGTCACAACTGTTGAAATTAGAAGCCAACATATAACATAAGATGTAAGGCCTCTTTTAGATAGGTAAGATGAACAAATTAAAAGAAACTCACTTTAACTGACCAATGGTGAATGATAATTCTAAAATATAAAACCTCCTGAAAGAGTAATAGGTAGAGAGGCATTGGTTCATTTAAATGATTAAAACTATCCTTTTTCTATGTTAAAGCTAGAGCTACATCTAAAAAGAACTAGATACAATATTTACAAACTCATTTTTTTGTTGTTGTTTTTTGTTTTTTGAGACGGAGTTTTGCTCTTGTTGCCCACACTGGAGTGCAGTGACACAATCTCAGCTCACCACAACCTCCACCTCTCGGGTTCAAGCGATTCTCCTGCCTCAACCTCCTGAGTAGGTGGGATTACAGGCATGGGCCACCATGCCTGGCTAATTTTGTATTTTTACAAGAGACAGGGAGTCTCCATGTTGGTCAGCCTGGTCTCGAACTCCTGACCTCAAGTGATCAGCCCACCTCGGGTCTCCCAAAGTGCTGAGATTACAGGCATGAGCCACAGTGCCCACCCCCTCCCCCACCTTTTTTTTTTTTTTAACTGGGAAAAACAAAAACGGTTTGGCTAAAGGAATCTAAGGTCAAAGCATATATAACTATTCAATTTTGCTAACAGATAGTCCCACCATGACTAAGTTTCTCCAATCCAGATTTTGGTTAAAATATTGACGCCTATGGGATAATTACTACCTGCTAATACCTATCTGAACAGATTACAAATTTAGCTTCTAGAGTTTTCTAAGTGAATGTCAGTCTATCACATAAGATAAAATCCAAGTGTAAACACTTTTATGTATGAAAACACAGCCAAGCACAATGGTTCACACCTGTTATCCCAACATTTTGGCAGGCCACCACAGTGATCACTTAAGCCCAGGAGTTGGAGACCAGCGTGGGCAACATAGCACAGTGGGACCTCATCTCTACAGAAAACTAAAAATTAGGCAGGAGCAGTGATGCGAGCCCGCAGTCTCAGAAGGCTGAGGCAGGAGGATCACTTGAACCCAGGAGTTCGAGACTGCAGTAAGCCACGATCATGCCACTGCACTCCAGCCTGAGCAACACAGTGAGATCTTATCCCCAAAAAGAAAAAAGAAAAAAGAAAGAAAGAAAATACATAAATATATTCCCATAGAAAGATGTCAGCTATGGCCTCTGCCAGAAAATAATAAAAAAGAGTATTAAGACTCCATAGACTTTATATACTTGACTCCCAAGACCACCAGCACCTTCCCACCAAAAGTGTTAACACTTATCTCACGCAAGATTTGAGTTATGATTAAATTCCATTTGAAATCACTTCAATACATAAGAACAAATATTTCCTGAGTCTCCACTATGTGAAGTTTTTTATAAAGGTATAATCACACCACAGGGGAAACATACCCACAGTGGCTCAAATCTGTGACCTCAGAATTTTCAGAGGCCAAGGCAAAAGGATCACTTAAGCTCAAGAGTTTGAGACCAGCCTGGGCAACATAGTACAACTCATCTCTACTAAAAATAAAAAAAAAATTAGTCAGGCATGGTGACGCACACCTGTAGTCTCAACTACTTGGGAGGCTGAGGCCGGAGGAGCACTTGAGCCCAGGAAACAGAGACTGCAGTGAGCTGTGACCATGCCACTGTGACCATGCCTCGGTGACAGAGGCAAGACTCTGTCTCCAAAAAACAAATACGCTAGGAAGGCATTTCAAAGTCAAACAGTGGTGTCGGATAATGGGGACATTCAGGTAGGATCAGTGAATAACTTTTTTTTTTTTTTAAGGTTACAAGAAAAGAGAAGAAAGAAAAAAAGAGAAGGGAAGAGAACCAAACAGATAAGGGGAAAGTCTTATATACAATCCTACATGGATGGATATGGCCATTCTCCATGCGAAAATGCCTCATTAGATAATTAGTAGTTGTCTGCCCAAATACAACCGCTATATTCTGAGCCTGTGAACATGTCTGTTAAAAGGTGTGTAAGTAACTACCTGAAAGGATGGTAAAAAAATCGCAATGACATACAAATAACACCAGTAAGATGCTGGTCACATCTCATAAATGTGAATTTCCTTTATTTATCTCTACAATCCAAGTGACTTACTTTGTGGCTTTCTGCATTTCAAATTGTTGCAATTAATTTATTTCACTTTAATCACTATGGTTAGATGGCACTGTCTTGGTACTGCTGGCATCCAACGGCAGGGGCCAGAGATGCTGCTAAACATCCTACAATGCACAGGGCAGGCAGCTACACAAACAACATCCAGCCTAAATGTCAATTCAGGCTGAGCATTCCTAATACAAAAATCTGAAATCCAAAGTGCCCTAAAACCTAAAACTTTTTGAGTGCCAACATGATGCCACAAGTAAAAAAGTCTATACTTGACCTCTTGTGACAGGCTGCAGTAAAAATGCAGTCAAAACTGTTTCATGCATACGATTATTTAAAATGTTGCATAAAATTAACTTCAGGTTGTATGTGTAAGGTGTATATGAAACATAAATTTCATGTTTAGACTTGAGTTCCATCCCCAAGATCTCTCTCATTATGTATACGCAAATATTCCAAAACCTGAAAAAATCCAAAGTCCCAAACACTTCTAGTCCCAAGCGTTTCAAGTAATGGACACTTAACTTACAGTCCCAACATGAAGAAAGTATGGCAGAGATAGTATTTACGCTCTTACCTACAGTAAATTCCTCCAGATGTACACGAGGTCCCTCCCCAACTCAACAACTAAAGGACACAGGTACCGCAATTCTAACTGCTCACTACTCCATCTACTTGTCTACAAAAAAAGGCAGAATCTTGATTAAGTGGTTTCAACAGATTTTTATTTAAAGTGATATACATTCTAAAATATCTAAAGGGCTAATCAAAGTTTTAACAGTTCTTCCTTACTATATATATAATTACACTGTTTATATGTGAAATAAATTTCTGAGGAAACTGAAAATGAGTTATTTAAGAGAAAACAGTCACCTCAAAATTTAATCTGTACATACCATTTACAAATCACCTTTAAAAAAAAAAAAAAAAAGTTGTCAATCCAAGGTTTAAAAAGAAGCTATTACCATTCGAGCATTTAATCTTCTGTTCAAGAACACACAGGACACTGCTAAACCTAAATTTCCTTTACGCATCAGCCATCTGGAATCTGGTAGTGGGACGTTACACAAAAGGAATACACAACACTCTTTACTATCATCTCAATCATTTCTTTAAAGTGAAAAATGGGAGAAACCTTAAGGTTGTATTTTTTCAGATTATGATACGATTTTGTTTAAAACTGGAGCATTACAAGAATCTCACAACAAAATTTTCTTTTGATTGCTTGCTTCAACATACTCCAATTTCCAATGCTGAGGTCTAAAACTATATTGCAACTGCTGTTTCCATAGTGAGGTTTGTTACACTCCACAGGTCCAACCACCTTTCACTACTCTCCACCTGCCTCGTGCCTTCTGCCTCTTTAAATTCCATTGCCAGTTATTATAATCACTCCTGTGCACATGTCCCCACCTCTCTTGTCCCTCTCTCATTTAAATCCAGCTCACAACCTCATCAATCAATGCCTGAACCTGTGCTGCTGACTATGGTTAGAAAAAACCCAAACCCATTCAAACTGGTCTTACTTTAATTAATAACCACAACTCAAGTGGGCTCTTGCCATTGCGCAGAAATTAAAACACACTTCCCTAAGCCCTTCACTCAGCCACTCTCCTCCATGCCTAACCATTTTCTTAGGCATTCTCCACAAACCTCTGGTACTTCTTTCCCTATCTTTGCTCTCAACTGATGACCTTCCTTCCTTTTTCAATGACAGAAACCAATGAAAGAGAAATTCCACATTCCGCATCTACCACCTATCAGCCTCTGCACTCCATACTCTGGCTTTTCTCATATACTAGAGAAGATACATCTTTACTGTTTTGCCAATCCCCTACTTCTGTACTTTTTCCCATTTCCCACTGAAGAACATTGTTCTAGCAATTCTTCTCTCTCTCTCTGACATGTCAATTTCTCACTCTCTACTATATCCATTCCAACACAAAACAAGTGAAAAATTAGAAAAGGTGATAAACTTGGAGACCCAAAACACAAAATTTGGAAACTAATGGACTCTAACATATATCACGTTTATTCTCCCAGCCACAATTCAAGGACGTCCCCACCCAACGTCTTCCCTCCCACCTCCCACCTCCCACCTGAAGTTCCTGTAGGGCACTTTCAGAGCACTTTGATCACCCTGCTAACATGCTGCTCTTCATGTACTACACAAAGGTATGCAGTTTATCTCCCCTCTTGAGATTTTAAGCGACTTGAGGTTAAAGACTGTTTTAGTAACCACACAGCAGACAGGCAATGAATGTTAACCAAAGAAAAGAATGAATGTATTTTTGCATGTATTTCCTAGAGTTTACAAATTTGAAAAAGAAAATTACCAAAAACTGTTTAGAGAAAAGTTGATTTAAATGTACCAAAGCCAAATTTTACGAGGAGCAGATAGAAATTTGAAAACAACAGGATTCAGAACTGACAGCAGTTCATAACAACTTCTTACCTGGGTCTAAAGTATTGGGAAATAAATTCACAGTGGTTAAAGCTACTCTGCGGATTATATCTGGGCCAAAACTTGAGTTTTACACAAATCATGCTGTGGCCAAATAAATAATATGGTTTTCAATTGGAACATCACCTATGAGCAACTTCTTCAGTTCAGTAATACTCAAATATCACACTTATCAGCTATACTTTAAAGGCAAATTTATAGTATCAATCTGTAAAACTGAGTAAAAGTATGAAAATAGTATTATAAAACATATCAAAATAAAATGACTAGTATTACCAAGAATGACATCTGATTTTAAAATATCAAATTTCAAATTTCTGAATATCTCCTTATAAAATCGTAAACTGACAATTCTTAGCATCTATAAACAAACATGTATTTTGTACTGAGATCTTTAAAACAACTTTGCATCACAAGCAAAACCCTCTTTAAAGTGAAACATCATTTTTCGAAGACAAATATTTCTATAAGCTCACAATATGTTTATTTTTAAAATTTTACAGAACTCAATAAAATTAGGTAGCACTGCATTTTTAGAGGCAAGGGAGAAAAAAATCAGATTATTTCCCTAAGTGAGTCATAAATTCTTGTGTAGAAAAAATGGTGTGTGTGGTGGGTGTGTGTGTGTGTGTGTGTGTGTGTGTAAAATGAGATAAAAGAAATACATATGTGTATATTTAGTGGCTTCCCTGACGAATAGATGACTGTCTTTGAGACAACGAGGTTACAATGAAATTCTGAGGTTTGTAACATTACACTTACTGGAAGCCGGCAAAGCTCAAAACATAGTTTACAAACCACCATGCCAACTCCCCTTAAGCCTCATTTAAGAAGGATTACCACCTACAATCTAACCTCACTGTGCCACTGTTTTAGTGGTGAATCCAACAAACTGATTAAACAAAAATGGGGTTTCAACGAATATATTATTCATTAGCTACAGAGAACACACTGAAGAAGGTTACTTCAGAAAGGCAGAGCCCCTCGGGTAAATTTGCCACAATCTTTTGTTAAACCTTAAACTTTCAGGATAATTACAATCAGTCTGCAGTAAATTCAGTGAATGATATTTTATTGCAATATTAAAGGAAGAAAACAGAAGTAAACTAGCAGTTACAGAACATACATAGTATGCAAAATAAAGTTTTTTAAAGTACATAAATGGAGACTCTACTTGCAGGAAATGTGGGGTTTGTGCAACAATGAAGAGAGGGATGTGTTTAGCTAAGTGGCAACTAGCCAATGTCTCACTTTGAATCAAAACTGTCACTGAAATGAGGCTTTCCAGGAAACAATAAGAATAAAAAAACTTAAGGCTTCAAAGAAATATAGCTTAAGAAAAACTTCTGTGACAAATCCTAAAAATGCCAGCAAAGTAACAATAGATCATTTATCCAGCCTGGAATGTGAACCATTTCTGGAGATGTCAATTATACCAGACCCCTATCTAAGTTGCAGGTTTGAACTACTTTTCGGATGTCAAATATTCACCCCACTAGAAAAATAAAATAAAATAAAATAAGATAAAAACAAAAATCAGTAAAAGCCATTATTTTGATTTAAACCACATATCTAAAAACCATTATTTATCACTTGAACTGGCATTCTCAGTTTTACAAGAGAACTAAAGGTCATTCCGATTAAAGTTTCAATATAGTGTATCGCTTATTTGACAATCATTACCAAATATTTATGACCTATGCTTGTTGGAAATGTATTGTGCATGTTGGTGGAATATTTCACAAGGATCCAGTGGAATATTCACAGGGATCTTCTGGATTTCAAAAGATTACATTTAGAAACATTCACATGTCTCTTGTGTTAATGTATCACGGAAGTTCTAAGAAAATCCAATGTATCTAAAATATTTGTTTCATATAGCAGCAGACAGCAAACCACATAAATTATATCCAAAACATACACCATGAAATTTTAACAGACAAACATCTTTATTCTTGAAGTGCCTAATTTGATAAAAATTCATAACTGGTAAAAATCAGGATTTAATCAAGGTATGAAAGACTATAAAATCCTTACTCACCTACAAAGTGGTCAGTAGACAGCAATATTATTGAATAACTAAAAGAAACCAACAAAGGAAACCCATTTCTTCTTTGTGAAAATACACACTAATTAGAATATGAATAATAAGACTCTTGATCACTATAACACAAGTTCATTCTTTTCTTTTCTTTTTTTTGAAACAGTCTTGCTCTGTCACCCAGACTAGAGAGAGGAAACAAATTCATTCTTGAAGTATAATTTCCAACATAAAATTATACAAGACTGTAAAAGATCTTTGTAAGACTGTAATTGCTATTACGTAATACCTTATGAAAATCAACAGGACTGCTGGCCATGACATTAATAACAACATGCAGAATCCAAAATTACTGAGGGCATATTATTCAAAGCCCTCAGTAATCTCGTCTCGTTTTACCTTACTGATCTATATTTCCTGTTATTCCTGGTCAGTCACACTTATTACAAAAATATGCTTTTTTTTGGAGACAGTCTCACTGTGTTGTCCAGGCTGGAGTGCCGTGGCGCAATCTCGGCTCACTGCAACCTCCACCTCCCAAGTTCAAATGATTCTCCTGCCTCAGCCTCTTGAGTAGCAAGGATTATAGGCAGATATAATCACCACAGCCAGCTAATTATTTTTAATCTTTCATAAAGACAGTGTTTCTCCACGTTGGTCAGGCTGATCTCGAACTCCTGACCTCATGATCCATTTGCCTTAGTCTCCAAAAGTGCTGGGATTATAGGTGTGAGCCACCATGCCCAGCCCGTCATATGCTTTTCTTTCTCCATGCTTTTATTCATTCTATTCCCTTCTCCTGAAACAAATACTCTACCTCTTCATTTCGGCATTTCATCATACACTTCTTTCAAACCTCCTCATTTTGAAATATCACCTCCTCCTTAAAGCCTTCTCATTTTCCTGAAGCAGCAATAATTGCTGAATTACCATAGCATACCTATAATTATTTCATAAACATTTTATACATAACGTTTTATTTAGTTGTATATCTTTATGTTTTCTCTCCCCTACTTGACTAAATACCCTGCAAACCAATCACACTTGCTGAATGAAAATAATCAACTGATTGAGCCTAAAGAGATTAGACATCAGATTTACAGAAAGAAGCAAAGTCTTCCTACGCACACAGCTGGGGGAGGGAGGGTGACAAAACCCCTCAGGTTCTATACCTGCTTTTTTATTCCTGTTTAAGGGCTTTATTACATAGCAAACTGGGTTTTTTTATTTATAATAATTTATTTATATTCTTAAAATATCATATTTAATTGTCACAGAAATCCTGAGGCCAGCATGTGATACTAAGTCCACCATACAGCCAAGGAAATTAAATTCCAACAGGTTAAGTAATCCATACAACGTCATGACAGTGAGCAAAGTAGAAAAGCTGGTACTAAAGTCCAAGCTTTGTGATACTTGGTTTACTGTTTTTGTTTCACTATACCACCCTGTCTCTGGACAATCAAAAGAGCAAAAGGTCAAAACCTAAAATACAAAACAGAGCAGAAACAGACACACTAAAGAGCACAAATCCAAGAATAACCTTTATAACTTCCTCTAGTTCTAAAAGTCCATATTTAATGTACCACTGTTTTTCTTCTCAACAGCAACCTAGAAAATGTGTTCCCAAGTCCACACTTTTCCATTTAAAATTCTTTCTGTAGCTAATAAAACCCATCTTTTCTACTTCTCTCCCAAACAAACCTTCAGCTCCAAACAGCTGCTTCCTGCTATGCCGCACACAGCATGTTTATTAATACCCAATGCTTTGTGCTCAGGCAGCTATCACTTTCCTACACACACTTGCCCCGTTTTTTGTTTTCACTGAAGTGCCTTAATAACTGCAGCTCACAGATCCAGCCTAATACCTATAAAGTCAAATTCTGCATTTTATTACAGTGATAATGTGGTCTTCTTTCTCTATGGAAATCAATACAAAATAGTGGTTAAGACCAAGGACTATGGAGCCAGAGGCCCTCCTCTCCTACTTACATGTTCATTGGTTTGAAAGATTACTTGACTTCTCCATGCTTCAGTTTCCTGTCAATCAGCAGCAAATCACAGTAGAGTCCCTACCTCATAGTAATGATAAAATGAGTTCATACATAAAAAGTACTTTGAACAAAGCCTGACATGTAAAGAATGCTTCTATATCAGTGTCTATCATTGTCATTTCTTCCAGTATCATGGTTTAATAGATCACCTCAAAACTATAAACCAGGCGTCCCCAAACTTTTTACACAGGGGGCCAGTTCACTGTCCCTCAGACCGTTGGGAGGGCCGCCACATACTGTGCTCCTCTCACCGACCACCAATGAAAGAGGTGCCCCTTCCTGAAGTGCGGCCAGTGGGCGGGGGGGGATAAATGGCCTCAGGGAGCCCGCGGGCCGTAGTTTGGGGACGCCTGCTATAAACTATCCCACAATGATGGACCCATTGTTTTATATAGAAGTTTTATTTTAGTCATATGCTTTTAAGTCTTTCCCCACAAAAGTTCAATTTATCAGGTTTTCTCTAGCATACTTCTCTTATAATGCACAAGAGTATATCCTAAAATTATATGTCTATAATACAGAAGATACAACTACGCTAATCATAGGGGATGTATAGAACTGACTATCTGCTCCATTAAATCTGGAATCTCTACTGATCCAACTGTTCCATTTAATCAAACACCACACAAACTATTAAGAGCTCCCTCTGACTTTAACAGCCAATTTCCCAGAGAAAGAGCAACTCACCACTAAAAGATCTTAATAATACACAGGGCCTGGAGAGCACTGCCTTTTTTCTTTTTCTAAGTTAAAAAAAAAAAAAAAAAAAAAAGGCTTTTCTTGTCAACAGAAATCAATGAAAAGCCTCTTGAACACAGCAAGAAGGTAGGGTTGATTTTAGCCACAATGTTAAGTCCCTGCAGAATTTCAGAGTGCCAACAATAGTGTCACTTTTCTCATTCACTGGATTCGTTCGTGTTTCTTTCAGGACTACAATAATCTGTGCAATAGTTCCTCACCAGTATTACACTTTACATAACATAATTCACAAATTATAAAAAATCACTGTCAGGTCACAGCTGCTATTAATCCTGAAGAGAAATCATAAACATAAAAGAATAATTTAATTATGTCTAACAAGACCAATTTTACATTTCTAAAACATGTTTTTGAATAGTTTAAATATTCATGTAAAAAAGTAAAGGGGAAGAAATCTACACCAAAATTAAAGGATACACTGTTCAAAGATCTTTAATTTTCAACACGTACAGAGGATAGAAACACTCACAGAAACAGATATTGATCTCAGTTCAAATTTTATATACCCAGCAATATATACAAATGCCAAGAAGCTAAGTAAACTAGCAAATTAGTCCCTAACTAGTTAAGCAAAAAAGTAATTCACTTACATTAATTTTTAATTAAGTTTTAGTTGGTGTGAGATAATCCCAGATTCACATGCAACTGTCAGAAATAATACCGAAAGTTTCAGTGTACCCTTAATCCAGTTTTCTCAAGGTTAACTCTTCCAAAACCAGAGTAAAAATCACAACCAGCATACTGGCATTGATATGGTAAAGATACAGACCACTTCCATTACCACAAAGATGCCTCATGTTCCCCTTTTATAGCTTCACCAACTTTCCTCCTACTTCCATCCCTCCTAAACCCTGACAACTACTAATTTTGCTATATCTTTGTCATTTCAAGAATGTTACATAAATGGAATCATACACTACATAATCTTTGGGATTTAATTTTTCACTGAGCATCATTTTCTGGAGATTTATCCAGGTTACTGTGTATCAAGAGTTTTTTCCTTTTGTTACTCAGTAGTATTACACTGTATGGATACACAGTTTGTTTAGCCTTTCACCTGCTGAAAGAGATCTGGGCTGTTTCCAGCTTGGGCTTTTACAAATAAAGCTGCTATAAACATTAACGTGTAGGTTTCTGCAAAAACATACATTTTCACTTCTCTGGGATAAATATCCAGGAGCACCAACTGCTAGATGCAATGGTAGTTGGTGTGTTTTGTTTTTGAAGAAACTACCAAATCACTTGTATAGACCCTCCAACAACATCTTCTCCAGCATTGGGTGTTGTCACTAATTTTTCAGTTTAGTCATTCTGTCAGGTGTGTAATGTTAGTTCACTGTAGTTGTAAATGGCATTTTGGTAAATGCTAATGATGCTGGACATCCGTGTTCATATTTACATGCCATGTGTACATATATCTTCATGTCTTTTGCTCATTTTCTAATTGGACTATTCAGGTTTTTTTTTTTTTTAATACTGAGCTTTGAGAAATCTCTCTATATTCAAGATACTGACTCTCTGTCAGGTATGTGGTCTGCAAGTACTTTCTCCCACTCTGTAACCTATCTTTTCATACTCTCACAGGGGTTTCCTGCAGAAAAAACAACTTTAAATTTTGATCAAGTCCAACTTATCTTTTTATGGATTGTACTTTTGGTATTAGTTCCAAGAACTCTTGAGATCCCAAAGATTTTTTTTTTTTTTTTTTTTTTTTTTGCCAAAAGTTTTATACTTTACTTACTCCATTCAGTCTGTGATTTGTTTTGAATTAATTTTTGTATAAAGTGTAAGACAGGTCAGGAGTCACTGTTTTGACTATGGATGTACAACTACTCCAATAGCAATGGCTGAAACGCTGTACGTAGTTTTTAGCATTCAACCTATGCTTTGTCACATTTAAACCTAAGAGGTTTTTTGAGCAATTATAAATGGTACTATATTTTTAATTTTGGTGTACATATGGTCATTGCTAGTATACAGAAATTCAATTCATTTTTGTGTGTTTATTTTGCAGTACCCTGTGACCTTGCTGAACTCACTCATTAGCTCTAGTTGGTTTTTTTGGGGGGTGGTAGGGGAGGAATTAAAATAGATTCCTTGGGATTTTCCGTGTTATCTGGAAACTGGGACAGTTTTCTTTCCTTCTGATCTGTATGTCTTTTATTTCTTTTTCAGACCTTACTGCACTGGCTAGAACTTTGGTATTATATTGAATAAAAATGGCAAGAGTGGACATTCTTGTACTGTTTCTGATCTTTGGGAGAAAATTGTTCAGTTTTTCACCATTAAGAATAATCTTAGCAGCTGGGTGCAGTGAGGCTCACACCTGTAATCCCAACACTTTGGGAGGCCGAGGCAGGTGGATCACACAGTCAGGAGTTCGAGATCAGCCTGACCAAAATGGTGAAACCCTGTATCTACCAAAAACACAAAAATTAGCCAGGAGTGGTGGCACACCCCTGTAATCCCAGCTACGCAGGAGGCTGAGTCAGGAGAATCACTTGACCTGGGAGGCGGAGGTTGCAGTGAGCCAAGATCATGGCACTGTACTCCAGCCTGGGCAACAAAAAAAGTGAAGACAAACAAACTGACCTTGTCAATGAAAGCATGAGACTTTCCTATCCTGGGATGTTTCTGTTGCTTACCTTGAAAATCATTCCTTGGGACTGGGCACAGTGGCTCACACCTGTAATCCCAGCACCTTGGGAGGCCAAGGTGGGTGGATCATCTGAGGTCAGGAATTCCAGACCAGCCTGAGCAATATAATTAAACCCCATCTCAACTAAAAATACAAAAATTAGCTGGGTTTGGTAGCATGCACCTATAGTCGCAGCTACTCAGAAGGCTGAGATGTGTGATAAAAGTACTATGTTGTCCATGCTTTGTCTTAGAAACAAAAAAACCTGAACTTTAAACTCAAGCACAAATATCAGCTGAGAATAGGCCTATATATTAACTTATTATTTTAGAAGTAACTTGAAATGTGAATTGTCATTATTTTTCAGTATTTTCAAAAAATTATTCTCAAGTAGTTTATCTAAATGCATTGTCAAATCTAGTCAAGATGAAGCATTAGTGTAAAGTAGAAATCTCTCTCAAAAAAAAATCCTAATATTAATACCTCCCTTTTTGTTTAGAAAAGGTACAAATTTCTAATATTTCTAATTACTAATAATCAAAGTACCCAAAATTAAAGAAAAAAGCACAAAGAAATGAAAACCACGTATCTGCTTCTCAAGAGAAAGGAAATCATCATGGGAATAGTGAGTGACAATCAAGAATTCCCTCCAGTCCAAAGGACGAATGCAACTCACAAGTAAACCGATCACTGGACATCAGTCTCATAAGAAATACCTTTTTGAATCAACTCAACGAGAAGCTAGTCAAAGCTTAAAGCTAATCAGAGTATTAGCAAAAAGACATTAACATAGTTCAATTTCATTATTAAAAAGCTCCAAATACCTTTCTAGCCTTCCAACAATTTACAAAACTTTAAATAATCAGAAGGTAAATAAGATTACTCAAACAGAATCTTTCCTATCTCCATTTTTAAAAGAGGTAGACATAAATGAAAAAAGAAGGGAAGGGAAGGGTATAAAAAAAGAAACTCTGTCTATACCCACACCCCCTACATTTTTAAGTACAAAGTATTTCCCAATCATAGTAAAAATCATTCAGGACTACTTCATCTACAAACCCTCAATCTATCTGATCAAATTCACCTTAACCACATTCAAAAGCATCACAAAAATACTAAGCCCACAATGCTAAATAAACTTTGGTTGAGCAGCATAAAGGGAAACATTTACATGTACTAGAGAATATGAAAGATTCATAAGATTGTTTAAAAAATCAAAATTGTATTAAAGTATGACTGAAATATAATAAGCTAGAAATTTACTTGAACTTCCAATCAAGATGGCATCATAAATTGCTTTGAAAGCCCACCCTGTTTCAAATACGAAGCAACGCTCGATAAAATACAGGAGAAGAAATCTTAAAGACATGCCTAACTAAAAAAGAACAGCATCACCATGAAACAGAAATACATAATAGAGAGGGGGCAAAAGGTATAGGCCTGCTGGGCTCTGGTTTCAGAAGGATACCAATGGAGGCCTAGGTTTCAGATCCTATAGAAACAGGAATAAAAGTGTCCCACGTAAGATAAGGGACTGAGGCTGAAACTGGGCTGAAAATAACTGGTACAAACAGCTGCCTGGGGTAAGTAAGCTGTGTGGGCTTACAGGAAGTATGTCTTCTCAGAAGCTCAGTGCCTAGGAAAGTGAGAATGCGAGGGTTTCAGCCACACTATCCCACTGCCTAGCAAACTGTAACAGAACTGCAGGTATCTACCACCAGAGGGAGACAAGTGCCCTGTGCTGCCAATCTAAGAATTTGGTGGAGGCAGGGGCAAGAGGGAGAGCCAGTTTAGAATATCTGCAAAACCACTAGAAGGGACTGTGGGGAGGCGGGTACTTCCCAGTCAAAGCTGTACCATGACATAAAGAAAACAAATAAAAACACAGCAACTGAAATACAAAATCCCTTCAAACAAAACAGAAACCGAAAAGTCTGAAAAATACCTAGAAATAGTATGCTTAAAATTTCTTTTCTTTTTTCTTTTTCTTTTTTTTTTTTTTTTGAGATGGAGTCTGGCTCTATCATCCAGGCTATAGTGGCACAATCACAGCTCACCGCAATCTCCACCTCTCAGGTTTAAGCGATTCTCTTGCCTCAGCCTCCCAAGTAGCTGGGATTACAGGTGTGCCTCAGCACACCACCTAATTTTTGTATTTTTAGTAGAGATACGATTTTGAAATGTCAGCCAGGCTGATCTTGAACTCTTGACCTCAGGTGATCCATCTGCCTCAGCCTCCTAAAGTGCTGGGGTTACAGGCATGAGCCACCACTTCGAGCGTAAAATTTCTTTTGTAAAGGGGGAAAAAAATGATAAAACAAGTAGAAGTGAAACAAGTCTAGTTGGAAAAGGAAAAGAATTAAAAAGCTAAAAAATGAATATTTTAACTTAAAGTACGTTTTAAGTAATTTTAAAATGAGCAACAGAAATAAACTGAATAAGGGATAAAGTTTAAACTGTAAATATTGAAAATGAGTTAATAAACTAGAGAATAATAAAGAATTTAACCAGAAAGTTGCAGAGGCAAATTAAGTTTTAAAAATATATATTATGGAGGCCAGAAAATGAGGTTCCAAGACACACTGAACAGCAGTTTCAGAACAAGCAAAGAGGCAATGGGAAGAGAAAAGAAAAAATTACACTGAATCATCTATTATACAGATCAACAACGTGACAAAGAAAATTATAAGCTAATAGATAATCTAACTTTCAAGTAGCAAGAAAAAAAATACTAGCTTAATTCATCTAACCTAATTTTTAAATTATATTTTTTAATGTGTTGACCTCACTTTAGAGGGCCAAATTGTGTATAAAATACATGCTACCCAAGAACACCACAGAGGTCCTGTGGGTGTTTTCACAGAGGAAAACTGAAATAGAGGGCCAATAAATAAGGTGCAATTAACAAAAAAAAGTCTGACTGCCCCAGTCTTCTGGTAGCAACTTAATAGTCCTCTAAATTCAGTTTCTAACACCCAGAGAAATGAGGCATGAGATAAGAGTGCTTTCTTTGCAAAACTGTGGCAATAAAACTTGTGACTGGGGTAGAGGAGTACTAGAATAGATTACAGAATTGAGTAACAGGATTTCCAGTAAAGAATACAACTTCTTATTAACTAAAACCAAATATATAAACAAAAAGCAAAGCTAGTACCATCAACACAATTTATTCAGTCAAAAGTATCTCTTAACCTTTATTTCCAAATTGGAAATAAATAGTAAAGTACTAATGCTGATAATTTAGGCTGCATTTACATTATAAAATTTTAACTCTCTTTTCTGAGGTCCAGCTGTGTCTATATACTTAAGAATCTGATGGTTTTATCTGAACTAGTTAAGACACACAACTGGTTAAATACTGTGTATTTTAGAGGCACTATCAGATTAAAAAACATGCATTAATTTTACTACTATGCAGACATGTCTTCAAAATTTGAAGGCATTTATATCTAGTTATCTACTTAGTAATTTCTTTTAATAGGAATACATATCAATGGGAATCTTTTAAAGCTACACAGTAGTTTGAACAGTAACCATATTAAGCCTGAAACACAAGCTATAAGACAGAACATCAGTTCAGTGTGTTTCTCTCAAGATAAAGCATACTCTTTGCTGGTGATAAACAGCACATTCACTTTAATTTAGTCTAAACCTCCGCCCACATAATCCTTAAAATTATATTGAGCTCTGCTAGATGAAAATACAGCAGCAGTCCTGCAGCCTAACTGCAAAAATGCAACTGTGTACTCAGCGGAAGGGTTGGTCTCCTTAACTAGCGCAGTTCCATCAGCATCTATCTGACAGCACAAAAAACACACCACACACTTTCTTTTGTTATCTGTAAATGTCACTAGGCCTCTGGCCCACTGCCATAAGAAACTCTATCTCTGTTCTCTGCTTTATCTCTTTGTCCATTCTTAAGTCATTTAGCACAACCACTACTCTATTTTCATCAGTAAGATGTTCTTCTGGGACAAAAATGGGAGCTCCAACTGCTTCAAAAGCAATTCAGCCAGGGGAGGTTACCCACACCTGTTAACTCCAAAGCTTTGGGACACCAAGGCACACAGATCACCTGAGGTCAGGAGTTCGAGACCAGCCTGACCAACACAGAGAAAGCCCATCTCTACTAAAAACACAAAATTAGCTGAGCATGGTGACCCACGCTTGTAATCCCAGCTACTGGGAGGCTGAGGGAGGAGAATCACTTGAACCCAGGAGGTGGAGGTTGTGGTAAGCCGAGATCACACCACTGCACTCCAGCATGGGCAACAAGAGCAAAACTCCACCTCAAAAAAAAAATTTAAAAAGGCAATTACTCACCAACTGCTAGCTAAAATCATGAAAATTAGAAAGCAACACTTTATGATTTTTAAATCAAAGTAGCATAACATTTTAAATTGGCATTTATCACCCAGCAATCCTTCTCTTTTATAGCCAAAAAAATTTTAGCATGTTCATGTAAAAGCAAAAATTTCCTTTGAAAAGACATTTTTACATGGGAGAACACTTACCTAGAAACACCTAGGAATGCACAAACTCATTAACATGAAGAAACACCATCAGTAGTGTTTACGTTTGGCATATAACCAAAACATGATGTGTTATTTGCTACTTTCCTTCCACACACCAAGAACCCAATAATTTTTATTGTGCACGCGCGCATGTGTGTATGTGTGTGTGTACCAGAGAACTACAATGTAAAAAAAAAAAAAAAAAAAAAAAAATCTTTTTAAAGTATTTCATCTCTTTTTCTTCTGCTTAAGGTCTCAACTGTACCATCAATCTTATATCACAAGCTGTCCTCAACCTACCTTCTTCTTCCCCACTGACACAAATTTCTATGTTCAAGTGACCCAAGGGTATTCAACATATCTCACACAGATATCATCACATACTTTAAAAAAAAAACAAAAAACAAAACATGTCTTTCTTGTATTTTCTGCTTAGAGTACCTTTTCCTTCTTTCTTTCCTGGTGAAATCTAACTCTTCTTTAGGGGCCGTAGTGCCACCTACATTTGCAATATTTAATGAATCCCAAACAGAATAAATTGCTTTCTCTTCTCTGACCCCCTATAGAAGTTAAGGCATGTGTCTTCACTGAGAACTTGTCTGACAACTCCATTCACGGGACCAAAGGAGTACAGTGTTTCACTTGTGAAGCATCACATCCTATCAGTTATTGTTGCCATAACTTACAGTTATATAATTACACCTTTCATAGTGTCCATTATCCTGCCTCCAATGCCTCTCCCAGCCTTAAAGAAAGGGATCCAAGAAATTCCCCTTACAGTCAATGATCTTCTGACTTGCCCTTCACATAGTAAGCATGCAAAACCTATTTGACGAATAATAATAACGCTGAATGGACACACTTGAGGAGAAATAGTGAAATGAATTACAGCCGCAGCTTTGGAAAAAGATACAGATGCTAAGGAACCTACGACATTAAGTCTTAGTATATCAGAATACAATTATACACAGTTAATGTCTCCTACTGCCTCTCTTTAAAGCCTAATTCCCACCCTCTCTGCCCCTAGGAACCACTGAAGTATGTATGTCTACTACTGGGCGCACTGATTAGGGACTATGAAGTAGAGGGTACTATCTGATCCATTTAGAGAAAAAGTTACCATCTTCTTACTTGCTTGTTCCTTCTCTCTGCTCTAGGAATCTAATATTGGCCGCCTCTGTGATTCCCTTCCCATTCTGGTTCCATTTTCTTCTCTTGTCTCTTCCATCTTCTGTCCGATACCAGCTTTTGCATGAAAGAGCTGGTCTATTTTACACAGTACTAGTCAGTCAGAGAAACACATTTTATTCTATGCAGTAAAACAAGCTTTGATTTTAATAGACTTTGTAAATCCAACCTCAGCCATTTCTGCTTAAGAAAATCAAGAACAGAGTTTACACAAAAGTGATACAGCACACTTCAAGCACACTTTATTTTTATGTCAAATAGCTTCCTATTGCAATATCCTCAACTGCAAGACACACTAAGTCCTTATTTAGGAATACTGAATTGTGTCACCCTTGAGGCTTATGCAAGTTTATCATCTGACTTTTAAACATTTTCTATCTCTTAGAAAATACTTCCATCAAATGCCTAAGTTTTTACTTTCAGTAAGCATGTAAAGGCATTAGTTCTGATTGCCCTAAAGCATTTTCAGGAAAATAGTTCCCATTTGGTTAAACAGTCATCAACTTTTAAGACTAGGACGCCATACTTATTAAGTGCTACTTTTTTTTTTTTAATTCAAATCTATACCAGGAGAAATCATTTTTTGGCCCAGTATCAAAACCTAATCTCCATCCCTAAAGAAATAAAGAAATTTTTCTGCCCTAACACCATACTGCCAACATTTAAGACGTTGATTAATTACAACTAATATCTTTATACAATAAAGAGCATCAATCAGAAGGACAAATTTTCTCAGGAAAATAAATTTCAAGTTCAAGGTTATACGAGCATTTTGAATGTTAGACTGTTTTCTAGGTAATATCATTTAAATCAGCAGCCAAAATACGTTGTCATGGTTGAAATAAAAGGAGGAAAAGGCCAGGCACCGTGGCTCATGCCTGTAATCCCAGTACTTTGGGTGGCCAAGGTAGGAGGATGCTTGAGCCAAGAAAGTCAAGGCTACAGTGAACCGAGATGGTGTCACTGCACTCCAGCATACGCAACAGGAGTGAGACCCTGTCTCAAAAAAAAAAAAAAAAAAAAAAGAAAGAAAGAAAGAAAGAAAAAAAAGAAAAAAACCTATTTTAAATAGCCTATTTAAAAAAAAAAAATTACATGACTCAATTATCTTAGCAACATAAGATTTGTTTAATAAAGTGCCACCAATCCTCTGCCCTTTTTTTTTAAGTTACCACATTTCCTTCTTACACCAGGAAAAAAGTTAATAATGGCCACACTGCAGCCATTCAACATTTCCAAAGCACTTTTGTACTCTGTACAATGTTGACAATCTAGTGTACTATAGCCACCTTTCTCATCACACATTGTAAGACATTAATTATATTCACAATAAATTTCGCACTTACTAGTAAAATGCCATTTGTAGTTCAAAATCATTTGAAACTTCAAGAAAAACAGGTGAAGAAAATTAACCTCTCCTTTCAGGTCTAATTTGTGAAATTCTCTAAATTCATGCAATTAGCAATTGTTCAATTATTGTTGAATTACTTAACAGGGACTATGTTAAAAATGCTAACAGAAGAATATGCATGTAAACTGTCCTCAATGAGCCTATAGGCCCAGAAAGAGAAAGAACACAATAAGCGTCCTGGTGCATGAAACCTGCAATAAGACAAGTCTATACTAAGCACACTTCGAAAACCAAAGACTCACTGTGCCTTAACTTACATTTTAATCAATAAATTTGAATTTGAATGATTAAAAGTAGTTTATGAAATAAAAATACTACTCAGCAAGTTAAATTTTTGGGTAGAGAATGTAATAATTCCTATGACAAGGTAGATCACATAGCTATTGCCACTATAACTTAAACAAGAGGGATGGTGTGAACAAATCTTCTGGGTTAACATAGATAAAGATCAGATCTGGAGAGAGGAGGTTACAAAAACAGAAGAGTCATCCTCAAGATTACTTAGTAAATACCCATGCTACCCTTGAAACCATAGGCAAGATTCCAGACTGTAAAAGAAAACTGACTATAAAAAGACTACTGGACCAACGCAATATAAAAATACATGTCCACTAGTATAATTTTTTTTAAAAAGCCCCCACGGCTTGTCATACGAGAGCATCTATCTCTACCAAAGTCGCAATTTTCTTTAAAGTACTCTATCCTAAATTGAAAATATCATTTGAAAATGTTACACAAAGAAGTATGGAGGAAAAGTCTTCTACAAGATTAGATCAGGTAAGCATACGTACTATAATACCATATAAATTTTGGTCATTAAATGCATCTAATTAAGGGCTGTAATAACAAACGAAGAAACCCTCAGATGGATACATTTCCTTGACTGAAAAAGAAATTATAGAAATGAGAGAGAAAGAAAATAGACATTAACCCAGAAAAATTAAAATGACACATGTAGATCAATATCATAAAATATTTGATTTTAAAAATGGTGATCTAAATATTCAACAAACCTATTAGCTGTGTATAAAGAAAAGTAACACATGCATAATCAGCAGCATTATTAATGCATTTAGTAGCACATGCGAAGCAAAGGACATCAAGGAGGCAGCAGACTTCAGGGGATTTGTACAGGTGAGCTTTACCTCCCACAATTGTACAGCGTTTTTTTTTAGGAGCACATGTATGGGAGTTTTTTTTTTTTTTTTTTCTAGAGACCATCCAAAGCTCTCTGCAGACCTTCAAATGGATTAAAGACCTGAAAAACCTAAGAGCCATCCATATAAGACTATAAAGTTTCCAACATTATAAATATATCTTTTCCTTTAAAATGAGCAATATAATACAGTAAGAAAATAAGTTATAAAAAGAATTAGGTTAAAACAAAACTTCATGAAAGTCTTTTTATGGCATTAAAGAAATATACTTCATTCTATTTGTAAGCTGTAAATTTGAAAATTTAAAGTTTTAGGAAACTAAACTAGCTTTACAAAACAGATGTTGCTGCCTATGGCATTTCATCAATTCAAGTCACATTCCTAGAAGACAATATAGCCATCTGATGAGTTCAGCATCAATGGAATGAGCCAAATCCACACAACAGCATTTTACAGAAATAATCAGCGGTTTAAAGCAGGGCATGTGCAAAATTCCTGAAATAACACATACATAATTCACTGCCAAACTCAGATCAATTCAGAATCTGCAGAGGCAAGAAGCATTATTATGGCTCTGAAATCCATATTCAGTAAGGCTGTGTTCAGAAAGTTTCATTTCAATTTCAAGAAAATAAATGACTAGAGAAGCTCAATAATGATTTTGGCAGATATAAGTACCCTTCATTCAAAGCAAAATCATTTTACAGAGCTTAAGATTTTTAAAAAGATAAAGAAAAACACCAATTGATAGGACCTAAGGACCTAGGTCTTAACTTTAAGGATGAAATGTCATCAACTTGAGAAATATAACACTGTATCTACTCAAATATTATAGCTATCCAGACAACTGAGGCAAAAGAGTACAATGGAAACAGCTGAAAAAGAACAGTCTTATTAGAGATCAGTTAGAATTGCAATTCTAACTGCACCACTAACAAGCTGTATGACACTGAGCAAGTTACTTCTTGCCCCATGCCTCAGTTTACTCATTTTTAAATCGCCTGTGGCTGTGATGCTCAATGAACTCCTCTCTCTCTAAAATCCACCAACCCTTAACCTACTTCCCCTGCCAGCCTCTGGGGTTCTTCACAGTCAGCATCTCCCCACAGATTCACTCACGTCCTCCTATTCAATAAAGCTTCAGAAAAATTGAAAACTCACAAAAGACGTGGGTGAAAATGCAAAGTTGGAAGAGTCTCAAAAATTTAAGAAAATGTGGCAAATGAAGAATAAAAGAGGAATCATAAAGTTTTACAAAAGCATTCCTGTTCTTATAAAGACTCAATATCTGGAAAGCAGGTGATGGGCTCTGCCAAAACCCAGATTTATATTATGCTTTCGGATTTGTATTATGCTTGCTTACCACGGAAACCAACATAGGACCTTTTAGTCTGAGTTTCCTCACCTGCAAAATGGGGGGACCAAATTAAATCAGCGGTCTTCAAACCATATTCCTCTGAACTCTCAAGTTTCTTGGAAGTACCTCAGAGACCTCAAGACAAATGTCTGCCCACCATCTTCAGGCAGGAATGTTAACAGTTTTCTGTATGAGGGTTCCATGTAAGATTTGGTTTCACAGGTTTTCCTTACAAAAGGCTTGCAAATGTTTATAAAATAAATAGGCCTTAAACTTGTAACATTCTGTATATGTAATATCATCACTTTGTGGTGGTATTAACTATACTTGATACTAGAAACACAGTAACTTTTCTGAAGCTTTTGTTTTAAAAGATGTTAATTTGAAATGAACATAAAAATTAAAAAAACAGTCCAGTGCTACAGTTTGGTGATAAAAAAGTAAAGACATTTAAGGAAAGACTAGCATTACCCCAAAAGAAAGGGTGAGGCTGGATATGGTGGCTCATGCCTATAATCCCAGCACTTTGGGAGACCAAGGCAGGCAGATAACCTGAGGTCAGGAGTTCAAGATAAGCCTGGCCAATATGTCGAAACCCTGTCTCTACTAAAAATACAAAAATTATCCAAGCATGGTGGCGGGTGCCTGTAATCCCAGCTACTCAGGAGGCTGAGGCAGAGAGAAGTGCTTAAACCTGAGAGGCAGAGGTTGTAGTGAGCTAAGATCACGCCCAGGCGACAGAGTGAGACTCCATCTCAGAAAAAGGCAAGGGTGAGAAGTCATTGAGGAATCACTCAGACTTATGAATTGAACCAGTTGACCATATGATTTTAGTAAGAAACAAAGAAACCCCATCACACAAATATTTTTGGTGAATGGCCAGCCAGAGCAAAAATTTTATCTTATGGAAGAAAATTACATGTCATAATGGTATCTGCAAAAGTGGGACTTTTCAGAAGGCTTCAAGATGCATTTCTTTGAAATGCTAATGGTAGGCCTATCACAGTATCTACTGATCTGCTTCCAAAAGTCAACCTAACTCCAAGTTTCTGCACATGAACGGATTAAGGTTTTATGGACCACAATCTAGCAATCTGTCTACTTTGGGAGAGACCAAAATTTAACAGAACCTAACCTACCATAAAACTCCAGTGATTTAGACCAGCTGCTCAGGAGTCAGGAGTTGCCAGATGTAAACAGAATTGCTGCATTCCATGACTGCTATCAGCTAGGAGTAGCTACTGCCTAGGAAGAACTTGTAAGAACTTTCCTGGCTAGCAAAAGACTGCTGTCTCAGTACCCATGTTGTAGATACTTCATGGCAATTCTCCCACCAATCCTATTTTTCAATGTAGATGGATGTTCTAATTCCTAAATTACAAACCTTTCACCAACTGCCTTGCTTCTAGTATGTGTTCTGGTGTTTGCTGCCATGACTTTTAATATAATAGCCTGTCTCATTCCCCTCTATAAGCTCCTCTTACAAGCTTTCTGGTCATTGTTGATCTCACGCTCCATATGTGTCTTCCTTTGGTCTACCTCTATCTTGTTCTGACCCACTGTATCCCCTAGACCTGGCTCCTGCCCTTAATCCTAAGCCTTCTTTATCTTGCCTGCAGACCCCAGTTTGCTATCTTATTTTCTTAAGCTAGCCTGGCCAGAGTTCAGAATCGGCAAAAAATAAGATGTGCTCCCTTTCAGAATTTATAAAATGGTTTGTATTTAAAAAAAAAAAAAAAAAAGATTAATATCGCTGCCAAGAAAAAGCAGCAGCATAGCATCAGTGGTGATCACAGCCGGCACAAATACTGCTTCTTTACTGTCTCCGAACACTATCAACTGTTTCTTCCAACTGTACATGGCCCCCTACTTACTCAACTACTCCTATGGTTTGCCTTCTGAAACACACAAATTGATCTTCATATTGCTGCCGGAGCATAACCAGAACTCAGAAAATGGTGAACAGTAATGGAGCCTATTAAAGAGAAGTCAGATTTTATCCTCATCCATTTGCTCTAGGAGCGCTGATGGAAAAAGCACTTCAAAACACCAGTTAACAATAAATTCCAACAATACAGGATAAATGAGATGGTACTTCAAAAAGAGGTACTGTAATATAAATTTTTTTCAAGTCATGTTTTTTAAATGTTTTTCCTAGCTTTTTTACACTCAATGAGACTCAAGTAGAACTAGTCCTCTTCTCATCAGCTACTTGGGACTATGCAGACAGAAGTTCCTATTAGAGGATTCCATCCCTCCCTACCCCATAGAAGCAGCACACCCCATCCACTCTCTACAATAAACACCTTCTCAACTGTTCTACCATTCAAAGATTAAAAAGAAAAAGAAAGTCTTTTAAAAAGAAGAGCTGGCCGGGCGTGGTGGCTCACGCCTATAATCCCAGCACTTTGGGAGGCCGAGGCGAGTGGATCACGAGGTCAAGAGATAGAGACCATCCTGGTCAACATGGTGAAACCCCGTCTCTACTAAACATAGAAAAAATTAGCTGAGCACGGTGGCGCGCGCCTGTAGTCCCAGTTACTCGGGAGGCTGAGGCAGGAGAATTGTTTGAACCCAGGAGGCGGAGGTTGCAGTGAGCCGAGATCGTGCCATCGCACTCCAGCCTGGGTAACAAGAGCGAAACTCCGTCTAAAAAAAAAAAAAAAAAAAAAAAAAAAAGAAGAGCTAAGTCCTTTTCCTTCCTACCGTTTTTTGGCCAGAGGGAGGGAGAAACCCTGAGCTACTAGTCCATTCAGAAGAAAATGGGTTACAAATGGAATGATAAAAACAAGCATGTTTAAATAAATCGCCCTCAATCTAACCCATTTGAATTATCCCAATTATATTTAATATAAATACAGCATTTTCTGCTTTGAAAAATTTACAATGCACTACATAGCTAAAAACTTTACTTTTTTGCTTCCTTTGTATAAAGAAAACATAAAGTGGCAATGATAAACTGGACAAAACTAAAAATCCTACCAAACTTTTGGGGATTAACTTCAGCACTTATAGAGATACTTAGGCATTATTTTTACAGTTATTAAAATGGAGTCTCACTCTGTTGCCCAGGCAGGAGTGCAGCAGCGTGACCTTGGCTCAATGCAATCTGCTCCTCCTGGGTGCAAGAAATTCTCTTGCCTCAGCCTCTCAAGTAGCTGGAATTACAGGCATGCACCATCACACCCAGCTAATTTTTGTATTTTTAGTCAAGACGGTTTCACCATGTTGGCCAGGCTGGTCTCAAACTCTTGACCTCAGGCGATCCACTTAGAAATTATTATATTTCAGAAGCTGTCAAACCACAGGAACATCTAAAACCTTAACGTTAAGCACAAGCTAACAGAGCCAAAGCGTTACGACTTCTTATTCCTTCTAGTGAAGGAATAATACTTCTTCAAGTGAGACAAAAGTAAAATTATTTACACCAATACATTTAAGACCCATCAGTTTCATGAATGAACATCTATCAGTGAAGAAGGATAAAGAAAAGTTACAAATGGGGGGGGGGGGGAAGTAACAATATGCAAAATTAGCAAGCTGGGGGCGGGGGGAGGTGGATAGCATGTAGCCTGTCTTTTTTTAATAACACCTGCCCTCTTCTTATTAAATCTAAGGATCCAGAGCATTACAAAGTTAGCAAAGCACTGATTTGCAATTGAGTATGTTTCTATTTAAACATCCTGAAAGAAGATAAAGCACTAAAATAAATCTGCATTCTCTAGAGAGTTCACTGTTTACCAAGTTAAATAAGAAAACATGAGACTTCTTTATGCCCTGTTTTGTAGATTTTACTTTGGAACCACACTTCATAATTACAAAAAGATTAAATTCTTCTTACACATCCCCTAAAAATCAAAAATAAGATGAAACAAGAGCAACTCACTGTGTAACCAGTTAGTGACAAAACCACCAAGAGGAATTATTCTGAGTGACCTTTATGGACAGTAAAGGCACATTCATAATGAAACATACACTAAGAAGAAAGAAAATCTGTAAATATACGAATAGTCATACATCATGTGATGTTTCAATCAACAGATAGACCACATAGATGATGGTGGTGGTCTAATAAGATAATAAAACTGAATTCCTACGGCACCTTTTCTTTTCTTTTCTTTTCTAAGTACAATTTTTTGTAGAGATGGGGTCACCCTATGTTTCCCAGACTGGTCTCAAAATCCTTGGGCTGACATGATTATCCTGCCTCACCCTACGAAAGTGCTGGGATTACAGCTGTGAGTCACCACTCCTGACTTTTTCTACCTTTAGGTATGTTCAGATAAACAAATACTTACCACTGTGTTACACTTGCCTACATAATTGAGTACAGTAACATGCTGTAGCCTAGGAGCTACATAAAGCCGAGATGTACATAGTAGACTATACTGTGTGTGTTTGTATAAGAAAACTCTGTTGTTCACACATTACCTAAAGAGGCATTTCTCAGAAGGTACCCATTATTAAACGATACACTGCTGTATTTCAATAACAGACAACAATAAAGAGTTAGCAAAGCACTAGTAATATTGATGAAGTAGTATTATTCTAAGAGTGCTATATTTATACCATGGGATTAAAGCAAATAAAAAATTATGTTGAGAACCAGCAATTTGGGCATGGGTAAAAGCGGATACAGACAGATATAAGAATGATATTAAATAAAAACGTTATAGTCCTGAACCTGAATTGCCAAGTGTATCAGTATGAATTACCATGTACTTCATGTTTTTTAAAAAGGGGGAGGAAGGCCGGGCATGGTGGCTCAAGCCTGTAATCCTAGCACTTTGGGAGGCCAAGGCAGGTGGATCACAAGGCCAAGAGATCGAGACCATCCTGGTCAACATGGTGAAATCCCGTCTCCACTAAAAATACAAAAAGTTAGATGGGCATGGTGGCGCGTGCCTATAATCCCAGCTACTCAGGAGGCTGAGGCAGGAGAATTGCCTGAACCCAGGAGGCGGAGGTTGCAGTCAGCCGAGATCACGCCATTGCACTCCAGCCTGGGTAACAAGAGCGAAACTCCATCTCAAAAAAAAAAGGGGTCGGGAGGGAGACATGTTTCTAGGTCTGTTCAGTGAAAAGACCTAAAAAGAATGACTAAGTTAGCAGCAACAAGAATCCTTGGTACTCAGATTGTGGTCTCCAATATGCCCCAATTAAAGGAACCATAACTCCTTAGCAAAACAGCTAATTTCAGAGCTGGAGCATAACATGTTTAAGATAAGCCAGGAACATGTTGTCATACCAAAAAGCAAGGAGGGTATCAATGACTAGTTAGAGTCATGTCAAAACTACTCAGAGGTATGGCCGGGCGCGGTGGCTCAAGCCTGTAATCCCAGCACTTTCGGAGGCCGAGGCGGGTGGATCACAAGGTTGAGAGATCGAGACCATCCTGGTCAACATGGTGAAACCCCGTCTCTACTAAAAATACAAAAAACTAGCTGGGCGTGGTGGTGCGTGCCTGTAATCCCAGCTACTTAGGAGGCTGAGGCAGGAGAATTGCTTGAACCCAGGAGGCGGAGGTTGCGGTGAGCCGAGATCGCGCCATTGCACTCCAGCCTGGGTAACAAGAGCGAAACTCCGTCTCAAAAAAAAAAAAAAAAAAACTACTCAGAGGTCACTTTGAATAGGTCTCCACTACACAAAGATAGGAAAATTTAAACTTCAAGAAGGATAACAGGCCAGGTGTGGTGGATCACACCAGTAATCCCAACATTTTGGGATGCCAAGGTGGGTGGATCACCTGAGATCAGGAGTTCAAGACCAGCCTGACTAACAGGGTAAAACACTGTTGCTACTAAAAATACAAAAAATTAGCCAGGTGTGGTGGCTCGGGCCTGTAATCCCAGCTACTCGGGAGGCTGAGGCAGGAGAATCCCTTGAAGCCAGGAGGTGGAGGCTGCAGTGAGCCAAGATGGCACCACTGCACTCCAGCTTGGGCAAAAGGAGCGAAACTCCATCTCCCAAAAAAAAAAAGAAGGAAAACAACTGCAATAGATCGAAACACAGTACGTTTAAATCCGTGAGTTCATGATAATATTCAAAAATAGAAATTCACAGGTCATTTCTGGAGAAACAGTTAACTATCACCCCATAGGAGAAAGTTAATATAAATACATCTCTCTGAGAACCTTTCTTCAAACGCTATTCAAATCATGCCTCTCATCTCAATATGAATTCAACTGTTCTAATCACAGCCGAAAGAGGACAAAACTAATCCAATATTCTATAAAAAGAAAAAAGCATCTGGTTGGGCACAGTGGCTATAATCCCAACACTTTGAGGGGCTGAGGCAGGAGTACTGCTTGAGGCTGGGAGTTCAAAACTAGTCTGAGCAACATAGCAAGACCCTGTCTCTACCAAAAAACGTTTCTTTAATTAGCCATGCATGGTGATACACACCTGTAGTCCTTTCTACTTCGGAGGCTAAGACGTGAGGATCACTTAAGCCCCAGAGTTTGAGGGGTCACAGTGAGCTGTAACTGCCACTGTATCCCAGCCTGGGTGACATAGCAAGACCCTTACTCTAAGAAAAAATAAATAAAGCATCAGGATAGAAAGGAAATAGTATTACCTGACTGAAAGTATATGTAAAAAATGGCAATCTTAAAGCCCCCCACCAAGTCTTCATTTACGCATTCCAATTGATACATCTTTATAAATATATTTTGATGAAATAAAATGCACCTATGCAAAAGTCAACAATGATTATGAGGCGTGCTCAGAGCCTAATGGTTTTTTAAATTGCCAACAGTTTAGGTACCATTAACTGTGGACTTTACATGTTTCAAATATATTACAGACAGAGCTAGCTTTGAAGTTTGCTTCCTAAGGAAAAACTATAAACCAAGGAGGTGTACCTCAGTATTCAACAACCTTAAAGAAGTTTCACTCTGGATTAAATGAGAACCCTAAGGCCACACCGAGGAAATATTTTTAAATTATATCCAGAAAAATCACATGTACCAGAGTATATATCCCTTCATGCCTTTGATTTTTAAAATAGATGACTATTACAGCTGTGCCACATTCTCAATTTCTGGCCCTTTCTGATGCCTTGACCCAGTAACCATTACCATCCCACGCTTCTCTGAAATAATGCCTCAAAAATCATGACTCTTCACTCAGTTTATATATTCTAAGCCATCTATCCTTTTCTATGCTTTCCTTCCTAAGTATTTTCCCTATTATTCCTTATTGCTTCCTACCAAATGCTGAGGGAGTGGTCAGATAACTATTAGAGCCCAACATCCTACCACAGTGAGATCTGTTTCAGAACTACTTGGACGTCCCAAGGCAAAAATCAGTCAAGACGATACTACCTCAAATGAATCCTCAAACTTTGGTAAAGCCCAAAGGGCTTCCAAGTAGTCCTACTCTACTCTATCTTACCCTATTCTTCCAAGTGGTCCTAACCTAAAAGTTAGGATTCAAGATTTAACCATGGCGTAACCAAAATTAGGCCTCTTCCTGAAATAGTCTTCTAAAAGTTCTAAGAAAGTTAACCGTTTCTCCCCTAATTTTTTTTTCTTTTTTTTTTTTTTTTGAGACGGAGTCTCGCTTTGTCACCAGGCTGGAGTGCAGCGGCGCAATCTCAGTTCCCTGCAACCTCTGCCTCCTGGGTTCCAGTGATTCGCCTCCCTCAGCCCCCCGAGTAGCTGGGACTATAGGCATGCGCTACCACGCCCAGCTAACTTTTGTATTTTTAGTAGAACAGAGTTTCACCATGTTGGTCAGGCTAGTCTCAACCTTGTGATGCGCCCACCTTAGCCTCTCAAAGTGCTGGGATTACAGGCCCGAGCCATCATGCCTAGCCTCTCCTAAATATTTCCAATGTTTTGGGCAGTCAATTGCCACAAACTAAGCCCATTTAAGAAAAACAATTCAAGACCGATTCAGCTGCCCTCCCTTCCCACTGTAACTCACATATGACATGAAATACAACATGTGGGAAGGAGCAGGCAGGACTATTCGAAAAAGTCTTAATGGTTTCTTACAAAAGGCACCTTGATATGATTTCTAATCACTACAATAATATACAGATATTCTCTAAACTGTATTTAGAGGATCCAAATCTTCAGTGAAATCATTGCAGGATAGAGTATAAATTGGATTGTACATCTGGGTCTGCAACTACATTCAAGGAAAGTCAACTGCTTTGAAATGCTGCCACAATTACATTCCTAAATCAGAAAAATCACCAAGCACATGGTATGCATAATACTGTTACTTCTCTCAAACCTCTGAGAGCATTTAATAAATGTTTGTTGGATGAACTGCCTTATTTCATGGACTATATATGGTACCTCCTAAGCATTCTTTTTAACAACTCCCTAAAATTTGAAAGAAAAAAAAAAAAAACCAGCCCAAAAGCAACTTAGAAAGTAACCAACATATACATATATTTCTATAGTGGTATCAGAGAGCCCTAACATCCAACCACACATCCTTCAGGGAAAATGCATATAATCTGTATAGCACCTAACATTAATCGTACAAAGACACTACACAAAAACAAGGAAGAATTCTAAAATCCAAAAGCAGAAATGTGCCACCAAAAAAAAAAAGCCTCCACAAAGGCTGCCTGGGTTTAGGGAAAATGTAAATAGTAAACTGGCATAATGAATAAAGGAACTTCTAAATAAAGCTAATGAAAGTGGAGCAGCATTCATAAATGAAAGCTCATCAGGAAATGCTGAAAAGCACCCTTGTGGTTTCCCACCTGAAGCTATCAACTTGAAAAGCCTACAAAAATCAAAAGAACTAGTTTCCAATCACAATGAATAAATTCACCACCATAGCAAAGACGAAGAAAGGACAAAGAGAGGGAAGAAAGGACTATGAAGAAATCTAGTGAAACTTTCTAACAGTCTAATTATGCCTCTAGCCAGCAGAAGAAAATTTCCCACTGCATTCCTGCTCAATGGTTCTCTGTTAGAACACCTTTCGTGCCTCTTTCTTAAGATGGTGCCCAAAATGGCCTTTCGGACCTTTCCAACCATCGCTGAAACGCAGACCAGCAGTGTCCAACAGCGCAGCCTCTAGCCATATGCAACTATTGAGCATCTGAAATGTGTTCTGACACCAGGGATCTGAATTTTTCATTTTATTTAACTTTAATTAATTTAAATAGCCACATGTGGTAAGTGGCTGCCATACTGAATAGTGCAACTTGAAAGTCAAAGTCCTGATATTTTATTACTGAAGGCAGTTTTGCTAAAAAAAAAAAAAAAAAAAAAAAAGTGCCTTTAAGACAGAAAGGTGGCTGATTTTGCCTTAGAGAGGCATGAACTCAAGAGAAAACAAACAACACAAACCTTTCTTCAAGGGCGTCTCTAATTATCAGCCTACAAAGCTCCTAAATACTAAAAGGTATAGCCTGAAACTGCCTGATTTATACTTCAGGGCAGATGAATTTGGGAGTCATTAATAATTTTTATAATATGCAAGATAAATGTAAGTGACAAAAGAACAGGATGGAAAAATAAACCTAGAAAGTTCAAAGATTTTGCTTAAACTTCTTTACAAATAAAAGCAACTACTCATCACAAGACCGAAACACCTCTCTCTACCTTTATAAAGGTGTCTCCTTCTTAAGTATACTCCTGCCTATATAATTTCAATCCTAGCTAGATTCCATTTCATTTAACACTTTTGTTAGATAGGTCTTTGCTGGGCAGCACTTTCTAATAGCATTGTGACATATTACCAAGACTGTAAAGCAATGTGAGAGTAGGCACATAGTACTGCAGTTTAGTGAATAACTACTAAAATAAGTTGAAATAATGAAAAAAATTTTGAAATATTTATTAAACTATATATCTAACATTACTTTCCGAGAAAACCAAATCCACCAGATAATCATATTACAGTAAGTCCTCACTTAATACTGTTGATAGGTTTTTGAAAACTGCAACATTAAGTGAAATAACATTTAGTAAAACCAGGCTTTTTTCCCTCATCGATGTTACAATAGAACAACACTGCAGGAAAGGATGTTATTCAAGGACCTGCTGTATGCCATTTCATTTAAAGTCAGTTTCCAAGAACCTACTGACAACACTGAGAACTTACTATGTACTTTTGTAATTAAAATTTTAAGTTAGCTTATAATATCCTCTTAGAAACAAACCCATGAGATTAAATGTGAACTATTTAATAATGACAACTTAATTTTCATAAATGGTAAGGGTTGATAATATTTTCCTATTTGAATAAAAGTAACTCAAGAATAAAAGATTCACATGAAATCAAATCTTCTGAGCATCAAAGAATTCAATCCCACAATTTTATTTTCAGCTGAGTATACTATGACATTATTTCTTATAAATAAGCCCTTTCTACTAGAAAGATTTTTAAGCCCAATTTCACAGTTAAAATTATTCCATAAATACTGAACATATGGAGCAAGTTAAATAAAATATGCTTCTCCAACCTAATATGGTATTAAAAGTTCATCTCCTGCAGCTCACATAACAAAACAAAACCTTAACCTACATCCTGAGTAAAGCACATTGCATAGAAAACAAAATCAAATACATTCACCCTTAATAATCGAAGTGATTCCTAAATATATGTAGTCCTTACTGACAACAAAACCACAGAAGAAATGACACAGTTCTGAAACTAAAAATCCAAGTACAATTTCAGAAAGGGGAGAGTTATGCTCAAGGCAACAACTCCCTGACATGCTGCCATTAGATCAGGCTATCTTCTTGGATGCTACTATGGCAATCAGACAGCTAGCCTAAAAAGAAAACAAAACTACTACTGTCAATTACAGTCTCAATACTAGCATCTAAAAAGTCTAGCTGGAAGAAAAGACACTTATAAATGAAGCTTAAAGCCTATTGCTCCGAATTTGCATTGCTTGATGAACTTTTACAATTTAAACTCCATCTCCCACATTCTTCCAATAAACCAAAGCTTCCTTCTCCACCAACTCCCTCTCACAGGGACGGAGGAGGAAGGGAGTGAGAAGGAGTGGGAAGACAAGGTGGACAAGAAAGAGGAGGAGGGAAAAAAAGAAGGAAGGAGGGATCTCCCAGGCACATCAAATCAAACCAGGAATTTTTACCTTTGAACTGCTTGCAAATCGAAGACAAAAGCAAGTATAGAGGGGTGTATATTTTGAAGTAAAAAAATACTACTACTAAAATTATTTGCAAGTTTCTCCCCGAGTGCAAAAGCTCTTTTTTTTTTTTTTTTGAGATGGAGTTTCACTCTTGTTGCCCAGGGTAGAATGCAATCACACAATCTCAGCTCACTGTAACCTCCGCCTGCCAATTAAAGCAATTCTCCTGCCTCAGCCTAACAAGTAGCTGAAATTATAAGCAAGTGCCACCACGCCCAGCTAACTTTGTATTTTTAGTAAAGACGGGGTTTCACTATGTTGGTCTGGCTGGTCTCGAACTCCTGGCCGCAGGTGAACTCTCACTTCAGCCTCCCAAAGTGCTGGGATTACAGACGTGAGCCACCACACCCAGTAAAAGCTTTTTTATTTTTACAACTTTGTAATTTATTCTCCCCAATTCCTAAATCTGAGGCTTCTAATTTACCTACACATACTAATCACTACCAAATATGGAATCTTTTTATTTCAAGGGGTATAAACCTTACAGAGAATTATTCAGCTACCAGTTAGAAAAAGCTGAGAAATGCTTTCTGAAAGCTTTGCTTTTCAGCCCAGAATTTAAAGTTCATACCTAGCAAACACAGTGTTGCATCCACCTTGTATAGATTTCCCTGAAAACACAAACACACAAGCACCCCTTGAGAAAACTGAAGTATCTTTAAAAGTACAATTAAATCACACCTACTGTGCCTATGGGGCAGCCCTGCTCTGTCTATGGTGCAGCCATCTTCCTGTACTCTGCTGCTCTAATAAACTTACTTTGCTTTCACTTAAAAAAAAAGTCACAGTAAATAAGTATAGGATTCCTTAGTAATATAAATAAATCCAATGGATACAAAGCTCTAAAACTTTTCACTTTTTTATCAACAACTTGGGTTAAACAATAACTATAAGAGAATATTCCTCTATCTATATGTTACAGTCATGGTAACAGAAACTCTAAACTGCTTCTTGGACCATCTGACTCATCTTGTTATGCAGTAACTCAGTTAACTGAAGTCAAGAGCCATTTAGTGAAACTGGAATTCTTTTCTAAGAAACTTTCTTCCCTCAGATGAAAAGAATTTAAAAGCTTCAGAACATCTATTTCAAAGATATGAGGCTGAATCTAGTATTTTCAAAATATAAACCAAGAACCTAATCAAACACAAAATCAAAATTTCAACACTATATTTATATATTCATCCCAAATTTGGGTGAAATATATACAATACCAAAATTTCCTGCTATTCACCAGCAATATTTAAGGAAAATAAAATTTTTTAATAACAGCTTTTTTCTCTTGATCTCCTTTAAACAACTCAGACAGGATAAGAATGACTGGCTCAAAATCACCTCACTCAACATGCTCAGAAGCAAAAAACAGTACAGTTCATACTGTAACTAAAAAACTTCTACCTATATGGCCAAAAAATGTATTTGGTTAGTTCTGCACTATTTTATCGCAAAACAAATTCTCAAACATAATAATTTTTGTTGCCTCACAGACATACACTTTTATTGGACTGATACAAACTAAATTCAGGCCACCCTATTTAAGAATGTAAGCCTATCAGCCAGGCGCAGTGGCTCACGCCTATCATCCCAGCACTTTGGGAGGCCGAGACGGGTGGATCACGAAGTCAAGAGATCGAGACAATCCTGGTCAACACGGTGAAACCCCGTCTCTACTAAAAATACAAAAATTAGCTGGGCATGGTGGCGCACACCTGTAGTCCTGGCTTCTCGGGAGGCTGAGGCAGGAGAATTGCTTGAACCCAGGAGATAGAGGTTGCGGTGAGCCGAGATCACGCCATTGCACTCCAGCCTGGGTAACAAGAACGAAACTCCCGTCTCAAAAAAAAAAAGATAAGCCTGTCAAGCTGGTCTCACATCACTACTACCAACTAATACATCCTAATGTTCAAGGCACCCTTAAATTTACAAATTATCAAAATCTGCATTAAAATTCCAATGAGTATCATTATATATGCATAAATTAAACTAACAGTAGGTTAATACCTTGTAAATGTTTCAATAAAGAAGTTTGTTATTTGGAGTTGGTAGTTTCTAAAATATCTTATTTTTGCTTTAGTTATTATCAATAATACAGCATAACATAATATGATCTTTGTGCTTTTTTCACCCACAAATGAAGTAGTCTAAATGACAATCAATACTTACTCTAAGTGAACATTCCTTGTTTCCTTAAGTGACAAAACCATATTACATCCTATTTTTCTCAGAAGTCTTGGAGAAATCTGTTACCACATATCCCATAGAACCTTCAAAGGCTTTGTCCATTGTCTAAGGAATTAAACCAAAGAAGTCTGACACAATATGGTTCCTATCCATCCTTCCGGCATCAAACATACTCTTAAACTGCCCCTCTTATAGCAGATATCCTATAAGCTCTGAACATGTGAAATTACTAAGATTCCAATTCAGTATTTCCTATTGTGCTAAAACACAAAAACCTGAAGTGCTGGAAGCCTATCTTCCTTACTTTTAGATCTATAATGCCTAGCACAGTATCTAGAAAAGAGTATGTTTAACAGCTAAAATTAATGCCAGCCCCTTTCCCTACACTGAACTTGATTCATTTTAATACCAATAAATTAAAGCTCTCCTTTCACACAAAAGTTCAATATTTAAGGATCAAACACCAGATACGATTAAAAAAACACAAAACACCAATTTAATGGTCTTCACTACATCTTCCCAAGAATGACAGAACCACCTCTCAATACTCTCCTTACCATCAATGTTTCTGCCCCAATTTATGTAACATTTTGCAGCCCAGATTAATCCTCCAAACTGTTCACCTAATTCTCTCCTCAAGACTCTCAAGAGATGCGCTAATGGTCTAATGAATGGTGGTAATGCATTAACCCAGTATTCAAGGTCCCCCATGATCTGATTTAAATTACCTTTTCAAACTTTTTTCTTCCTCTTCCCTTTATTACAACTTCTCGACAGACAAGCTGAAATTCTAGCTATGACCTATACTTGTACGCGCCATCTCTGCCCTTGTAACTACACTTTTACTAAGCTATCTTTCCTTTCTCCTGCCCCTAAAACCAGCATGTCCTAATTTACTCTCAAGAGCATGCATGCATGCATTCATTCATTCATTCATTCATTCATTCATTCATTTAGAGATGGGGTCTCACCATTTATTTGTTTGTTTGCTTGCTTGTTTGTTTGAGACAGGGTCTCACTGTGTTATCCAGGCTGGTCTCAAATTCCTGGGAGCAACTGATCTTCCCGCCTTGGCTTCCCAGAGTGCTGAGATTATAGGCATGAGCCACCACACCCAGGCTGAAGCATTATTTTTAATGCTACTTCCTCCATAAGACTTGCTTAATCCTGGTATGTATAGGTCACCTCTACTCTTTCCAGTTCCCAGAGGACTTTATCTATAGATCTATTAGGGTGCCTACTACAAGCGTAGTACATCCTGTTTCTGCTATTCAGCACTCCTACTAGCATCTAAACCTCCAAGAATTAATCCTTGGCTCAAGAAAGAAGGGGAGAGAGATGCTTCTGGAAGAAAGCTATACAAAGGTCCAATAGCGGTTGGAAAAAGTAAAAGCCACAGTGATGGCTGCTCACAGAGAACACCAGGTTTAGTTTAAACATGTACTGACTGCTCGAGGAAAAACTGTAAAACTGTACTGATCAAGGTAAGAAGCATAAAGCCATGTGGGCTATTAAATCCACTTTCCTGTGTTCCATATTCACAAGCATTCTATTCAATGTAGGGGATTCAGCTCCTCAAGAGAAATTTGGTAGTTTGAAAAACAGCTATTGTAGCAAAGACTAATATGATATTATTGTATATGATTTAATACTGAACATCTCCAACAAAGATGTATCTGGCTAGCAAGCAAATCCCGTATCAGTGTATAAAATACCCCACAGTGATGTATGGCAGCAAAGTTACTAAGGACGGAAAACTTTAAGGAAATATCTACTGTTATCCTCGAGAAAGAAAAAGTTTTAACACTTTGCCTTTCTTTTTTTTTTTATATATGTTCTGCTAAATACTTGGACATTTTTAATGCTCTGGTGATAATTTGGAAGTTTTTCCCTTTACCTTGCTAGAATATTAACTGAAGACCCCAACTCAATTGTGCTGGAATGTGTGCTCTCTCCTGTGACAGTACCCTTTGCCTAAAAAGGACAGGCAGCGTGACACATGAGCATGACCAAGAGGGTGCCTGAGCACCCACCCACCATGATCAAGGTAACAACCTATGAGGGAATGAAACAGGAGCCGGATGGGAGCAAAGTTAAGTTTTTTATAAGCAACTATCTGGTGGTATTCAAAGGTGCAACATGGCAAAACTTAATCTTGGGAAGCTGGCAGAGATAAACGACTGAGTACATTTTTTAAAAAACTATATTTCAGACCTGCAAATGTGGCTGTCTTGAGCCATAACTACATTCCTTTTAGTTTCAGACAAGATTAGTAAAGTCCTATCAGCCTCCTCCCACACCCACAAAAACAGTTCATGTCTAGCTCATCTATCATCTCAAAATGATGACACCTTACAAGGGTCAAAAAAATTGGCTAAACATTTTAAACTGGAGAAACAAACTGCTGATGTTACAGCAGGAACAAAAACTTGAAAGAGGCAAAAACATGAACAGAGAAGTACTTCCCCTATCACAGCATTTATCACGCAGGATTGTACCTTCCTGTTTATTTATTTAACTGTCCCATTAAAATATAAAGTCTGTGAGATGAAGAGCTGAGTGACACAGTTCAACTGTGAATGCCCAATACCTAACACATTATCTGGTCCTTATTTGAAGTGCAGTAATATCTGATAATTGAATAAACAAAAACACACAGCAAGAGTAAAGAGAACCCAATAAAACCTCATAAGCATCCTCAGAATTATATCAAAATAAGGTGTCTTTTTTTTCTTTTTTTTATTGCATTTTAGGTTTTGGGGTACATGTGAAGAACATGCAAGATTGTTGCATAGGTACACACATGGCAGTGTGATTTGCTGCCCTCCTTCCCCTCAGCTATATCTGTCATTTCTCCCCATGCTATCTGTCCCCACCTCCCCTCCTCCCATCCCTCCCCCATTTCCCCCCAACAGACCCCAGTGTGTAGTGCTCCCCTCCCCATGTCCATGTGTTCTCATTGTTCAACACCCGCCTATGAGTGAGAACATGCAGTGTTTGATTTTCTGTTCTTTTGTCAGTTTGCCGAGAATGATGGTTTCCAGGTTCATCCATGTCCCTACAAAGGACACGAAGTCATCGTTTTTGATGGCTGTGTAATATTCCATGGTGTACAAAATAAGGTGTCTTAAATTCAAAATGCATTTTGAAAAAATGAAAAATGGGCAACTAGTTACACATCTCAACCTCCTAGAAGTTAGTGACCCTGTCTTTCCCAGCACAAACATAGTTGTCTAGCACTCAACACATGCTTGTTGGATTTAATTTTACACTTCCCCTCCTCCTCCAAGTGTAAGAGATTCAATAACATAGAGATTCAATAGCATAACTATCTAATCAGCCCTTCTCTAATTAAACTTTAGTCATTTCCAAAACTATGTAATTTTTTTTAACCCAGAGGCATTCAATGATCAAGTTTACTTGAAATAATATTTTCCGCAAAAACCAAAACACAGAATAAAAGATAATTAATAAAACGGGATTTTTATAGCTCTCCAGAATATCCAATAATCTTCAAATCTACTATTTAACACAATGGCAATTACTGCCCACTCCTTCTAAATATAACAAAGTCAAGGTCAGTTTTTAACTCTGTTGAAAATAACGGACACTCAAAGACTCCTGCAATGCCAACAATTATGTCAACCAGCCAACATTTACAACAAAGGCATGCTTTTTATATCAAACATCCCTTTACCCTACCTCTGAAACTCAGTTCAGTACTCTATGTACTTTTTGGCATTTTCCAGAAATTCAGTCTTCAGGAAAAAGTTTCATACTTAAAGCACCAGCATATTTTTTTTTTTAACACTAACACCAAACTTCTGAGAAAAAGAAGTTGTAAAGGCTCTCCAATTTCAAATTTTCTTCCCCAAATAACCCAACACAAAATCTGTAATTTAATAGGAGGGCTTATCAGCATTAAGCAAAGCATTTAAGGCAAGCAGTAAAATATTCTAGTGCTGGGTTATTTGTTTCTTTGAGACAGGGTCTTGCTCTGTTGCCCAGGCTAGAGAGCAGTGGTGTAATCTCTGCTTACTGCAGCCTCTGTCTCCTGGTCTCAAGTGATCCTCAAGCCTCAGCCACCCAGCAACTGGAATTACAGGCTTGTGTCACTATACCTGGCTATTTTTTTTTTTTTTTTGTATTTTTTGTAGAGATAGGATTTCACCATGTTGCCCAGGATGATCTGAAACTCCTGACCCTCAAGTGATCTGCCCACCTCAACCTCCCAAAGCACTGGGATTACAGATGTAAGCCACCAAGCCCAGCCTATACCATAATTCTTACAAGTTAGAATAAAAAGTGTCAAGATAAAAAAGACAATTACACACATGATTATAGTCAGCTCAAAAAAATTTGGAAGCTGAATGTCAATAATAAAGAGGTAAGCTTTTCAAATTTTCTTTTTCTGTACATAACTGGACTTATTTTTTAACAGTGAATTTTATGAACACCTAATCAAGCAAAGTGAAATAAGGAGGAAGATACTCATACAGAACTAAATTTCAATTATATCATGTTATTAGTATATATTTTCCACATATTAAAATATCTAACTAGCATACTGTTAAAGGTAAAGAAAGGCAGATGCCTATTTTCACCAATATTCCAGTATTTTAACTAAAGCTAGATCAGTATTATAAATATAAAAATAAATTTATTTCTGAAGAAAATAAAGACATCTATATTCAATCCATTCATTTTATTAATCTAAGTGATTTTTAAGATTTCTTTACAAAGAGATGTAAATATAAAGATTAATTCATTGTTTATGTCCACAGTATGGACAGTAAAATCCCTAGATAACCATCAAACCTAACTTTCAGAAGCATTCATTATTGTATACATATTAATTTAAATGTAATTTAAAATATTCAGCAATTCCAAGCGAAATTATTTTGACAGTAAAACGTCAAAATTGAACTAAAGTCCTATTTAGAAAGTGTTCAAGCTTTTAATTCCAAAAGCCATTTTTAAAGAAGTTCTTACCAAATTAAGTAAAACTGCCAGTTTTTAAAATGAAATAGCAAAACTATCTGTAACACTACCTAGATTAATTAAAGCTGTAACAGACTAGCTTAAGCTGTTAGTGCCATTATAAACTAATCTTTTCAAAAAAAATACATCAATAATTATCAATTAAAATCTGCATAAAATAATAATCTGAATTACTATTTCAATTAGTATTTATTTCTTCTAAACCCTATTGCCTTTTATTCAGAGATTTCCAAGAGAAAACTATTATTTATACAGCCAACTTCCAGATTCCTACTTTTCTTAGACCATCAAAACACACATACTGGATTTTAAAAGAAGTCATAGGGCAGACGTGGTGTCTCACACCTGTAATCCCAACACTACGGGAGGCCGAGGTGGGTGGATCACTTCAGGTCAGGAGTTCAAGAGGAGCCCGGCCAATACAGTGAAACCCAATCTCTACTAAAAATACAAAAATTTGCCAAGCATGGTGGTACATGCTTGTAATCCCAGATACTTGGGAGGCAGGATAATCGCTTGATCCCAGGAGCCGGAGGTTGCAGTGAGCAGAGATCGTGCCACTGCACTCCAGCCTGTGAAACAGCAAGACTGTCTCAACAATAAAAGGGGGACCATAAACAAAAGTTGTTTGCTTTGGTATACCTACACTGGCAGAGGTTAAATTTTATATCTGGTCTACTAACCTGAGAATTAACTAACCAAATAAGATACCAGGTAAAATTTTAGGCATAATACTTAGTCTTATGAAAACTACAAAGTTGGGGGAAAAAATGTGTGGTTCCGCATTTTTAAGTAAAGCAATCTCAACTAACATGCTACTGAATTCAAACTTCAGTGATTACTCTGCAGTCCCTCTAGTGTTCAACTAAGTTAAATTAACAATCTCAATATGGTAAAAGCTGCCACTTAAACTTGTTAACTCCTATATCCTACACATTAAATAAAAATGAGTTTAATAACACAAAAGAAAGTATAAAAACAAATTAGCAGCCAGGAGTGGTGGCTTGTAATATAGACACTTTGGGAGGCTGAGGCAGGCAGATGGCATGAGCCTAGGAATTCGAGACCAGCCTGGGCAACACAGTGAAACTCTATCTCTATAAAAAAAATTTTTAAACTGACCATGAGTGGTGGTGCATACCTATAGTCCCAGCTACCCAGGAGGCTGAGATGGGAGGATCACCTAAGCCAGGAAGTCTAGGCTGCAGTGAGCCATGATGGCACCTCTGCACTCCAGCCTGGGTAACAGCGTAAGACACTATCTCAAAAAAAAAAAAAAAAAAAAAAAAAATCAGTAGTATCGAATTTTTCCCTATAAATCATTCAAGTTAAGATTCAGAAAGAAAGAATAAATCCAAAACTACTTTACACTGCAAAACTGATCATCAATCACCTACCACAATGCCTAGTACATACGAACTAAACCATAAATACCTGATTATTTTTGTGGTTCCCCATTTTCAATATATAATTCTTTTGAACCTTCATTCATTTCCAGTTTATTGGTACTATAAAATTAGGCACAAAAAGCACAAATAAAAATTATTCTACAAACAAAAAATCAAATGTGGAAAAGGAAATAGGTTTATCAATCACGCAGCATGAATTTGGAACAGTAATCTTTCTTAATCAAATACTCTTATTCTGTTTATGATACTAATAACAAGTTTTAAAACTCTGATCAAGTGATAATTCAGAGACATCAAGTTAATTTTCAAGGGATTACATCACAATCCCTATTTAAAATAATATTTAAAAAAATGTTTTTATTCAACTCCCCATCAGAAGCAAGGGCACAAATATTATAATCATTCTTGCACAGCCAAAGGCAGAAAGTTGTCAGTTATAAAAAACCATATTTTAAAACATCCAATGCCTATATATAATTAAGATTATATTGACAATGCTAGGTAGCAAACAATTCAAATTTTATACAGGTAGAAAGTATGACCAAAACTATGAAAAGTAAAATTATATCCTTATTTAGCACCTAAAATCTTGAAGATTTAGATATTTTGACAGTAGAGTTCATTTAAAAATATGACTATAAAATGCAATTACACAACAGTTAAATCTATCTGCTTTTCATATATCCTTCACGTTGCATCATAAAATAAAGATGTAATCCATAGTACAGACTAAAGACAAGCAAATTTAAATGTCTTATCTACAATGATGTATGTCACAGGAAGTAGCATGGTATGAACGCTGCATTCCTTATTTTTACTTTCTACACTTAATCCTATGACCTCTACCTCTCCAAAGGTAAAGGATAACAAAGGAATGATAGATTTATTTCTTCCTGGCCTCTGTTCCATTTTGGACATGTGAGGGTGAATAGAGGGAGTAATCCAAAATCCATGACCTATACTGCCACCAAATGCCAGCTGAGCTACGGTCACAAACAGAAAAAGAGAATAAGAGGTGGTCCCTGGCTAATGATAACAAGTAATCTTCGAGCATCTTCTGGGAAACACGGCAGCATTTCACGTGTTGCCAAACCAAAATTTCAACTAATAGAGGGAATTCAAGCAACTCCAGGTATGCGTGTGTGTTTGCAAGCATCGTTGGAGGAGATAGATCAACCTTGTTAACAATCTTTGAAAAATGTCACTTTGAAATCACACAATTTGCAAGGTACTAACTTGCTATCTTAAATATTTAGAAAGTAGATGTAACCCAAAGGCTATTTTGATAACAACTGAACAAAATATGTACACTGACACTTAAAGGTTTCATTGAAAATGTTTGCCTAAATCATACAATCTCATTTTATCATGTAGTCTGTTGCCATGACACTTAAAGAAACTAGTAATTAAGTCAGGATTGCAGAGTGAAAGATAGAAAGCTCAATGAAAGCTACTGTCAGTTTGATTCTACAGTAAAACATTCAGGACTTTCTCAGAGAGAGCCTCAGCTAAGCAACATTACCTGTCATTGCCATGCAGCAAATATCAACTCTAGTGTTGGACTGGTAATTTATAACTTATGTAAGACAGTCAATGTCATTCAACCCATGATGTATTTATAAGTTAATGTATCTATAAGAATTCTGACACACAAAGATCATTAAGAGCTATAACCCAATAAACAGTACTCTTCTTCCACAGCCAACCGTTCTATGAAACAATTACAAAATATGATTTTGGCCAAATGCTCAAACTACTTGCTATCTACAATACTAATAAAAGTAATTCATGAAGAAGTATTCAATTTTAAATAAAAAGTTTTTAATTTTCATTTAAGAAATTCAACTAGAGACTATAAAATAAGATACTACAGGCCAGGCACAGTAGCTCACACCTGTAATCCCAGCACTTTGGGAGGCTGAGATGGACGGATCACCTGAGGTCAGGAGATCACCTGAGACTAGCCTGGCAACATAGTGAAACCCCATCTTTACTAAAAACACAAAATTGTCTGGACATGGGGTGCATGTCTGTAGTCCCAGCTACTCAAGAGGCTGAGGCAAGAGAATCACCTGAACCCAGGAAGCAGAAGTGGCAGTGAGCCAAGATTGCACCTTTGCACTCAAATCTGAGTGACAAGAGCGAAACTCTGTCTCAAAAAAATAAAATAAGATAATGCACCTTTGCACTCAAGTCTGAGTGATAAGAGCGAAACTCTGTCTCAAAAAAATAAAATAAGATAATAAGATACTGCAAAAAGAAGAAAACTGTATCAATGCTTTTTCAATATGCACTTAAAAAGAACTCAAAGCATCAAGAAAATATTTCAAATGTGGCCACATACTCTCCTTAGTTAAAACGGTGTAACAACATCATGTCATATGTTTTCCTATGTGTTACAGGATACTGGGAAGGCTTCCTCGCATGCAATGGTGCTAGACTGATAATCTTTACACAAACTTCTATTACAGTCATTAAATCTGTTCATTGATTTATTCACCAAATATGTACTAGGCACTACTATCTCTTCTACTAGGTTCTCAGCTCCTGAAATGCAAAAATGTTTCTGATTCATTTCTGTATTCTGCATAACACCCAACATAATACAGGCTCAAATAAATGGTGGTAATTCTAAATATAAAAGATCATTTAACAATGGCAACACCTAACCTTTTAGGGTTTGTTGTTGGTTTGTTGTTGTTGTTGTTGGTGGTGGTGGTGGTTTGTTGTTGTTGTTGTTGTTGTTGTTGTTGTTGTTGAGACAGGGTCTCAATCTGTCACCCAGGCTGGAGTGCAATGGCACAATTTTGGCTCACTGTAGCCTTGACCCCAGCCCAGCTGATCCTCCCACATCAGCCTCTCAAGTAGCTGGGACTACAGGCACACGCCACCATGTCCAGCTAATCTATTTATTTTTTTTGTAGAGATGAGGCTTCACCATGTTGCCCAGGTCTCCAATACCTGAGCTCCTTTGGCCTCAAGCAGTCCTCCCACCTCGGCCTCCAAAAGTGCTGGGATTATAGGCATAACCCACCAAGCCCAGCACACCTTACATTTATAAAGCTCAAAGAATGCTTTTAAAGCATCCTCTCACATATCATTGATTGTTATTACATAATACTATAATTTTAAATGTGTGGGCAATTGAGCTGAATCAGTACTGATCCCAGGACATCCCATTAAAGTGTTTTTGCTATATGCTAGTTTAACGAATTGTCTGAACCATACTAGGAACCAAATAGATATCTGTGTATATTGGGACTAATCACTGATATTGCTATATTTAAGTCATTTAACCTTTTTTTTTTTTTTTTTTTTTGTAAAATGGTATGTGCTTACTGGGGATGAGGGGGGACTTTTAAATCTGTTTAAGGGCTCCAGCTGAGTTCCAGTTAATAAAGCCTTTACCACAGCAATGAGGATAATTGCCCCCAGCCACCTTTGCTACTCAAATCAAGAGGCCCTCTTTGTTATACTCTTCATGAAACCAATAAATGGCATGACAAATGTTTCCATAATAGGAGTCAGTATCAACAAATGCTATTTCCTCCCTAAACAATCAGAGTTGTATGTAATTTGTCCAAGGATGCCAAGGCAGACACCCTTTTCATTATAAATATCTACTAGGCTACTTTTAAAATAAGTTAAAAATACAGTGCCTGAAATTTAACTCAGAGTATCTAAATTTTTCTCCTTTAGACTAAATATATTTTAAAGTAAATTAAAAATAGCAAACATCAAAACAGCTTACATTTAAACAAGTTCAAAATTACCTGTGAAAAATAAAATAATCGAAATGAAGAGACCTCATGTTGAATAGGTTCACATTTCCCTTATTCAAGCAGTCTTTCCACAAATAATTAACTTGTTTTCTTTTGTGCCAGAAAGTAAGCCTTCAAGACCGGCAAAAAGTCTAACCTCCCCCAAGTGCTAGCAAAGTCAAAAATAAAAGCAATTTTTAAAAAGGAAAATATTTTGCATACAACATTATATGAGAAAAAGACTAATGACAGATTTATGAACACTCTAACCTTCCCTTTACATTGTATACATACGATCTTTTTCAACACACAGCCACTTCATCTTTATTTAATTTTTATCTCATTCTTTTTTTTTTTTGAATCAAGCCAGTTCTGCTGCATGATTAACTACAAACTGCAGGGTATTATTTCACCACAATACCCTGGCAACCAGCTCATATTCAGTTACACTATCAGCAGCACACAAAAAAAGAGAGAGAGGGAGAGAGAGAACTAATTGTATGATCATGTGGATATTGTAGAAGCCCTTTAGTTCAATCCTAGATGGGCCTCAAGAGGATAATGCTTATTCTGTTGAACTCACTGCCAAATCCCAATATGAAAGTGCCAGGATCAAAACAAGACCCAATTATACAGAGTGCATTTTATCAGCGTCGGGTTTATAAGAAATAGGTATGTGGCCCTGTACTTGTGGAAAATTGTTCAAAAATATTTACATAGATGGAGCTTAAAGAAAATTATGGAACACTTACTAGCCATAATGATATTCTGTGAGAATCTCTTCAGGTAGCATCAGGACAGCAGCTCAGTCACGAAATGCTTAAAGCAACACAATCCAATTTCATGATGTCCTAGTACTTAGAAGAGATTTTGACCAGGAGAGGTGGCTCACATTTCCCATATAATCCCAGCACTTTGGGAGGCCAAGGCAGGCAGACTACTTGAGGTCAGGAGTTCAAGACCAGCCTGGCCAACGTGGTGAAACCCCATCTTTACTAAAAATACAAAAATTAGGTAGGTGTTGTGGCATGTACCAGAATCCCAGCTACTCGGGAGGCTGAGGCAGGGGGATTGCCTGAACTCTGGAGGCAGAGGTTGCAGTGAGCTAAGATGGCACCACCACACTTCAGCCTGATTGAAAGAGTGAGACTCCATGTCAAAAACAAAAAAAAGAAAAAACAAAACAGATTTCTACACTGTCTGGATTCTTCAGGAGGACAAAAATTTATGTGTTATTTCTACCATTAAGGTATTTTTTGAAGTATCTTAGCCCTAGCCGGGTGTGGTGACACATGCCTGAAGTCCCAGCTACTCGGGAGGCTGAGGTAGGAGGATCACTTCAGCCCAGGAGTTCTGGGCTGTAGTGTGCTATGCCGATCAGGTGCCCACACTAAGTTTAGCATCAATATGGTGACCTCCCAGGAGCGGGGGATTACCAGATTGCCTAAAGAGGGGTGAACCGGCCCAGGTCGGAAACGGAGCAGGTCAAAACTCCCGTGGTGATCAGTAGTGGGATTGCGCCTGTGAACAGCCACTGCAGTCCAGCCTGGGCAACATAGTGAGACAGCGTCTCAAAAAAAAAATTAAATAAAATAAAAAAATCTTAGCCCTAGTAATATTTATGGCTGAGCATATCAAGTTTTAATTTCCATTTGCTCAAGCATCATAAAACAATACCAAATGAAAAACATCCGTAATTACTTTTACAAACAATTATTCACAGAAAGTTAAGCACAGAGTTTACATTAGTTTAGCCTACTATATACTTTAAGCAGATCCAGAGACCATAAAACAACTGAATGGTAGCCTCCTGCTTCACCAAGTTTTCCCAGTCTTTTGCTACGTATCTCTGATTTTTCAATATTTGGGCTATGACAAAAGATCTATACAAAGAAAAAGTAAGGGAGAAAAAAAGACCTCTAATGATAGCAGATATGCAATTCTAGCTTATCAACTACCTCAGTAAGATACAGGAATATCTCACTTTATTGCACTTCACATTATTTTGCTTTGCATATACTGCATTTCTTACAGATTTAAGGTATGTATCAACCCCGTGTTGAGCAAGCCTATCAACGCCAGTTTTCAAAAAGCATGGGCTCAATTCTTGTGTCTGTGTCACATTTTTGTAATTCTTGCAATATTTCAAACATTTTCATTATCACAATATCTGTTATGGTGGATCTGTGCTCAGTGACCTTTGATGTCACTATTAGATTGTTCAAGGGCACCACAAACTACACCCATGTAAAACAACCAACTGACCAATCGATCACTGTTTTATGCGTTGACTGCCTGAGGACTGGCTGTTCCCCATCTCTCTTACTCTCCTCAGGCCTATTTGCTAAGAAACAATACTGAAATTAGGCCAATTAATAACCCCTTCAATGGCCTCTAAATGTTCAAGTGAAAAGGAAGAACTGCCTATCTCTTACTCTGTATCAAAATCGAGAAATAATTAAGCTTAGTGAAGAAGTCACAGCCAAAGCCAAGACAGGCTGAAAGCTTGTGCTCTTGTGCCAAGAAGCCAAGCTGTGAATGCAAAAAAAAAAAAAAAAAAACACTTGAAGGAAATCACAACTGCTACTCCAGCGAACACATGAATGATAAGAAAGTGAAACAGGCTTATTGCTGATATGGACAAAGTCTGAGTGGTCTGAAAAGATCACACCAGCCACGATATTCCCTTAAGTCAAAGCCTAACCCAGAACAAGGCACAAACTCTCTTCAATTCTACCAAGGCTGACAGAGGTGTGGAAGCAAAACTGGGAGGTAGCAGAGGTTGGTTCACGAGGATTAAGGAAAGAAGCCATCTCCATTACATAAAGGCACAAGGGGAAGCAGCAAGTGCTGACAGGAGAAGATGCAACTTCTCCATGCAGAACCTTGCTAGGATCATTAATCAAGGTGGCTACACTAAACAACAGGTTTTCTTTTTTTGCTTTTCTAGAGAGAGGGTCTCACTCCATCACTCAGGCTGGAGTGCAGTGGCACAATCACAGCTCACTGTAACATTGAACTCTTGGGCTCAAGTGATCCTCCAACCTTAGCCTCTCAAGTAGCAGAAACTACAAGGCGAACACCACCATGCCCAACTAATGGTTTTCTTTTCTGCAGAGACAGCGTCCCACTGCAGAAGAGGATATTCATTCATGATCCACCAAGATCCATTCCCCACTTCCTCCTTCCCAAGAAAACCCTAGTTTTATTTTAGGGAATTTTTATTTCATCTCCTATATAAAATACTGTGAATAGTACCACCAACCTAATGCCATTTATACATGTCAGCAGTGATTTGCTTACAGGCAAAAGGTGTTATTCTCTATAAATGTGTAGCTCTACTCCATTCAGTTTTAATGTTCTAATACATCATTCTTTCTTGAATTATTTAGGTCCTAAATTCTACCAATATTTAAACCTTTTCTTCAATTTTCCACATTCATATTCTTATATCAGCCTCCCTGACCAAGAGCTAAAACTAAGAAAATATTTTACTAAGCAAAAAAAAAAAAAAAAAACCTTTAACTGTATCACTATGCCATCTTAATGTACAATTTCTTTTTTAAATTCTTTTAATAGAGATGAGAGCTCACTATGTTGCCCAAGCTGTTCTCAAACTTCTGGGCTCAAGAGATCCTCTGACCTTAGCCTCCCAAAGTGCTGGGATTACAGGAATGAGCCATCCCACCAAGCCACAACCACCTTTGCTATCTTAAGGTTTTCTGAGGTACAAGCTTTTCAAATAAAACATGCTCAAATGGTGGGGGGGGGGGGGGGATCAAACACAGCTACGCTTAAAAATGTTAGACTAAACACTTATCTACCAGTCACAATGTAGTCATCATAAAAATTACTCACATTTTAAAAAAGAATATAATATATCAATTAACAGCGAATCCAGTGTTAAGACAATTTTCAACTCTATTTGTTCCAATGGTGACTCTAGTATCTCATTTAAGGGGATTTTACTCAGGTTTACTTTATATAAGTAGGTGATTTCACATCAATGCAGCACATTAGGCCATAATACCTATATTTACCAACAAACTGTAAATTATAATATTTTTACCAATTGTTTAATTTTCATATCATTAAAACGTAAGTCCTTTACATGCTACTTCACCACAATCTCAGTATACATGTCTCATTTTTCATAGAAAAAAACTAATTATATGGTTCAGTAAGTTGCCTGTGGTAACACATCGATTTTACTTACACTTAAAAGTTAGACTTTAGCTTGTTCTCTCAATTTCAAGCATATTTACCTTAATAATGGTATCTAATTCATTAGATCTTTTTCTATTCTTCATCTGAAAGAATAGATTATTGGATTCTACACAAAAGAAAGAATAGAGATTATGATCTTACCATAATTTTATAAGATGAATGTATTATTTACCAAAGTCTTAATAAGTATGTTATTTTTTTCTTTCAAGTATATAATTACATATTAAATCTAGTATTTAATAAGTATGCACTAGAATCATTCAGATAATCATCACACAATGAAAAACATACTTTATAACCTTGGCAAACTCATTCTTTCAAACAAAACAGAAAAACAGAATAGTGATAAAATTAAAAGAATCAGGAAATTTACATCAAGACTTGAACAATTTAGATCCAAGAAAAATAAAAGTATACTTCATAAATTACTTAGACCTAGCTACTATTTACTACTGGATATGTGTTTTTCCTGAAAGTACTTGTATTTTCATTATTATCCACAAAATAATGACAAATATGAAAGGTAAAGTAGCTAGGCACTGTGGCTCACACCTGTAATTCCAGCACTTTGGGAGTCCGAGGCAGGTGGATCACTTGAGGTCAGGAGTTTGAGACCAGCCTGGCCAACACGCAGCCCTACTCAAGAACAAACCTACAAAAAATTAGCACCTAAAGTCCCAGCTACTCATGAGACTGAGGCAGGAGAACCACCTGAACCAGGGAAGTGGAAGCTGCCATGAGCTGAGATCGCATCAGGGCACTCCACCCTGGGCGACAAAGTGAGACTCTGTCTCAACAGCAACAAAAAAAGTCAAGTGAAACTTACTTTTCCGGTACACTGTAATACCAATTTCAAAGATTAACTGTGAAGTTAATGTTGACACATAAAATATTTCAAATCTACAATGCTGCTGCAAAATGGTATCATTCATGTTTTCAAAATCACAAGAATCCTATACTTAAAAAATAAATAAATCCAAATGCTGTAAAAACTATTTTCCACTTCAGTCAGGGATTAATTTCAATGACTCACAAATTCAACCCCACTAAAGAAAAAAAAAGATCTAAAAACAGAGTGAAAATAAGTCAAAGATCAGATTTTCTCCTTGGGAGAAGTTCTCAAAGTGAATGACATTTTACCTAGAGATAATTTCATTCCTGTCAATTTTAAAAGAGTCATTATTTTTCCAGAAAGAATTTTTAAATTTCAACTGGTAATAAATTCATGTATAATACTGATTATTTTTACCATTTAGTTAAAGATAAGCAGAAATCACCAAAAATCAACTGAAAGTTCACAGGCTCTAAGATACACAGTAAGATATTCCTACATATTTTATCGTCTGTGATTGTAGATAATTCAGTGTCAATACTTCTCTTTGTAGGTATGCTAAGCAACAGGGTTGCTCATTTTTAGAGTGTGACACTGCCATCATAATTTGCCTTTTCTAGATCTTCAATATTTTTCTTCTCTTCTCCTCTTGAACTCTGCTGTGACTTAAGAATGCAGTCGTCATCTGATCTCCACTGCTTTTATAAAGAAGGTGATTCAGGAAGTTTTCAGTTGGTTTAAACAGGCTCAAAATCAGGCTCTTTTGAGGAAAGAGATATTCACGCACTCTCAAAGTTTCACCCCAACTTTACTTAACAACTACAAAAGGAAAGGGTATCTTTACACTGGAGAAACCTGGCAGATACTACCTTCATCAAGTGATCAAGCTCAGTACCATCAATATCGAGACAAACTGACACGACGTGCTTCCAACGTGATGCCATGGAAAGTACACAACATCACCTAACATATTCTTGCCAAAAATGTTTATTCTGACTCTAATGGTAAGGAAACAATTAGACAAATTCAAAATGTGAAACATTTACAGGACAACTAAACTGCTCCCTTCCAATAACAATAATATCACTGATCTCCAAGACAACTTCGGAAATACTGTGAGAGGAAACAAGTCATCTAAAAATGTGTGATCCTGATTGCATTCTGGATCAGAGAGAGAGAGAAAACTATAAAAGGTATTACTGGGGCAATTGGGAAATTTGAATATGGACTGAATATTAGATCATTTAATTATATCAATATTAAATTTCTTGAATATGACAAAAGTGCTCTGGTTATGTAAGAAAGTGTTTCACATTCCCATGGGGCTTAAATGCTGAAGTATTTAGGTGCAAAGGTCCATGAAGTCTGAAAACTGCTTTCAAACAGTTTAGATGGAAAAAGAGGCATATGCATCTATGTGTGTAAATATATTTATTTAAACATAAAAAGCTAGAAGGAATGGAGAAGTTAGGTTCTTGCTTGGAGTTATCTAAACAAAGTCCCACATTTGGAATTGCAGACTGTAATCTATACATACAGATTATAAAACTAAAAAACTCAGCCTTCCCACACCCCACAAAATGCCCACTTGGAATCAGTTCAATTAATAATAGTACTAGTGTCTTAAATTATCTTACAATGTAGTCACTATCAGAAAACAGATCACTTTTTCCAGGCTCGCTTATGTCTAATGTTTTTTACAATCACCCACACCTCTTGGCATAGGAGGCAGCACTCTTAAAAATAGAAAAAGCAATATTTATGTCTCTAAATACACAACAAAGTGTAATAACTGCCAATCTACCCCTGCACAGACAATAAAGCCAATTCACAAGACTTCGGATACTGTTACAGGGATAATCATTTTTAGAGTTGTACAGATGTATTCTTGTTGTAATTTATATTTGCCTATAATAATCAAAAAAAAGGACAACAAATTTTAAAATTGTAGACAGTGCATATTTAGTGCTAAATATTTTTGGTAGAAAATATACAAAATAAATTGGCTATTTCTATACTCTTGGGAATTAAAATCAGAAATAATAATGCCTATTTTAACTAGGTTTCAATCTCCTCACATTATGAAATCATTAAAAATTTTCACAAATGAATTATAAGTCAATCTTCTGGGAGTGCAATACTGCACTACATTAGAACCTTGTAAAATAGGTTTCAGTATTGATTAAACAAACTTTCTTAAGCACATACTAGGCTTAATCTGACACTTCTCCTTCTGGACCAGAGATTTGCAAAGCTTTGGGCAAGTAATCTGCAGTTCTGAGAGGTCTATGCTTGCTCTTTGTACTATTTTGGGGTTTCCAGATTGCACGTCTTTCCCATCACTAACTAACAGGCAGTGAATTGGCTAGAAGATTGTGTTTATTTAAAAACTATTTGTTACCAGGCATAGTGGCTCATGCCTGTAATCCTAGCACTTTGGGAGACAAAGGCAGGCAGATCTCTTGAGGTTGGGAGTTTGAGATCAGCCTGGCCAACAGGCTGAAACCCTGACTCTATTAAAAATACAAAAATTAGCCGGGCATGGTAGTGCACACCTACAATCTAAACTACACAGGAGGGCTGAGGCAGGAGAATCACTTGAACCAGAAGGCAGAGGTTGCAGTGAACCCAGATAATGCCACTGCACTCCAGCCTGGGCAACAAAGCAAGACGCCATCTCAAAAAAGAAAGTATTTGTTTGGTATATTAGAAGTCAATTCAGCACACTGTACTAACCTCCAAAACTTAAATTAAAATGTAGATCTTAGTCAAGCCAAAACAGCAAAGATATAATAAAACTGTTAAAGACTATTGACATGAATTATAGAATATAATCATTAGTATTTTAAATAAATCTGTATCCTGAACTAAACAGAATATTTAAGTTCACATTCGTTTATTACTAATCTTCCTAACTGTACCTTTCCTGATCAGAAACCTTTAATTCCTCAAAATCTGTCAAATTAAGTCCAAATTTCTTATCCTTGCTTCTGCATACTCCACACTATGACCCACCTAACTCAGCCTTTTAGAGAAGAGACTATTTCACTCCTACCCTAAGCCCCAGGCAACCTGTTCTTGCCACAATCCATTCACAGCCTATAGGTCTTTGTACAGTAGCAGTAGCAATAGCTACAATTACAGATTAACTGCTAAGTATTGCTTAGCTGCCTAAGTAATTTTAATTTTTCTTAACCTCGTAACTTAATTCACAGTAAGGAAACTGAGGCACAGTTTAACTAATTAGACCAAGAATACTCAGCTAGTGACCATGCAAGCAGTCAAACCCAAGCAATCCAGAGCCCATGCTCTAAATCACTTCACCACACATATTAAGAACAATTCCCCACACGAAAGCCTAAAAGTGTTTATCCAAGTGACAAGGACAGACTATAAATACGTTATAGTCTTCTCAGACTATTTCACAGATATTTTAAGCAATTAAACAAAAAGGACAGTATCATAAAACTAACTTGTGTGTGCACCCTGTAGGATTATTTTTATTTTATGAGATACTCTATATATTTAAATGCAAGATGGTTGTTTTGGTATTATATCTTGTAAGTTTCTTTGCAGTATGCTATTTGGAGTATACTGTGAAGACAAAAAAAAAGCCAAATGACATAACTAAAAAGCAATTTAAGAAACAGTAAAATGTCCGTATTAAAAAAATATTACAAATAATGGTAATGTCATGCTTAACATTAAAGCCTGCTAACAGGATTCTGCTATTAACTATTTATTTTTTGAGACAGGTTCTCACTCTGTTACCCGGGCTGAGTGCAGTGGCATGATCTCTGTTCACTGCAACCTTCAACTCCTGGGCTCAAGCGATCCTCCAGTCTCAGCCACCCAAGTAGCTGGGATTATAGACGCGTGTCACCACACTTGGCTAATTTTTTTTTTTTTTGTACATTTTGTAAACGCAGGGTTTTACCATGCTGCCCAGGCTGGTCTCAAACTCCTAACCTCAAGCAATCAGCCCCGACTTGGCCTCCCAAAGTGTTGGGATTACTGGCATGAGCTACCATGCCCAGTCCACAATTTTCTTCACCCAAAATAAAATAACTCAAATATATTAGAAAATGAAATAGATTCTAAAATACTCCCACTTTGTATGGCTACCAATTAAAATATTCCCTTTATATCCTTCAGTTTTTCATGACTGCTATCATATTTCCCCTTATTTGAAACAAAGCTGTCTCTATGCCACTCATTTTTCAAATTAAGGCTAGATATTTTCTGTAATTAAGCTGAACCATATATAACCTTTTTCAACTACTTTTACCTACAAAAATGGACAGTTGGTATAAATGGATCTAAAACCTTCCTCAAAATTCAACAGATTAAAAAGAGCAGATGTACTCAATGAAGTTACAATTATTCTGTTGCTATAAATACTTTCCCAGTAGAATACAAAATATAAACAGCTTATACCATTTTCAAACTCAAAAGAAATCATTCCCAAGAGAAAGTATTCACAATACATTTAATTAGAAAATTAGAAAAACTATATGGTACCAATTTCATTTGTACATAAAACATCCAAAACTCTTTCAGACTTCGGGGTTTTTATTTCTTTGTTCTCTTCGTATGATGGTTCTATGTTTTCCTAATTTTCTAATTTAAACACAGTGTTTCTGTAATTTTCTAAAAATAATTCCATCTTTGCTTAAATCTTTACCAAAAAATACTTAAGACATTAATCTACACATGCAATCTAAAACAACTAGACCAAAATTTAATACCCCTTTTTGTTAACTCAGTAACAAAGCCCACGAGAAATAACATAACAATTTAATAAGCTATTTCTAAGGACATTGACAATTTTCTTTGTTGGCATAAATAATTTTATTCTATATATCAACTAGATAAGCCTAATTAGCAGCTGGGTTTGGTTTCCTCATCATTACAGTATGATATGTATCACAGTACAAAGAGCAAACCAAAAAGCTAAAATGTAAGAGATTAATAAATACAGGGAAATGGAAGATGACAGAAACAATCATGAAAAATAAGAAAGTCACTTTTTAAAAAAAGCTTTAATACCTCTCTGCTACATGGGGAAAAAATTTTAAAGAGTAAAAATATGCTCATATTTTATTGGAAAAACAAAAACGTAATTATCTTCCAGGTGACATCTTATTTTTAAAATTCTAATAAACAGAATCGAGATGTTTGAAAACTAATTTTACCTGAGTTAGCTGCTAATTACATAAAACAGGCTTTGAGATGAACATAAGTTCTGGGATTTTGCTGATTACCCAGCTAAGCAAGCAGTCTCACCTAGAATGGGTTCTTACATTTATAAGCCAAATACCCTAAGAAATATCAGGATAAAGGTTTGAGCTGAACAGACAAATGGACCATAAAGCAAACAGCTCAATTAGTCCATTGTGGTTTACCGCCCTCTGGCTGCTGTGGCAGGAGCTATCACAGATTAAAAAATGGCTGCCAAGAAAAACCAGCAAGGTGTCAAGCAAAAGTTGGCAGAAAATCCTTTAGGCAAATGTAAAAGCTTTAGAACAGAGGCTCAAACATACATTAAAGTTAGTTTTACTCCCTCCTTTAAAAAATACTAAAAACATCAAGTAACAAAACATTTCAAACACGATTTGAAATTTTTCAGCCACAGATTAACAAAATAAAGTTGGCTCTAGAAAACTAAGTCAAAAAGAGTTAATAACCTAACTAAAAATTAGAATTAGTGTTGCTTTAAAAAATTCCTTGGCACACTAAATAGAAACACTTAGGTAGAGAGGTAAAAATTTTTACCAGAAATTCAAAGACAACTGATAAAATTTCCTGTTTATAAAACTGTAGTAAATATTAAAAAGCAGCTTAGAAAAATGAAACTCTTATATTAATTCAGTTTCCAGATATCAGATGCAATCTGAAGCTAAACATCAGGCAACACTGGAGCCGATGTTTCCTGGAATCACCAAATTACATAAAAAGCAAAAATAAAATCAAGAGAAAATCTGCTACACCATAAATTCAGATAAGATCCTATATATTAACCTTTCCTCAAAATACTATTCAATGTAATCTCACAGTTTTGTCCAATTAGGCTCAAAACTGATTTCTATATCACTCTCCAATTTTCCACCAAAGAGTTCAGCTGGCAATGAACCATAACCACCACAGTCCAAGGAAAAAACAATACTGTTCAATTCACTATCTTGTTAGTTACTCACAATTCACTATCATTTAAAAACAGTGGATCTTAGCCTGGTTTCCACCCCACCACACCCAGGAGACACAATGCTTTCATTTAATAGTAGTGGTTCACAGGATCTGATTCTCAGCATAACTGGAAAAGGACAAGAGAGTTAGAAAAAACAGGGATGGGAGGAAGAGGGGTGAGAATGTTCCTTTTGAGAGAGACATACATGAAACACTTACGATCTTTCTTTTAGACAAGTCTTAATAATCTGATTGAGATTTACCAATGTTCAAAAAAATACGATGCAAATAATTTTTAAGAAAAAAAAACAGAAACCTTACCCTGCAGTTCATGATGTATTACACCCACTAGGTTGGGTTCGTCTCCCCACCAGAATATCCATAACTCTTTGCAATCTGGTTTGACATCACGACGCCATACACAAAGCAGGTTAGCTTGCAGACACCGGATGAAACTTAATAGAATTGGATCGTCTTGGGCTGGGGCTGAAATTATGGGTCCACAGTCCCCATGCCCTCCAAAATTGTACCTACGCCATTTGATTCCCGTGAGTTCAGCCTGGAAAAAGACAAAAAATTGTAATCGTTTTCTCTTTTTATTTACAGACCACTAAAAACAGTCTTCTGTACAGAAAATCAACTGTGCTAAAATAAATATTTACACTAAGCCATATCATGAGATTCGTCACAATGAAGAATATATGTAAAACCTTCTCGAATTTTAAGGTAGGAGAAAAGTTATTTTCTATCAAGATTTCTAAATAGCTCCATACATTAAATACCAAAATAAAACAAGCTGACAATCATTATTTCCTGTTGAATTGTCTAAACATTTATCATAAAGTCCCTATACAGAAAACTATTTTCTATGTTATCATTCAATATTCAACTCATAGATTATATTTAGAAATCAAGTAAGATTTTTAAAATGTTTGTATAATTAAAATAATTTCTTTCAAATAATTTCTTCAATTTCTTTCCATCCACAAGCTAGTTTAAATCCTTTTTTAATCAGGGAAGCAGTTAGCATGAAGTATGAGTGCTTCATCATGAATGCCAAAAGTCTATTTAGGTAGAAGCAATTAACAAAACTGATGCAAAGTTATCAGCAATTTATTCATGTTTTTTAACATGTAACACACAGAAAAGCTTTGCTTCTAACAATTCCCTAATGTAGTGTGGTCTTTCATTTTTTACCCACACTGTAAAACAAGAGAACTTTCAACCAGAAGAGAACACATACTGTACTTTTGTTCCATTACATACATGTATATTTCAAGATTTCTTAAATCTTAAGTTTAAAGAGCTAAACTTCAAAGAGGTTTCAACACAAGCAAAAGCTGAATTTCTTACTTAAGTAGTTATAAACTACAGGTATATATTGAAAACTAATAGTGAAACAAATTCATAATTTAATTCTGTATCAAACAGCCCAGGTGGCCCTTGCATTGAATCCCTACCCATTCATCTCCTCCCTACAAGGTCAATTATTTTTGTCAACAAGTTGTTTTCAAAGAAAACAAGTACCACTCAGTAGAAAACAGCCATATCTTCTATTAACATAACTGAAGCATATTAAAAGTGCTAAAACAATCAATCACTATAACGACCACATTTAAGAAAAAGAAAATCACCTTTCATTTAATCCAAATTAAAAAGGTTTAGCTTCAGGCCGGGTGCAGTGGCTCATGCCTGTAATCCCAGGACTTTGAAAGGCAGAAGCATCAGAAGATCACGAGATCAGGAGTTCGAGACCAGCCTGACCAACACAATGAAACTCTGTCTCTACTAAAACTACAAAAATTAGCCAGCCGTGGTGGCATGTGCATGTAGTCCCAGCTACTCAGAAGGCTGAGGCAGGAGAATCACTTGAATGAGGGAGACAGAGGTTGCAGTGAGCCAAGATCACAGCACTGCACTCCAACTAAAGCAACAGAGCAAGAGACTCTGTCTCAAAAAAAAAGTTTTGCTTCAAAAGAAAATTACAAAGAAAATACAAACTAAAAATATCTAAAATCCAGTAATTTATCTTTTACACTGAGATATACACACCCTAAATTTTTAATGAATATGTTTAGTAAAAAGCTGGTACTGGCATCATTTAAGGTTTCCCTCTATGTTACTTGTTTCTTCTAATTACAAAAGCACTACATGGCCAGTGTAACAAGTTCAAAAATAATACACCATAATCACATTACAATAATTATTAGCATCTTACTGTATATGTCCTTCCTCTTTTCCTGTACATATACTTTTTAAAGTTGAAACCATACATATTGCATGATTTATCTTATATTTTTCCAACTATTACTTTTTTTTCTTTTTTTCTTTTTTTTTTTTTTTTTGAGATGGAGTTTCACTCTTGTTACCCAGGCTGGAGTGCAATGGCACAATCTCGGCTCATCGCAACCTCCGCCTCCTGGGTTCAGGCAATTCTCCTGCCTCAGCCTCCTGAGTAGCTGGGATTACAGGCACGTGCCACTATGCCCAGCTAATTTTTTGTATTTTTAGTAGAGACAGGGTTTCACCGTGTTGACCAGGATGGTCTCAATCTCTTGACCTCGTGATCCACCCGCCTCAGCCTCCCAAAGTGCTGGGATTACAGGCTTGAGCCACCGCGCCCGGCTCCAACTATTACATTTTTATATATTACTAATTATTCTTCAAAAACCACTTTTAATGTTTGCATAATATTCTATTCATTAGAAAAAATATAATTTAGCCATCCCATAACAATTGGACAAATCTTCCATTTTTTTTCCACTATTGTAATTATCATAATTGGTTAACATCCTTGAACACTGTTATTTTCCTGATTATTTCCTTTAAAGAGATTGCTTGATACTGAATTACCAAAGAATATGAATATATCAAGACTGAGTGCTACAGTATTACTGTTCAATTAACAGTCTCCCCAATAAAAATAGCTACCACCCAAATTGCATGCCTTTTAAAATATCTACCAATTCAATAAAAGGGTAAGTACTCGTATTAATAGATAGTCCTTGCTCTGCTAGGAGGAAATCAGTATGCAGTATCGCATCTGTGATCAGAGGTAGTAGCTCCTCTGGGGCCACCCTTCCTAGGTTTGAATCCCAGCTCTGTACAAACTCACTAGTTAAACGAGTTAGTATACATATGAAGCACTTAAGACATTGTCTGTGACATGGCAAAAACCATAAATGATATTTTCATTGTATTATATTAGTACTTTCTTTCACTTTGTCCGTTCATATCCTTTATCCACTTTTCTATATTACAAGTTCCTTTTTTTGAGACAGTCTCGCCCTGTTGCCCAGGCTGGAGTGCAGCTGTGTAATCTTCGCTCACTGCAACCTCCACCTCCTGCGTTCAAGAGATTTTCATGCCAGAGCCTCCCGAGTAGCTGGGACTATAGGCAGGCCCACACCCAGGTAATTTTTATATTTTTAGTAGAGACAGGGTTTCCATATTGGTCAGCCTGGTCTCAAACCCCTGACCCCAAGTGATCCACCTGCACTGGCCTCCCAAAGTGCTGGGATTACAGGCGTGAGCCACAGCACCCGGCCAAGTTCGTTTATTCGAACAAAAGCAATGTGTATGTTTTAATCAGAAACCCTAACATCAATCTTTAAATAAACATCAAAGAAGGAAACAAAAGTAAAAAGAGGCAGCTGAAATCCAAAATGGTAAGCAGAAGACTAGCTTCTTTTATCACCTAAGCTAAAGAGAGTATTCAGTGCCTAAGGATCTTGTGGAGGAGGGAAGAGAAAGGTGGGAATAAAAACCCACCAATAAATATGAATCACTAATAATGACATTAGACTTATTTAAAGGACTAGAAAATTAAGAGAGATCGGAACCTTAAACATCCAATGAGTCAGTCTCCACAAAAATTTATGCACAGTAATTTACTCACTACAACACTTTCACCTGTAATATACGGCAGCAGAGCAGACAAAATATTTGGCTTTGATTCAGGAGAATGGTTTCCTAATCCTAGGACTTCCACTAACTTCCTATCAGTACACATCTATGCTCTCATGAGCTAAAAATGCCCATTTTAAAACAATTTAGTTCCTTTAAAGCTAAAATTAAATATCATTACACTGGTCTTCATCAGAAAATATAAGAATGAAACACTAATCAAGCCTAACATAGATAACTAAGTATAAAAATGGATGTTCAAGATTTAGCTTTAAATTCTGAATTAATGTTTGTTAAGAGAAAAGACAATAATGTTGATATAGCTTGTTCAAGACAAAAATTCCATCACGGATGTTTATTCAATTAAGACTAAAATGTCTTGGCTGGGTGGCTCATGCCTGTAATCCCGGCACTTTGGGAGGCTGAGGCAGGCAGATCACAAGGTCAGAAGTTTGAGACCAGCCTGACCAATATGGTGAAACCCCATCTCTACTAAAAATACAAAAATTAGCCAGCCGTGGTGGCGGGAGCCTGTAGTCCCAGCTACTCGGGAGACTGAGGCAGGAGAACTGCTTGAACCCAGGAGGTGGAGGCTGCAGAATGCACCACTGCACTCCAGTCTGAGCAAGAGAGCAAGACTCTGTTTCAAAAAATTAAAAAAGAGTAAAATGTCTTCATAAACAATGATTAGATTTATAACTTAAAAATCAAGTGCACTTCAACTTCTGCTGTCCTCTTTTTTTTTTTTTCTTTTTTCTTTTTTCTTTTGAGATGGAGTCTTGCTCTGTTGCCCAGGCTGGAGCGTAGTAGTGCAATCTTGGCCCACTACCTCCGCCTCCCAGGTTCAAATCATTCTCCTACCTCAGCCTCCCAAGTAGCTGGGATTACAGGTACCCACCATCACGCCTGGCTAATTTTTATATTTTTAGTAGAGATGGGGTTTCACCATGTTGGCCAAGCTGGCTCAAACTCCTGACCTCAGGTGATCCATTTGCCTTGGCCTCCCAAAGTGCTGGGATTACAGGCGTGAGCTACCTCGCCCAGCCATACTGTCTCAATATCTAACTAATGTTTATCTCCAAGACACAAAATTCTTTACCTGATGATTTCAAAATTTTGAAGCAAACCTTTAAAATAATTCTAGATTCAATATTATCCCCAAAACACAACTATTTCTCACTGTCAAAAAGACAACCTTAATTACATCTAAGTTTTAAACTACATGGTTTCTAAAATATAGAACCAAAAAGATGAAATTAAAATACACAAAGAAGGAAATCCATATGCACATTTTGTATAATAATCACCAACATCATTATTTACCAAGCATCTACTTAATACCAGGCACCATACTAGAGTTTTCATGCATTATTTCTAATACCAAGCACCATACTAGTGACTTCATACATAATTTATAATCTTCACAACAGACAGCTAAAGAAATCAGGACTCAGAAAGGTTGAATTAATCCTCCCAAGTCACACAGACAGCAAATGGCAGATCCCAAATATAACTAGATTTAAGCTGTAACTGAATTTAAAGTATAAATTCTTTTCATTCTGCCATGCTGCTTCATAGGCAATTGGTAAAAATTAGCCTTAGAGGATTATAAAATAGTACAAAGAAACTGTCATCAACTCAATTTAGCAATGACTAGAGTTCATGGTCATAATTTCTTTCTAATTTAAGAAAGTTTATAAATCTTTCTTTCGTTTTCTTGAGGTATTAAGAAAACTAGTATAAGAGTGCCCACATACCATCCCATGTAGAGACTTTTATTACGCTCAGATAATTATATGCCTTCTTTTACACGTTATCACTATAAGATGGTATCTACATAAACTAGGTAATACGCATACAACAAACCAATAAAATCAGTATTCTGACAGCAAGAGAGGCTGGAAGGAAATCTGCTCAGCAATGGCTGGCATATGGTATAGAGGTAGTCAAGAGTCTCAGAAAATTAAACTTACCCCCATTTATGCCAAAGGTTGCCAATTTTTTTGTGAAAAATCAGACCTTGGTGATTACCTTGAGCTGCAGAATATAAATAACTCCCACAAGTTTAGCGTTCCAATAATGGAACACACGAGGCATAATAGGTTAAGTGGCAGATACTCCCTTGGCCTAACCAAAAAGCCACTACAGTCAGTTCAGAACACTTCTAATTAAATAGATTACAACAAAATAGGGATAAATGCACTTCCTAACTGACATGAATGTGATTCAAATAAAATTTATATTGATTTCTAGTGTCCTATTCTTCACATACAATATGTAAGAAATTAGATCATTTATTTGCAGTGATCCATCACAACTAGATCCCTTGTGACCAATAGCATATACTTGTAATATGGCTCCTCAGAGTTAAAACTACATTCATTGGTCACGGAACAGAGTAAAATCAAGAGATGTTGATTAGAATGAAACCATGGTGTAGTTATCATTGAAAGAACACTGGCTGGGAATTAGGAGATCTAGGTTCTAAGGCATGGTTTTTTCAACTGTTTACCTATGTGATGTTAGGAAATCTACTCTACCTCTAGGTGCCTCAGATTCAGGACCTGTAAAGTGGTAAGGTTGACCTAGATACTATAAATGAGTTCAAGTCTCCTGGCCCAGGTTAATTACATCCCACTCGTAAAGGCAACTTGTAAATGAGATAGAACCCTTATTAGCCATCAAGAACAGAAAAGCTGCCAGAAGACAGTCAACATTTGAGGAAACTATTGAAAGATTCCTCAAACTGCAAACCAATTAGTTTAACCTATCAACCCTGGGCAGGATTCTAGAATGGTATATAGAAAAGGCAGCTGTGATCATTTGAGGCTGAAAAGCATGCACTAGGAAATTCCAAGTCGGCCTCACCTCACTTCCTCCTATATAGGGTTACTACAAAGAGCAGGGGAATACAGTAAACATATTAATTAAGTCACCTCTCAAGTCAGAGGAAGGAAAAAAGTCACATATAATAGAAAACTTCTGTTAAAACATCACTAATCAACTCCAGGTAAGACAGCAAAATAAACATACACATCTGCTTTTGCTCTCTCCTAAACTCCTCTAAGACATCAAGAAAAACATTTGTTTCTTTGTTTCATTTCACTTAAATTATATAATTGCAATGGCAGGTAGAACAGGAAAGGATATAACATCAAAATTTTGAAGGCTAAGAAGCAGAGGCTCAGATAAGGAGATTTACAATACCTGAGAAAACTGAATCCTAGACATGAAGAAAGCAGAGATATAACCCAATTAGCACAGAATCCCCTCAGCCTCAGGAATTAAATACAGGTCCTTTTGGAAGTAGGGTTGAAAGGCAGTGAGGAGATCAAATAAGGAAAACTAGTTGAAAGTCTGCTTAAAAGGCATTCAGCTGGGTCCAGTGGCTCACGCCTGCAATTCCAGCACTTTAGGAGAACAAACGCAGGAGGATCACTTGAGACCAGAAGTTCTAGACCAGCCTAGGCAACATAGTGAGACCTCGAGTCTATAAAAAATTAGCCAGGCATGGCGCTGCTTGCCTGTAGTCCCAGCTACTAGGGAGGCTAAAGTCCCAGCTACTCTTGAGCCTGAAAGGCTGAGGCTGCAGTGAGCTGTGATCACACCACTATACTCCAGCCTGGACAAGAGAGAGAGACCCTGTCTCAAAACAAAATTAAAATAAAAAGGCACTTAGATACCCAACCCTCTCTACTGCACAGAGCTGACTACTGCCCCTTCTTCACCCCAGCAAATAAATGGAAATGTATGCTCTGGAAACAGTAAACAGAGGATACCTGGACTAGCGAACACAGGCAAACTGAAGGCAGGGAACCAGAGGGAAAACAGGGCATTAGGTGAAATATACAGAACGAAGGCCAAGGACCACCCCCTCCCTACCACTGCCCTCTAAGCACCCAGAAAACTGCAGCCAGTCCTTCATCCCTCAGAAAATAATTTGGAAAAGTCTTCTCTGGGAAATCTTAGCTCCACAGAAAAGACCTCAAGATACTGATATCAGAGGTTTCCCAGCTAAACAGTGCCCCCAGATCAGTGATGCACACAGTTAAGCAAATGTCACTCACATGCTCAGAAATTCCAAGCAGATTCTTAGTCCACCATTCCTAAACATGAATAGAAAACCAAGAACTGCTAAATAATTGAGGGAAACCACTGAGGAATTACAAGAACAAAAACAAATGGAAAAACAACTAGTAGGAAAAACAATATTGAGCAAAAAAAAACTTTAAAAACACCAATAGCTAATATTCTCAAGAAAATAAAATGCCACAACCATTTAAAAACAACAGGATGCTATTTCCAGAGAGAATTTTTAAAAAGCTCTTGGAAATATTTAAATAATGACACCAGAGATGAAAAAACTCAGTAAAATGTTTAGAAGATAAAGTTTAAGAAATCTCCAAGAAAATGAAACAAATAAATAAAAATGAAAAACAGGGAGATTAAACTAGAGGAGAAACCCGGGAAGCTGAAACCCAAATACAAGAGCTTTCAGAAAGAGAAAATACAGAAAATAAAGAGGAAATGACCAATAAAACAATTCATAACAATTTCCCAGAAAAACAGAATGTGGATTTCTACATTGAAAGAGCTGTCTGAGAGCTCAAAACAATGGATTAAGAGAGACCCCAGAAGGCATATCACTGCAAACTTTCAGCACACTGCAGACCAAGAGAAGATCCTCCAAGTTCCCATACAGTACAAAGAGGTCACATATCCAAAACCAAGATTATCTAACTGCTCAACGGCAATATCACAAGCAAGAAGGCAAAGGTGCAGTAACTCCAAAATGTTAAAGAATTATTTCCAAACTAAATATTAAATGGCTATGCCAGTCTGAACTATCAAATATAAGAGTAGAAGAAATGCATTTTTAGACATCCAAAAAAAAAAAAAAGCACCTTTTCTCAGGAAGCTGCTGGGTACACACCCAGCAACTTACAAAAAGGAGGGAATAAACCAAGAAAGAAATCACAAGATTCAGGAAACAGATCTTACACGAGAAGAAGTAAAATAAATCCCTAAAATCACAGTGAATGATGACTCCAGGTTGCCAACTATACACCAGTGCAAAGGGCAACAAATCTAGATTATGACAGGTCAGTAAAGACTTCTTCAGGAAGGTGAAACTAATAAAACACTTGATACATCTGAGAGTCTTAAAGGAGTTTCAGAAAACAGGCAAAAACTTTGTGATGAGTTAAATTACAGAAAAGTAAGCAGGCTGGGTGGCTAATGTAATACCAGCACTTCAGGAGGCCAAGGCAGAAGGATGACTTGACCTAGGAGTTTGAGACCAGCCTCGGCAACACAGCAAGACCTTGTCTCTACATACAGACTGACAGACAAGCTGAAGCGTTGTGCCACACATATGTAGTCCCAGCTATTCAGAAGGCTCAAGCGAAGGATCACCTGATCTAAGGAATTAAGAGCTAGTGGCAGGGTAACGGAGAAAGGAGGGAAGGGAGGGAAGGAGGGAGGAAAGGAGTTAGCAGGAAAAAAATTCGTGAAAGATAATTACCATCTTCAAGTTTACAAAGAAAAGGAAAAGTAATCAGAGTTTATTAGCTAGTTAGCCATATGTTAACATAATCGAATGAGAATGTTAACACACTGAATATTGAGCTAACCAAAATTACTATATAATTTTTTTTTTTTTTTTTTTTTTTTTGTAAAATGGAGGTATAGAAAAGGGGTATGTGCTTTGTAAGAGGCAGAAAGAATGAGTTAAATCCTCCTCCTCAATTGTGGAAGATCTAGAATTGAAAAATCTAAAAGTAACTATGAGCTTAGTACTAGAAACATTTAAGTAAGAATGAAGATAACCAACAAAAGAAGGTGAATGTTCGCCTCTAAAGAAGGTAAAACAGGAGCAGGAGCAGAATACTGTTCTTATAAATCTTATAGAACTGGGTTTTTTTTTGTTTGTTTGTTTGTTTGTTTTTTGAGACAGAGTATTGCTCTGCTGCCCAAGTTGGAATGCAATGGCATGATCTTGGCTCACTGCAACATTGACCTCTCAGGTTCAAGCAATTCTCTGCCTCAGCCTCCCAAGTAGCTGGGATTACAGTCACCCGCCACCACATCTGGCTAATTCTTTTGTATTTTTAGTAGAGACAGGGTTTCACCATCTTGCTCAGGCTGATCTTGAACTCCTACCCTCATGATCCACCCGCCTCGGCCTCCCAAAGTTCTGGATTACAGGCATGAGTCACTGCGCCCAGCTAGAACTGATTCTTTAATTGAATTATTTAAGAGTATAACTCTGCTTTTTAAAAAAGGAAATTTCAAAATGGGGTAATAGAATGTAAAGCTACTACTAATAATGACAACTCACTCACTCATACCACTTTACAGACTTATTCTAGACAAATTCCTAAAGTGAAGAACAAGTTAATATCCCGTAAATTGTGCTACAAAAGCCAAAAGGTTATTTACCATGTGTTAAAATAATGTGGTGTTGTTGACTCTTTCTTTTCTCCATTTTAGACTATTAAAACCCAGCTGGACAGAGACATCTTTCCAGCTACATGCTCCATCCCATCTGGCTCTGCTCAAATTCTTCGTAGCCACAGCTATGCTGCTGGCCAGGGATTCCCTGTGCAGAGGGGCTGTTGACAAGACACTGGGCCTCCAATCTGACTAGTTATTTCCATGTTGCAAGAAATACAATGTGGTATTCCTCCATACAATGAGGTCATATATAAAAGATGCTTTCTAACATATACACACACAAACACACACACACACACATATATGTGCTGATTCATAACTGTTTTCCTCAAATGTAATTTTCTCTTCACTGCTCAGTTTATCAATATTGACTAAAAAGTATAAAAAAGTAAAAAAAAAAAAAAGTTGATTTACAGCAGAAGTATGAGTGCAAAGGCTCAGAGGTTTTATTTGACAGTAAGTTTACTACAATTAAACAATGTGAAGTAGCTATTTAAAAAGTAACTGCCATCTTAAGCTACATTAATAAAGGTAGAAAATCTTCATCCTCACGAGGTCAGGAGATTGACACCATCCTGGCCAACATGACGAAACCCCCGCCTCTACCAAAACTACAAAAAAAAAAACAAAAAAAAAAAACAGCTGGGCGCGGTAGAGCACACCTGTAGTCCCAGCTACTACTTAGGGGCTGAGGCAGAACTGCCTGGACGCAGGAGATGGAGACTGCATCACTGCATTACAGCCTGGGTGACAGTGCGAGACTCTGTTTCAAAAAAACAATCAAAAAAAAAAAGAGAAAATTTTGATCCTATTCAACAGATATAAATTATCAGTCACTATTCAGTACTGCTTTCAGCTCCTAGCTCTATACTTTTAAGAAAAATCTAGGTAAAATGCAACAAATGAACAGATGAAAGACTAGGTTGGTGATTAAATCTAAACATATCATATAGCTAGAGGCTATGTAGCCTCACATTGTCCTTTCAAGCAAATTAACACGCAAGAATAGAATAAAGCTATATGATAAAAATAACAGTTGAATGAACAATATGTAGTTAAAATGATTCTTTAGACTTCTACTATATGGAAGACTTATGTAGATTAATGACACTTGCTCAGCATAGTCTCAAGTGGTAGCAACAGAACCAAATGGAAAAACTGATGATTAAAGCAACAACGAGAGCTCCCTCAAGAAATAAATCCCTGACTGAGACATAATCATAGATATGGGATGGTCAAGGAGAAGCTGGTCAATATTAGATGAAGACGCTATAGAGCAGCTTCAAATACCAAAGGGCTAACTGAACAATGTGATTTTTAGGGTTTCTTTCATATCTGAAATAAAGAGTCTCAAGGACTCCATCCAACAATAAGCTTTCATAATTCCAGTATCATTTGTATTTCAGTCAAGTAACAGCTAGCAAACTGTGGCCTGAGGGCTAACCACCTGTTTTTTGTAAATAAAGTTTTATCAGTATTCAACCATCCCATTTATTTGCATATAGTCTGTGGCTGCCTTCATGCTACAACCAGAGTTGCAAGTGGGACTATATGGCCCAGAGCCTGAAATAATTACTCTGGTCCCATAAGAAAAAGTCTGCTGATTCCTAAGCTAGGATAACATACACAGACGAATGTGACATTTGAAATATAAGAAGCACCGAATTGTCCTCCCACTACAAACAACCAGAAAACTGGACAGAATATACAAAATTACTGTTTCAGACACTAGACAACAGGCAATGCAGAACTAGAATCCCTGTGAGAAGGTATACAAATGAAGTGCGCCGTACAAAAGTCAAGGCAGCTGGAATCTGTGGAGGCATATCAACAGAAAGAAGATTATGTAGAAAAAAGCTCCAAAGATCTGATAGGGGTTCTTCTGAAACTGTTCCTAAGTACTAAGCTGCACATTTAAAAAGTAAAATTCAAAAAGGTCACACACAGAACTACTTGGAGCTACCACCCCGAGTTCACCTAAAGCTGAGAGGCAGTCAAGTTCTGAATAGCCAGAGAGAAAAACATTGTTAAACACCTTGGGCACTGAATAGAGACCGTAAAATGACCATACCTCTTAAGAAGGAAACCAGTGCTAGCATAAAGCCTACTCTAACCCATGGTAATTAACAAGCCTCAGAAAAAAAGTAATACTAATAATAATAGGCTGATCTTATTAACTGCCAGTAACTTAACTACCAGCCAATAGAAAATTCAACTCTTTAAAGGAAGGAAATAAAATCCAGACTTTTCAACAACATTCACAATGTCCAGCAACCAATAAAAAAATACCAGACATTCAAGAAGTAGAAAAATGGGACTCATGACTAGAAGAAAAGTCACCGAACAGAAACAGACCCAGAAATGAAAGTAATGATGAAACTGACAAGCCAATTAAAACAGCTATTATAAATATGGTCAAGAATCTAAAGAAAAACACAAACATAAGGACAGAAACGGTGAATTTTTTTAACTAAGTAAAATTTCTTGAGTTCAAATATGCAAAATATAAAATGAAAAATTCACTGTGGGTTTAACAGCAGATTAAGCACTGCCCAGAAAAGGGGGGGGGGGGGGGGGTGTCAAGGCTTTAAAACATACAATATTAACTCTCAGAGGTGAAAAACAAATAATTTGTAAAACAAAAGATAGTAAGCCAAAGTGACCTCTGCAGTCAGCATTAATATCAAGCAATGTAACATACATGCCATTAGGGTCTCAGAATGTGGCAGAGAAGGGGGACAAAAATAATTTCCAAACAACGACCAAATTTCATGAAATCAATAAACCTACAATCTAAAGAGTTCAGTGGTGGCATGTGCCTGCAGTCCCAGCTACTCAGGAGGCTAAGGCAAAAGAATCACTTGAACCCAGGAGGCACAGGTTGCAGTGAGCTGAGATTGCACCACTGCACTACAGCATGGGTGACAGGGCAAGACTCCATCTCAAAAAAAGAAAAAAGAAAAGAAAAACCTCTCACCGAAATACATTAAAATAAAATTTGTAAAAGCCAGTGCTAAAAAGGAAAATCTTAAAAGTGGGCAGAGAAAAAAAGATATATTACACAAGAAAAAAAACAAGATATTAACTACAGACTTCTCATCTGAAATATGCAGGCCAAAAACAATGGAAAAATATGCTAAAATAACAAAATAATACCCAAATCTAGAATTTTAGGTCAAAGACAAATATCCTTCAAAAATTAAGGTAAAATATAGTAATTTTTAGATGAACAGAAGCCAACAGACCTGCACTGAAATAAATGTAACCAGAATAATTTTTTTTTTAATTCTTCAGGTGTAAGGAAAATGACACAAGATGGAAACCTAATCTACACAAAAGAAGAACTAGTACCAGGAATAGGTAATATATAAATAAATATAAAATATTTGTTTTCTCATCTTTCAATTTCTTTAAAGGCTTACTAACTGTTTATAGCAAAAAATAAAAATGCTTTGTGGACCACAGGTCAGATATAGAAAGAAAAAAATAATAAAACAACAATAGCACAAAGGCCAGAAGGAGAAAATGGGAGGTTTTCACATTATAAATAAAGAAATTTAATATTATTTGAGCTGTGGTAAGTTAAAGATGCACATTATAAATCCTTGATCAATCTCTAAAAAGTAAAACAAAGATGTATATGTAATAAGCCAATTATTGACTAAAATGATACATGGAACCATAAAAAATACTCAAAATAATCCAAAGTAGGTTTAAAAAAAAAAAAAAGGCAGAGGATGAAAGGAACGAAGAACAGAGGAGATCAACAGGGAGGAAAAAAACAAAACAAAAACAAGATAGTGTACAATGGGGAGGAAAAAATAAAACAAAAACAAGATAGTGTACTTAAACCCAAGTACATCAAAATAATTATATTAAATAATTCTTGGGCCAGGTGCAGTGGCTCACGTCTGTAATCCCAGCACTTTGGTAGGCCAAGGTGGGTGGATCACAAGGTCAAGAGATCAAGACCATCCTGGCCAACATGGTGAAACCCAGTGTCTACTAAAAATACAAAAAATTAGCCAGGCATGGTGGCATGTGCCTGTAGTCCCAGCTACTCAGGAGGCTGATGCAGGAGATCGCTTGAACCCAGGAGGTGGAGGTTGCAGTGAGCCAAGATTGTGCCACTGTACTCCAGACTGGCAACAGAGAGAGACTGTCTAAAAAAATAAAAATAAAAAACAAACAAAAATTCTCTTAAGTATTATAATTAGAAGGCAGAGATTCTCATCATGGATCTTTTTTTTTTTTAAAGTAAGGCCCAGCTACATGTTACCTATAAAAAATGTACCTTACATAAAAGACATACTTGGGTTAAAAATAAAATGATAGAAAAAAATACTGTGCAAATTATGAGAGCTGAAGTGGCAACATTAATACCAAAGTTATTACCAAGAGAATTATTATTACTAGGAATAATGAAAAATGTAATGATAAAAATATGAATTCTTCAAGAAAACATAAAAAATCTCAAATGTCCAGGCACCTAATAGAGCTTCAAAATTAAAAAAAGGAAAAAAATCTGAAAAGGAAAAACAGAAATCCAAAATTATAATTGGAGGTTTCAATAGGCCTCTTCTCAGCAACAGAACAAGTAGACGTAAAATTAATAAGGATATAGAAAACATGAACACTACCAGCCAACATAACCAAATTGACATTTATAAAACATTTTACCAATAGCAGCAAAATAATTTTTTTTCAAATGCACATGAACATTCACCAAGAAAAACCATATGCTAGTCCATAAACTTGTGTTCAAGGAGAAATCTGTAGCTCTAAATATTCATATTCGAAAGGCATAAAATCCACCATGAGCAACATGACAAAACTCTGTCTCTACTAAAAAAAATACCCAAAAAAAATCAGCCAGGTGTGGTGACACATGCCTGTAGTTCCGGCTACTCAGGTGACTGAGGTGAGAGGATCACTTGAGCATGGGACATTGAGGTTGCTCCACTGCACACAGGCCTGCGTGACAGAGTGACACTCTTGTCTCAAAAAATAATAATAATAGAACGGCATAAAATCAGTGGTCTAAGCAGAAGCTATAAAAGAATAAACCAAAAGTAAATAGAAGGAAACGATGTAGAACAGAGAAGAAATATTAATAGTTAAGATATAAAACAAATTTGGCAATACAGAAAAAAATCAAAACAAAAAGCTGGTTCTTTAAAAAGATTAGTAAAATTAAAAAATTCTCATTAGACTAATCAAGAGGGAAAGAACAGACACACTACCAATATCAGGAACAAAAGGGAAGGCATTACCACACATTCTAAAAACATTAAAAAAGATAAGGGAAGTATTACAGACAACTTTTGTGCCATTAAATAAAACTTAGGTTAAATGAACAAAATTCCCTGTAAGAATTACCAAATTAACAAAGAAACAGACTCTATATCTATTAAAGACATGGAATTCATGGTTTCAAACCTATCCACAAGAAAATTTCCAAGGCAATATAGCTTCCCTGGTGAATTCTATTAAACATGTAAGGAAAAAACTATCACTAGTCCTGCACAAACTTTCAGAAAACAAAGGAGGGACTATTTCCCAAACTATTTTATGAGACCAACATTACCCACGATACCAACACCAAATGAGATAAGAAATATACATGCCAATATCCTTCATAAACACAGATGAAAAAACCATTAACAAAATATTCTCAAATCAAATCTAACAACACATAATAATAATAATAATAATACACTATGAGCTAACATAAGGTTTGTCGTAGAATTCAAGCTTAATTGAACATTTAGAAACCCATCAATGCAATTCACCATATTAAAAGAACAAAAATCTATGATAATTTCAATAGATGCAGAAAAAAACATTTAACAAAATTCAACACCCACCTTCATGGGTTTTTTTTTCGTTGTTGTTGTTTTGGTTTTTTATTTTTGTTTTTTCAAGACAGTCTCACTCTGTCACCCAGGCTGGAGTACAGTGACACAATACCTGCTCACTGCAACCTTTGCCTCCTGGGTTCAAGAGATTCTCGTACTTCGGCCTCCTGAGTAGCTGGGATTATAAGTGTGTGCCACCACACCAGGCTAATTTTTTTGTACTTTTAGTAGAGATGGGGTGTCACCACATTGGCCAGGCTGGTCTTGAACTGACTTCAAGTGATCAGCCCAAACCTCCCAAATTGCTGGGATTCCAGGTGTGAGCCCAGCCACTTTCACAGTATTTTAACAACTAAGAATTAAAGAGAACTTTCCCAACCTGCATCTGATATAGCCTTAGGGATATCGGAAAATTCAAAGCAAATGTCAACAATGATAAGAGTGAATACTTTCTGCCTAAGAATAGGAACAAAGCAAGCATGTACACTCTTACTACTTCCATTCAATATTGCCCTGTAGGTCCTGATCAGTGCAAGCAAGCAAGAAATAGTAGTAAAATACAAATTGTAAAGAAAAGTATAAATCCATCTATATTTGCAGATTACTCACGTATATTTTTAAAAATCCAAGGATTTACAAAAAAGCTGCTACAACTAACAAAGCTTAGGAAAGTTGCAATATACTGCAACTTATCCAAAATCAATATACAAAAGTTAATGGCATTTACAGTAAACTTGTCAAAAAATACTCTCAAATGGCCAGGTGCAGTGGCTCACATCTGTAATCCCAGGACTTTGGGAAGCCAAGGTGGACAGATCACTTGAGGTCAGGATCTCGAGACCAAATTGGCCAACATGGTGAAACCTGTCTCTACTAAAACTATCTATAAAGAAATTAACCAAGGATGGTGGCACACACCTGTAATCCCAGCTACTGGGATTCTTCTGGCTAAGGCAGGGGAATTGCCTGAACTGGAGAGGCGGAGGTTGCAGTCAGCTGAGATGGCACCACTGCACTCCAGCCTGAATGACAGAATGAGACTCTCTCTCCAAAGGGGTTGAGGGCAATACTCTAAAATGATACCCATTAAAACAGCATTAAAAAATACGACCTACTTAGGAATATATCTGATAAAAATGTTCCAGATACATATACTAAGAACTACAGAACAATGTTGAGAGAAATTAAATATCTAGAGCAGGCATCCCCAAACTTTTTACACAGGGGGCCAGTTCACTGTCCCTCAGACCATTGGAGGGCCACCACATACTGTGTTCCTCTCACTGACCACCAATGAAAGAGGTGCCCCTTCCTGAAGTGCAGCGAAGGGGGGCCGGATAAATGGCCTCAGGGGGCCGCATGCAGCCCACAGGCCGTAGTTTGGGGACGCCAGATCTAGCGAAATGAAGAGCTAGACCATGTTCATGAACTGAAAGATTTAAAATTGTTAAAATGTCAATTTTCCCCAATTTGATCTACAGATCCAATACAATCACAAACCAATACCTACAGAAAAAAAAATTTTAACTGACAGGCTGATCCTAAAACTTATATTTAAATGCAAACGCCCAGAAGAATCAAAACAATTTTTTAAAAGAACAAAGTCAGAGAATTTACCCTAACTAATTTCAAGACATATCATAAAATTTCAGTAATCATCATAGTGTAGTACTAGCATAATAGACATGTAGATCAAAGGAACAGAAAGTAGAAAAAAAACAATACACAAACATACATTCAATTAATCTTTAACAAAGATTCCAAGGTCACTCAATATGAAAAGTCTTCAACAAATGATGCTTAAATAATTTGCTATAAACATGCAACACAAAATCAGAACTTCAATCCTTACCTCACACCATATAAACTGCAAGCCTAAACCTAATAAACTAATGCTGTAAAACTTCTGGAAGAGGCCGGGCGCGGTGGCTCAAGCCTGTAATCCCAGCACTTTGGGAGGCCGAGGCGGGTGGATCACGAGGTCGAGAGATCGAGACCAACCATGGTCAACATGGTGAAACCCCGTCTCTACTAAAAATACAAAAGATTAGCTGGGCATAGTGGCGTGTGCCTGTAATCCCAGCTACTCAGGAGGCTGAGGCAGGAGAATTGCCTGAACCCAGGAGGCGGAGGTTGCGGTGAGCCGAGATCGCGCCATTGCACTCCAGCCTGGGTAACAAGAGCGAAACTCCGTCTCAAAAAAAAAAAAAAAAAAAAAAAAAAAAAAAAAAAACTTCTGGAAGAAATCAAAAGAGAAAAACTCTCCTACTCTGGGATGGCAAAGGTGTCTTAGGACATGAAAAGTACAGACTATTTTTTAAAAAGTAATATTGGACTTAATCAAAATATAAAACTTTTGTTCTTCAAAGAACACAGGTGAGAATATGAAAAGGCACACCACAAATTAGGAGACTATATTTGTAATACATCTATCTGCCAATAAACCTGTATCTAGGATATTCGAAGAATTCTTACAATTTAATAATAAAACAACCTAATTTCTAAATTGGGCAAAAGATGTAAAGAGACATTTCCCAAAAGATATATTAATGACTTCATATGCACATGAAATGTTAAACTTCATTATCAAAGAATTACAAACTGAAATCAGTTACTACATACTACGCATCCCTAATTCAAAAATCTAAAATGTTCCAAAATCAAAACTTTTTGCATGCCAACATGATGCTCAAAAGAAATGCTCACTGGACCATTCCAAATTTTAGATTTTCAGACTAGGGATCCTCAACCGGTACAATGCAAATATGCCCAAATCTGAAAAAAATCCAAAATCCAAAACACTTCTGGTTCCAAGCATTTTGGATAAAGGATATGCAATCTGTACTACACACCACTAGGATGGCTGAAATTTTTAAAAATTCATCATATTACATGTGCAAAAATGCAGAACAATCAGAACTCCTACATAACTGGTGGGATATTAAACGATACAAACATTTTTTTGCAAGTTTGACAGTACTTTATAAAGTGAAACTCCTAGTTATTTACAGAAATAAAAACATATGTCCCACACAAAAAGCAGTACATTAATTTTCACAGCCAACAACAAATGTATGGATAAGCAAATTGTAGCGTATCTGAAAAAGAGACTACTATTTAGCCAAAAAAAAAAAAAAACCTACTTAAGCAATAATATGAAACCAGAAATAAGAACTACTTACTGCATGATTCCATTTATTAAAAATTCTAGAAAGGGACCAGGCATGGTGGGTCACACCTGTAATCCCAGCACTTTGGGAGGCTGGGGTGGGCAAATCACCAGGTCAAGAGATTGAGACCATCCTGGCCAACATGGTGAAACTCCATCTCTACTAAAAATGCAAAAATTACCTGAGTGTGATGGCATATACCTGTAGTCCCAGCTACTCAGGAGGCTGAGGCAGGAGAATCACCTGAACCCTGGAGGTGGAGGTTGCAGGGAGCTGAGATCGCGCCACTGCACTCCAGCCTGGCGAAAGGGCAAGACTTTGTCTCTAAGGAAAAAAAAAAGTTCTAGAAAGAGCAAAATGATTCTATAGTAACAGCAAATTAGTAGTTGACTGGAGGGGAGGAAGGTTGAGGGGCAAAGAGAAGACCATGACTGCAAAAGGACATGTATGAACTTTTCACATCACAGAAATGGTCTCTACTTTGATTTCAGTGGCTTCACAGATGTATACCTTTGTCAAAACTCTGAAACTGTACACTTAAAGTAGGTATATTTTGTTGAATGTAAATTATACCCCAATAAATCTAATAAAAAATGTATGTATTAATGGAAGAATCCATGCAAACAATCTTTCAAAGGAAACAAATTAATAAAACTAAAGTATCATCTTGTACATCTCCTACGTTAAGTGTAAATCTTTTAGAAAGTATACACAGTATTCTCAAATAAATTATTTTAATGTCTAACTATATCAGGACACTGGTTAAATGATTTATATTTATTAACCTTAACTGAAAGAGAATTCCTGTGAAATTTCTGGGAACTGAACTTATGAATTAAGTTCATTTGTGGCATTAAGATTGTTTGTTTTCCAGCTGCAGTAACAGACTATAAACAGAAATGCATTATTAGGCCGGGCGCAGTGGCTCAAGCCTGTAATCCCAGCACTTTGGGAGGTCGACGCGGGTGGATCACAAGGTCAAGAGATCGAGACCATCCTGGTCAACATGGTGAAACCTCGTCTCTACTAAAAATACATAAAATTAGCTGGGCATGGCAGCGTGTTCCTGTAATCCCAGCTACTCAGGAGGCTGAGGCAGGAGAATTGCCTGAACCCAGGAGGCGGAGGTTGCAGTGAGCCGAGATCACGCCATTGCACTCCAGCCTGGGTAACAAGAGCGAAACTCCATCTCAAAAAAAAAAAAAAAAAAAAAAAAAAAGAAAGAAATGTGTATTAATTTCTTCTGTGTAGCAGGCATTGTCTACACAAACATGAATGGCTCCTTCCTTGGCAGTAACATACAATTTACACTGCTGTGGATACATGGATCCCAACATGCCCACTTAAAAGAACTACATTTCCCAGCCTCCCTGAAGCTAAGTAAGGCCTTGTAAGTTCAGTATCACCAGAAATGTTGTAGGGAACTTCCCAGAGGTTTCCTTAAAGGACGGTGTGTCCTTCTCACATTTCCACCTCCTTCTAACCTAGAATGCAACCTTGGTGACTAAAGTCTAAACAGCCATCTTGAACTATATGTTACTAATGGCAAAAACTAAGAACAGTGTAGTAACAAGACAGAAAGAACCCAGGTCCCTTGATAAACAAATCAGTTTCCAAATGATTCCTCAATTTGGAACAGTCTAAGAGAAAAAAAAATCTATTTCCCTATCTCTGGGAAGAAATTTTAGGCTGTATTACTACTCCATTAATCTCTGATGAAACTTTAAAAAAATGTAAACTGTATTATCACTCCATTAATCTCAGGCAAATCTATATGCTCCAGTGATTTCTACCTTAGCACTTGTACTAAATTATATGGTCTACATTGTTAATTTTTAAAAGGCTCAGAAAAGAAAGAAACCAATAATGTTTGGAATAGCTAGGAGGAACTTCATTAAAGTCCTAAAAGAATTTAGACAGGAGAAGAAAGAAAAACATAAAGTACAAATGTATTACTGGTTAAAAGTTCAGGCTCTGAATCAAGAGCTTCAGCTCCTGTGTGACCTTGGACAAGCTACTTAAATTTCTTGCTTCTGTTTTCTTATCTGAAAAATGAGAATAATAGAATCTACCTCAAAAGGACGTTGTGAGCATGAGGAAATTCATGTAGCTGGCTGTTAAGCAGTGCCAGGCCTGCAGTAAGCACTCTTTACAAACAGCAAAAGCTTTTGAGGTGAGAACATGTAAACGTCTGACTTGAAACAGATTCCTTTTAGTGATTGGTTGGAATTTTTTTTTAATTTTCCTGAGACGGAGTCTCACCCTTGTTGCTCAGGCTGGAGTGCAATGGTGCAATCTCAGCTCACCACAACCTCCGCCTCCTGGGTTCAAGTGATTCTCCTGCCTCAGCCTCCCAAGTAGCTGAGATTACAGGCGTGTGCCACCATCCCCAGCTAACTGTTGTATCTTTAGTAGAGATGGGGTTTCACCATGTTGGCCAGGCTGGTCTCGAACTCCTGACCTTAGGTGATCCACCCGCCTGGACCTTCCAAAGTGCTGGGATTGCAGGGTTGAGCCATCATGCCCAGTGGGAAGTTTTATTATAAAAAGAAAAAGAACAGCCGGGCATAATTAGCTTGCACCTGTAATCCCAGCACTTTGGGAGGCTGACGCAGGCGGATCAACTGAGGTTAGGAGTTAGAGACCAGCCTGGCCAATATGGTGAAACGCTCTCCCTACTAAAGGTACAAAAATTAGCCTGGCGTGGTGGCACATGTATGTAGTCCCAGCTACTCAGGAGGCTGAGGTGGGAGAATCACTTGAACTCAGGAGGCAGAGGTTACAGTGAGCAAGATCACGCCACTGCACTCCAGCCTGGGTGACAAAGTGAGACTGTCTCGGAAAAAAAAACAAAAAAAAAGTAAAAGAAAACAAAAGGCTTTTTAGAGATTAAACACTTGAAAAATAAACTCACAGAAGAAATCTGGATACTCATATATATGAAAAGATACTCATGATCTCACTAGAAATCCAAAAATTGGAAATTAAAATACTGAGAGTTTCAGGCAAAAGTTAAAATGAGTAAGTTCCATTACAGGCAGCAACAGAAAAGCAGGCATTATATACTGCCCATAGAAAGGTAAACTGAAACATCTTTTTAAACTGTTTATGGCTATACCTTTCCAATTTTAATACATAACTGTACTACACAGCAAAACAACTGAAAGAATCTTAATATTTCTCAGTTGATGGTTCAACAAACAATAGTACATCCATCTTATAAAACAGGATACAACTCTTCAAAAATATAACAAAAATGGCAGCAACAGAAAAGCAGGCATTATATACTGCCCATAGAAACGTAAACTGAAACATCTTTTTAAACTGTTTATGGCTATATCTTTCCAATTTTAATACATAACTGTACTACACAGCAAAACAACTGAAAGAATCTTAATATTTCTCAGTTGATGGTTCAACAAACAATAGTACATCCATCTTATAAAACAGGATACAACTCTTCAGGAATATAACAAAAATGAGTAAACTATATCTGAATTTACTGACATGAAAATATTTTAAGACAATGTTAAACGGAAAAAGCATGTTGCAGGAAAAGGTGAAGAATTATTTCTTATCTGTAATTTTTAATAAACTGTAATATAAGAGAACTACAAGTGCAGAATTGTTGGAATATAACATTAAAGGCAGGGTGCGAAAGAATGTATGATGCAATTTATTAAAAGTCCAAAAACAGAAAACTATACTTACAAATAAACATGTTATTGAAACTTTAAAAATGAAAGAATAATACACATGAAATTCAAGTAAGAGTTACTTCCAAAGGAAGAGAAAAAGAGAATGGGAGAGGAGGAGCACAGGAAGGACTCCTTAAACGGTGAAATGTTCTTTTTCTTAAACTGGGTATACATAGGTACATGGGTGTTCACTATCTCATGATTCTACCTTCCATGTGATTTACATATGCTCTTTTCATCTATTCAATATCTAATAAAACAGTTTTGAAACAAGAAAAAGCAAGAAAGAAAAACCTGAAATGATACAAATTAAACCTCTGGAAGTTACCTTCCTGAAGGTGAGGGGAGGGATCCTTCATGTTTTATGTTAGACATTTCCATATTGTTTGAATCTGACACTAATTATGTAAAATTATATTAAAATTTTTAGAAGAAATTACTTTTCCACTAAAATTGTAATTATGAAAATTGTAATCACATGGGAAATATGTCAGTGAGTACAGCTGAGTAAAGAATTCTATTTACACTGTGATTACATCTATGTACAAAAATGTGCACATTAACAAGAACAGAAGAAGAATTGGGGTAAATCTGATCTAATGGAGCAGCTGGAACATGGGTAAATTTTTTTACAGTTTTCATTTCTTGGAAGTTGTATTTCTTGGAAATATTTTGTATTTCATTAGTACTACCTCACTTGGAAAGAAATTAAAGAAAAATGACAACTGCAGGAAAGCCAACTCTTTACCTTCAGGGTAGCCAAGTAAAAAGCCTCCCCACATGGAAGGCTGAATTAATTTACAGCCAATCTACAATGTATACTGCATGCCGTGCCAATAAGTGCACTGAGAACAACTGGAAAGGGTCCCCACCACACCAAGGAGATTACATCAAAAGGTTCTGAAGCGCATATGTCCATTTTAGCGCTTAACTGAGCACCGATAATGCAGATGAAAGTCCAACGGTCGAGGTGGCACTCCTCAACACAGGCTGCCAGGAATGTGCTGAAAAAAGGAAAAGGGAGTAGGGAGAGAGGCAGGGAACAAGGAAGGAAAAACTTCTCCAACACGTGGGGCAAAAATACAACACGGCATAAAAATTACACTCTCAATAACAAAAAAAATCGTACACTCAGAAAGCTAAGTGCCAAGGAAACAAAGACTAAAATGATAGGAACAAAAATTTCAAAAAAACGAAAATCAAAATAAGGAATAGGTACCAATAAGAAACACTGGTTTGTGGTCTCTACAAACGGCCCCTCTATTCTATCCACTTGTTCCCCAAATCTGGCCATCTCCACTAAGTGGCCATCTTCACTCCACATGAAGGAAAACAGGGGAATGTCTATTTCACCCTCTTACTAAAAATATCACTGATTTGAAATATAAACAAAACCTTCATGTAAAAAAAATAAAAAAGAATATCCCAAAGCAGATGTGCAGAGGAAAAATGCTTTCTGAGCTTTTCACTATTAAAAATAGAGGCTGTAGATAACAAAGGCTGATGATATAGAGCCAACTGCTGTTAGGCTACCCTTCCCCTGCCCACCTTTTCTTTCTTCCTATTAGGACTTTTCCATGCCTATTTCTAATAACCAAAATTCCATGAATCTTCCCTGCCAAACCAGTCTGATTCACACCTCCAATCACGACCATCTCCACCCACTACTTGCCAAAGGTCCCATTCTACCCACCTTACCAGACTTGCCGTCTCTCTTCTTCCCCATCTTTTTTCTCTGCCCTTCCCTTCCCTTATAAAACTTACTGACTCAAATCTTTTCTGGAGGCCAGGCATGGTGGCTCACATCTGTAATCCCCGCACTCTGGGAGGCCAAGGTGGGCGGATTAACTTGAGGTCAGGAGTTCAAGACCAGCCTGGGAAACACAGTGAAACCCCGTGTCTCTACAAAAATTAGCCAGGCATGGTGGTGAGTGCCTGTAGTGCCAGCTACTCGGGAGGCTGAGGCAGGAATGGAGCTTGAACCCAGGAGGTGGAGGCCTGTAGTGAGCCGAGATTGTGACACTGCACTCCAGCCTGGGCAACAGAGAGAGACTCCGTCTCCAAAAAAAAAAAAAAAAAAGAAAAACTTTCTGGAAAGAGGAAGATTATAAATGCTAATGTTTGTTTTCACTTTCTTTTCACTACTCCCTGCTTTAAAATTTTGATTTCTATAGAGTTTAACAGCAAAAACCCAGGCTCAGTGAATACTTTCCTATATACACACTTGTGATCAAAGCATAAGTCTCCTGCTTAACAACTTCAGCTTATAGATGCTGCCAACTGTTCTTCCCAGTTTTGCATACCCGAGAATCCAAATGCCATAAAATCAAGAACATCTGTTTATCATTTGATTCCTGTTCTATGGCATATTTATAATTGATCACCAAGGCCTGTCAACTCTACCTCCAAAGTAATACTTCGATTCATTTCCTTCTCTTCATTCCTACTGGTCCTGCATTATTTCTCACACCTAGACTGTTCGAAGAGCTTTCTTCCTGCCTTTGGTTTTTCCCCTATGACAATCCATACTCCACAGGGCCCACATGGGTTTTTCTCTCTAAAACATAAATCTGTATCATGCCATTAGCCTCTTTAACACACTTCAGGCATTTCTCTGTGCATACAGAATTAACTCCCAACTCTTTCATATCCTTCAATCTAACATCGATCATCACATTATCTCCTATCTATTAAAAAACAGGCATTAAGGCCGGGTGCGGTGGCTTGTATCTGTAATCCCAGCCCCCGAGAAGTCTAGATGAGTGGATCATGAGGTCAGTTGCCAGTAACTCGCAAGAAGCCTCGCCAACACGGTGAAACCCCAACTCCACTAAAAATACAAAAAAATTAGCCAGGAGTGGTGGCACATGCCTGTCATCCCAGCTACTCTGGAGGCTGAGGCAGAAGAATCGCTTGAACCCAGGAGGCAGAGGTTGTAGTGAGTGGAGATCATGCTATTGAACTCCAGCCTGGGCGACAGAGCAAGACTCCATCTCAAATTAAATAAAAGAGAATATTTACAATGATGTCTACAAATGTTACATGATCTATTATTGTATTATTTACATAATTATTTATATAACTAAAAAATTTATTCATCACCATCACACAATATTATCACCAAACTCAAGCTTCTACAAAATGGCTAGAGTTATGTCCATATAACATATTAAAATTAGACCACGTTGTTTAACGTATTTCTATTTTCAATTCCAAAATCAAAATATAAGGTAGATTAAAAGGAATCTAAATCAATAGATATTTTCTAAACTGGGTGCTAACATATATAACTAAATTTCTCGCAGCTTTCTGGAAATTGTTAAAGTCAGCTCTGTGGGTTCTTAACAGCATATCACACCTACCATATGAGAAAGTTTGGCAACAAAATCAAAGTTACTTTAGAAGATAAACGCCTACCTTAGTGAGTCCCACTTGTTTTTCCATCTGGAATATTCCTTGAGTTTACCATGTAAACCACTAACACAAGCTATTCATCTTAACATTCATTAGAAAAGTTTCCTAAGAATAGGTAATTCTTCTACTTCAAATCAAATGTATACAATTTACTAAAGCCAGTTTATTAGTTTATATATACCAAACTATGGGTTCTCATGAAAATCATTCCACTGTTTAATTAAATGTTATAAGATCTTGCAGATTCAAGAATAGCACCATCTGTCTGGGTTGCAAAGCTCAGTTTCACAACCTTATCACCAAATAGCAACAAAATATCATTTTCAGACATATATCTCTCTCAAGTAATTTATAGACAACTAATGAATGTAGTCTATTTGGGATCATGAAACCTCATTCAATCTCTGCAGTTAATTACACTTTGTAGGTAAAGTGACATACTTTGAAAACTGTGTTTTTAGTAACTTAAATGTTAGTTAAGAACTTGTATCTCAGGAGGCAAATATTTGTGCTCTTTAGTTGCTAAGAAGAAGATTCATGCTCTGATACAAATTCTAAATGCTAAACGGCTCAGGTGTCACATAAATCTGAAAATTTTTAAAGTACCTTTTCTTATTTGTTTAGAATATCTATTACGTAGCTAAATTTTCCTAAAGTATCTATAGCTCTAGGATTACATCACAACACTTTGACAGGATTTCCATTCTCTTTTACTATGTAAACAAAACTAAAAGAATTAAAGTTAAACTAACTATGTAATCTGAAGACCAAAGAAAGTAAAACTAAGAAAATGTCTAAAAATCTCAATATATTTCTAAATTGAAAAACATAAAATAATACTTGCCACTGCAACTTGTAATCTAAACAACTAGTAGAGGCATCCCTACTACAGGTAAAGGGTCCTCCCGCACCTCCTCCCCCACTAACTATTCAGGCAGACTACCATAAAGTATAATTCTAAATTCTACTGTGCTAATCTCCAACTGTGGAAGAAATTACTGAGAGAACGAACATGTGTGGGCTAGCTACTAGCTAGCTTACTAGGCAGTCTCCAATGAATAAAGCAACATCAAGTGGTCAAAGGTAAGAAGTTGGATATCAAACAACCAAACTTCAGTTTAAACTTTAAGAGATTATCAACAGGATACATGTATTTATTTATCCCAAGGCTCTAAAATGAGCCTCAATTTGATATCTGACTCTTGCTAGACAGAGAGAAGACACAGCAGAGAATAGACACAAATTCTACTCTACCTAGGATAATTTCCCTTGATCCTCAGAAAGCAAAAATGCCACTACCACTTAATTGGTCCCAATTGCCTGTCTTGCCAATCAATGGACTCCTAAACCCAACTGCACTGAAGCTGTATGAAAAAAAAAAGTACACTGAACCACGAGACTCAGAACCTGAGAAGGCAAAGGTTTAAGCAAGGCTAGAATTCCTGGCATACATCCACAACATATGTACGCCAATATACCCAAAATGGAGCTCTTCCCTGGGCTTTTACTCATTATCAGCAGGCTCCCCATCAGAAGGGTACTAAAGTGTTAACTCTCAGACAGCAGTTTAGAGCAAGAAGCAGAACTAAAATAATAAATTGCAAAGAGAGAAGACACTGACTCTGAGTAAAGAGGCAAACTTTGAAAAAAGATTTTCTCTAAAACCAATTCCAAAGGAAAAGGATCAAAAAATATTATAAACAATGGCAACTTTATTTGATCCATTTCAAGGGGGCTTACTTTGAACAATAATTCTCATTTCAGCAGATACATGTCAGTTCTGATATGTCTAGTTCAAAATCAGTTTTATACTTGTGAAGTTGTAAAACTCTTTAAAAAACAACCTTAAAAGAAAGGTCACTAAAAATAAAGTGACTGCTTCAATCAACCAACAAAATGGAAAATTTCTTGCTAAAATTTTTAAAAATTGATTTTGTTTATTCAGGCTCAAGCTCACTACTTTTAATCCTTGAACTCAAAAAGCACTCAAACTACAAGACTGAGATTGTTTCCCACTTCCTTCACACTTAACTCCTTTCTTAGATCATCACATCTTGTATTTCTAAGAGGTGTCTTAATCTTTTCTAGTACTAACATGATTAGCTGGGTTTTTGATAACCATCCTCCAGCCAGGCTTGGTTTATCAACTTTTCTTGTTATCTGCCATCTTTCCTTCTGTCTTTCCACTACTGTTGCTTCAAAGTCTACGAACACAGATCTACTTTTCAGGCTCTTAACCTCCCCTTTATTCTCCTACTCCTGTTTGCTTCACAATCACCTTTCTGAATCAAACTTAAAAGTAAGCTGCACACAAAGCTGCACACCTACTCCAGAGGCTGCAAGACGATTACTCCAGTCTGAAGTTCCACTCCAGCCTCAGCAACACAGCAAGACCCCACTGCCCATCCAACCCCCATCTCTAGATAGATTAAACACAGACAGACAGACAGCTAGATAGACAGAAGATAGACAGAACTGGAAAGTATCTTTACTGGCCTATCTTGCTATTCATTCATTCCTCAACCCACTTATCCGAGATTCTACCCTCAACAGTCAAATGTAATTATTTGAACTACCAAGATGTCCACATAGCAAACCTCTCCCTCTTTCACTCCTTACACCTCTCCCCTTCAAGGTTCACCACAACTGTCTTTGAAAATCATGATTATTTCTTTACTTTTATGTCAGAGAAAGCAAATTATACTGTCTATTAAAAGCACATATAACCTATACCTTAACAACTTAAAAGTCTAGGCTTCATGTGAAATAATCCTGAACCAAAATCTAATTTGTTTTCCAAGCACAGAATTTAAACTACGAAGGGTTACACAGTTAAACAATTCTAATTTGTCTGTGTAAGAGAGCAGTCCTAGAAAGGCTTTTAAACACATTATTAAATATAATACCATTCAACACACTTGTTTTTCCTCAATTCACTTCTCATAATAGTTTCTATATCATCTTGGATTATCTCCCATTTTACTTTCATATCCCATCTGCTCATTTAAGATTCACGTCTGTCCAGTTTCTGAAATATTTGTCACTTTAGTCATTAGCATTTTGCGTAATATAGCACTTTAAGTTCAGAGCTGAATTATTTTAGAAAACTGAAAATTATTTTAACATCATTTCTTAATCTAAATTGGCCTGCCCACACTTCAAATTTTCCACCTAATAAAAATACAATTTCAATAAGTCTTTGTACTATTTTTAAAGAGGAAGCCAAGAACGAGGACCATAAGCTAGAAGTGTTCTCCTACATACCACCTCAGTAAAGATCCTCGAGAATAAAGACTAAGAATTGTCAATTAAGCTTCCAAAGAATGCCGTCTCCCTTCTTCTCTAGCAAGCCACATCCATCCATTCCTTCAACATCCAGTATTCAAACTCCCCTTTTGGGTTTCTCTAGCTACAAGGTATTATCAGATATTATGTGGTCCATGTCGCTCTCCCTCTGCAGAAATTAAAGAGTACATGCAGATCTTTTTTCCACATATCGGACTCTTAGCCCATTTGTTAAAAGCTAGATTTTAATAATTTCTGATGTACATTATTCCAAAATACATGTCTCAAATTTCTCAAATATAGCATACAAAACATTAACATTTGTAAGTATTTGTTTACTGGCTACCCCATCCAATCTCAGCCCTAATTCCCTTTTCATCTCATTGGATCTCAGAACTCCTCATTCAGCAAACATAACAGCCAGCAGAAAGCCTGTCCCCAGGGCTGAGTAAAGGAGGAGAGGAAAGAGAAGGGAAGTGCTAAAAAGGCAAAGAAATACAAAATCTTTTCCTGATGACATCACAGAACCTGCCACTAATCCTCAACATTTTGATAAAATGGTATTATTAGCATTATTATTATTATTATTTAATAAAATGCTATTAGCAAAGAGAAAGCAGCAGTGGGTCCCTGCAAGCAGGGAAAGGAAAACCTGCCTTCAAAACTGCTGCTCTTCCCACAGGCAGCCATCCTCACCTCTCCACACTCTCTTCAAGCCTCTCTCACATAGCAATCCTCTCCTTGGCCTAGAAGAGGGGCTACAGCTCCCACTGCCTGCAGCATAGAAGTGTCTGCTCTGACTGACAGGACTTAAGTCAGAGAAAAGGTGCTCTTGATATTCTACACAGGAACACTAAGTTTAAATTCATTCCCATAAAAATGCTGCCATAAATAGCATTTGAGTTTTATAACACACCTAATTAAGTACAATACAAGGTAAATAGGCTAACCATCATTTGTAGCAACAGAAGGGAGGATTTTTTTGTGAAAACCAACTTACAAATTAACTTTTTCTAACATTTTAGAACACAAGAGACCACCTACATGTAAAATTCTAAACCTCTAGATACAACTTAAGACACTATTCATATCCAACATGACTAACACAAATGCTACAGATTTGTGGGAGGGCTTTCCTTCCTTCAACAAGGCTAAACAATATTTTTAGATACTGCCACATTATTAAACAGAAAATAGAAATTAGCCAGTAGCTGAGTTCTCTCTGTTCAAAACACAGTAAGGGTTGTGACATGCGTGTCAAACTAAAACATGATTTAGTCTTTAAGAAGAAAAATATATTTATTAAGTACTATTTCTGACATTCCCTGAGACAAATCTCAAAATGTTAATAGAACTGCTATTTAAAGTTCAAAGAGCACTCCAGAGCTGCCAAGGAATTAATAGCTTAAACTACCAAATAAGAACCACAGTTCAATTCCCAATCTCAGCCAGCTATAGCTCAGAGCTGGTACAGCAAAATCACCCAGGGCACGAAAGGCACACCATGCAACTGTGAATCATATACAGTTGTAATGAAAAGCTGCTAACATCTAAAGATGAATTTCAAGTTTTTCTTCTCAATCTTGGCTTATCTATGAGGAAAGACACGAGAACAATTTAATCCTCTCCTCCCCAGAAAAAAATACAAACACAACATAAATGCTATACTTAAAACGAGTCATTTTACCATTCCGACTTCCTGGTTAACTGTCTTGGGCTACCCTATAACTTTAGTTGTAATTTACTAAAGGTTTCTTTCCATTAAAGAACATTATTTAGTCATCCAAAGCCCTTTGCTTAAATGGTACTCAAAATGATTTTTCACATCTCCTGCCCTCCAAATTTCCACCAAGTTTACAGGAGAAACTGAGGCACAGAACTATTATGTGACCAAGCTGATGTGGTGAGTCACTAGTAAAAATGCTGAATACAACTCACATTTCCCTATTACCAGTTCATTTCTCACTTTACTGGACTCATAGAAAATCAGCTTTTGAACACTGAACAAAAGCCCTCCTATACAGCTTAAAGAATGAAAGTAAAGGAATTCTGGATCAAGCCCCCAAACAAAATCCCCAGAAGGCTCAAAAATCTATAGGTTGCCTACTATGCTACAGAAAATCTAAATACTAAATAAATTCCTATTCCTTTGAGTAAGAACATGTCTCATGATCAGTTGGAATTGTCTTTAATAATGAATATCTAGACTTCATCTAAAATATTACCAAACCACAGTACATACAGTCTAGATAAAATATATTCAGAACACAGAGTTAATCATCAAAAGGAGCTGAAATAAAAACAGCATACTTGTGATCAAGACCAAAATGGTCAATGAGAGCTCCCTTGAGGAATGAAGAATAGTTGTCCAGCAAATCATTCACTTAACATATAGTTAATGAGCACCTAGCAAAGATGATTTTGACAGGGTCACTGTCCTGCAGAAGCTCATCTGCTTATCAAAGGTACACAGAGGGAGGTACGAATCAGGACCCAGGGTAACTAGTTCTGCCTGTGTGAGTCAGAGGAGGTAACATTTGAACTTCTTCATAAGTAGGACTGTGCCAGATTTACATACTAGGCACAAATACTAGGACCTAGTTCCAAATGTTCCAAAGTTGGATATATGCATGTTTTCCCTTATTTCTCTTTAGGACATGAAAATTCAATAGTTGAAATTGTCAACATAAAATGTTTTGTCAAACCAATTATACTCTTTTGAATACCTTGTTTATCAGCTCTCATATTAAGTTCAGATAGATTTAATCTTCCTTATTTAATAAAATAATCTGGAACTGTAAGGAAACCTCATATATAATACTCAAAAATATTTCCTCATACTCACAACTGTAATCCCAGTACTTTAAGAGGCCAAGGAGGGAGGATCATTTGAGGCCAGGAGTTTGAAACCAACCTGAGCAACATAGTGAGACCCTATCTCCCCTCTCCCCAGAAAAAAAAAAAAACCACCTTCTTCATAAATTTGTCAATGTTCCTCAAGATAGGGAAAAAAGATCACAATAATTTTTATTAAGTTTAATACCCTTATAGATTACCAATTTTTGAAATTTCTACTCAATATCATAGAATTTGTTTAGTTAATTACATACTTTATTTGAAGCAAGTCTGTTACTCAAATTTGATTTTAATATGAAATGTCTTAAATGTATTCAGCTCAGTGACTAATACAAATTAAGACTTATTACAGTAAAAAGATCTAATGAAGACTTAAAAGGTTTTTTGTTTTTTTTGTTTTGTTTTGAGAGGGAGTCTCGCTCGCCCTGTTACCAGGCTGGAGTGCAGTGGCGCGATCTTGGCTCACCACAACCTCTGACTCCCTGGTTCAAGCAATTCTCCTGCCTCGGCTTCCGGAGTAGCTGGGATTACAGGCACATGCCACCACACCCAGCTAATTTTTGTATTTTTAGTAGAGACAGGGTTTCTCCGTGTTGTTCAGGCTGGTCTCGAACTCCGGACCTCAGGTGATATGCCCACCTCAGCCTCCCGAAGTGCTGGGATTACAGGCATGAGCCACCCTGCCTGGCTATCACCAAAGTATTAAGCCCAGCATCCATTAACTATTCTTTCTGATTCTCTCCCTCCTCCCCACCCCCACTCATCTACTTTTAAAGTTAAAGCTACAAATGCAAACTAGGCAAAAAAGAAAAAAAAGGACACAAATGAAATTGTGATGCAATCAACTCAGGAGGATCCTGTGGCTCATGCCTATAATCCCAACATTTTGGGAGGCTGAGGTGGGGGGACTGCTTGACCCTACTGTATTCCAGCCTGAGTGACAGAGGGAGACTCTGTCTCAAAAACCAAAGAAAACATAAAAACAGTAATGAAATTTTACTATACTGAAAAATAGTTCAAAATGTAGAAAGCTGTCAGCCAAGGCTCTGTGCTATTTCAAAGCAGTAGAAATACAGTTTTAATAAGATTCTACCACAATTCATCTAGAATTCAGAAATATATATAGTAAACCAGAGTATGGAAATGCCAATGAAATAACATTTTCCCCTAGACACAACTGACTCTCCTGCCATCTAGAAAGAGGTCAATGAAAAAAGGCATTTTTCTTCTTTTTCTCAGACTAGAATCCAAATATGTTTTAAAAAACACCTTATTAACTTAAAAAAGGAAGACAACTCTACTCCAAGGAAGATAACTAAAACACGCTAATGAAGTCTGGGTGTGGTCACTCACACCTGTAATCCCAGCACTTTGGCAGGCCAAGGTGGGTGGATCACCTGAGGTCAGGAGTTCGAGACCAGCCTGGACAACATGGTAAAATCCTATTTCTATTAAAAACATAGACATTAGCCAGGCATGGTGGCAGGTACCTGTAATCCCAGCTACTTGGGAGGCTGAGACAGGAGAATCACTTGAACCTGGGAGGAGGTCACAGTAAGCCAAAATCACGCCATTGCACTCCAGTCTGGGCAACAAGAGCGAAATTCCATCTCAAAAAAAAAAAAAAAAAAAAAAAAAAAAAAAAAAAAATGCTTATAGCAGGAAAAACAGTTCCTAAAGGAGGATTATGATAGCCAATTTATGAGAATAAAATCTATTCTATACTACAGAAAATCTTTTTTTTTTTTTTTTTTTTTTGAGATGGAATGTTGCAGTATAGGTGCATGCCACCACGCCCAGCTAATTTTCTGTATTTTTAGTAGAGACAGGCTTTCACCATGTTGGCCAGGATGGTCTCCATCTCCTGACCTCGTGATCCACCCGCCTCACCTCCCAAGTGCTGGTATTACAGGCTTGAGCCACCGCTCCGGCCAGATAATCTTAAAGGTTCAGTAACAAAACAAGACAGTAAAGGAACTGTCTCTGAAATAAACACCAATCACAACATTTTAACAGAATTTAAAACTGTTTTTCTATCAACCAAAGCAAAGACAGAAAACGGTGATGTACATAAGTGACTTCATACTAAACAAAAATTGGGCAAGCATACATATTTCATTCACGCAAATGAGTCTGAATTTAGAATTCCTCATTTATGTTAATATTTACTAAGATTAACGAAATATCATCTCCCCTATGTAATGGAGTGAATTACCCCAAAAGAACAAAGCTAACACCCTTAAGTCTTTCAAATAAACAATGAAAGTATATACTATAAAAGAAAATTATCAGCCAGGCACTGTGGCTCACTCCTGTAATCCCAGCACTTTGGGAGGCCAAGGCGGGCAGATCACTAGGTCAGGATTCGAGATCATCCTGGCCAACATGATGAAACTCCATCTCTACTAAAAAGTACAAAAATTAGCTGAGCGTGGTGGTGCACACCCTGTAGTCCCAGCTACTCAGGGGGCTGAGGCAGGAGAATCACTTCAACGTGGGAGGCAGAGGTTGCAGTGAGCGGATGTGGTGCCACTGCACTCCAGCCTGGCCACAGAGCAATACTCAGTCTCCAAAAAAAAAAAAGGAAAGGAAGAAAAAATTATCTGAACAAGATCAGAAAGAAGTTAAATGACTCAAGTGGGAGGGAAAAAGTCCTAAATTCCAAGAACACATATGAATACTGATTCACTAATTCTGAAACTCTAAGCTAATCCTATGAAACAAACTGTGATTGTGTGTGTGTGTGTGTGTGTGTGTGTGTGTGCGCGTGTGTGCGCGCACGTGCTACTATACTCCACAGACACCTTTTTAGGCTACCTAATTACCTCACTTTAAAATGCATTAAATGTAATTTAAAATAGAAATGTTACAACAAAACAGAAATTCTGGTGGCCAACATCACACAACACAGTTTGTAAAACAGATGTGCACACAATACACCTGAAATAAATGACACTAACAACAATGATGCACAAATCTTTTTCTTCATTTCTACCGGTGCAATGCACACTTCAATAGTAACGGTAACACCTAATATTCAACCATATTACCGATACTCATAAGATTTGTCAATTCTCGCTCACTGGTAGCTCCTGTGAAATAAATGTATCACTCACTTTCAAAAAACACACACACACACACACACAAATCAGTACTCCTACTAGGAGCTTAACGGAGGGGAACATTACTATTATTATTTTCTTCAATTAAAAATAAGTCAAATGTTTCAAAAAATATGTGGTCTTTGATTCAAACTTTTGAGAGGCAATTAAATTAACTTCATAAATGAACAGTTTTTCTATTGTCTTTGTGTAACAGTTTCTCTTTACTATTTACATATTTACAATGAAATGAGAGTTTCAACTCAATTTTAAGTTATTAGGCAAATATAATTACAGAACAAACTTAGCCTAGTTATCACAATTTATAGCACATAGTACAAACTGGTGAGTGTCTTCTTTATTAAACTCAAGAGTGGAAGAGATCTCTGAAAGTGTTTGAAGAATACAACTAAAAACCAGGCTAAAGTAGCCAGTGAACAAAAAAAGATCAATTTCTCCATAAAAAATTAATATAATACACTATCAAACCTTAACATTATTTAAAGGAATGCCTTAAGAGGCAGGTTTTTCACCAAACAAATATCTAATATATTCATGAATAACCAAAACATGCCAAAGAAAATGATAAGCTAGGCCAGGGCACGGTGTCTCAGGTCTGTAATTCCAGCACTTTAGGAGGCCAAGGCCAGCAGATCACCTGAGGTCAGGAGTTCGAGACCAGCATGGTGAAATCCCGTCCCTACTAAAGGGCCTGGTGGCAGGTGCCTGTAATACCAGCTGCTCAGGAGTCTGAAGCAAGAGAATCACTTGAACAAGGGGTCGGGAGGTTATGGTGAGCTGAGACTGCACCACTGCACTCCAGCCTGGGCAACAGAGTGGGACTCCCATCTCAAGAAAAAAAAAAAAAGAAAGAAAGAAAAAAAAAGAAAACGATAAGCTATATAAACACCTGATATAAACTCAATAAACACATACTATCCTAAACCTTTGCCCATTCTTCTCACAAAAAAAAGGCCCAATCTTCTTCCCAATGAGTACTTCAAGCAACATGGACAGCAAAATATTTGTAGCATATAGGCCTAAGGTACATTATTGTCTCTTTAAAATTATGAACTCATCACACATACAAATGGCTCTTTAAAACGGTCCAGTAAACTGCTACACTATGCCTTAAATTGCTGTCTATTATGTACTTAAAAATATTTACTAGCAATTGGAGGTTAATATGGCAACTATTATGGGTGGCAATTATTGCTATTAAAAATATATAAATACTGTAACACCATGTGCTACTAACAACAAAATATTAAACAGAAAACATACATTAACAGATTGTAAATAATTTCATTAAAGAAAATGAGGGCCGGGAGAGGTGGCTCACTTCTGTAATCCCAGCACTTTGGGAGGCCGAGGCAGGGAGATCACCTGAGGTCAAGAGTTCAAGACCAGCCTGACCAATATAGAGAAACCGTGTCTCGACTGAAAATACAAAATTAGCCAGGCCTGGTGGCGCGTGCCTGTAATCCCAGCTACTCAGGAGGCTGAGGCAGGAGAAGTGCATCAACCCAGGAAACAGGGGTTACCAGTGAGCCGAGAGCGCGCCACTGCATTCCAGCCCGAGCAGTAACAGCAAAACAGTAAAAGCAAAACTCCGTCTCAAAAAATAAAAGAAAGAAAATGAAAATGAAAACCATGGAAAAAAGATGCTTTAAACACACATTATAAAATCACAATAAATTGGGATGGAAAAATACCCTGTGTATAGTATTTTGGCACTTTGAAGATTAGAGAAATGAAGTCCCTTTTCCTCATTTCTATTTGATAGTCCATCCCATTTTGTTCTAGCTCAAAAAAATAAAAACCAGATTTCAAAGTTTCTACATTTATAACAATCTTCACTTTCTGCAAAAAACATACCCCTTAAGACAAAAATAAATTAGGTCAACAACAGATTAACTTAAAAGCTTCAAATATAGAATTAATGGTCTTCAACAGGAATTACGTACTAATGTGTGTACGCATGTCTCAATTTAACAAGAATTTGAGATTATCACCCAGTTATCCATAGTCAGGAAGATTCTAAGCAACAGAACATGAAAGCGGAGCACACATATCTGAAAATTAGAGATCACTCCCTCATATCAAAGAGTACGTACTTAACTCTAGTTACAGGGTAGAAAATCACTTCCTCCATACTAACTCAACAGAGAAAAATAAATATATACGAAACATCTGGAAATTATGTCTTCCCACAAGAATGAGTTCACATACCATTGAGCGTACCGTTACACTTTTCAAAAAGGCAGATTTAACACTTTTAACTGGATGATTAACTGGGTGAATATATAAAAAGTCACCGGGAAACATGATGGACAGCATAAGAAAATAGTTTTGAGTCAGAAAGGTACAGCCAAGCATGCATTTAATACTGTAGCTACAAATCTCACAGCAGCAAGAATAAGAAACACATACAATGACCCATATCATGTATACACAATGGTGTTTTTCACACGTTTAGAAAAGGGAATGGATGTTGAAAAATTAATTTAGGAAATATTATTCCATGCAGTAAAAATAATTAGAAAATAAGTAAAAGACTAGCAGAAATCTTAAGGTGTCTGATTGACTGCACAATCAACCTACGGTAAGCCATAATGAACACCTCAAGGTAATACAAACTGGGTGGGTATTACCATGGTACAGAACTTTAATCTCTTATTTCAATCTAATATGTGTAGGTAAATTCTTTATAAATACTTTCCTCTGCTCAAAAATAAAACCTACAGGCCAAAAGAAAAAATGCATGCTATTATTAAACACATAGTGTTCTTATAAAAAACATGCTTTATTTTGAACAAGGAATGATTATATCTCCTTCAGAAGTAACTATTCTATACAACGTAGTTTAGGCAATGTATTTTTAATATTCCAGGTTGCTGCTGCTGTATAGCATTTTCGAGAAAAAAAATCTCAATTTGATATCAGAAAAATGTACAAGTCAGCAGTTTAATTAATTCAGATTGTTTTAACAGCACCTTATCCACACTTCATGTACAAGAGAATGGAGACATTCCACGTTCCTTTAAAAATATATATCAACTAAGCACTTCAATGGTTCTCTATTTCAAAGTTGCTACTTAAAAAATAACTTTAAAAAAATTAGATTCAAAAATCAATCCGTTGTTTTAAAGAGGTTTTGGGAGAAATATCCGAAACAAAAACCTTTAGTCAGTCAAAATCAAAGTACAGAATCCTCTCCTACAAATGTGCTTCTCCAAAAGAATCTCAAGCATTTTATCTCTGTACTGTTATCATCCTTACTTAAGCTTTTTCTTAAAAAAAAAAAAAAAAAAAAAAGATAAAACAAATGATAAACCCTAAAGACTGGCTATACATACACACACTTTCATTTGTCTACAAAATCTGTATATACACAGCCATTACCAGCCAGCATGATATGTGATAATTTGGGAGATCTCTGTACTTGGTACCTGTGTCACTGTGGTCAACAGTCAACACACAAAAACCATTTTAAATACACCTTGATCAGTACGCTTGCCAATCTATGGAAGTCCCTGAACCTGACTGATACTAAATGACAGACTGAGGAGGGAAAAAGAGGCAAAAGAGGTTTCACTCCTACATACCAAAAGATCAAGGGAAAATTATTACAATACTAAGAGAAAGAGTTACAACTTATAATTAAATTTTGAGATTAAATATCTGGATTAAAATAGTTCATTAAAAAAATTTACCAGATCTTACTAGAGCGGGAGCAATAATACTATATCACTGGATCTTTGTAGGTAAAAATCACGTGTTGATTTTTTGATCTGCATAAATACTGTAACACATTTAATAAAATAACACGTTTGAAAAGTTGGCAAGAATTTGCATTTCTCCATTAGTCTCATAGAAAAAAAGCATCTATGCCACCCATAATTAAATGTAACTAATTACAATTTGAACACTAAATTATTTATCCAGTGTAAACAAGGATTAAGAGGGAAATAATGCTTCTATCTACAGCGGGGGGTTACAGAAAATAATTTCCAAAATGCATGCTCTCCAAAAGGGACTCACCTCCCCCCCCAAAAAAACCAGGGTACACAACTTAAAATAAGTTGGGTGTTTTTAAGGCTAAATTAAATAAACCGTTCAGCCAATTTTCCAATTATATTCTACGCTTGAAACGTAATTGCCTTACATCTGTTTACAAATCTTTGCTCAATATTTAAACAAATTCGTACTCTCCCGGGCACATAGCTATACATACAGTAACTCACGCACAAAGCACATATTTAAAGACCACGCACTGCAATTATTAGCCTAAACGCCAGATTTAACAACGTGAATGTTTTCAGAGGTAGGTAATACGACCCAATAAAAAGCAAAGATGGCATTTACCACCAAATGTCACTGCCACCGCCAGGAAAGAGTTGCTGGAGCCCTATACATTTTTAATTTCGATGAATCTAGACGCCGTCGGCGGGTGCCAGGCTTCCAGGAGAACAATTGACACCCTAACTGCTTCAAGATTAAGGCAGGCGATTCAAATCCGAAGGAAAAGTTGTCAATTATCAGAGAGAGAGCGCGAGAGGCGAAGGCAGATAAAAGCGATGTTATCAAACCGCCCAGCTTGTTGCTTTTTCGTGTGTGTGTCGATTCGTTGTTAGGATAGAGAAAACAGTTTTTAAAAAGACACAGGAGGAGAAAAAGAAGAAAAAGGTTTCTCCACCTTCCGTCGGCTCGGTGCAATGGCTTTACGGCTCTCCAGCGTAGTAAGCCCCGAGAGGCAGGCGGCTGTCGATGTTTACAATCGCGGGAGCTTCGGGTGCAAGAGTCCTTTCCTGACACAATCGCATTCAATCAACTGTTTTCGGGCGGAATTGCAGGTGTCATTATGGAATTTAAAAAAATTCAAAAGGCAGGCGGGCGGGCAGGCAGCCCGATCCGACAAGGGGGGAAGAGGTTGCCGATCGGAGGCGCGGGCAGCACAAGGCAAAGCCTTCCACATTTAGGGGGGAAAAGGGGGGAAAAGGGAGGAGAAGGGGAGTGCGATTGCAACAGAGGGTGGGCGTTCGAAGTGCGACCCAGAATCCGCAGCTCTGAGACTTCCACATGCAAATTCCACGCCGAGCGCCGCGCTCACAAATGATTTTTAAAGAGCCAAATAAACACTGGATGGGATCCAAGGCGAGGGAGAGACGATCCAAAAGGGGGAGAATCGGCGAGAGGCGAACGGCGGGGAGACGCGAGGGAGGGGCGAAGTCCCGGCGGCGGGAGGAGAAAGTTGGTCGGCGGCGGAGGTCGGGGACCCCCCCTCCCCGGCACAGCCCCCTCCCCGCAGCCCGGCTACTCACCAGCGAAAAGAGGTTGGAGTGACAATCCTCCAGGCTCGCCCCGTTCGCCACCCAGTTCGCTGCCGCAGTCATGATCCTCCGCGAGCCCGGCCGCCAGAGCGGGGCATGTCGGAGCGAGGCGTCCGAGGCGAGGTCGGGCCGGGCGGCGGCGCCTCGCCGGGGAGCGCGGGGCGGCCGGGCCGCCGCCGCCGCCGGGGGAGGGCGCAAGGGCCGGCAGGCGGGCGGGAGGCGCCGCGGCGACGCCGCGCCGGGGGCGGCGGGCCCGGGCCGGCGGGGGGGTCCGCGGCGGCCGCGCGGCTCCTTCCTGCTCGGGCGGCGGCGGCGGCGGCGGCTGCGGCGGCGGCGGGGGGCGCTGTCCGCGCGGCCCGGCGCCCTCCCCGCCTCTCAGGGCCGCCGCTGCCTCCCGGGCCGGCGCTGCGGGCCGGCCGCCGCCTCCGCCTTCCCTGCTCCTCGGCCGCCGCCGCTGCTGCCGCTGCCGCTGCCGCCGCCTTGTTTATCTCCAGCCACCGACTCCCCCTCGGCCCCCGCCGGCGCGCGAGGGGAGGCGAGCCCCGGAGCCGCCGCCGCCGCCGCCGCCGCCGCCTCGGAGCCGCCGCCGCCGCGGAGCGCGAACTCGCGAAGGGGGGGGTGCGGACGAAGCCAGCGGGCGACCCCGGCAGCCGAGCGACGTCCCCTCCTTCCTCTTCCTCCCCCACCCCCCCCTCCTCCCCAGTCAGCCTCGCTTCTCCTCCCTCCCCGGGCTCGCTAGCTCTGACAGCAATGGCGGCCGCCGACCGCGGCTCGGCCCGCCATTGGCTGGCGCCGGGTCACGTGACGGGCGCCGGCCGCGCGGGGGGAGCGGGGGGTGGGCGGGGGAGGGGTCCGGAGTGGCGGCGGCGGCGGCGGCGGCGGCGGCTCGCGGGAGGCGCTGCTGAGCCGAGCGCGGCCGGGTCCTCGGGCCGGGAAGAGGGAGGGAGGGAGGGAGACGGAGAGGGAGAGAAAGAAGTGCGGGCGGCCAGGCTGCCCGGCGGGCGGTGGACTGCCGGCCCGTGGCTGCCGTGGGCTGCCCCGCGTGGCCGCCCCGCCCCCTCGCGGTGCACGGATCGTGGCGGGGCGGGACCATGGGTCCCGGGCGTGCCCGGGGCGGCCACGGCGGAGGGCGCGGGTCCCCAGGCCTGTGTCTCCGCTGCCCAGGCCGGCTGGCGTGGCGCGACGGCGGCCGCTCAGTGGGCCAGGCAGGGGGTCCCAGTGCTCTGGGGAGTGTGTCCTGGAAGGCTCGCGCCGCCGTCCGCCTTTTACAGAGGAGAAAACTGAAGCACAAAGGGATTAAGTCACTTGCCCGAGGTCGCACACCTGGGAAGGAGGAGTCCGGATTCGAACCCGCGCACAGTAAAGCCAAGCTCTTGGACTAGTTTTCACAGGCTTCACCCAGGGATATTCACGGCTGCCATAGAGTAAGCGCTCACTGTGTTCCAGGCACTGTGCGTTTAATACAGAAATGTTTATTGAACCCTTACTCCTAGTTACTGTGTGCACTCATTCATTCATTCACTGCAAGTTTCCTGAGCTCCTGCTATGGTGCCAGAATCTGTTATAACTTCCAGGCGCTGTGCTAAGGCTGTGTTGGGAGCAGACCCTCCCTCTTAGCGGCATTCATTCAATAACCAACATTTCCTGAGAGTATATGCTCTGGAAGTCCCGAGGAGTGCTGCTATGGAGAGGCTCTCCCGGTCCTCAAGAAATGGATCCCCGAAAAGGTGGGGAGGAGAAAACAAAGTCTTCACTAGTAAGCCTCCAAACATGCAACAGCCAGCTGTTTCAGGTGGATTCGAGTAAAAGATGGAGTCGATGGCTGGCACAGTGGCTCACACTGGTAATCCTAGCCAGAGGTTTAAAACGAGCCTGAGCAATGTAGCAAGACCCCCCGTCGCGACAAAAATTAGCCAGGCATAGTGGCGTGTGCCTGTAGCCCTAGCTACTCGAGAGGCTGAGTGGGGAGGATCACTTGAGCGCTGGAGGCACAGGCTGCAGTGAGCTGAGATCGCATCACCGCACTCCAGCCTGAGTGACTGAGAAAGGCCCCTTCTCGGAAAAAAAAAAATAAATAAATAACAATAATAGAGGAACAGTAGAAAGCAGGGGGAAGATGAGAGTGTATAATAAGAGGAAAGAAGTCTTAGACACTTCAACTGAGCTTTGGAACTACCACAAATACTGCCAAAGCAAAACTCATGAACATGTTGTAATATGTATCATCATGCAACATTGTTAACAATGAATGTCCTTACCTATATTATTTCACATAATTGGCAGAACAACTACCTCAAGTAGATACTGTTATTATCCTTAGGCTGAAAGTAAGTAAAGCTCAGAGGTGTGCAGTGACATCTCCAGTCTCTCAGTGCATGGCTCAAACCCAGGGCCATCTGACTACAGAGCCCTAGCATGAATTCAGGAGACTCCTTAGAAAGATGCCTCTGGCTGGCTTTGCCATCCCTCTAATCACATTACTTTGATCAACATAGTTTCACTCTCCGAGCATTATTTTATAATCTGTCAAAAATTGATCCTGATTGCTGGCCCACTGACCTCAAGACAATAATGAGAATTTCTTCTAAGATATTGTTGATGGCCAGGCGAGGTGGCTCATACTGGTAATGCCAGCGCTTTGGCAGACCAAGGCAGGTAGATCACCTGAGGTCAGGAGTTCGAGACCAGCCTGGCCAACATGGCAAAACCCTGTCTCTAGTAAAAATACAAAAATTAGCCAGGTGTGGTGGCGTGCGCCTGTAGTCCGAGCTACTAGGGAGGCTGAGACAGGAGAATCACTTGAACCCAGGAGGCAGAGGTTGCCTTGAGCCAAGATCAAGCCACTACACTCTCGCCCAGGTGACAGAGGGAGACTCCATTCAAAAAAAAAAAAAGAAGGATATTGTCGATAAAAGTGTTAGAAAATAAAAATAAAAAAACACTCTGTCAACATACACTGTGTTACTTAGGCCTAAGCAATTCCAGAGTATAATGTCCATCATATCCAGGGTCCATATATTTACATCAGAGGTGAAGGTGTTTTTTGTTCGTTTGTTGTTTTTGTTTTGTTTTGTTTTGTTTTGTTTTGAGGCGGAGTTTCACTCTTGTTACCCAGGCTGGAGTGCAATGGCGCGATCTCGGCTCACCGCAACCTCCGCCTCCTGGGTTCAGGCAATTCTCCTGCCTCAGCCTCCTGAGTAGCTGAGATTACAGGCACACGCCACCATGCCCAGCTAACTTTTTGTATTTTTAGTAGAGACGGGGTTTCACCATGTTGACCAGGATGGTCTCGATCTCTTGACCTCATGATCCACCCGCCTCGGCCTCCCAAAGTGCTGGGATTACAGGCTTGAGCCACCGCGCCCGGCTTTTGTTTTGTTTTTATAGAGATGGGGTTTCTCCATATTGGTCAGGCTAAGTCTCAAACTTGTGACCTCAGGTGATCTGCCCACTTCAGCCTCCCAAAGTGCTGGGATTACAGGTGTGAGCCACCGCGCCCGGCTGAAGGTGTTTCTATCCTACTCACCTAGTGAGTAGGATAAATTGTCATTCTTCAGCAGGTTTAGGTTTAACTCAAAATAATAATAATAGGCCAGGTACAATGGTTCACACCTGTAGTCCCAGCTACCCAGGAGGCTGAGATAGGAGGATCACTTGAGCCCAGGAATTTGAGGCTACAGTGTGCCATTATCTTGCCACTGCACTTCAGCCTGGGTGACAGAGACCCTCTCTCAAAAATCAAATAATAATAATAAATCTTTCAGCGCAAAACCTAATAGAAACATTAACAAAGGACTTGGACAGTTTATAGAATAGGAAAGACCAGCTTTTAAATGCATTTCGGACAACAGTGAACCACGTATATAACAATATAAGATTATAATACCATATATATAACATATATAACAATATAAGATTATAATACCATATTTTTACTGTACTTTTTCTAAGTTTGGATATGTTTAGATACACACTTACCATTATATTACAACTGCCTACAGTATTCAGTACAGTAACATGCCATACAGTTTTGTAGCCTGGGAGCAATGGGCTACACCATATAGCCTGGGTGTGTAGTAGGCTATCTCATCTAGGTTTGTGTAAGTGTGCTTATGATGTTTGCACATTGAGAAAATCACCTAATGTTACATTTCTCAGAACACATCCCCACCGTTGACACTTGATTGGATGTAAAATGATCCTCAGCCTCACACATTGCCATGGGCTGAATGTTTTGTGTCCTTCCCAAACTTAGTAAGAAGTTTGAAACTCTACTCACCACTGTAAAGATATATGAAGATGGGGCCCTTGGGAGGTAATTACCATAAGAGTAGAGCCCTCATGAAGGGATTAGCGCCCTTATAGGAAGAGACACAAAGGAGCTTGCTTCTCCTCTCTCTCTGCTGTGAGAAGACATAACGAAGAAGAGGGTCCTTACCAGGACCTAAACTGAAATGGCCAGCACCTGATCTTGGACTTCCCAGCCTCCAGAACTGTGTCAAGTAAACGTCTGTTGTTTAAGCCACCCAGTCTATGATAATTTGTTATAGCAGCTGGAGCCAACTAAGACACTTATCATAAGAAAAAGCAGAAGTTAAAGCCACAAGAAGTAATGACAGTATTTTAAAACTTAAGACAAACGTGGAGAGAAGTAGGACTCTCATACACTGCCGGTGGGAATATAAATTAACACCATAGCTTTGGATGTTCATTCAACTAGCATCAAGATCTACAGAGCACACACCCTTTGACCCAGCTGTTTGACTTCTAGAAGTTTATCCAACAGAGACACTTGGACGAGTATGTAGACATGCAGTGCAGGGATATGAACTATACCATTGTTTGTAGAGCAAAAACTGAAAACATCCTACATGTCCATCATTTGGGGAAGAGTTAACAACAATATAATTTAATCCCATGCAGCCATTAAAAATAATGAGGAAGCTGGGCACAGTGGCTCACGTCTGTAATCAGAGCAGTTTGGGAGGCTGAGGCGGGCAGATCACCTGAGGTCAAGAGTTCGAGAACAGCCTGGCCGACATGCTGAAACACTGTCTCTAAAAATAAATAAATAAATAAATAAAAATGAGGAAGTGCCATTTGCCCTATTACGAAATAATCTCAAAAATAGATTATTCATTGAGATACCTCTGGAAGGGTAACAAAAAGCTAGTAGTAATATTAGTTGCCTCTAAGGAGGGGAACTAGTGGGACTGGGAGTTGGAGTGGGATTACTTTTTACTGTACTGTTTGCATTTTCTTTTTTCCTTTTTTTAAAAATAACCGAATGTTGGCCGGGTGCTGTGGCTCAAGCCTGCAATCCCAGAACTTTGGGAGGTGGATAATTTGAGGTCAGGAGTTCAAGACCAGCCCAGCCAACATGGTGAAATCCCATCTTTACTTAAGATACAAAAATTAGCCGGATATGGTGATGCATGCCTGTAATCCCAGCTCTTTGGGAGGCTGAGGCAGGAGAATTGTTTGAACCCAGGAAGTAGAAGTTGCAGTGAGCCGAGATTGTGCATTCTAAACTCTAATCTGGGAGATGGAGTGAGCCTCTGTCTCAAAAAAAATAAAATGATCAAATGTACACATAATCTGTTCAGTGCAGTAAGTTATAAACAACACAAATCAATAAATAAAATTGAAAACAGAGTAATCAAATAGCATCATAAAAGTAAACTTAGAGCAAATAGACAAAACAAGACAAAAAAGAAGAAAGAAAAACACCCTCATCCAAGAAGATTTTCTTGGCTGTCAAAGTCATGGCCCCAAAGAGAAGGAGAAAATGCCAGAAGTGCTGCTTCTGGTTGTGCTGACACTGTGAGTACAGAATGGGAACCCAGGGAACCCAGTTCCAGTCTCAAATGCACTATGGAGCAGCCTATGATCTTGGACAAACTTTCTGGGCCTCAGTTTCCTCATGTATGAAAACAACAACTCGGGTGATCTTTCAGATCATTTCTAGCAATGAAATTCTTTGACACTGCACAGTTGAAATTACTGATAAAGATCCACAAAGTTCTTACTCAATAGAGAAAGCTATGGGAGTGGATGAGAAACCTCAGGAGATAAGATTAAAAGAAAACAAAACAAAAACCATCAACTGACTAACAGGAAGCAGCAAAGAACAAGGCTCACAGACGTCTCAGTCCAGTCCCCTATGTGGAAGACACCTGACAACCCTCTTTATGACTTAGTTTCCCCATTTGTGAGATTGCCTGCTGCCCAGCGGGAAACAGAAGTTTCAGGTCTTAGAACAACAGGTTACTTCCCTTTCACGGTTACTAAATGTAATGGCAGAGAGAAAATGGAAGCAAAAATATGACCAGAGGAGGAACCATCTATTAGAAAGACCACAGGAAGCTGCCACAGCTGCAGGGTGGGAGCATTTTGTAGGAGTTAAGAATGTCGCTTCAGAATAAGAGACACCTGGCTTCCAATCTCTGCTCTCTTGGGCTCTAGCTGTGCAGCCTTGAGCAGGTCATTTAACCCCTGTGACCCCCATTTCTTCCTGTGCGTTGACCTCCCAGAGTGATAGCTCAGGGAAAGTTCTTAGCACAGTGCCTGACTCCAAAGGTGATGATCAATATCTTATAACCCTCACAGCCACCTGTGCATTCTTGTACGAGGAAGAGCATCACCCAGTCACATCACATGAAGGGTTTTTCCCGGTATAACCTAAACTTTATTGAATTTATTTTATTACAAATAACAGAAGTACAGAATGCCAGCTACATAAATTTACCAAGAAAAGGGGAATACTCTTCCCTCTACCCCGCTGAGATAACCAAAGTTCCCACACTGTTGTAGATAATCACTCTCTTTCTTCCGGACTCATACCAATCAACACAACTTAAAGACAGATTTCTAAGGGACTTTTTTTTTTTTTTTTTACTTTTTATGAAAATGGGATTGTGTCACATATATTACTTTGCAATCTGCTTTTTCCACTTAATAGTTTATCACAAATACACCTCCAGACCTATATATCTGCATCTAACTCATTCTTTTATTAGTTATGTAATGTTTCACAGAAGACCTGTGCCATAATTCACCAATTATTCCCCTATTCCTGAATGTTCAGGGATTTTCCAGTGTTTTCCTACTTTAAATAAGGGTGCAATAAATAGCCTTATCCATATATCCTTATGTACTGACACTTTTATTTCTGTGGAATAAAGTCCCCCAAATAGGATTGCTTTTTTATTGTTAATAAATGTGTATTTTTATTGTTAATAAATACAACCAGAAGACTTTTCCCCAAAGGTTGCAGCAATGCACACATCACAGTCCCTGGAACTATACAGGAAGAGTGTATATTTCCTCACAATTTTGCCAGCATTTGGATGCTCCCAATCTTTAAAATTGTTGCCTACCTGAGAGGTGAAAACTATTATCATTTGTTTGCATTTCGTGTTTTTTTTTTTTTTTTTTTTTTTTTTTTTTTTGACACAGAGTCTTGCTCTATCATTCATTCAGGCTGGAGTGCAGTGGTGCAATCTTGGCTCACTGCAACCTCTGCCTCCCGAATAGCTGGGATTACAGGTATGCACCACCATGCATGGCTAATTTTTGTAGTTTTAGTAGAGACAAGATTTGGCCATATTGGCCAGGCTGCTTTCAAACTCTTGGACCTCAAGTGATCCGCACACCTCAGCCTGGCAAAGTGCTGGAATTACAGGCGTGAGCCACCATGCCTGGCCTGCGTTTGCTTTCCCTGAAATTGTAGTGAGGTTGATCTTTTAGGCATCTCAACCATTTGCATTTCCTCTTGAGTTGCTTGCTGTGTTTCAAGTCAGCAGCTTAAGACAAAAGAGAACCAAGTTCAGTTCCAATGAGACCAATAAGGAGCTTGGCGCAATGACAGAACCTGGTCTTTGGTCACTCTCCCCTGGCACGGACAAGATAATTCATTCCATAATTTCATAAAGATTTTCTGAACATCTTTCATGCGGTAGGCCTATACTTTTCATTCCCTTTCATAATTCAATTTTTAAGTTGAGGTGTTTCAAGTTTCCTCTTAAATGGTTTTATACCAATCGAGCTATGCTGTCTTGGGCAATAACAGCTTTGCTCATAACCACTAAGGATTTCCTAATTGTTCCAACCTCTCCCCTAAGACAGTACAGAGGATGAAGTAAAAACAACAGCAGTTATTGCTGGTTTGGAGAGGCAGTGTCTGTAGGTCACTGCTTGAGGCATGGGTCAGAGCAAGCATTTTAGAGTTGGACAAGACCTGGTTCAAATCCCAGCTCTGCCATTACTCTTCTGACCACCTTGGGCTATGATTTAAACTCTCTATAGCTGGCTTTTCTCATCCCTAAAGCAAGGTCATGTTCATACCAGCATCCTAGAACTATTGTGGCCATTCAGGGAGTTACTGCATACAAAGACTGGGAACCTGCCTAAAACACAGTAAGTGTTCGGTACATGTCAGCTTTATCATTAACATCCAAAGCTCCTTTTTATAAAACAAAGGAGGAGGCTGAACTCCAAGAAACACCACCAAAGAAGTAATTTCAGCAATGATTTGAGTTGTTAAAAGTTCCAATGACGCCGGGCGCGGTGGCTCACGCCTGTAATCCCAGCACTTTGGGAGGCCGAGGTGGGTGGATCACGAGGTCAAGAGATCGAGACCATCCTGGTCAACATGGTGAAACCCCGCCTCTACTAAAAATACAAAAAATTAGCTGGGCATGGTGGCGCGTGCCTGTAATCCCAGCTACTCAGGAGGCTGAGGCAGGATAATTGCCTGAACCCAGGAGGCGGAGGTTGTGGTGAGCCGAGATCGCGCCATTGCATTCCAGCCTGGGTAACAAGAGCAAAACTCCATCTCAAAAAAAAAAAAAAGTTCCAATGAGATTAATTTAACTGGATACATTGGCATTTTACCTACTCCTTTTATACACTTAAGAAGGCCTCTTTTGCCTCAGGTAATGCTGATTCTAGTAGCCCACAATGAATTGCTTTCAAATAACCAATCATAAGAGCTAAGGAAGTTGTGAACAGTGTCCCCTGATATTTTTCTTTGATGACGCTGCTGCTGCTTGACCAAAAAAAGGTGAACTATATTTTTATATTTATACTTTTTTTGGCCTCCGCTAAGTATTGCAGGCTATGGCCATCACAGGTGATGAAATGTGTCACCTGGAACTAAATTCTGTTTTCTCTGGAGACACACACACACACACACACACACATACACACACACACACACACACACACACCCCAGAAACCTGAACAGTTCCAGCAGAGTTTCACTCTTGTTGCCCAGGCTGGAGTGCAGTGGAACAATCTGGGCTCACTCCAACTTCCACCTCCAGGTTCAAGTGATTCTTCTGCCTCAGCCTCCCAAGTAGCTGGGATTACAGGCATGTGCCACCATGCTCGGCTAATTTTGTATTTAGTAGAGACGGGGGTTTCTCCACGTTTGTTAGGCTCCCACTCCCCACCTCAGATGATCTGCCCACCTTGGCCTCCCAAAGTGCTGGGATTACGAGTGTGAGCCACTGGGCCTGGCCTGAACACAATCATTTTTAAGAAGAGAGAGTAAGATCGTGCCATGACACTCCAGCCTGGAATAACAGAACAAGACCGTCAAAGAAAAGAAAGAAAATAAAAGAGAGAAGAGAAAAGAAAAGGGGAAAGGGAAAGGGAAGGGAAGGGAAGGGAAGGAAAAGGAAAGAGGGAGGGAGGAAGGGATGAAGGAAGGAAGGAAGGAAAGAGAGGAGAGGGGAGGAGAGGGGAGAGGAGGGGAGGGGAGGGGAGGGGAGAGGAGAGAGAGGAGAGAGAAGAGAGGGAAGAGGGGAGAGGGGAGAGAGGAGAGGGGAAAGGGGAGAGGGGAGGGAGGAGGGGGGAGGGAGGAGGGAGGAAGGAGGAGAGGAGAGTTCATGAGGTGTGGATTCTCTAACTTTTTTCCTCCATGGCTGTGCAAGTGTGAGTTCAAGGCTGAGGAAAGAAAGGGGCTGTCCAGATGGCCTTGAGCCAGGTCTCACTCTGGTAGGGAAGTTGTCAACTTCACTGCCAACTCTGCCAGAACATCTCACCCTTTCTGTCTTCTATGCTCCAGGCCAGGTCCAAGTGCCCAGGCTCCTGGAGGGACTTTGTAAGGAAGACAAATGTCTCTTTAATGGTGGACTTAACTGGGGACTTCAGCAAGGTCTGGATGGGTAAGAAGGCAACTGATCTAGCCACTCCACCCTGGCGATACTGCTCTTTGAGTACCCACATCCAGGTCGTGGCATGTTAGACAAAGGCCACCATCCTCCAGGGACCACACTCAGTTCCTCCAAACTGTCTGGCAGCTTGAGTACTCAGGCCTAAGAAGCACAGGTGTACTGGCTTCCTGCTGGCCAGGTCCCCGCCCTCGGGGCCAGATCTTGCTTTCTGCAACAGATCATTTTCTTTAAAAGCACCCCTGCCCAGGTGCAGTGGCTCACGCCTGTAATCCCAGCACTTTGGGAGGCTGAGGTGAGGCCAGGAGTTCGAGACCAGCCTGGCCAACATGGTGAAACCCTGTCTCTGCTAAAAATATAGAAATTAGCCAGGCCTGGTGGCACAAGCCTTTAATTCCAGCTACTGGGGGTTGCTGAGGCATTGAACCCAGGAGGCACGGGTTGTTGAGCCGAGTTCGTACCACTGCACTCCAGCCTGGGCGACAGAGTGAGATTCGATCTCAAAAAAATAAAACAAAAACCAAAACACCACATGTGAAACTCAAGTCATCCCTTTGTCTTCCCTTTGCCCCAGTGACTGGTTGGTTGGGTTTCTCCAGTCACTTGGGTCGTAAATTCTCATCAAAGGTGACGCAAGCAGAGGAGCTCACCTTTCCTGTTTGGGTCTCAGTTTTCCTTTCATAAAATGGACTGGTAATCTCTTAGGATGTTGGTGAGTCATCATCAACCGGTTTTTTAAAGTGCATGCACGATTTGTCTATTTTCAGATGGGCTGGCTGCAAGAGAATAGTGGATGGAAATGGAGTTTGTGTACAGAGTCACTCTGTTGCTGCTGTCAGTACAGATCGCTTCCCCAAGGAAATAAATTACATTTCATTCTCTGAATATTGTTTACTTTATAGTCTCTTGATCTTACTTTGCTGACTTCTTGTTGTAGATTTTTCGGTAGCTTGCTTCCCACTTAATCACAACAGCTTCTGTAAATGTTAGCGAACTGTGTTATGGGGATTTGCTACCAGCATTTCACAGCGGTTACTCAACATAGAAACCCCTTCTTTATTCTGCCCCCAACCCCCCAAAAATTCTCCTCACTTACAAAAAAAAAGTAGACCCCTAAAATGATTTTCCAAAGAGTAGAATTTATTTCATGTTAACCATGCAATAACTCAAAACACATTTAGCGTTGTTCTGTATTTGTGGTTTTATGAGGACGTCACTGTTTACTTAGCATATACATTTCTGACGAGCCTGTTCATTATAATCTAATCAGTCACTACTCAAAATTCTAACAGAAGAAAGACTTTCTTCTCTCATCTCCTGGCAGAGCTAGCTAGCCTAAACACACCCAGTTATAGTCCTTATTGTGTCATCTTTTCCAGGGGTTCTTTTCTGAGTGTGTTTATCAGGCTTGTTTCATGCTAGGCATCTAATCTTCCTGACTGTCTTAGGAGGCAGGTCCTATCCCAGTCCCCATTTTACAGATGAGATAACTGAGGTCCAGAGAGGTGAAGTGATTTGCCTGAGGGCACACAGCCTGGAAGTGCAAGGCAGAACTTAAACTTTGACCATTACGACCTCCTGTGCTAAGATGAAGCTAGAGAATCCCCCTGCTCCAGTGCTTCAGACATTCTCTGGCCCTTGTTCTGTGTTCCCCACCTTTTTTTTTACCAGCCAGGTGTGCCCCCCGAGATGTCTTACAGGGTCTGCAGCAATATAGCTGGGCCACTTAGCAGCTGCCCATTCTTAAGTGGCCTCACCATTCGGAGACTACATTTTCTCATCCATAATGTAAGCGTAATTATACAGAACTCATGCAAAAGTCACTAATAATAATAAGCATGGGCATGTTTACTAAGCTCTCCTCATGTGCCAGGTACTGAATGAGGTACTTTGCACCATGGTCTTATTGAATCCTCCCAACACCCCTATGAAGTAGATACTATTTCTTTTTTTTTGAGAGGAAGGCTTGCTCTGTGGCCCAGCCTAGAGTTCAGTGGTGTGATCTCAGCTCACTGCAACCTCCACCTCCCAGGTTTAAGCAATTCTCCTGCCTCGGCTTCCCAACTAGCTGAAATTGCAGGTGCCTGCCACCGTGCCCAGCTGATTTTTTGCACTTTTAGTAGAGACGGGGTTTCATCGTGTTGGCCAGGCTGGTCTTGAGCTCCTGACTTCAGGTGATCTACCACCTCAGCCTCCCAAAGTGCTGGGATCACAGGTGTGAGCCACTGTGAGCCACCATGCCTGGCCTGAAGTAGATACTATTATCTTCCCAAGGTGGGAAGATAGCTTGAGGCCAGGTGTTCGAGACGAGCCTGGGCAACATAGTGAGACCCTGTCTCTACAAAAAAATACAGAAAAGTTAGTGGGTCTTTATATGTGACAGAAAAATTAAAATGAAAAAAAGCCAGGCTTGGTGGTGCATGCTGGTGGTGCCAGCTACTCAGGAGGCTGAAGTGGGAGGCTCACTTGAGCCTGGGCAGTGGAGGCTACAGTGAGCAGAGATCACGCCAATGCACTCCAGCCTGGATGACAGAGTGGGACTGTGTCTCAAAAAACTAGAAAAAAAATTTAGGCCAGGGGCAGTGGTTCATGCCTGTAATCCCAGCTATTCAGGAGGCTGAGGCAGGAGAATCGCTTGAACCCGGAAGGCAGAGACTGTGGTGACCTGAGATTGAGCCATTGCACTCCAGCCTGGGCAACAAGAGCAAAACTCCATTTCAAAAAGAAAAAAATTTTAAAAGGCCAGGTGCAGTGGCTTACACTTACAATCCCAGCACTTTGGAAAGCCAAGGTGCACTGATCACTTGAGCTCAGGAGTTTGAGACCAGCCTGACCAACATGGTAAAACGCTGTCTCTACTAAAAACACAAAAATTAGCTAGGCATAGTGGCAGGTGCCTACAATCCCAGCTACTCGGGAGGCTGAGGCAGGAGAATCACTTGAACCCAGGAGGTGGAGTTTGCAGTGAGCCGAGACTACATCACTGCACTCCAGCCTAGGCAACAGAGTGAGCCTGTCTCAAAAATAAAAAATAAAAAATAAAAATTTTAAAAATTGAGAGACTATTAAAGTCAACTAATATATCATACATGTATTTTAATATATTTTTGCCTGTCTTCCCCTCCATCTATTAGAATGTAAACCCCATGAGGGCAGGGTCTTGGGGGTTTTTCCCCTGTTTGTTTACTGCCATATCCATAACACCTGTAACGTCGTTGGCATTTAATAAATATTCGCCAAAGGAAGGAATACACAATAATCCAGTACTATACGGTAAGCCCCCACCAGTGCTTGGCATAAAGTAAGTGTCAATAAATGCTAAGCTGTTATCATCAGAGGTGTTGAATCACCTTGGGCCATGGGCAGCTCTTCTCCTTCGCAGGAGGATGAGAGCCCTGTGAACTCCAAGCCTCGCTCCACCTCTGTCCAGAAAAACCTACTTCCATGGGAACTGCAGGGCCAGTTCCTCCTGGTAGCAACTGAGAGAGGACAGTGGCACTTTGTCGCTTGGCCTGGGATGAGGTGGGGGTCAGCAGACTACAGAGGAGGGAGTTGCCTAGGATTCTTGAGGAGCTGCAGGGGTCAAACTGTATCTTCAGCACCTCAAGTGGACAACCGCTTCCAGAGCCAGAATTAGGGTCAAATCACAGTCTAAGAATCTCTAGTAAGTTCTGTGCCCCCTCCACAGCAACCTGGCTACCACTGGGAATTAAATTTTGTATAATAATCTAATTTTCTTTCTAATTTTGAAAGTAACACAGGCTCCATAAAATATTCAAACATCAAAGAAATATGTCATTTAGAAAATGAAACACCCCTTTTCCCAACCCAGATAGCTACTATTAACAATTTGGCATGCTGCATATTCATCTAGATTTTTTCCTAAGCATATTCTAACGTATATTATTACTATTATTACTTACAAAAATGGAATCACCTTTTATATTCCTTTTGCACCTTGTTTTTCCTTAACCAAGTTTATTGAGATGTAATTTACATGTAGTAAAACCCACCATTTTTAGTTTAGTTCTATGATTTTTGACAAAATATCTACAGTCATGTAAGCATGACCATAATCAAGGTTTAGAACAGTTCTGTGAACACCTTCCCCACCCCAAATTCCTTCCTGCTTCTTTGTAATCAATCACTTTCTTCATCCTTAGCTCCTGGCAATGATTACTCTTTTATGTCCAATGTTTCTTTTCCATAATGTCATATAAATGAAAGCATAAAGCACACAGCCGTTTTGTATCTGGTTTCTTTCACATAATGCATGTGAGGTCCATCCATGTTGTGGCACGGATCAGTGGTTCATTCCTTTTTATTGCTGTATAATGTTTCATTGTATGGATGCATCATAGTTTGTTTATCCATCGACCAACTGAAGGACATTAGGGTTGTTTCTAGTTTTGGGATGATTACAGATGAAGCTACTATGAACATGCACATACAAGTTTTAGTGTTAGTGTAGTTTTACTGTTTAAATGCTGAGTGACATCATTATTACATTTTAAATACCTTTTTTGTCATTTCTCTTGGCAAAATACCCAGAAGTGAGTTTGCTGGGTCACATAGTAAGTATATATATATTTTTTGAGACAGAGTTTCACTCTTGCTGCCCAGGCTGGAATGCAGTGGTACAATCTCGGCTCACTGCAACCTCCGCCTCCCGGGTTCAAGCGATTCTCCTGCCTCAGCCTCCCGAGTAGCTGGGATTACAGGCATGTGCCACCACACCTGGCTAATTTTGTATTTTTAGTAGAGATGGGGTTTCTCCATGTTGGTTAGGCTGGTCTTGAACTCCTGACCTCAGGTGATCCATCCGCCTTGGCCTCCCAAAGTGCTGGGATTACAGGCATGAGCCACTGTGCCCAGCCATAAGTATATATATATTTGTAAGAAACTACCAAACTGTTTTCCAAAGTGTTTTTTCCATGTCCCTTGCTTTTTATTTTCTAATCTAAGAAATATATATTGCCTAACAATATGTGCTTATTTGCTTATGAAATCTTTCCCACCAGAATGTAAGGACATGATCTCCTTTGTTCACCATTGCATCTTTTATACCTAGAATAGTGCCCTGCACATAGTATGTGAGTTGGGGGTCCAGCATGGTGGCTCATTCCTGTAATCCCAGCACTTTTGGAGGCTGAGACAGGCAGATCGCCTGAGGTCAGCCTGGCTGACAGGTCGAAACCAGGCATGGTGGCACATACCTGTAATCCCAGCTACTTGGGAGGCTGAGGCACAAGAATCACTTGAACCCGGGAGGTGGAGGTTGGGCAGTGAACCGAGATCGCCCCACTGCACTCCAGCCTGGGCGACAGAGCAAGATTCTGTCTCAAAGAAAAAAAAAAAAAAAAAAGCAAACCAAAGAAAAGAAAGGTGTGTTGGATGAATGAGCCCTACAGACCTTCTTCCACGTGAGGGCAAGTAGATACATGTCATTAACCTGCAAGTTAAAAGCATCGTGTATTCCACTGTTGCGTGTGTCTCACTTTACCATTCCCTTATTGGTGGGTCTTTGGTGCTCCTCTGTTTTTCTCTACTACAAACAAGGCTGCATTCATGAGTTTGCATATTTATTTGCAAATTTGCATGAGGTTTTTTTTCATTAAAACCAACTTCCAGAAGTAGTAGAATTGTGGGTCAAAAGGCATGAAAGATTGCAACTTTGGTAGGTTTTTGCAAAAGGTGGTACTCATTTATACGTCCACCAAGAGTGGGGGAGGTTACCTGCTTCAGAAGAGTCCCTGCTTCACCGCAGCCTTGCCTGCCCTGAGTATTACTGATGGGGATGAATATCAAATCCACACTGCTGAGGGGCTCAGAATCAGCAAGACTGGCGCCTCTCTAGTTACTGGATTTCTTACAGGCATCCAGTCTCCTGAGGGAATTGTGGAAACTGACATAGGATTGACAACTTCTTGTTTTGCTAAAAAGAATCAAAAATCAAGGTCGGGTATAGTGGCTCATGCCTGTAATCCCAGAACTTTGGGAGGCCAAGTGGGGCAGATCACGAGGTCAGGAGATCAAGACCATCCTGGCTAACACGGTGAAATCCCATCTCTACTAAAGATACAAAAAATTAGCCAGGTGTGGTGGGAGGCTGATGCGGGACAATCACTAGAACCGAGAGGTGGAGGTTGCAGTGAGCCAAGATCGCAACACTGCAGTCCACCCTGACAACAGAGGGAGACTCTGTCTCAAAAAAAAAAAAAAAAAAGGATCAAAAATCAAAATAAAACCAAATCTCCTATCTACAAAACATAGTACCTCCTCTCATCTTGTAAATAAAAGGACATTTTACTCCATTGAAAAATTGGAAAGGCAAACTCTGAGAATAAACGAAATCGAATTGTAATACATTTGAACTTTGGTTTGTTATTATGATATTATTATTGTTATTTCACTGTGAATTAGGGGAAAGAATGTGGCAAGGGGCTTGTGGATGGGTTTGGATGGAAGCCTCCTTACTGCCAGAAGGCCTGCATAGGTGACCCTGTGAGGGCTCTAAATGAGAACAAAAGGTAGTTGGGAAAAAAAATGAAACTGAACAGGGGTAAGAAATGAAAGTGTTACAATTAGCTAATTGGGCCCAGTTCTTCTGGATATAGCTTTATCTCCCCCACTGTGCGTGGAGCTCTTCTCCACATCAAAGACCACTCGCACGCCTGGAGAATTGGAACCGATGTTTATGGAGTGCTTTGAAGATGTAAAGTACTGTTTAAATGCTAAGTATCATTATTATTATTAGTTTAAATTTTAAATACCTTTTTTTTTTTTTTTTTTTGGTGGCGATTTTTAATACGGTTGCAATTCTTGTTTAATGTGTGAGCAAGCCTGTCTGTGACATCATACTTCAGTTCTGGATTAGGTGAGGCAAGGAACCCAATGTACCTTTGGAATACAGAACCAAGCTCACCACCTTGTCCTTGTAAATTGTGTTTTCCAGGAAGATGAACACTGTCAATCAGATGCTGTCAGTTTATGTAAGAACATGTCTCAAGATCTAATTGAAATACAGTATCTTTCCAGGCAGAGTTGATAGAGTTATCACATTACAGATTTTATTTGACTCTGCATCTGAATTCATTCCTTTGTATAGTTTCCAGATTTCTTCATAAAACAGAAATTAGACACAGTCTTGACATTAGAATTTCACGAAGAAGCAATCAAATCCAAATTACTTCCAAGAAAGAAAGGACTATAAAAGTAACTAAACAAAATGAAAGGGAAAGACATTCTGGAGGGCCCTAGTTCATGAATTAATTTGGTTATTTGGTTCTTGGGACAAATCCATCTTAATTTAAGAGGTTGCCAGACATAAAACACAAGGAAAAACTTTTGCCTCTGTGGCCAGTAGGAGCTTGGAGAGAAACACGATAAAGTTTGAAAGTTTTGTTTAATTTTCATCTTTGGTTTTGCGTAGAACTCAGACAATGAACTGGTCACTATCCCTTCTTTGGCTTATACAGACTTGACCGGTCAGTATCCTTTTCATGTGTTCACCGTGTGTTAATAGATTTTTTTTTTCCCCAGCACTGGTGGGGGATTTTTTAAATTAAAAAATCATCAAAGCTTAAATGAATTCCTGGACATAAAACTTGGATCCGAAATGGAACATAGTCATTGGACCTTTTCAATTTCCTATGGTAACCAAAGACCAAATTGTGTTTTTAAAACTGTTGTAGTAATGAGATTCACAAGAGGTATCGAGTTACTAAGTGGCTTTTAGCCTCTTTTGAAACTAAAGTAAAGGAAAATCTCATTAATTTGAACTGTGCTAATAATGGCATTTGTTATAATTCAACCTGGCCTGAGCTGCAGCTTACCTTTAGTCTACCTGTGAAGAAAAGTTTACCAGAGTAACCGTGTCAAGAAGATTGTGCAGGGCCTGCTGCATGTCTTTAAAAGAGTAAATTGTCGTAAGGCTTTTAGCACCTCACTCTTACCCAAATAAATTCCTGCCAAATCCACATGAGTTTTAAATGTTGATTAGAGCAGAAGAAAAGTACTACTACTTGGAAACCCTTTCTTTGTCAGGGTCTCCTCTGTACTCAAAAGGAATAAAGGTTCATTTTGTTTAAGGATTCTAAACAGTCCCTTTAATATAGAAAGACCTCTTAACCTGCCCTTCACACCAGTTGCTACGAACACATGAGGTTTCATTGAAGCAGTAGCAAAGATCTGTAATTACAAGCACTAACAAGGGAGTGAACTCAAAGGAATGTTTTTTCCCACTTGTATGTGTCAGGCCATGAGCTTAGCACTTTCCGATGTCTTTACATTGTGCCCGGTGCCTGGTTACCAACAGATTCTTAGCAGAGAATTATATTTACTATTAATCTGTATCTTTTTCCAGCTATACCAGAACATTCACATCCATTGGCCTCATTGGCATCAGTGACCAGGTAAAGGATTGTCAAAGGAAAAGGAGAGACATACATATAAAGAAATAGATCATAGATGATGGACAAATGGGTGGAGGAGTAGATAGGTAGTAGGTAATGAGCAATGGATGGATGGTGGTGGTTGGATGAATGGGCAATGGAAAATGGATGGATGGGTAGATGGATGGAAGATGGAGGATGGGTGATGGATGGATGGAGGACGAAGGATGAGTGGATGGTGAATGAAGGATGAGTAGATGGATGAATGACGGAGGATGGATGGATGGATGAATAGATGGGTAGATGAGTGATGGATGGACGAATGGATCGATGGATGGGCAGACCGAAGTATTCAAAGCAAAGAAACTTTAAACATGCTGTCCAGGTGTCAGTGAGTGATTTTTCTCTCCATTTCTTCAGTTTTTCATTTAATCTAGGACAGTGGCAAGGCACGTTAGTTATCTATGAAAGAAGAATGGCACAGCCCTCCTGTCGATCGCAGTGGACTCCGTATCTAGTGCTCAACTGCTGAGGTCCAGAGGCTGTAGGAATCCAACAGGAGGGGCTGAAGCAGACTGGATCCCGGTCTGTTAGGGAAGCGGGAGAAAGGGTCGGTGTGGCAGCTGCACGCACCAAGTAGACACAGAGGTTCTACTAACTTGAAGGATTAGTTTGATTCTGTAATGCTTGAGTTTCGTTTTCCTGCCCACAGTATTGTTTAATGGATGTAATTTAATGGGTGTCAAAAGTCTCCAAATCTCCCTTCCCTGCTAGAAGGAAATGCCTTAAATTCTCACCATTCCATTCACATTTTTTAAATTAAAAACCCTTTTTGCTTTATCAGATTATAAAAATAACATTAAAAAGTAAAAAATAAGACAAAACGAGAGAGCAAAAGAAAAAGAAACGCAAGCTCTCTATTAAATATTCAAGTAATATTGAAGAATATTAATGAGCAAGTAAAAATGACCTATAATTCCATCATTCAGTGATATGCACTGCGAACACGTTGAGAAATATCTAATTAAGCAATAAAAACTATGTATTTAAAGATCTACCATGCTCCAGGCACTGGAGTCACAGGGGGCAGTCTTTGTCCTTCGGGACTTCATAACCTTCTGAAGGAAACAAATGAAGTATTGTAAATATGCTGAATGTGTTGTAACTTGTTTTTGCACTCAACAATGTGTCATAAACATCTTTCTGTCTGTGTGTGTGTGTGTGCACGCATATGTATATATCAGGGATGAAAATATTACTGTTTACCAGCCTTTCTTTTTTTTTGAGACGGAGTCTGGCTCTGTTGCCAGGCTGGAGTGCAGTGGCATGATCTTGGCTCACTGCAACCTCCACCTCCAGATTCAAGCCATTTTCCTGCCTCCGCCTCCTGAGTAGCTGGGACTACAGGTGCATGCCACCACACCCAGCTAATTTTTGTATTTTTTGTAGAGATGGGATTTCACCATGTTGGCCAGGATGGTCTCGATCCCTTGACCTTGTGAGCCACCTGCCTCAGCTTCCCAGAATGCTGGGATTACAGGCATGAGCCACCACACCCAGAATCAGCCTTTCACCTATTCTTTCTTGTGAAGAAGATTCTGCCTTTGCCTGCCTAATCCCTAGACCTTTGTTAGACCCATCAAGGAATGGAGAAGCCAAGAGTGAGTACGCTGACTTGTGATTTGCACAAGGAAGGACCTGAAGCCACCTGGGGTAGAACAGAGTAGATCAAAAAGGGAGTAAGTCTAGGGCTCATGCCTGTAATCCCAACTCTTTGGGAGGCTGAGGCAGGAGGATCACTTGAGCTCAGGAGTTTGAGCTTGCAGTGAGCTATGATGGTACCACTGAACTCCAGCCTGGACAACACAGCAAGACCCTCATCCCTACAATTTTTTTTTTGTTTTTAATTAGGCATAGTGGCACCTCCTTGTGGTCCTAGCTACTCCAGAGGCTGAGGTGAGAGGATCTTTTGAGCCCAGGAGCTCCATGCTGCAGTGAGCTATGATGGCACCACTGCACTTCAAGCTGGGCCATACAACAAGATCCTGACTCTTATAATTTAAAGAAAAAAAAAGTGGGGAGGAGTGGATGAATCAAGAAGGAAGGAATTCCTGAAGAAAAGAATATAATAGCCCAGGTTGAGATTGGGAGGAAATGAGGAGAAGCATTTAAGGAAGTAGCTATTATTATGAGGGAGACTTCAGGATCATACAGATTGCTCAAAGAGACTTCAATTCAGATGTCAATCATTTTTCAATACTTTGTGGATTCAGGACCAGTGATCCTTTGGTATGTGACACTATGTTGAGACTGGTCACAATTTGGCTCATTGTAGTATGACATCATATAAAACTATCTCATCCTTTTTGATGGCAGTATAGTTTTCCATTTTGTGGGTGTAAACAAACTTTATTTAATCCTTTCCTTTTAGGCTGAGATGTAGGTCATTAGATCTATTTTTGCTATGAAGTATAGATGCTGTGATGGACATCTTTCCAAATAGGCTTACGTACTTCAAAAAAGTGAAAGGTAGATCAATGAAGATAGGGAAATAAAGAAAGGAGAAGAAAGAAGGAAAGATGGAAGGAAGGAAGGAAGGAGAAAGAATAAACTGTGGTATATCCATACAATACAATACTACTCCTTCACAAAAATGAATGAAATGTTGATACACAAAACATGGATGAATCTAAAATTAATTACACGAATGAAATAAACTTCTGTGTGTTTTCGTTTACATAACATTCTGGAAAGAAAGCAGATCAGTAGTTGCTGGAGTACTGGGATTTGGGACAGGAAGGAGGGATGACGAAGGGGCATGAGGACATTTTTGGGAGTGATCATATATTCATGATCTTGATTGTGGCGATAGTTTCACAGGGGTACACATAAGTTAAAATTATCAACTTGTACATTTTAAACATGTGCAGACTGTTGCATGTCAATTATACCCTAATAAAGCTATAAAGTAGATATGATAGACAGACAGATGGGGGTGGCCTTTTAAGGTGAACGAGAGAAGAAAGGAGACCCAGCCGAGTGATTTAGAAACAGCCGTGTTGGGGTCTAGGGAGATAGGCAGAGAGCATACTGTGGATTTCTGCACCGCAGTGCAGAGGGGTGTTTTTTAGAGGGCAGCCCTGATAAGAGGGCTGCTAGGGTTGAGGAGACGGGCAAGGATAAGACCCGAGTCTCACCCCATACTAATTCCCCATCTGCAGCATAGGTCTGTTTTTGACCCCTCTGCAGCAGAGAGCCTGAAGTGGTTAAAAGGCTGAGACAGCCCTGGGTTCATGTATTAGCTTTGCTCCTTTCTGTTTGTTTGTTTTTCGAGACAGGGTCTCACTCTGCCACCCAGGAAGGAGTGTAGTGGCATGATCATGGCTCATTGCAGCCTTGACTTCCTGGACTCAAGCGATCCTCCCACCCCAGCCTCCTGAGTAGCTGGGGCCACAGGTGTGTGCCACCAGGCCCAGGTAATTTTTTTATTTTTAATAGAGATGGGTCTTGCTATGTTGTCCAGGCTGGTCTCAGATTCCTGAGTTCAAGTGTTCCTTCTACTTCGGCCTCCCAAAGTGTGGGGAGTATAGGCATGAGCCACTGTGCCTGGCCTGACTCTGCTCCTTTTGAACTTTGTGGACTTGGCAGGTGAAGCCCCCTTTCTGAGCCTCAGTTTTCTCATCTGTAAAATGGGCACGTACAGAGTGCTTAGCAAACTGTGTGGCACATAGTAGGCACTGAATAGTAGTTTATTTTATTTTTTTGATACAGTAGTTAAGAGATTAAGAGCTGGGACTCTGGAGTCAGGCCAACCCAAGTTTAAATCCCAGATAATCGACTTTGAGCAGGTGACGTAAAATCTCTGAGTTTCATCTCCTCCTCTATAACCTGGAGACGATACACATGCATTGGTTAGGAACCTGGAAAGAAGCAGAGGGCAAACTCAACTGGGGAATTTGAGGAGAGTTTAACATAGAGATTATTTGCACAGGTGTGGGCAGAATTTAGGACTGTCAACAGGGTAGAGTGCAATACCTAGGGTGGCAAAGGGAGGCGCTGTTACCAGCCCTGGGCTTGGCAGGACTAGAAGGGTCAATTGCCGCACCTGGAAAGGGGAGCTGTATGGAGAAGATCACCCAACAGGAGATGTGGTATTTGGAAGAGGCACAGCCCGCCCAAGGCAACATAGAAAGGAGAAGCATGGGGGACAAGTGTCCCAAACTCATTGTCTTCCTTCCACCCATCTCCTGCCAGTGCCTCTTCTCCCCTTAGATAAACCCAACTAGGGACCGGAGGGCATGGGCGCCCACTGGAACAGCTCAGCCCCGAAGGCTCAGAGCAGGAGGACGAAAGAATGAATGGATCTAGGGGGCGAAAAGATGAAATTCAACGTCCAGTCTCATGGGATTAATAGTAACTCCTGAGTAATCAACTAGATTACGTTAATAAAGCATTTAGCACATGGTGAGGCTCCCCTAAGAGGCAGCACCCCGTGGTTATCCGTGAAGCAACTCTAGCTAGATTCTCAGGGTGGCTGCCAGGCCAGCCTCGACCCAACCCACAGTGCTGGGAATGGAACAGAGCTGATCTTCTCCTACATTCCGTGTTTACTTAGAGAAAACTTGGCTGCTTAGAGCCAGAAGAGGTTGACTGTGGTTTTTTGCAACAGCTGGGGGTGAGGGGAGGCAGAGAGAGGGGAGCTGGAACATATTAGGACTCCTGAACGCCAAGAGACCCCAGAGCCCGGGAATCTGAGAAGAGTCCACACACACAACAGCATTTGCTTGCGTCTCTCTGCCAAGGGATTGTGGATTTCGGGGCTGAGCGGTGTGTCCTGGGACCTCGTCCCCAGGAGGCAGGGCCACAGGGCTGCACCCAGTGCCGGCTATGTGGAATGTGCCGCTCTTGGAAGCGACCGAGGCTCTTGCTTTTTAAAATTGGCCTGTAAATCTCCGTATAGTTTTCAGGGTTTAGGAATTTTATTTTATCTGGATTAAAGTCATGTTCTGCTTTGGCATCGGAAGGCGTTTATGACTGTTAAAACAAGAAATGAAAAATATAGGCTTGGAATCAGAGAGGCTGCCTCCTGCCAGACTTTTAGGGGTTTGTCTTGGGGGCCAGGCTGAAGGTTTTCTGCCCCTTCTCTGACTGCTCTGGTGTTTCTTGATAAAGCTGGGGCTGCCTGAATCTGAGCAGCAAACGCAATAGCCTGGGAGGGTCTGTTAGGAAGGAAACCTGTATCTTTGCTTAGGTGATCTCTGTCATTCTGTTTTCCCCCTCTAGGGAAATGCATGCTCTCTAGAGGATTGTTTAAAGGGTTTTCTCACATTACCGGCCCCCGGCTGCGCTTGGTCTAGGAGGCAGATGGCTTAGGACTTTTGATTCATCAGGGCTTGGGATGACTTTGAATTCCCCCAAATTGCCATTTGGGGCAGGATTTAAATAACTGAGATTCCAGCTTTCTTTGGCCTAGTTTTGCCATTTTCTCTGCTCCCTCTTGTTTTTAAAGCACACATGCATTGAGTGTGAACACACATGCATACACACACAGACACACACACATGCACAGTTTCTTTCGTAACGGTACAAGTTATACGTGGTTCATGGAGAATACTTGGAAAGCAAAGAAAAGCACCAAGTGAGGGGCGACAAGGAGCTGGAAAGCAAAAAAAAATCACAAGAGAAACCACTCAACATTTGGGCGAAAATTGTTCTAATATTTTTCCTCTTATCCGTCTATCATCTACCGATCCTTCTTTATTATTATTATTATTATTATTATTATTATTATTATTATTATTGAGACAGAGTCTCACTCTGTTGCCCAGGCTGGAGTGCAGTGATTACAGGTGTGAACCACCGTGTTTGGCCTTCTTATCTTTTTTAAAAAGTATCACATATTCCATGCAATTTTGTTGCCTGAATTTATACCTTTGCATATTTACAGATAATGTAGTTTATGATAATAATAACAACCAGTACTTATTACACACTGAAGTTCAGTGCTTAATTCATAGCCTTTGTAGTCAGAGGGATCTGGTTTCAAATCTCAGTAGGATTCATTTTTCATTGTCTTTGGGCAAATGACTTACCTTGGAGGAGCCTGAGTTTTTCTATAAAATGGATAAAAATATTATCCACCTCAGAGGGAGGATTGCTGTGAGGATCAAATAGAATTCTGCCAAATAAAAGCCTGGGAAAGGCTTAGGTCCATAGTAAGTGTTCAATAAATTACAGTTCATAGTCTTACCGCATGTGCAGTGGTGATGTAGGTAGGACATTTGTCTGTGTTTTTCTTTTTCGTGATGGTGCTATGTGCAGCATTCTCTCTAAACCAGAGCTTTGGGCACCACAGTATTGGATTCACGGTAAGCAGCTAGATGATTTTCAACTTCTCTCTTCCCCCAAGAACACTCGACAAAATTGGCAGCCTGTAATATGCAAAAATCCACCCAGAAATGGAAGAGAGGGACATTTGCACAAGCTGGGTTGTGTCTACAGAATTAGAAGACACAGTTGGACTAATTTTAGTGCCTAAAAATTGGAAACATTGGAATCATGCTCTATGGGAAATGCAAGTTCTTGAAAGTGGCAAAAGGAAACACCAGGAATGGGTGCATTTGGGACCATTCTCTCAAGGTCTGGGCTCAGTCTTCATCTGTGGGTAGATTCGATGGGGCTGGAAGCTAAAGGTTAGGTGGGGGAAAGGGTTAAGCATCTTTCAAGTCCTCAGGTTAGGAACGAGCGAGAGATCTCGTTCACATTGCCTCTTCGTTGTCTTGATTTTCCCAGCTATCTGCTTTCCTTTGTCTTGCCATAGATAATTTTGATCCTGTGACCAGCCTCTTTGGTGTTTTGTCCTTCGGGATTTCTGAGAGGCGCGGGCCCCTGTGATTGACCTCACGTGGGCAGACTGCACACAACTCACTTTGTATCTGAGGAGCAGAGTGGGGGCCTAGCTCCCTTGCGTGCAGCCAATCAAGCCGGGGCTGAGAATTTATGAGATGAAGGCGAACCACTTTGAAGAAAGGCGCCCTTGTCTGCAGCTCCGCCATTGCTCCGTGGTGCGCGTGGGGAGGTGGAGAGGGGTGGGCACGGGGAGAGGGGCTGGCGCCCTGGGGATGGATAGGGGAAGAAAAGAATCCGAGGAACCAGGGTCAAAAGTCTTTCTGTGAACAGGAAAGAAAACTGAGCAGCCTGCCTTCCTCCTCGCAGGTGTGTGCTCACAATGGGGGAGCCACAGGCCCTTCCCAAAGGTCAGGGAGGAAGGAGCGCATCGCAGACGCTGCCTGTATTCACTCCGAGTCCTCCCACTCCTTGGAGACGGAAGAACTAGAGAGAGCCAGAAAGGCAAGATCACTTCTAGAAGCAATCCTGGCCGCCAGTAATCTAGATGCAATAGTAACTCCGCCAAGTCTGGGAGGCATCGCTGCAAATTCTGGGCTTCTCCCCGGGGAGGGCAATTGCTTCATTTCTCTGAGCGTCAGTTTCCTCATCTGTGAAAAGGGGTGGTTAACAACAGAACCGCCTTCCTCCTTCATCGGGTTGTTGGGAGAAATGTGTAGAAAGCAGTCAGCACAGGACCTGGTATACAGTAAGTGCTGAATAAGTAGAAGTTACTATTAATAGCAATCATATCTGGTTTCAAAAGAGATGGGCTGCTTTCATTAAAGACAAAAATAAAGGCCATTCATTCAGTCGTTTTTTCATTCATTTGTTCAGGCAATCAATAAACATTTATCAGGCCCTACTATGTGTTGGTGACTTGAATGAAGATGATAGTAATAGTAGCTAACACTTGCTTGCTAAGTGTTAGGCTCTGTTTTATTTTTATTTTTTGAGACAGAGTCTCACTCTGTCACCCAGGCTGGAATATAGTGATGCAATCATAGCTCATTGCAGCCTCAACCTCCCAGGGTCAAGCAATCCTCCCACCTCAGCCTCTGGACTACAGGCACATGCCACCATTAGCTTGGCTAATCTTTTTTTTTTTAGAAGTGAGGTCTCACTATATTGCCCAGGCTGGTCTCAAACTCCTGAGCTCAAACAATCCTGTGAAAGGGCTGGGATGAGCCGCCACACCTGGCCCCTATTTGTCTCTGTTTTAAATCCTCCATATGTCTTTTTCTTTTCCCTCCCCCCGCCCCGCCGATATGTCTTAATTTATATAAGTTTCATGACCACATGGTGAGGTAGGTACATGTCACACAGCTAGTAAGATTAGGAGCTGCGATTTAAACCCAGGTGTGCCTACTGTCCAGGTCTATGTCGTAAGCATCTTGCTAGTCCAAAGCTAATAAATAAAACATGATTCATGCCCCCTACAGCACCACTGTCCACTACAACTTTCTGCAATTATAGAAATATTCCATATCTTCACTGTCCAATATGGTACCCATTGTTGGTAGCTGCTGAGGACTTTAAATATGGCTAGTGTGATAGAGAGACCAGATTTGAAATTTCGTGTAATTTGCACTAATTTCAACATACAGTTAAATAGCCATCCATGGCTAACGCCAGCATATCAAACAGCCTAGCTCTAGGAACTCAGGGTCTAGTGGAGGAAATTCACCTTCATGAAGGTGGTGAGTGCTACATGCTATGTGGCCCTGTCCAAGCTCCAAGGACACAGAAAATCACAACTGTGGTGTGGAGTGTGGCCTGGGATCACAGGAGGCTTCCCAGAGACAGTCATCGCTGATCTGAGTCTGCAGGAAGGAGGGGTTGGTAGGAGAAGAAGGGAGGTATTTTTAAATATGTCCAAATATGTTGGATTTCACAACAGGGTCCGTGCTCAGCCAGGACTTAGGCAGAGATTGAAACTCGTAATCAAGAGCCAGAGTCCTCTTTGAGCTCTAAGATAACCAGTGCTTACCCCTGAAGGATGAAACCGTATTGGATTCAGGAATTTGTCTACTGTTCTTTTTGGCTGCAGGTATGATTTTTTTTTTTTTTTGGCTTTTAACCTCTCTGAGGATGTAACAGCACCTGAAAAGGAAATCTGAAAAATTCACTGGTTCGTCTGAATGCTTTGTCAATACCATGTGAAGCCAAATGTCCAAGAATCCCAAAGCAGCTCTAGGCAGTCAAAAGAGTAGTACTAATCATAAGGATAATAATGAAAAACAGTTACCACTTATTAAGACACTTACTTTGTGCCAGACCCAACGTTAAGTGCTTTTGCGTATTGATCGTCTCACATACTCCTACAATCTATTCTCTGCACAGCAGCTAGAGTGGCCTTTTTGAGACATAAACCCTAAATCAGATCATGCTAGCCCACTGCTGAAACCCCTTAAGTGACTTCACATTGTACTTAGAATAAAATCCAAGTTCCTTGCCCAGGCCTACAAGGCCTGACCCCTGCCTACAAATACTCCCATTCTCCACCTACTCACCAAGCTCCAGGCACGTAAGACCCTTCTCTGGTGTAAAGCCCTAAGCTTTTGTCTGCCCCAGGGCCTTTGTACTTGCTGTTCCTCCAATTAGCAACTCAACTCCCCACTCTAACCCTCTACTAGAATGAAATATGTCAAAGATCAGGGACCTTGTCTCTTTATCTTTAGCTCCTAGTCAGTTTGTCATACAATTGAAATAATTCAAATTCTGTGTTATGAGACACTGAAATCAATCAAATTAAATAAAATTTAAAATTCAGTATGAGGTATTATGAAGCATTATTATCCTCATGTAACAGATGAAGAAATTGAAGATCAGAGTGGTTAATTTGCTCAAAGCCACGTAGCTTGTGAGTTTCCCACTATATACCTGTAGGACTCCAACTGTTTGCTCCTTGTCAGCTATGATGAGGCTGCACAGCCACCTTGAGAGAAGGAAGATCCTTCAGGATGTGGTTTTCCTTCCCTCGCTCTGCAGACAGCCCTGCTATGCCTCACTTAGTCCTTTATTGCCAGAATCTGTCTATATAATAAGAAACCTTAGCTTGTAAAATTACCCAATTCCCTTCTGGCTTTGACCATATATTTTTCTTTGATTATAAAATGAGTACTATAGAAAGAATGGAAAGTAGAGAAAAAAGATAAAGAAGCTGGGGAAAAACCACTCATGACCTCACTACACAGAAGCAATTCCGTTAGTATTGTGGTTTCTCTTTTCTTAAGATGGAGTCTCGTTCAGTCGCCCCGGCTGGAGTGCAGGGGTGCCCTCTCAGCTACTGCAGCCTCTGCCTCCTGGGTGCGAGCAATTCTCTTGCCTCAGCCTCCTGAGTAGCTGGGATTACAGGTGTGTGCCACCATGTCCAGCTAATTTTTGTTTTTGTTTTTGTTTTTGTCTTTTTGAGACAGAGTCTTGGTCTGTCACCCGGGCTGGAGTGTAATGGTATGTTCTTGGCTCACTGCAACCTCCACCTCCTGAGTTCAAGCGATTCCCCTGCCTCAGACACCCAAGTAGCTGGGATTACAGCCATGCACCACCATGCCAGATTAATTTTTTAGTAGAGACGGATTTCGTCATGTTGTCCAGGCTGGTCTCAAACTCCTGACCTCAGGTGATCTGCCTGCCTTGGCCTCCCAAAGTGTTGGGATTACAGGTGTGAGCCACGGTGCCCAGCCTAATTTTTGTAGTTTTAGTAGAGACAAGGCTTTGCCATGTTGGCCAGGCGGGCCTCAAACTCTTGACCTCAGGTCGACCTGCCTGCCTCGGCCTGCCAAAGTATGGGGATTACAGGTGTGAGCCATCGCACCTGGCTTCCTTCCTATTTTTTTTTTAGAAGTTGGGGGTCTCACTATGTTGCCTAGGCTGGCCTCAAACTCCTGGCTTCAAGGGCTCCTCCTGCCTTGGCCTTCTAAAGTGCTGGGATTACAGCTGCGAGCCACTGCACCTGGCCAAATAGTTTTCATTTTTTGGAAATGGAGTCTTGCTCTGTTGCCCAGGCTGGAGTGCAGTGGTGCGATCTCTGCTCACTGCAACTTTTGCCTCGTGGGTTCAAGTGATTCTTGTGCCTCAGCCTCCCAATTAGCTGAGATTACAGGCGTTCACCACCAGGCCTGGCCAATTTTTGTATTTTCAGTAGAGATGAGGTTTCACCATGTTTTCCAGGCTGGTCTCAAACTGCTGAACTCAAGTGATATAGTCACCTTGCCTTCCAAAGTGCTGGAATTACAACTGTGAGTCACTGCGCCTGGCTCAAGCAGTTTTTAAGGCTAAGCTGACTCTCTGTAAAATCCCCTTAGTTGTCTTGTCACCTACTTTCTCAGCCACTAACTCTTCCCAGGATGCAACTGCTGCCACTGTCTCTTCCATTGCAACCAGGAAGTAGGGTGGAAAAAGGCCCAAAATCTGGAGGTCAGAAATCAAGGTTCAAAGACTTAACTATGTGGCCTTAGACAAATCATGTCTCATCTTCTCTGCAGAAAGAAGATGATAGTCCTTGCCTCCAAGAACAGTGAAAGTCAAATGACGGATCAGATGGGGAGAGAGTGTAGTAAACTCAAAAGTGCTATAAAATTGTTTGGAATTCCTGCAATCCAATGAGTTATGACCACAGTGGTTATTTAAGAAGACTTAAAGGTCAGCAGAGCCAACGTTCTCCGGCCCAAATCCTCAAAAGGCTTGTTCTTGTTATGAGATAATATATATAAACTGGATTAGTGGGTCCTCTGCTTGTAATAAATCCTTGGGGATTTGAGAGAGTGGGTGTAGCTGGCTTGCTGGCTGCCCCTCCAGCATCCATGACTTACCACCCCCTGTCCTAACAGAAACCTTGTTTGGAGCCAGACACTTCCGGAGGCCAAAGTGGGAGGGTCAGTGGAGCCCAGGAAGTTGAGGCTGCAGTAAGCCATGATCACACCACTGCACTCCAGTTTGGGTAGAGCAAGATCCTAAAAATTAAAAACCAACCAACCAACCAACCAAAACCCTTGTTTGGGTCAGGCATTCACCCAGTCTCAATTCAGAATGGGGACTCAGGGCAAACTGACTCCGCCCTCAGCTCCAGGAGTGGGTCTCATTGGTCAAAATTAATCCCTCCCCTTGTTAGTGATTGGTTCCGGCAGAGGTCATGTGACCCATTCTGGTCACTGGGTTGGTAGGGGATGTAAGTCAGACAGGAAAATATGTAGCTCCTAATAAAGTATCCCTGGAAGATATATCTATGGGTATCTATCTATCTACCTATCATCTGTCTATCTATCTATCTATCTATCTATCTATCTATCTATCTGAGATGAAGTCTCGCTCTTTTGCCCAGGCTGGAGGGCAGTGGCACAATCTTGGCTCACTGCAGCCTCTGCCTCCCAGGTTCAAGGGATTCTTCTGCCTCAGCTTCCTGAGTAGCTGGGATTATAAGCGTGTGCCACCACACCCAGCTAATTTTTATATTTTTAGTAGAGACAGGGTTTCACTTTATTGGCCAGGTCGGTCTTGCACTCCTGACCTCAAGTGATCTACCCACTTTGGCCTCTTAAAGTGCTGGGATAATAGGCATGAGCCACTGTGCCTGGCAGAGATATTTTTCTCCTTTCTCTGGATGCGACTCCTTAAAGTGCTGCAGCTGTCTTGCTACCAGACTGGTAATGAAGCCAACATGGAGAGCGAAAGTGCAGAGAGCAGATAATGATGATGGTAGTAATAACAGCCACAAACGTTTATTGAGCATTTAGAACTTGCCAGATAGTATTCTAAATGTCTGATTTCCTTTAGTTGAGGGGATGGCCCTGCCTGTTTTCATGGCCCATGAAATATTTTTGCATTTTTTTAAACGGTTAAATGAAAATTAGGCCAGGCATGGTGGTGGCTTTTGCCTGTAATCCCAGCAACTTTGGGAGTCCAAGGCGAGAGGATTGCTTGAGCCCAAGAGTATGAGACCAGCCTGGGCAACAGAGTGAGACCTGGTCTCTACATAAAAATAAAAAATCAGCTGAACGTAGTGGTACATGCCTGTTGTCCCAGCTACTCTGGAGGCTGAGGCAGGAGGATCATGTGAGCCCAGGAGTTCAAGGCTGCAGTGAGCCTTGAACATACTCACAAGAGCCCTGTAAGTTATTGTGTTATTATTATCCTGTTGTTCACAAATGAGAAAGCTGAGGCTCAGAGAGGTTATGTAATTTGTTCAAAGTCACATAGCTACCAAGAGGGTAGCTATTCAATATCAAACTGGCTCTGGAACCAGTGCTCTTAATCACTTTGGGAAAAAAACCCAGTCTCCAGTGTCATTGTTAAGACATCGAATCAACCAACCCTAAACCCACCTCACCTTTAGACTTCTAGGTTAAAGGGGCATATGACATTACTGTATTATTGAAGTCAGTTTGAAACTGCAATTCTGCTATTTGCAGATGAAAGCATCCCCTTGGATACTATGAGAAAGCACGTAAGAAAGGTAAGAGCAGAAAGGTAAGGCAAGCTATCAGCTTCTTGGACCAGCAGCCTTTTGTCCTTGCTTGGAGAACAAAAGCTTTCTTTTTCCAAGCACTTCAAGGCTCCTCAAGTTCCCTTTAAAAGGGATTATGAAGGAAATCCTATTTTAGAATTGCTGCTGATTTTGGCAATTTGCAATATTAGCCTGATGAGGAATTACACTTGCTAATAAAATATCTCAAGTTGGGTTGAGCCTAATTGTTGCGAGTGTTAGTAGTAATAGCCTGTCACGGGGACTCCTGTGCTGGTGCATCCCTCACTTGGCTACAGCCCATGTGGAAAATCAATTTCCTCTAAATGTTTGAAGAATGGCACAGAAGGACCTGATTTCTTTTCCCTCTGCTGGAGTCAATCTGGAGACAGTGAGCTTATAAAATGAATGAAAATAGCTATGGTTGCTGGATGCAGGGTGAATTCCGAGTTAAGCAAAGCCTGATCTCAAGCTCAAAATTCTAGCTTTTTTGTTTTGAGGCCAGAGACAATATATATTTGTGTCCCGAACTGATGTGCTATTAAAAAGTCAAAGAAAAGAAGGAATTTTACTTCAGCCCAGCGATTTCACTTCTAGGAATCACTCCCACAGGAAAACTCCCACCAGTATGCAAGAATATATGAACAGGGTGTTCCTCACAGCCTGGTTTGCAATGGTGAAAAATTGGAAGCAAGATAATTATCTGACAAGAGTGGACTGGTTAAATAAATTGTATAGCCATGCTCTGCAGCCATTAAGAAGAAAGAGGTAATCTATACGTATTCCTGTGGAACGGTTTTTCTGATATGATATTGAGTTCAAAAAAAGTAAGTTGCAGGCATATATATGTGTATATATATATATATGCACACTATATATATAGTATGTATAGTATATATAGTTGCAACTCATGTATATATAGTATGAGTTCGTTTTTGTAAAAAAAAAAAACCCAAAACTTCAACAATGATATGCACATTTCTTCGTACATGAGTAGAGAAAGGTCTGAAAGGATACACACCAGGTTGTTGATGGTGGCAGTTAAACCTAAGGATAAAAATGGTAAGATGAGAGATGCCCCTTCTATGTCGTTTAGATGTTTTACAACAGGGCATATGGCTTTGGTTAATTTAAAAAAAAAAAAGAGAGAAGAAAACAAGAAATGGGCTTTTCAGCTTTTCAGAATAGCATTGTATTAGATATGTCACCATTTCTGAAGAAAGGGAAGATCAGGCCTTGACTCCGCAGGACAATATAATCCAGCCACACATGCAAGTCTGTTGCACAGCCTAGTCTGATACACCATAGTTCTTCCTAGTTAATAATTGTCATGAAGGGACCTAATCCTTAGCTACCTGCCTACCACATCAGAACCAAGTTAAAACATCTTGGGGCCAAGGCCAGAATTTAAAAATTTACTTTTGTAAAAAATTGGGGGATGGGCATGCTGGCTCACGCCTGTAATCCCAGCACTTTGGGAGGCTGAGGCAGGAGGATCATGAGGGCAGGAGTTCGATACCAGCCTGGCCAATATGGTGAAACCCTGTCTGTACTAAAAATACAAAAAATTAGCTGGGTGTGGTGGCATGTGCCTGTAGTCCCAGCTACTTAGGAGGCTGAGGCAGAAGAATCGCTTGAACATGGGAGGCGGAGGTTGGAGTCAGCTGAGATTGTGCCACTGCACTCTTAGCCAAGGCAACAAGAGAGACCATCTCAAAAAAAAAAAAAAAAAAAAAAAATTGGGAAAATGCACATAACATAAAATGTACCACTTTAAATTATCTGATTTATTGGTATTCAGTACATTGGTAATGTTGTGCAACCATCAGCACTATCTCATTCCAGAACATTCTCATCACCCCAAACAGAAACCTTATGTCCATTAAGCAGTCACTCTCCAATCTTTCCCTACCGCAGCCACTGAATATCACTAATTTGCTTTCTGTCTTATTGGTTTGGCCTGTCATGGACATTTCATATAAATGAAATCATATAACATGTGGCCTTTTGTGTCTGGCTTCTTTCACTCCACACCATGTTTTCAAGCCTCATCCATGTTGTAGCACGTATCTGTGGTTCATGCCTCTTTTTTTTTTTTTTTTTTTTTTTGAGATGGAGTTTTGCTCTTGTTGCCCAAGCTAGAATGCAGTGGTGTGTTCTCAGTTCACTTCAATCTCTGCCTCCCAGGTTCAAGCGATTCTCCTGCCTCAGACTCCCAAGTAGCTGGGGATTACAGATGCCTGCCACCGTGCCTGGCTAATTTTTTGTATTTTTTGTAGAAATGGGTTTTCACTATGTTAGCCAGGCTGGTCTTGAACTCCTGATCTCAGGTGATCTCCTACCTTGGGCTCCCAAAGTGCTGGGATTACAGGCGTGAGCCATCGCACCATGCCCCTTTTTATGGCTGAATAATATTCCATTGTATGGATCGACCACAATTTGTTGATCCATTCATCGGGTGTTGGACATTTTGGATGTTTGTATCTTTTAGTTACCATGAGTAATTCTGCTGTGAACATTCCTGTAAGACTGTTTGTTTGAAAACCCGTTTTCATTTCTTTGGGGTGTATATGTAGGAGTGGAACTGTGAGGTCCTATGGTAATTTTATGTGTCATTTGTCAAGATTTTCCTTTAAAGTTGCAGACGCCTAGTCTCCTGACCATAGAGGACATGCAGTGAGCGGGAAAAACTTCCCCTGAGTTTCTCAATTATGTCCCCTGAGTCTAGGCAGTTAAGTACATAGATGAAGATAATTAGTATGTAATTGTCTTATCTACACTTAAAAAAATGTGCTGACATCCACTTCTAATTTTAGACTATTCCAAATATCTTTCTTTTTTCCCTCTGTCACCTATTTGTCCCAGAGCAACAAATATTTCTATTACATGTGAAATTGGGAAACTGTTATTCAAAATACATTAATTAGGGCTGGGTGTACTGTCTCATGCCTACAATCCCAGAACTTTGGGAGACTAAGGTGGGCAGATCACTTGAGTCCAGGAGTTCGAGACCAGCCTGGGCAATGCGGCAAGATCCCCTCTCTACAAAAAGTACAAAAATTAGCTGGGCATGATGGTACATGCCCGTAGTCCCAGTTCCTCAGGAGGCTAAGGTAGTAGGATCACCTGAGCCGGGGAAGTTGAAGCTGCAGTGAGCCATGATTGCACCACCGTACTCCAGCCTGAATGACAAAGTGAGACCCTGTCTCAAACAAAATAAATTAATAAACAAAATACATTAATTAAATGATGAATTCAGAATTTCTCATGTAAAAATCCTGTATTGCGCTTGTGGAAAATCAACAATTCTGATGATTCCTAGCACAATGGGCATTAACGCTGAATTGGTCAAACGTTAGACCAGGTCTTGCAAGGTAAGCAGGGTCTTGAAATGGGCTTTTACTGAACAGTAGCCTACGATAACGATTGGGCTTAATTTATAATTGCTGCAAACACAAGAGGTAAGTAAGCTTGGATACAGGACCTGGGCTGAGGTCCCAACTCTGCCAGTAACTAACTTATCTTGGTAAAGTTAAAGGGTTAGGTAAATGCTTATGAGCCCTCAGTTTCTTCCTCTGTAATGTGGAAGTGATTATAGGACATACTTTATGGGTCATTCTTTTATTCATTCATTCATTTATTCATTCACTCATTCATTCAGTAAATGTTTATTGTACACCTATGGCCATGCTGTTCTTAGTGGTTACTAAAACAAACAACAGTAAACATAATAAGTAATTATAAAATAGATGGTGATATGTTTTATGAGAAAAGGTGGAACAGGAGGGCTGAGGGAAAGGCTGGATTTTCTTTTTTATTTATTTTTTAGAGACAGGGTCTTGCTCTGTCACCCAGGCTGGAGTTCAGTAGCACAGTTATGGCTTACTGCATGAATTGCTGGGCTCAGGGGATCCCCGGACTGTAGCCTCCCAAGTAGCTGGGACTACAGGTGTGTGCCACCATGCCCAGATATTTATTTATTATAGTGATGGGGTCTTGGTATGCACCACCATGCCCAGCTATTTATTTATTTATTTATTACAGAGACGGGGTCTTGGCATGTGCCACCATGCCCAGCTATTTATTTATTTATGGTAGAGATGGGGTTTCGCCATGTTGCCCAAGCTGGTCTTGAACTCCTGGGGGTTCAAGTGATCCCCCTGCCTTGGCCTCCCAGAGTGCTGTGTGATGGGTGTGAACCACCGCACCTGGCCTAAAGACTGAATTTTGAATAGCCTGGTCACGATAGGCTCCGCTAAGAAGACGGCATTTGAACAAAGCCTGGAAGAAGAGAGAGGATGAGTCACGTGGGTATCTTGCGGGCGAAGGAACTCAGGCAGGATTGTTCCGCCCCATTCATGAAAACGCAAAGAGACCGGAGTGCCTGGACCAGTGCGCGCCAGGGCGAGAGGAGGAATTTTGGGTTCAACTTGGAGCCAGATGGGGAGCCCTTGGAGGCTTATGACCTGAGCTGACTTGTATTTCAAATGCATCATTCAGTCTGCTGTGTTGAAAAACAGACCGCAGACAGACAAGGGCAGCAGCAGGGAGGCCAGTGAGGAGCCTCCTGCAGTCATCCAGGTGAGAGAAGACGGAAGCTGGGACCAGCAAGGTGGCACGGACTGGTGAGAAGTGTTCGGGTTCTGAATACCCTCTGCAGGTACAGCCAACACAGTTTCCTATCGGGAAGATTAAGATAACGCGGGCAGAGCTCTGAGCACGGAGCCTTCATGTAGTTAGTACAGAATCATGGCAGCCACAATTATGATCAAGGTGGGGATAGTGTGTTCCCCTGCAGGAGCTGATCAGGAGCTAAAAAGAAGCTGAGCACGGGAGAGGCTATTAAGGTTCCCATGTGATCTGCAGTGAGTTACAAAGGCCACCAAAGGTAACAAGGCGTTAGCACAATGCAGACAAGGGCTTCCGCGGTATCCAGAGAACTAGGGAGCCCGAAGCAGCAAAGCCACATCATTTAAACCGAGCTAGAGACTTTAGAACCAAGGTTGTCAGATAATTGCAGACACTTCTTTCTCGCATTAGAAGTAATGGCAAAACTGCAATCGCTTTCGTATCAGCCTAATAGTATATGGAAGAACATCAGTCAGGAAAACTGTTTCTAGATCCCCTGGCTTTAAAAATATTTACTGGCAATAATATCATGGCAGCTCAGGTGTTTAGTTTTGGGTTTTTAGTTGAACCGCCCAACTTCAGGATTCCTTTCAGGAAGAAGACCCAATTGCCAAGAGACGATTGGATTCCTTTCAACGAAACTTCTCTTTGTTCCAAATTCCAGCGACAAACGCTCTGTCTGAGGATGATAGAGATGGATTTCTCCAGGGGCAATGCCAGCCTTGCTCCTCCTGCCTCTAGTAATCAGACCTCCAGTTTATCTTCTGCCAAACTCTTCCCATTGGACATCTGGCCCCAGCAGGGAGAAACAGGCACCAAGGCACTTATTTTGGCTTTGACGTCAGCAAAGGAAGCTGATGAAATTCATCATCAGTGCAGATGAAAATCCACCGAGCCCTAGCTCTGTTCCTTATGCCGCCTCCGTTTCTAAAGCTGACAGACGTCTTGCTTTCCTTTTGTTTTCTTTTTGCTCTGGACTAAGGTTTGAATTTTTTTCTATAGTTAATTAGAAGATCATAACGCCAACGAGCTTATTGTTAATTATTTGTATCTGTACTTAATACTTATAAGTGTACTCAGTTCTCGCGAACTAATATTTGGCTTGTCAGATGTGCTAGTCATTGTAATTAATTGAGCCCATGTACATTTACTGGGGCTGTGGGTAGAGTTATAAGAACAGCGGCAGATACGAAATGTCTCCGCTATCTTATGCTTGTCACTAAACAGGGAATTTGAGGGAAGCGAATCCTTCTTGCAACCTTCACTCGTCACCTGGCTGACTTCTTTCCTCGCTCCTCCCTAGAGGGTCTTCTCTTTAAGACCCTCTATATCCTCTCTTTTTCTCGGCTCCTGTTAATTTCCTTTGGAACATCAGGCCCAGTTGCTTTGTTCATGGGGCCCATCACAAAATAAAAACACAGAGCCCCGCATCCAAACACTATTAAGAATTTAAACGTGGTGACAGCAGAGCATTAAACCAAGACCGGGGTCCCCTGATGGGCACAGGGTGCGTGCCCATCAAGCTGGTTCTGCACACCATTGACTGCCTTTGTCCTTCCCCCCAAAAGGGAGCTCCTCCACCAGATTGTGCGCATCCCTCTTCTCTACAGCCAGAACAGTGTGCAGCACGCAAGAGGGGCTCAAGAAGCGGGCAAATCAATTTTCCAAATGCAAACTTGGAAAACACAAAGTCCAGCCATGCCATCCCCTGCTTAAAATCTCCCATGGAAGGGGCGGAGCAAAGTTTCTGGAGGAACAGAAATGTTCTATATCTATAGCTGTGGAGGGATGACGGCCACACGTGGGTATACACCTGTCAAGACTCATCAAACTATAGACTTAAGAAGAGTCCGTTATACTGTGTACAATTACACATCAATAAAAAATAGCGTGCTTACAAAAACCCCAGTGTCTCCAGGTTCTCCTCAAGGTAAAGTCTCTTCTCTCACGTATGTCACACAAGGTCCTTCCCCAGGGGCTCATTCTGAGTCTTGCAGCCTCATCTCCAGCACCTCTGTGGCTTCCTGTTTTCCAGCCATGGTGACCGCCAGCATGTCCCAGGCCTTCGTGCCATCTTACTCAACTGCTCCTTAGCCCAGAAATTTAAAAAATCAAAATATGCGTCACCCCGCAGGGCACCAGCACCAACTGGAAGGGACTAGAGAGCAGGAATGGGGCAGAGTCCCAGAGCTTCTTGCTGTGCCGGAAGTTAACACTTTAGTGTTGGCATCATGGGGAAGTGGACAGAGATCCAAGAGACAGGAGGTGGGGAGGGGGCCAGTTGGTGGGCTCTGGGCCCTCACTGTCTGCCAGTCAATATGGAGGTAATCAAATGTTTAACCTGGCACAGTCACATTGGTGTGTGCCTGCTGAACATCTGAACATCAACCCCCCACCAAAAATGTGGGCCAGGCCGGGCATAGTGGCTCACGCCTGTAATCCCAGCACTTTGGGAGGCCAAGGTGGGCGGATCACTTGAGGTCAGGAGTTCCAGCCTGGCCAATGTGATGAAACCTCATCTCTACTAAAAATACAAAAATTATCTGGGTGTGGTGGTATGTGCCTGCTGTCCCAGCCACTTGAGAGGCTGAGGTGGGAGCATCACTTGAACCCGGGAGGTAGAGGTTGCAGTGAGCCGAGATCATGCCACTGCATTCCAGCCTGGGCAACAGAGCGAGACTCTATCTCAATAAATAAATAAAATGTGGGCCAGCCCTTCCTTCTCTGGCTGACATCTACCCCCTCCTTCAAATCTCAACTTAAGTGTCTCCTCCAGGAATCCCTGCTGGCCCTGTCTGTCTCTTGGTCTCTCTTGCATTTGCCATCCTGTCCTGGATTAACTGATATATATGCCAGTCTTAATCTCTGGAAGGTAGGGACCATGACTTCATAATCCCTGAGTCAGGCAAGGTTCCTGTCCCACAAAGACTCAGGGGCATACATATGGATGAAGAGATTTTCCTGTTGGGTTTCCTGGCACATAGTGCAAACACTATACGGACAGATGAATGAATGAATGAATGAATGAATGAATGAATGAATGAGTGAGTGAGTGAATGAGTGAATTTCTTCTTTGCTTTGTCTGTATTTCCTTTCATTGAAGCAGTGGCAATTCTTGAGACATGGGCTTGGAGAGAGAGTATTGCAGCAACTAAGATCTCAGATTCTGAACTCAGTCTACCTGGAGGGATCCTAGCACTTGCTGATCTCCAGTTCTGAGTGGATGACTTGGCCTCCCTGAGTACCAGATCAGGTCATTATTGATCTGACTTCACAGGGCTGCTGAGAAGCTCTAAGCACTTAGTCCTCAGCAGCTCTGACTGTAAGAGAAATTGGCTCTTGTTCACCATGGAGCCTGAATCGGTGGATATGGTTGTCAGGTGCCAGGAGAAGTCACCTGCCATTTGCAGCCATCCTCCATTAAGCATCTCTGGTTTTACCTTCCATCTACCCAGTCTCTTGAATCAGATGATTGCACAGCAAAAAATGAAATATCCCTGTGATAAGAATATATGATTGGCAGTTGTTACTGAACTGAAATCTGTGAGACAATGAAAACGGACATTTTCTCATTTACCTCCAACTTCCTGGTGTCTCAGTTTCAGCTGAGAGAGAGAGAGAGAGAGAGAGAGCGAGAGAGCACGCACGCGAGCACTAAGTGGGGAGTGGTCCTCAGCTTCATCAGGTGAACCAACGTGTGGATTACCTTCCCAATCAAAAGCCTGCTTTCAGCCTATCTGGAAATTCTATGCCAGAATAATTCTTTGCTAAACATAGTATAAATTGTCCCATCACTCCAGACCTCTACTTCCTTCCAAACCACAGCTTCTTAACCAAGTCCTACATTTCCAGGAAAAGTCATTTTAGTATCCCGCATAAAAAGTCAAGACTCCAGATCCTGAAAGATGGAAAGTTCAATCCCACCTTTACCCATTCCTGGCTGTGAGATCTTGGAAAAGACCCTTAACTTCTCCGAGTTTGATTTTCTTCCTCTGTCCCATGAGGAAGAACAGTATCTCTGTCGCAGGGTACCTGTGAGGACCATGTGACACTAAGTAAGTGGCAGGATTTGGTGAGAGTCTCTTAAATATTGGTTATGATACTTATTGGTTTCAAAAAAAGGTATGGAATGGGGGAAATTTTTTTTTTAAATTTTATAATGATCCCTGCAGATCTGCAAAATTGGAAAGACTCTTATTGAATGAATCACCTCATGTGCCACTGGCATCTTTCTGCATGGTAGGCTGAAAAATGGCCTCCCAAAAGATCCAAGTTCAAATCCCTAGAACCTGGGGAGGTGAGCTTATTTAGAAAAAAGAGGCCAAGTATGGCAGCTCACACCTATAGTCCCAGCGCTTTGGGAGATGAGGCAGGAGGATCACTTGAGGCCAGGAGTTTGATGCCAGCCTGGGGAACACAAGGAGAATCCATCCCTACAAAAATAAAAAGGTTAGCTGGGCATGGTGGTGCCTACCTGTGGACTTGGCAACTCAGGAGGCTGAAGCAGGAGGATAGCTTGATCCTGGGAGGTTGAGGCTGCAGTGAGCCTTGATGGCACCACTGCACTCTGGCCTGGGTGACAGATCAAGACTCCATCTCTAAAAGAAAAGAAAAAAGGAAAATGATATTTGCAGGTATAAATAATTAAGGAGTTTGAGATGAGATCATCTTGGATTAAGAGGAGCCTTAAATCCAATCGAGATGCCTCTGTAAGAGACTCTAAGAGGGGAAGACACACATAGGACAAGGCCAAGGAGGCAGAGATGACGGTGATGCAGCCACAAGTCAAAGAAGCCAGCAATCACCAAAGCTGGAGGAGGCAAGGAAGGCTTCTCCTAGACCCTTCGGAGAAAGAGCGGCCATGCTGCTGCCTTGATTTTAGACTTCCGGCCTCCAGAGCTATGAAAGATTAAATGTCTGTTTTTGTTGTTGTTGTTGTTTGGTTGGGTTTCTTTTTTTTTTTTTTTTGAGACAGAGTGTCGCCCTGCAGCCCAGGCTACAATACAGTGGTGTGATCTCAGCTCACTGCAACCTTCACCTCCCGGGTCCTGGTTCAAGCAATGCTCCTGCCTCAGCCTCCTGAGTAGCTGGGATTACAGGCATGTGCCACCACGCCCAGCTAATTTTTGTATTTTTAGTAGAGACAGGGTTTCACCATGTTGGCCAGGCTGGTCTTGAACTCCAGACCTTGTGATCTACCCACCTTGGTCTCCCAAAGTGCTGGGATAACAGGCATGAGCCACTGTGCCCGGCCAAATATCTGTTGTTTTAAGCCACCTAGTTCATGATAATTTGTGATAGCAGCTCCAGAAAATGGGTACATCCTAGAGCATCTTTAACGGGGAATGTAACCACTTGCCTATACTGGGTAGTTCTAAGGATGAAGAATATAATTCCATAAGATGTGTGCTTTGAGCATTTTGGTGAAAAATGGCATGGGGCCCTTACAGCCTAATCCTTAAGAGTAGACAGACATTTTTTTTATTTTTATTTTTTGAGACATAGTCTCACTCTGTTGCTCAGGCTGGAGTGCAGTGGCTCCATCTCAGCTTCCTGCAATCTCTACTTCCCGGGTTCAAGTGATTCTCCGGCTCAGAGAGGAGCTGGGATTACAGGTGCACTCCCCCACATCCAGCTAATTTTTGTATTTTTAGTAGAGACAGGGTTTTACTATGTTAGCCAGGCTGGTCTCGAACTCCTGATCTCAAGTGTTCCACCTGGCTTTGCCTCCCAAAGTGCTGGGATTATAGGCATGAGCCACAGTGCCTAACCAACCAGACAGACTTGTGTTCAAATTCCAGCTTCCCTTTGAACAGCTGCGAAATCTTGGACAAGTACTTAACCTCTCTGAGCCTCAGGTTCTTTGTATGGGAAACAGAGGTAGTGCTTTGCCCACCTCGGGAGTTAGGGGGATGATTCATTAGCTATGCCTGGTGTGTGCCTGGCATGCAGAAACTGCTTCATGAAAGTCTGCTGTGATGGCAAACCTTTTGGGCAGATCCATCTAGCTTCTCACGTGTGCGGCAAGTAGCTGCTGTGTTTACCAACTGTCCTGTGGCTGTGGGGACCTGCAAAACTAAATGACCCGAGTGGGTTGAACCTGTGGCCGCACCTGGTTAGCACTGTTCTTTTCCTTCTTCTGAAGGAAAGGCCTAGCTGTCCAGAGATGCCTTGTGATATAGCCAGCCATCCCGGGCTGGCGTTTCTTTCTTTCTTTCTTTTTTTGAGATGGGGTCTTGCTCTGTCGCCAGGCTGGAGTGTAGTGGTGCCATCTCGGCTCACTGCAACCTTCGCCTTTTGGATTCAAGCAATTCTCCTACTTCAGCCTCTGAGTAGCTAGGACTACAGGTGCATGCCACCACACCCAGCTAATTTTTAATTTTTAGTAGAGATGGGGCTTCACTATGCCGGCCAGGATGGTTTCGATCCCTTGATCTCACGATCCTCCCACCCCGGCCTCCCAAAGTGCTGGGATTACAGGCACGAGCCGCCATGCCAGCCTGGGCTGCCCAAGGAACCAACAGTGGTTCCTTGCTGAAGCCAAAGGCGACAGAGAAGCCTTGACGTTGAGCTCCATGCTCCCAAGTTGCGGCTCTGTGTCTGCGACGAACTTTCTAAAGGCAATGGCTTATAAACAAGCAGTATGGACTCCATGGTGGCTCCTTCTATTTCCCGAGCGTGTCTGTGTTCAGCAGACTCCGCCATCTACCACCTTCCTACTTACTGGCTAGAAGGAGTACCTCCTTTCCACTCACTTAAAAGGACATTTTTCCAATGAGAGCAGGTCATATTTCAAACTGCATTGCCAAGGTACCAGGAGCCAGTAAAAGGGGGCATTTAACACTGTATTTATCTTGACTGGCAAAACAGGTCATGGCTGTAAAAGAAACAGCTCTGGAGAAGGAGGCAGCCTCGCCGACTCTGGGCTCCCTCTCCCTACCCCCCCTCCCCACACTGTTTAAAGCATTCTGGAGCCGCTGCCAACTTTCCTGGCAAAGCTCTTATTTCTTTACATGTATGTTGCATTCCATCTGTTTAATGTGCGTTCTGTGCCATTCACGGATTTTGGCAAGGTCTGGCGAGGTGGCATGGCACGCTCAGGCTTGTGCTAAGCCAAACAGGGCATGGGGGAGAGGGGACTGGAGGCCGATGAAGGAGTCCTGCTTCTCCCTCTGGCTCAGGGAGGTCTGGAATTGCAAAGACTGAATAGGAATTGCGTGGCAGTCTTCCCCCAGATGCGATAGAATCGTGCGTGTACCACTGCTGCATTTTGCCCTCTGCAGAGGGGTTTCGGGGTGTGGTTTTGCAGTTTCTGATACACAGCTAGCAAACTCGAAATGATGAAGAAAGGTAACAGTAGGGAAACCCACTCACACTCACGGATCTGGGGTTTCCCTAGGAACACGGCAAGGCGCTGAAGGCCAGAAAATGCTAACACCTGGATATGATAGTCCCAACGCCTAAAGAAAAACTGATCTCAACCTTTGCATTATTCTCAAGAACCATTAAGCACTTGGTTGGTGAAGCCGAGGCAACGTGCTGTGATTTGGATCCAATTTCATCCTCTTGGAAGGCAGGAAAGCCAGGTTTTATGCGCTGCCAAAACATCTGGTGAATTCAGTTAAAAAAAAAAAAAAAAAAAAAAAAAAAGCACCAGTTTGGTGGGGGGAGAAAACAAAACCCTCTAGAAACAGTTGTCGGGTATTGGGTGACCAAAAACGTTCTGTTGATTTGACTACAATGTTCACTTTTCTGTTGGTCGTGGCGGAGCAGAGCTCCTCAGAAGGGGGAAGACGAGCCTGGGAGAGAGAAAGGCAGATGATGGGGTGAGAAACATGAAGGTTCACGCTTTAAGAAAAAGTTAAGTGCACATTTCTTGAGTCCAGCCAAGAGAATGAACAGAATCTCCCTGTTAAGAAGTGGAATTACTCACCTGATTCAAGAGAGATGACATGGCACAGTTTAAAAAAAAAAAAAAAAAAGAAGAAGTACCGACTCCTAATAAGAAACAGCCGCGTGTGGGATAAAATTAGTGTGAGTTGTGTAATCCCAGTTGGCCAGTTGTAAGAACAGGGAGGAGAGAGGAGCATGGGGAACATGTTTCAGATGTGATTCAAGAGGTCCTGGAGCCCGTCCTGACCCTCTGGGTTGGAATTTCTGACTCTCTCCTCTGCCTTGACTCAGAATAGGAAACCGAATCCTGACCGCGCGTTTCTTTTTATAGAATTAAACTTTCTTGCCAACTTCCTCCAGAGCACAAGATTACCCCTCATCGTCTCTAAACAATACGCCAATCATCAGATGGAAGTGAGGGGGTGCACTGTCCTATTTGCACCAAACATAACCCAGGCCCGGAGCAGAAGACAAACAACGGGAACAGAGTTTGGCTTTTGCACCGGGGCCTGGTAAATACAACATGTTCTTACAGGTTGGAAAACCGTCTGCTTCCTCTTTGTACTTTCTTTCTCCCACTTCTTCTAGCTTGAATCTCATCGTTCTGCTTCGACGTCAGCCAAGTTCACATTTGCCAGTTGCCTAGCGGATAATGGATGGTTTGTAAGATGAGTCGTATGCTAGGGAGACAGGCGGCCGAATGCATCCTTTCTGTGTGAGCAAATGACTTCTTTTGAACCTGAATCCGCACCCAGCCCCATAGGCCATCCACGTGCTGATAGACATCGCGGAGGATGACAACAGAATGAATGGCCATTCAGTCGGTTGTCATACGTGCGCTGATGAGGGAAACCTGCAGACGCTCCCTTGCCCTGGTAATCAGGTAGCGGGGGTCACTCTTGTGTGTAAGGTATACTGGTGCTTGGAAGCCTACAGAGGACATTAATAGAATGCAAAGTGTTTGGTAGTCCCTCATTAAAAATGGATTTTGTTTTCAGTGCTTTGAGGATGGGAACAGTGAAGTTGGAAACTGTGCTTGTAATTGGGAGCAGGTCTCCTGCCAGATTCTAACAGCTTTAAGGGATATCCAGTTTTGGGTTTACAGTACTACATTCTGGCTCATTGAAATTGCATCTAAACGTTGCCAGAATGTGTCATAAACTACAAAATCTGTACAAAAATATATTGACATAATGACTCTGTAGCCTTAAGTCAGCAGGGTGGGGGAGCCATGTGGCCCCATCAGCATTGTTCTCGCTCTGTCTCACAGCAGACTTGGGTCACCTGGGACAATTATCATTCATGGGATTCCGACCCTGGTCTGACCAGTTCTCTCAGCTGCTTAGTACAGCCTCACCCTGTCCCAGGGTCGCAAACAGCTCCCCTGCCTGTGCCACACCAGATAAGGGGTGGGGGATCAAGCCCGGCAGAACCATTCTCACTTGCTCCTAGAATAAAGTCCCTCATGTCCTGCTGGCCTCACCATTTTCAGCTCCATCACTCTTCACTCGCTGGACTTCAGACATCTTCAAAGCATCTTCTTTTTTTTCTTTTTAGACAGAGTCTCAATCAGTTGCCCGGGCTGGAGTGCAGTGGTACAGTCTTGGCGCACTGCAACCTCTGCTTCCCAGGCTGAAGAGATTCTCGTGCCTCAGCCTCCTGAGTAGCTGGGACTACAGGCGCCTGCTACCATGCCCTTGTGTGTGTGTGTGTGTGTGTGTGTGTGTGTGTGTGTGTGTGTGTTTAGTAGAGATGTGGTTTCGTCGTGTTGGCCAGCGTGGTCTCAATATCCTGATCTCAAGTGATCCACCCACCTTGACCTCCCAAAGCGCTGGGATTATAGGTATGAGCCAATGCACCAGGCCAACTCTGCATTTCTAACAAGTTCCCAGGAGATGCGGGTCCCCTGGACCACGCGCTGAGTAGCCATGGTACTGTCTCAGTCAGAGTTCCACGATAAAAGAAATCCTGCCTGAAAATGAATTGAGTTACTACTGTCTCCATTCACCTAAAGATGGTGCTTAACTAGAGCCATTAGCTAGAAGTTAATTCATTGCATACTTTAGATGCCTTAGGGTAGGTTTTTGTTGTGTTTTTACTCTGTCTCCCAGGCTGGAGCTGGAGTGCAGTAGTGTGATCATAGCTCCCTAACGGCCTCCAACTCCTGGCTCAAGCAGTCCTCCCACCTCAACCTCCCAAGTATCTGGGACTACCTGTGTACCTCACCAAGCCTGGCTAATTTTTTATTTTTGGTAGAGATGGGGGTCTTGCTATGTTTTCCAGGCTGGTCTTGAACTCCTGGCCTCAAGCGATCATCCTGCCTCAGCCACCCAAAGTCTCCTGGCCTGGGCAGGGTCTGTACTACTGACATTTGGGCTGCAGAATTCTTTTTCACCCAGGCTGGAGTGCAGTGGCACGATCTCAGCTCACTGCAACCTCCACCTCCTGGGTTCAAGCGATTATTTTGCCTCAGCCTCCCAAGTAGCTGGGATTACAGGTGTGCACCACCATGCCCAGCTAATTTTTGTATTTTTAGTAGAGACAGGGTTTCTAGTAAACCTGGACTCGAACTCCTGACCTTGTGATCCACCTGCTTTGGCCTCCCAAAGTGCTGGGATTACAGGTGTGAGCCACCATGCCCAGCCTGGGCTGGAGACTTTTTTATTGTGGAGGCTGTCCTGTGTATTGTAGGATGTTTAGGAGCATCCCTGGTCTCTACCAACTAAATGCCAGCAAGCACCATCACCAAGTTGTGACAACCAAAAACTGTTTTCTGACGTTGTCCAAGTTCCCTGGGGGCAGCTTTGCCCCCTACTGAGAACTGTCATCTTGGGACATTAGGGTGTCATTCTCTGGCAATACCTGCTTGACAGGGGTTGGGAAGCTGAAGACAGTGTATCGTTCAAGGCTATAATTCTATTGCCCAGCACAGCGCTCTGCATATGGCAGACCCTCAGTATGTGTTTGTTGATTGATTGAATGAATGAATGAATGAATAAATGAAAATAAATGAATGAAAATGAACTCCAAAATCATGCTTGGCTCATGGGTAAATAGAATTCTCTTCACACAGCCTCCAACCTCCTCCACCCCACTCTCCCGCCGCCAACCTCAAATCAGCAAAACTTAGTGGGCTTGTTGTCATCTAAGGCACAATTTTTCTAAATGTAGCATTTTCTAGGGTAAATATCCCTTCGAAAAAAATGTGAAGAAAAATTCTCGCTTGAGATCTTTTTTTAAATGTCTCCAATGACTAAAATCCTCTTACAGTAAGTACCCAGAGATTTGCATTTGCTTAAAGAAAAGAAGAAAAAAAAAAACCAGCCGTTTTTAGTCAAGAATGTAGAAAGTACTTGAAAATCACATACTTTCCCCCCTCATCTTACCGAGCAAATTATAAAATGGTAGGATTGATTTTTGTTCTGATTGTTTTTAAAGCTCCACCTCAGACTGAGGCCTCATGGATAGAGTGGTACTAGGGACCTATCTGGGAAAAAAAAATCCCTACAGTAATAACACTGGAAGTTCAAGGAGGAAAAACAGTAGTCGTAGGGTTTTGGTTTTGTTTTACGTAGGGAGTGTATCTTACATGATTTCAAGGGGAAAACTACAAATAAATAAAAATAAAATCTGCATTTTGCTTAAAACTATGGATTCAGGCCGTATTTAAAAATAAGGTCAAGCCTAGCATGGTGGCTCACACCGGTAATCCAAGCACTTTGCGGGGCCAAAGTGAGCGGATGACTTGAGCTCAGGAATTTGAGACCAGCCTGGGCAACAGAGCAAAACCCTGTCCCTACAAAAAATACAAAAATTAGCTAGGTGTGGTGGTGTGCGCCTGTAATCCCGGCTACTTGGGAGACTTAGGTGGGAAGATCACTTGAACCTGGGAGGCGGAGGTATAGTGAGCCGAGATTGTGCCATTGCACTCTAGCCTGGGCAGCAGAGCGAGAGATATTCCTCATCTCAAAAAAACAAAACAAAATAAAACAAAAGGTGAATTCACTCAATTTATATGTTTCCACACACTCAGTAACTCTGAAGCAAGTTTTCAAACCAAATTGCCATGTAGAAAGCAAAGCCAGCTTCTCCCTCTTCTCTTCCAAATCTTTGGGCGAATGAGCTGGCTGAGCTCTCAATTCTTCAGGGCAGTTGAGTGAGATTTGGAGCACGGGAGAGGTTTCTGGAAAAGAATATGGTGGTGACGACCTTTCCATGATTCTCTAAGTATATCCTTCTTTACCTAATAGAGGTTAAAAATTATTTCTATTTTGCATGCCTACCCTGACATCACTTGGGAGTGACGCCCTGAATGGTTTAGGGCAAATATTGTGACTCGGTAACTCTGGGTTCTCTGTGTGGGGAGGGGAAAAGGTGCTGTGATCGACTGATAATGTCTGCCATGAGCAGGGCCATGCAGAGAGGTGGATGCACTGTGTATCTGCCATTTTTGGATCCTGGTATAGTCTTCTCTTCTATCGTAGCTGTTCTAGTAGATGAGGATTTTAAGGAGAAGGTGCTGCACTTCTGAGCATTAACGTGCCTTACTCCATTTCATACAGATACATCAAGTCCACATTTCAATTCACAAAAGCTCCCAAGACAGATGTGAAACAGAAAGATGCCAAAATCCCTTTCCTTCTCTGGATATATCTAAATAGACTGCTATGTGTGACTCCCTCTCAGGGTAAGTATGGCTAAGACATGGTATGTCCTTCCATTGGGTTACTCTACATTTGACTCAGTCACTGTGACACCATATGCTACCAAAACATCACATCCCTTCCCTTGGAATAAAAAGGTCTTTTCATAAGACTTATAAACTCTGAATATTGATCATATCAATTATTGTTCAGTCTGCCCGTTATCCACAATACTTAAATGAAGGGAAATTTAGAAGATAGAAAAAGACAAGTTTAGGAACTTCCAGATGATGATGAGAAAGTAATGATGGGGAAGAAGGCAATGGTGACCAAACCTATATTAAAAAATCTTAAATAAAAAAATTAACAAATAGACTCTTAATTCTCAATATTGTCTTTATTTCAAAACTAAGAGGAAGAATGATTAAAGAGATGAATTCACATTTGAACAGGGTCCAAATGACTTAAGGATTATTTGGATTCAAATATTTCAGTTGGACCAGAAATGATGTTAAAGTTATGTGATGCATTAGGGGTTGAAGTGAAATGAAAATATTTCTTTCATTTAAAAGCAATTTTCTTGCTTTTGTGGGCCTTGAGAGTTTTCTAGGCTGTGCAGGCCAACCACCCTCCAACCCCCTTGCCTTGGACTCACGAACTCCAATTTCAGATCCAGCCTGTTAGGGGGAAGTAGAGTTTGTGTTTGTGAGTTCCTTTTGCAGAAATCATATGGTGCAAGAGAAGATTGTCCATGGAGAGCTTAACAGTTGTTAGTTTTGAATCCAAATTAGAAAGTTTCTGTACTAGGGCTGGGCCTGGTGGTTCACACCTGTAATCCCAGCACTTTGGGGAGCCAAGGTGGGAGGATCACTTGAAGCCAGGGGTTGGAGAACAGCCTGGGCAATAAAGCAAGACCTATCTCTAGAAAAAGTAAAAAAAAAAAAAAATTAATGGGGTGTAGTGGCATGTACCTGCAGTCCTAGCTACTTGGGAGGCTAAGGCAAGAGAACGTCTTGAGCCCAGGAGTTTGAGACTGCAGTGAGCCATGGTATCACACCACTGCACTCCAGCCTGGATGACAGAGTGAGACCCTTCTCTAAAAAAAAAAAAAAAAAAAAAAAGAGAGAGAGAGAGAGAAAAAGAAAGAAAGTTTTGGTACTAGTGATACAGTGGAATCATACCTGATTTTGGTTCTGACTTCAGAACCTCTCCTGTAAGACGCCACCATGAGAATGATCACTGATGAAGAGGGTGAAACAGAAAGTGCTTGCTTGGAAAGACAGGAAGCAGGTGGTGAGTTCTTCTCCACCACATTTTAAAAACAGAGTGTATGTGGTAGCCCCCATCAAGCAAGCTTTATCCTCAAACCCAGCAAATGTTTATTAAGCACCTACTGTGTGCCAGACCCTAGGCTAAGGGCTCTTATATACAGCATCTAATTAAACCCTGGGACAAACAGAAACATCCCGGCAGACTCTACCCATCCCTCATTCCTAAGTGTAGATTGATGGTAGAGCAGAGCTTTTCAACCTTAGCACTACTGGCATTTCAGGTTGGATATTCCTTGTTCTGGGGGGCTGTCCTGTACCCTGCGGGATGTTCAGGAGCATCCCTGGCCTCTGCCTACTAGATACCAACAGTATACCTTGCTCTAGTAATGACGATCAAAAACGTCTCAAGACATTGCCAAATATCCTCCGAGGCACAAAAATTGCCCCTACTTGAGACTCACTTCTTTAGAGACAGAATGGTCACAATGGCCAGGCAGCTGTAGGTAAACATATCTTTCACTCCCTTCTGTGGTCTGACTCAGTGGTTCTCTAACCTGAATGTTCTAGAAACAATATCATATATACCCTATTTTATGGGAAGATAATTTTCTAGGGTAATTTGACGCCATTCCTTTTTGCCTTACATGCTGACGTGAGAATCTAACCTCTCTTTATTGGTGTGTGTGTGTGTGTGTGTGTGTGTGTGTGTGTGTGTTTGAGATGGAGTCTCACTCTGTTGCCCAAGTTGGGATGCAATGGCACAATCTTAGCTCACTGCAACCTCTGCTTCCCAGGTTCAAGCAATTCTCATGCCTGAGTCTCCCAAGTTGCTGGGATTAGAGGCATACACCACCACACCTGGCTAATTTTTGTATTTTTAGTAGAGATGGGTTTTCACCATGTTGGTCACGCTAGTCTTGAACTCCTGACTTCAAGTGATCTGCCCACCTCAGCCTCCCAAAGTGCTGGGATTATAGGTGTGAGCCACTGCACCTGGCCATAACCTCTTTTTTAAATTGAACACCGCTGGTCTCCCTCCCCCTGAAAAGCTTTCAGCAGTCACAAAGATCTTTCCAGAACAAAAAAACCTCTCTTATGTCCAGGCTTCTTCTGCAAGGACAATGGTGATTACTGCCAATATTGAATACTTCCTGTGGTGCCGAGTCACCCTACTGAATCCTCACATTGACACTATCAGGTAGGTGCTATTCCTGCCCATTTTTCAGAGGAGACCCTCAGGCTAGTAAATGTTGGAGCCCATTCGATGCCAAGCTGGACTGCTTTCCAGTAGAAAATACGCACAGCATGCACTCAGTAATGATGAACTACTATTTGCTAGTGGAAAACAAATCTGTTTGATTTAATCATGAACAGTCATTCAAAATTATTTTCCTGAACCAAAAAAGACTGATGGCACAAAGTTTCAGGATACGAAATCAATGTACAAACATCAGTAGCATTTCTGTACACCAACAACGTCTAAGCTGAGAGCTGAATCGTGAACACAGTCCCATTCGCAATAGCTACGAAAAGAACAAAATATTTAGGAATACAGCTAGCCAGGGAGGTAAAAGATCTCTAGAATGAAAATTACAAAACACTGCTTGAAGAAATCAGAGATGACACAAGCAAATGAAAAAATATTCCATGCTCAAGAATAATCAATATTGTTAAAATGGCCATACTGCCCAGAGCAACCTACAGACTCATGGCCATCCCTGTCAAACTACTAATGACATTTTTCACAGAATTAGGGAAAACTATTCTAAAGTCCATATGGAACCAAAAGAAAAAAAAAAAAAGCCCAAATAGCAAGGCAATCCTAGGCAACAAGAACAAAGCTGGAGGCATCACATTACCTGACTTCAAATTATCCTATAAGGTTACAGTAACCAAAACAGCATGGTACTGGTACAAAAACAGACCAATGGGACAGAATAGAGAGCCCAGTAATAAAACCACATACTTACAATTGTCTGATCTTTGAAAAACTTGACAAAAACAAGGAATGAAGAAAGGATTCCCTGTTTGATAAATGGAGCTGGAATACCTGGCTAACTATATGCAGAAGAGATTGAAGCTGGATCTCTTCCTTACTCCAAATATGAAAATCAATTCAAGATGGGTTAAAGACTTAAATGTAAAGCCTCAAACTTATAAAAACCCTGGAAGATAACCTAGGAAATACCATTCTGGACATGAACCCTGGCAAAGATTTCGTGATGAAGATGTCAAAAGCAATTGCAACAAAAACGAAAATTGACAAATGGGACCTAATTAAACTAAAGAGCTTCTGCACAGCAAAATAAACTATTATCTAGAGTAAACAGACAACCTACAGAATGGGAGAAAAAATTTGCAGGCTATGCAAACTGACAAATGTCTAATATCTAGAATCTATAAGAAGCTTTAATTAACAAAACAAGAAACAGCTTCATTAAAAAAGTGGGCAAAGGACATGAACAGACACTTTTCAAAAGAAGACATATTCTTGGCCAACAAAGCATATGGAAAAATGCTCAACATCACTAATCATTAGCAAAATGCAAATCCAAACCACAGTGAGATAACATCCACACTAGTCAGAATACCTATTATTAGTAACTCAAAAAGTAACAGATGCTGGCAAGGTTGTAGAGAAAAGAGAACACTTATATATACACTGCTGGTAGGAATGTAAATTAGTTCGGCCATTGTGGAAAGCAGTATGGCAATTTCTCAAAGAAACTGAAGCGGAATTACCATTCAACCCAGCAATCCCATTACTGTGTATATACCCAAAGAAATATAAAGACATATGCATGTGTATATTCATCACAGCACTATTCATAATTGCAAAGTCATGGAATCAACCTAAATGCCCATCAATGGTAGATTGAATAAAGAAAATGTGGTATATATATACTACAGAATACTACTCAGCCATGAAAAAGAATGAGATCATGTCCTTTGCAGCAACATGGATGAAGCTGGAGGCCATGATCTGAAATGAACTAACATAGGAACAGAAAACCAAATACTGCATGTTCTCACTTATAAATAGGAGCTAAACATTGAGCACCCATGGACACAAAGAAGGGAACAGACACCAGTGTTTACTTGTGGATGGAGGGTAGGAGGAGGGAGAGGATAGGAAAACTACCTTTTGGGTACTATGCTGTTACCTGGGTGATGAAATAATCTGTATGCCCAACCTCCATGACATGCAATGTACCTATACAACCACTCTCACATGTACCCCTAAACTGAAAATAAATGTTAAAAATAAATAAATATTTTTTAAAAGACTAATTGTACTGGTCAATTCTCCTAATATTACGGCTAGGAAGGATACGGATATTCAGAATGTATATGTAACCCAAATTGTGTTTCTCTTCCAAAATATATAACAGAAGCTGTCCAAATATGTATTAACTAACTGTCAAAACAAAACAGATCATTTAATTTGAAGCTACAAAAAGACTGGAGTATTGGCAGGTTCTCTAAAATAATGGTGATCATGCTTGTCACATTGTAGTGGCATTACACATTTGCTACCACACCTTCTCCACATAGCTGGGTGCTTCTTGAGGCCAGAGACTGACTTAAACCCTTAGGCTTAGTCTCTTAGACTCGCTTAGACCTTGGTACCATGCTAAATTTGTTGAGATTGTAAATAATACATGAATGCACTTTCTAGTTGTTTTTTTAATTGATTTTTTTGTAGAGATGGGGGTCTTGCTATGTTGCCCAGGCTAGTCTTGAACTCCTGACCTCTAGGATGCTCGCACCTCAGCCTCCCAAAGTGCTGGGATTTTGCCGCACCTGGATACCAATGCACTTAAAATCTGACTATGATGTGCCACTTAATCTTCATCTCTCTGCAACCGTCAGTGGTGAATATTTTCAAGATCCTCTTTCTTTTTCTTTCTTTCTTTCTTTTTTTGAGATGGAGTTTCACTATTGTTACCCAGGCTTGAGTGCAATGGCATGATCTCAGCTCACGGCAACCTCACCTCCCAGGTTCAAGCGACTCTCCTGCCTTAGCCTTCTGAGTAGCTGGGATTACAGGCATGCACCACCATGCTCCGCTAATTTTTGTATTTTTGGTGGAGACGGGGTTTTTCCACGTTGGTCAGGCTGGTTTTGAACTCCCAACCTCAGGTGATATGCCCACCTCAGCCTCCCAAAGTGCTGGGATTACAGGCATGAGCCACTATGCCCGGCCAAGACCCTGTTTTTCATAGAAAGAGACTAACGTTGAAGGAGATGACGTGCCAGCCCTAGGTCACTCACTGGTAAGCTGTGGTGCCAGGCTTTGGACTTAAGTCTCATGCTTTGAACTCTAGCTCTCATACTTTTTAACATTTTTACCAGGTAAAAGTGGGTTGGGAACCCCAGATGCCAAATGTGGCCTGATGCTTATCATTTTCAAACTGTCTTAATATTAAGCAGAATTAAATATAGAGAATTGAGTGTGGTGGCTCACACCCATAACCCTAGTGCTTTGGGAGGGCAGGTGGGTGGATTGCCTGAGCTCAGGAGTTTGAGACCAGCGTGGGCAACATTGTGGAACCCCGTTTCTACTAAAACACAAACAATTAGCTGGGTGTGGTGGTGCGTGCTTGTAATCACAGCTACTCGGGAGGCTGAGGTACGAAGATTGCTTGAACCCAGGAGGTGGAGGTTGCGGTGAGCCGAGATGGCATCACTGCACTCCAGCCTGGGGGACAGAGTGAGACTCTGTCTCCAAACAAAGAAAAAAAAACTAAATACAGAAAATTGCATCTGATAAGCCTTTAATGTATGTGAACTCAGTCATGCATGCTTGCGAAGAGAAAGCAAGAATAATGTAATAAGTATAAGCAGTTTGCTTCTGAGGGCTGTGGAATGGGAGTGTGTCCAGGGTGAGGTTAGTGGGGCAGCTGCAGTCTCTGGAATCACCAGCTTTATTTCCCATGTGGCCCTTCGCTGCCCTGAGTAGGGGTCCAGTGTTTTTACAATACTGAAAGATTAACATTTTTCCCACAATTTGACCTCCAAATACAAGGAAACTGCTTCATCTGGTTCTCACCCAAACAATAACCTGGATCAACTGGCTGGGCAGGACTTACTGTATTGAGAGATGATCTGTGGATGGCCAGTGTGGCTGGGATTTGTGAGGGAATTTGGGATATATGTGGCTGTACTCGTCAGGGTTCTCTAGAGGGACAGAACTAATGGGATAGACGTGTATCTAAAGGGGAGTTTATTAAGGACTATTGACTCACACGATCACAAGGTGAGGTCCCACAACAGGTCATCTGCAAGCAGAGGAGACAAGAAGCCAGTCTGAGTCCCAAAACCTCAAAAGTAGGGAAGCCAGCAGTGCAGCCTTCAGTCTGTGGTTGAAGGGCCAAGAGCCCCTGGCAAACCACTGGGGTAAGTCCAAGAGTCCAAAAGCTGAAGAACTTGGAGTCTGATGTTCAAGGCCGGGAGCATCCAGCACGGGAGAGACAGGGAGGCTGGAAGACTTAGCCAGCCTAGCCTCTTTCCGTGTTCTTCTGCCTGCTTTTATCCTGGCCATGCCGGCAGCTGATTAGACGGTGCCCACCCAGTTTGAGGATGGATCTGCCTCTCCCAGTCAGATCCTGGAACAATACTTTGCATCCTTCAATCCAATCAAGTTCACAATTAATATTAACCATCACAGTGACCGTTGCCAAAAATCACCATGCTGATTTTTTATCCCAAGAAGTATTGGGGAAACATCAAAACCAGACACAAATTAAAATAAGAAAGAAAGACAACCTTGACATTTTTTTTGAGTGCTAGACACTGTTCTGTGAAGTCCATGTATACAAACTCATTTCGTCATCAGAACATGCCTATTAGGTAGGTGCTATCATTATCCTTCCCATTTCACAGATGAAGCAACTGAGCCACAGGGACATTCAGGAACTTGCCCAAGGATCTGGCTAGAGTGACAGAACTATGATTTGAATGCAGATAGACGAGGCCCACCACACTAAACCACATTCCTGTCTCCCCAACCAGACTGTGATCTCCAGGAAACTTGAATTAGGGTTCCTCATCTTTTCATCTTCCCCAGGTTTGGCCCTGTCCTGTGATCACTGAGAATTCCGTAAAGGCTCGTCTCAGCTTGAATTGACTTCTTGGATTGCTGACTATCCTTTAAAACATTTTGACAAAGGAGAAAGAACGGCACAGGAACTCAGCATTTAGAGGCAATCTATAGCTTCTTAAACACAGCCAGAGGACTGGAAACAGGGTAATAAAATGAAATATAAATAGCTTCACCATTATCCATAGTACCCATTATGAAGCAAAATAGTAGCTGGTCTCTCTCACTCTCTCTAAAATACAACCTCTTTGCTATGTTTTGTTTTTTTACTGTTTATGCCTGGGTAAAAGGATTACAAATAAAGGGTTAAACATTTTAGTGAGAATTCTACTAATTGGGCCAGAGGTTGAATGCTGGCCTATATTTGTCCTAACGCTGAAAAATGCATAGCAAAGCCCAATCATGTATTCGAGGTAGCAGAGGACAAGACGACTGTTTTTTCTTTTTCTTTTTTCTTTTTGAGATGGAGGCTTGTGCTGTCACCCAGGCTGGAGTGCAGTGGCACAATCTCAGTTCACTGCAACCTCCGCCTCCTGGGTTCAAGCAATTCTCCTGCCTCAGCCTCCTGAGTAGTTGGGACTACAGGCATGTGTCACCCAGCTAATTTTTTTTTCCTCTCTTTCCTACTGAAGACAAGCCAGCTATTTTTTTTTTTTTCCAAAAAATAATTTATTGTAGAGATAGAGTTTCACCATGTTGGACAGGCTGGTCTTGAACTCCTGGCCTCAGGCGATCTGCCCGCCTTGGCCTCCCAAAGTGCTTGCTCACGTGCATGAGCCACCGCGCCTGGCCAAGACAACTGTTTTTAAGTAAGTTGACAACCACTTTGCCAGAGTTCCTTTAATGAGCTAATTACAAAGGGCTCTTAGGTGTCCTCTGAAGCCAGTCCTGGAGGAGTTCCACTTAAGAGACACTGAATGAGTCATTAGCACCTGAAACACTATACACACTGTTGGCTCTTGGAACATATAATAGAATTAATGTTTTTGCTACTTCAGGCTGATACTCTGTAGTAGTTAGGATTTTTTCCGTTGTAAGCAACAGAAAGCCAATTCAAATTGGCTTACACAGAGAGGAGTGTTCACGAGCATCGGGCATGGCTGAATTCCTGTGCTTAAAGAATATCATCAGGAATCCCACCGTGTCCATTTCAGGGCTTTTCTTCCTTTGTGTTTGTTCCATTCTTCAGCAGCCTTTCTCTAAGTGGTGTTAAAACGGTTTCCGGCAGTTTCAGCCTCATATGCATCACCTAGCACCCCAGTGGTAAGAGTCCGATCTACTTGTCAATAATTCTAGCAAAAAAAAAAATCCCAGTGCTACGATTCCTTGACTCTGATTGGCTTAGCTTGAGTCACATGCCCACCTTTGAGCCAATCCTGGTGGTCAGAACAATGTAATAGTCTTATTGGTCAGAACTGAGTCAAACCAAGATATGGGTGCGCCCCAATGAATCACAGGGTTTTAGATGGAAGGAGGTAGTTTCCCAGATAAATATCCAGGTTCAGATGCCAGATGACTGGAGTGGGAGGTGAGAGGGGTTGGAGACTGGGCAGGCAAAACCAATGAATGTCCCTGAAACCTTCCCTCTAAATAATTTCCAGGTGTTACCAAACAGAGAAACTTCATATGGTTTACAAGCAACACTTAGATATTTGCTTAGGTATCTGAGGTTTAAAACATGGCCTATATTGGCTACAACGTTTTGGAAATATTTTCTGCAAATTGCATTCACCTACATGCTTGAAGTTTCGGAGTTTTCCTTTTTTCTTTCATTAAGGAAAAAATTAAAAAAAAAAAATTCTTGGAACAAATCCTTAAGAAAAAGAGCAACAGAAATGCCACAACATGATTTGAAATACGACTCAGAGGGCAAAATTTGCATGGCAAATTAGCACGCAGCTGACCTTCCTTCTGTCCTGATGACATTTCTGATGTTGAATAATTTTCTTGGGGTTCCTCTCTAAACTATTATGCCCTTTATTTTATTTTATTTTTTTTGAGACAGAGTTTCGCTCTTGTTACCCAGGCTGGAGTGCAATGGTGCATTCTCGGCTCACCGCAACCTCCGCCTCCTGGGTTCAAGCAATTCTCCTGTTTCAGCCTCCCAAGTAGCTGGGATTACAGGCATGTGCCACCACGTCCGGCTAATTTTTTTTGTATTTTTAGTAGAGACGGGGTTTCACCATGTTGGCCAAGATGGTCTCGATCTCTTGACCTCGTGATCCACCCTCCTCGGCCTCCCAAAGTGCTGGGATTACAGGCGTGAGCCACCGCGTCCGGCCCATGCCCTTTATTTTTTTATGGTAATGACTTTGTTCTTTTGTTTTTACAATAGCAATACCTGCTCAATTTAGAAAGAATTGAATGTATCAAGAAAACGCTCACAGTGAGCTCACACACACACACACACACACACACACACATACACACACACACTGTTCATTGCCCACCATTCTAGTTAGGAAGATCTATTTAATATGTGTCATGCCTTAGGTGTTAGGTAGTCACTGTCCGAGCCCCATATCACAGATGGGGAAGCTGAGGCTTACAGTATTCAAGCTTATAAGTAATGGAGCGAATTCAACTCTTCTCTGAGCACAAAGCCTTGGCCTTAATCATTACGTTATTCCTCCACTCTACCCTGTTGTATAAAGAGTTCCAAAACTAAACTTACAGAAATGGTGTATTGTTCATAATGTTTTACAGCTTTTTTTTTTTTTTTTTTTGAGACAGAGTCTCACTCTGTCACCCAGGCTGGAGGGCAGTGGTGCAATCTCGGCTCACTGCAGCTCTGCCTCCCAGGTTCAAGTGATTCTCCTGCTTCAGCCTCCCGAGTAGCTGGGACTACAGTTGTGTGCCACCACACCCACCTAGCTTATTGTATTTTTAGTAGAGCTGAGGTTTCACCATGTTAGCCAGGATGGTCTCAATCTCTTGATCTCATGATTTACCCACTTCAGCCTCCCAAAGTGCTGGGGTTACAGATGTGAGCTACCATGCCCAGCCTGTAGCTTGCTTTTACTATGTCACATTTTTTCATGTCATTTAATACTCTTCCACATAATTTCCTTTGGACTGCATTGAGCCTATCACATGGACGTGCCATCATTTACTTACTAAGCCTCAATTGTTGGACATTCAGGTTGTTCCTTTTTTTTTTTTTTTTTCCTGAGACAGTCTCACTTGGTTGCCCAGACTGGAGAGCAGTGGAATGATCTTGGCTCACTGCAACCAAGCAACTCTCGTGCCTCAGCCTCCCACGTATCTGGAACTACAGGCATGTGCTATCACACCCGGCTAATGTTTGCTTTTTTTGGTAGAGATGGGGTTTCACCATGTTGGCCAGGCTGGTCTCCAACTCCTGACCTCAAGTGATCCACCTGCCTCGGCTTCCCAAAGTGATGGAATTACAGGCGTGAGCCGCTGCGCCTGGACTAATTTTTTTAGTATTTTATTAATGCTGCAGTGAACTACCTTGGAGAAATATTTTCCCATACAACTCTGATTATGTCCTTAGGACAAATTCCTAGAATTACTGGATCAAAAGGATTTTGTATTTTTAGTGTTTAATAGCTATTGCCAAATTGTTCTTTAGAACGGCAGACCCTGCTCAGCCCGGTGGCTCACGCCTGTAATCCCAGCATTTTGGGAGGCTGAGGCAGGCAGATCACGAAGTCAAGAGATCGAGACCATCCTGGCCAACATGGGAAACCCTGTCTCTATTAAAAATACAAATAGTGCATGCCTGTAGTCTCAGCTACTCAGGAGGTTGAGTCAGGAGAATTGCTTGAACCCAGAGAGGCAGAGGTTGCAGTGAGCTGAGATTGTGCCACTGCACTGCAGTCTGGAGACAGATAGAGAGCAAGACTCTGGCTCAGGAAGAAAAAGAAAGGCAGACCCAATATACAACCCTAAGGTCCCTCTCTCTCTTCCTCCCTCTCTCCCTCCCTTTCTTCCTTCCTTCCATTCTCTTTCTTGAGACAGTCTCACTATATTGCCCAAGTTGGCTTTGAACTCCCATCTCAGGAGATCCTCTCTTCTCAGCTTCTCGAGTAGCTGGGACGCTAGACATGTGCCACCGTGCCTGGTGAACCTGTGAATTTCTACTTTCCCACTCTGTCCCATTATGCCTCTTCTTCAGAGATGACTAATCATGAGCTAATTGCGCCTCTCATCTCTTGCAATGGGAAATAAAGTCCCTTTCAACATATAAATCATTCAGTAGTATTCAAATGGTTTAATGCAAATGCAGTGTTTAAAAAAAAAATTGCTCAGTGATAATTTGCATCCCAACCATCATCACCGTCTGCATTAGGAGAGTTTATAATCATTTTCCCCCAACCTTTGTGACTGAATCAATGTCCTGAGTATAGGACTGTAGAGAGCAGCAAGGTAACTGTGGGTATGAACCTGTTGCTAGTGGGAGTGATGCGTTGGCTGCAGTGAAGGATGATGACGTGGCTGATCTGCTGCAATGACCCTGGCTTATGACTGTAGGTGGTTACGTTGACACGGAGGCCATCACAGCCAACTTCCCTTTGTATGGAAACTACCCTGCCCTGCTCTGCTTTGAGGAGCCACGGTCAGCTGTTTTCTGTCTAATCGGACTGGGCTCATGACCTACTATGTAGTCAGACTCAAAACACAAGAGAATCAGACCTCTCTCAGAAATGTATTTGTTTATTCATTTACTTTAGAGACAGAGTCTTGCTCTCTCAATCAGGCTAGAGTGCAGTGGCATGGTCATGGCTCAATGAAGCCTCAACTTCCTGGGCTCAATTGGTCTTCCCACTTTAGCCTTTCGAGTAGCTGGGACTGCAGGCATGCACCACCACGCCTGGCTAATTTTTGTATTTTTTGTAGAGATGGAGTTTGAACGTGTTACCCAGGCTGGTCTTGAATTCCTGGCCTCAAGTGATCTGCCTGCCTCAGCCTCAGCCTCCCAAAGTGCTGGGATTACAGGCGGGAGCCACCACCCCTGGCCTCTTTCAGAAATTTAAACTCGAAGAATGGAAACAATTGAAGGCAAGCAGGGGGTAGCTGAAGTGGAAAGCAGGAAATTGAAGGGAAGAGTCCAAGAGTTCGTGGCTGTATGTCAAGCACAGGCTTGGTGCACTGTTGATAGTCAATACATATTTGCTGTTGAATGAATGAGCCGATGGATTTGATGAGAGCCGACCTCTTTCTTCTTTCTCTGTCCAGTGTGCCTTCTGCTTCTGGTAGCAGCATCCCCATTCCTTTGGGAGCTTGCCTAGAACGTGGATTCTAGCTGGGGGAATTCTAATTGTAATTCTAGCAGGGGGAAGGCAGGTTCCTGAAGAAATGGCAAAGAGAGGCTCCCTCAATATGGACTGACACTGTCTGCCTGAACCACCTGAACTGAGAAGTGAAGTGTAGTATCCTCAGCTCTGGAGGCTCCCCATGGTGTGACACCAGTGTCCTTTTCTGCTTCTTTGCTCACACTCCTCCTTGGCTTCTTTCCCTTCCCTGGATGTGCCCTTTTCTTTTCTTTTTTTCTTTTTTCTTTTGACACAGGATCTCACTGTGTTGCCCAGGCTGGAGTGCAGTGGCGAGATCTCAGCTCACTGCAACCTCTGCCTCCTGGGTTCAAGCAATTCTCCTGCCTCAGCCTCCTGAGTAGCTGGGACTACAGGTGCCCACTATGATGCCCAGCTTATTTTTGCATTTTTAGTAGAGATGGGGTTTCACCATATTGGCTAGGTTGGTCTCAAACTCCTAGCCTCAAGTGATCCTCCTGCTTCTGCCTCCCAAAGTGCTGGAATTACAGGCATGAGCCACTGCACCTGGCCCTAATTATCTACCTTCTGTTTGTTGTGAGCTCGGGAAAGTTAATTAACCTCTCTGAGCCTCAGTTTTCTTACCTGTGAAATGGGGAAAAAAGTGAGATAATACCCATAAAATAGCTGGAAGAGAGCTGCTACTCAGTGTTTTTTGTTAAATATGAGCCCTGCCCAATCCCAGAGATCTGGAGAGTAACTGCAGGCAAGCCTGTGGTCACGGTGGGCAGTATAGTGTGACAATTAAGAGCATCAGCTCTAGCTCTGCCATTTAGTAGCCCTGTGACCTTGGGTAAGTTTACGTAACCTCAGTCTCCTCACTTTAAAGTGGGATAATAATAGCCACAATATCTGAGAGCCATTGTAATAATTGAGAGGATTGAGAAACGTACCCGGGAGGTGGGCTTGGCTCTGAAGAAGCGCTCAATGAATGGCAGCTATTTTTTCTCGGAAACCATGGGGAGAGAGGCTTTCTTTTCTCGGTAGGGTTACTAAACTGGTAGAATGTGAGCCTAGAGCTGCTAGCAGCCATCTGTGGGAGGCCTGCAAACAAAGCCAGCCCAAAGAAGGCCGAGCAGAGAGGTGGACAGGGAGGGACTCCTGGTGACTTTTCGTTTTTTTTGTTAATGCAACTTTTTTTTTTTTTTTCCCCCAAATCTCTCTCTGTCGTATAGGTTGGAATGCAGTGGCGTGATCTCAGCTCACTGCAACCTCCGCCACCCGGGTTCAAGTGATTCTCCTGCCTCAGCCTCCTGAGTAGCTGGGATTACAGGTGTGCGCCACCACACCCAGCTAATTTTTGTATTTTTAGTAGAGACGGGCTTTCTCCATGTTGGGCAGGCTGGTCTCAAATTCCTGACTTCAAGTGATCTGCCTGTCTCGGCCTCCCAGAATGCTGGGATTACAGGTGAGAGCCACTGCGCCCGGCCTGTAACCCAACTTTAAAAATAACACTAGGGCTGGGCGCGGTGGCTCAAGCCTGTAATCCCAGCACTTTGGGAGGCCGAGGCGGGTGGATCACGAGGTCAAGAGATCAAGACCATCCTGGTCAACATGGTGAAACCCTGTCTCTACTAAAAATACAAAAAAATTAGCTGGGCATGGTGGCGTGTGCCTGTAATAGCAGCTACTCGGGAGGCTGAGGCAGGAGAATTGCCTGAGCCCAGGAGGCGGAGGTTGCGGTGAGCCGAGATCGCGCCATTGCACTCCAGCCTGGGTAACAAGAGCGAAACTCCGTCTCACAAAAAAAAATAAAAAAAATAAAAATAACACTAAAACCTTATTACCATGGGGGTTGTACCAGACATGCGTTCAACTCATGCAAATCCAACTCTGCACGCTCGCCTTGGTAATGAGGCAGTGAATATAATCCTCCAAAACCAATGGGCCAGGGAGGATGCCTGAGTGCTAACCCAAATGGGTTGTGGAGGACTGAACCCCTTTCCTGGCTTCTGCTGCTGAGGTAGGCACAAAACCCAACTTTATCCCAATGCTTAGTACCAGGATGCCCTTTTTTATTATTTGTTTATTTATTTAGAGACAAGGTCTTTCTCTGTTGCCCAGACTGGAGTGCAATAGCATAATCATGGCTCACTGCAGCCTCCAACTGCCAGGCTCAAGTGATCCTCCCACCTCTGCTTCTGAGTAGCTGAGACTACAGGCACAGCACACCAGCACATCCAGCTACTTTTTAAATTTTTTTGTAGAAACGTGGTCTCACTGTGTTGTCCAGGCTGGTCTTGAACTCTTGAGCTCAAGCGATCTTCCTGCCTCAGCCTCCCAAAGTGCTGGGATTACAGGTATGAGCCACTGTACCCAGCTAGGATGCCCTTTCCAACACCTTCAAAACTCTCACAACCTGCACACGAGTGTTTTCCCGTGAGTGATGAGAAAAGGCATAACAACAAAAAGCCACTATGAATTAGTATATACTTTTAAAGAATTTTTAAAATTGCACTGTAAAACTATTCATGTGTCTGTGAGTGGGAGGTATTGTCCATTCATTGTAGGGACCATTCCATCTGCACTTCGGGTGTGCAGACTCTTGCCGTATGACTCTGGAGCCCAACCCCCAACACCTCTTCAGCCCTTGGGTTCCAATGGTGCAGTTCTTGGTATGTGGCCTGCAGCCCACTGAGTGGGTCTCAGCTCCTTTCCACAGACCATCAACGGATCCCAAAAGGTCACATTCTTCCCCTGGTTCTGAAGAACAAGTGACACACATATCCGTCCATTTCCAGCTTGATGCATGACTAAGTGCCACTTTCTAGGAACCTACTAAGTGAGTTACTACAATTGACTAGTCATAACTAAAATTAGAGTGTTACTGGGAATTACCGAGAACTCAGCCGCTGGGTTCTTCTTGAAGCCTGGCTCCTGCGTGATGTTTTTCAATACTGCAAAACTCCTACCGGACGAGCCACAAACCAGGAACTGGTAGGTGTAGACTGAAGACAGAGTCTTTGGCCTCGCCTAAGTGAGCCAAAGATCAAAAGCATTTGAGAGCCACTGTTTAAGGATCTGGAAATTTAGAAATCTACTCTCTGGGGTGCTTCGGTCTCCCATCTCCATATTCTTGATGTTTCCAGCTGCTCTTAAGGTCATTCCCAGCTTACACCTTTAGACCACAATAAGTTACCTATAAAGCATCCTTTAGACAACTGATATCATAAATAACGTTAAGATTCCAGTTCTGACCTCTAAATACCTAAGCCATCCTTCATTCAGTTAAATATTCATGAATACTCAAATATATTCAGGCAAATATTCGATCTGGGGCATGCAGTGGTCATCAAGACTGTTGCATTCCCTGTCTGCATGGAACTTATGGTCTGGTATCAGAAAAACACTATAAATAAACAAAGCAATTATAAAATTTCATGTGCTTAAAAAAATAAAGTATGGAGGTAGAGGCTGGGTGCAGAGGCTCATGCATATAATCCCAGCACTTTGGGAGGCTGAGGGGTGGGGGAATCATTTGAGGTCAGAAGTTCAAAACCAGCCTGAACAACATGGCAAAATCCCGTCTCTATTTAAAAGTACAAAAAAATTAGCCAAGCTAGGTGGTGCATGCCTGTAATCCCAAGTACTCAGGAGGCTGAGGCGTGAGAATCACTTTGAACCTGGGAGGCAGAGGTTGCAGTGAGCCAAGATCGTGCCACTGCACTCCAGCCTGAGCAACAGAGCAAAACTTTGTTTCTAAAACAAACAGTATTGAGGTAGAGAATGGTATTGGAGCCCCTATTTAAACACAGTGGTCGGGGAAGATGTCTTCATCCATTTTATGTCGCTATAAAGGAATACCTGAGGCTAGGTTATTTGTAAAGAATTTTTTTGGGTGCACGTGTCCCCAGGCTGTGCAAAAAGCATGGTGCCATCATCTGCTTCTAGTGAGGGCCTCATGCTGCTTCCACTCAACAGAAGATAAATGGGAACTGGTGTGTGCAGAGATCGTATGGCAGGAGAGGAAAAAAGAGAAAGCAGAAATGTATCAGACTCTCAACGGAACTAATAGAGTGAGGACTTGCCACGAGGGAGGGCATTAATCTGTACATTAATCTGTGCCATTAGGCCCCACCTCCAACATTGGAATTTAAATTTCCACATGAAGTTTCGGGGGACAGACATCCAAACTATAGCAAAAGATGTATGAGCCACGGTTCTGTGATTGTAAGCAGCTGACAATGATGCTGGAAATGTACTGAAAAGATGTGGGAGGCTCACAGAAGCAATGGAAACACAGGACCTGGTGAAGGAAGGACCAGAACCAGACAATTTCCAGGGATCTAGGGAGGAAGAATGATTGGAGTGTCTCTTAAGTGTCTCACAAACACCACATGTCAATGTTGGCCATTTTCTGTCTTTGGTTCATTTGGGTCAAGGGCTCATTCATTTGGCTTGGAGGGAAGGGAAGGGCAGGAAACCTTGATTGACAGTTGCTCCAAGGCCATGTCAAATGCAGGAGGAAAATAGGGTTCTCTGGTGGACCCCACTGGCTGGCCAAACCAACATGCGTTTCTATCTCATTCCCTCTGCCAACTTCCATCGTCAAGACAAGAAAAAGTGAAATCTTTGCCTTCCTCGCCTCCCTAGCAGCAAAGGATGGCTGTATTACACAGGTCTGGCCAATGAGACAAGCTGCTGTGCATGGAGGAAGGTGTCCTGGAAAAACCTTTGTTTTTCAATAAAAGGGGTAGATGTTGCCAGTACCACCACTTCCCACTTCTTATTTTGAACACGGATAGGAACCTTGGAATGCAAGCCATCAGCTTTCTTGTAACCATGATAGAAAACGCAAGAGACTCACAGAGACACAGACTTTGATACTGCTGTGTTGAACCAACTCTGGAATTATCTGAGCTAGATCTCTTGTTTTGTGAGAAAAATAAATCCCTATATATATATATATATATATATATATATATATAAATTTTTTTTTCTGAGAAGGAGTTTTGCTCTTGTTGCCCAGGCTGGAGTGCAATGGCATGATCTCGTCTCACCACAACCTCCGCCTCCTGGGTTCAAGTGATTCTTCTGCCTCAGCTTCCCGAGTAGCTGGGATTACAGGCATCTGCCACCAAGCCCAGCTAATTTTGTATTTTTAGTAGAGATGGGGTTTCTCCATGTTGGTTAGGCTGGTCTCGAACTCCTGACGTCAGGTGATCTGCCAGCCTTGGCCTCCCAAAGTGCTGGATTACAGGCGTGAGCCACTGTGCCCAGCATAATAAATCCCTGTTTTTTAAAGTCATTGTTTATCAGGTGTTCTTCTGTTACTTGAAGCCAAACATATTTTTACATAATTGTAGTAGATTATATTATTGTTCCTGTTTGCTCCCCTTCCTGTAATGGGATTTTACATCCCTGTCGATTGCCATGTAAATTTCAGTGCCTCCCAGGGGTGGTATATCCTTCCTTACCCCGACAGACTTGGACACAACTTGGTTTTTTTGTTTGTTTGCTTGCTTTTTGAGACAGGGTCTCACTCTGTCACCCAGGCTGGAGTGCAGCAGTGTGATCTCAGCTCACAGCAACCTCCACCTCCCAGGTTCAAGTGATTCTCACACTTCAGCCTCCTGAGAAGCTGGGACTACAGGCATATACCACAAAGCCTGGTGATTTTAAATACTTTTTGGTAGAGACAGGGTTTCGCCATGTTGGCCAAGCTGGTCTCAAACTCATGACCTCAAGTGATCCACCCACCTTGGCCTCCCAGAGTGCTGGGATCACAGGCGTGAGCCACTGCACCCGGCTAATTTTTGTGGTTTTTAGTAGAAATGGGATTTCACCACATTGGCCAGGCTGGTCTTGAACTCCTGACCTCAGGTGATCAAGATTTGGCCTTGGTCTCCCAAAGTGCTGGGATCACAGGCATGAACCATTGTGCCTGGTCACAACTTATTTTGATCAAAAAACTGTGAGCAGATATGACCAATGCCAAGTCTGACCAGAAGCTTTAAGAGAGATTGTGTGATTCAGTTTTGTCACCTACTGTTTTCCATCTGGCATAAGGACAGCTTGTCCTAAATAGGGGCTGTTCCTTTTGCCTGTGTCCCAGAATGAGAGATGTATGGAGCTGTAGCAGCTGAAATGTAACAGACATGAAATAAATGTTTCTTGTTGGAAGCCACTAACCTTGGGGTTGTTTGTTACTGCATCAAAGCTGACCAATACACTGAAAATGATGCTGTTACCTCCAAATGTTAGGCATGCAAAATAAATGGCATCCAATATTAAAGGCCTTACTGAGAACATGACAGTAAAGCTGGGGTCTCAAGCATGCAAAGTAATCAGCTATGCAGGTAATCAGGTGAAGTGTATTCTAGGTCAGGGAATCACATACTCAAAGATTTGAACCAGGAAAGCACTTGGCACTTTTTTTTTTTTTTTTTTTTTTAAAGACAGGGTGTTACTTTGTCACCTTGGCTTGAATGCAATGGCATGATCATGGCTCACTGAAGCTTGGACCGTCTGGGTTCAATTGATCCTTCCTCCTCGGTCTCCTGAGTAGCTGGGACTACAGTTACATGCCACCACACCTGGCTCATGGTTTATTTTTAGTAAAGACACAGTCTTGCTATGTTGCCTAAGCTGGTCTCAAACTCCTGGGTTCAAGCACTTCCCCCACCATGGCCTTCCAGAGTGCTGGGTGTACAGGTGTGAGCCATTGCACCTGGCCATGCTTGGCATTTTTAAGAAACAGAAAGAATGTCAGCATGACTTTACTCTGTTCTGATTCTTCCTGTTTTCAGCTCTTTTAGCTTGGCCTTCTGTCTCTAGTGCTACTCTCTTTTCCTTGGACTTGCTGCTGCAGCTCAGCTTCGTGGTCCCTGCTTATCCATCCCTCTGAGGACTCAGCTTGCTCTCATCTCTAGCTAATTCCACCCTTCACTATTGGGGGTTGCCCATCCCAGCCCTGAACCCAGGAACCGGGTCCAGCCGGAACCCAACCTGGAAACGCAAGGCCGGGCATCAGACAAGGGGGTGGTTTCATTTGACTCCCCAGGCTCATTATGTGGTATTCCCATTCAGCACTAGGGCAGCAGAAAGCCATCCACATTTCTTAATTGGTGGCCACACAGCTTGTTAAACTTAATTAATGAGGCATTATCAACTCATCTCTGATGCCTTGGTGGAGAGTTGAATTCTACATGCAGGTTGAGAAAACAGGTGGGTAAATGTGTAGGTTTCAGGGGTAGGTTGTATTCCTGGTGGGCACTCCTGGGATACTCGGCCTAAATCAGTCAAAATCTCATGCATATGAAATGAATGATATACTTGCTCCCAAACGCTGTGAAACAGACTCATTTTAGTACCTCCCTGCTCTTGGGTTCCACTCCTAAGATCTTGCCTCTGTCACAGCCCTGCAATGCCTCCCCCGTCTCCCGTCCCAGTCACCCAGTTTCTCAGGAGACCCCTCAGTTATTTCTTGCCCTTGTTTCTGAGAAAGTTGTGTCTTTTAAATAAATTCTGTCTTGCTCACATGAGCCTGATTGGATCTCTGTTTGTTACAACTCAAGATGTTCAGACGAGCCCACCTGTCCCCCATTTTGCTTATGGCTGTCATCTAGTGGAGACCATAACATAATTATTTGGAGAAGTGATGCCCACCAACTCCAACCCTCTTTGTAAAAAGAGCAGAAGGTTTGGCTCTTTTTACAGTGGAGTGAAGACGAACCCAGCAGAGAGAAGCTGAGAAAGGGTGGGAAGGTAGAGAGACAGAAACGAAGAGTTGGATGCTGTGAAAAAGATGGAAGAGGCTGATGGCTCTCCCAGAATTCACAAGCTGGGGTCCTCGGGGGACCCAATTCAGACTTGCAAACATTTTCTGTTGAGCTGAAACCGTGTCTTTAAAAAACGTTGAGTGTAAATGCTTTGAGGACAAGAATGCACTTTTCCGTTCACCATAGTCCCCACCACTCCCTATTGTCCTCCCAATGGCTTCCTTCACTTAGTTGCATTCTAGTGGTCCAGTTCTGTAGCCAGTTGAGTTTGCCATCTGGGCTTTATGTAAAAAGCCTGGTTAGAGGCTTTTTAGGAAAGGGTTAGAAAGGCCCTATCATTAAGTTTAACCCTTATCTTCTTACATTTGAAATCTTACACTTCTACCAGTTCCACCCTATGAGCCTTACTAGACCCTATTATTTCGATGCATCTGATATGCTAAATAAAGAGTGATGTGCAAACCCACATTGGAAGTAAAGGCAGCATCTCATGTGTTGGACTCGTCTAAGGATTAGGAACTGTTGCCAAAGACAAGCAGGAGGAGAACTTTGAGATTTCCCCTTTAGAAGCAATGAGGTTTCTCAGTGGAATCATTTCTACCTCTGGTTCATCGCACTTCACATGGGAAGAAAAGCCGGAAATGTCTCCCTAACTAGAAGAGGGGGGAAAGAATGCACTTAGGGACTGTTGAGCATAGGGAAGAGAGCAGGGGCAGTGTGTCCAGGTCTTGCAAGAGACACTCAGGCAGCATTCCAGGCTCAGTCTGAACTTTCGACCCCATTGTCTACTCTAATTACTGGAACCAGCAGGATTAATTCCTCGACCTACTTTCCAGTTTTTTTTTTTCCTGCCACAGAGCGATAAGGCTGCGCTGGGCTTCTCTCTGGCATTTGAATGCAGCAGCGGGGTTACATGCAAACTCGTGTTAGAGCCAAAGGAGGGTCTCATCTTTGAAATGGGGGTTCAGGATCACTTCTTTTCAGCTGATTCTCAACAAAGAGCAATCGAACACATGAAAACATCCCCTACTTTAAGAATAATCAGAGATAGCAGTGAAAGTAAGATATTATTTTATACTTGCTAAATTAGCATAAAATTTAAACCCGTAAGTTAAAAAAAATTTTTTTTTTTTAACTACCAAATGCTGGTGAGGTTGAAAGAAACCTGGATGTCCACAAGTTGCTGGGTGGCACAATATTATAATATAGCAATATATATCAAGGCTCATTTGAAACGATGCTGTCCATTGATTCTGTAATCTCATTCCTGGGAAGTTATCCAAAGGAAATGATTCAAAAGAAGGAAGAGCTGTGTACACAGAGACCTTCACTGCCGCATAGAAAGAAGGGTGTCAAAATGACTCATACGTAGGCTAGCAAACTCATGGGCCAAATTCTGCCAGAGGCCTGTTTTTGTATGACCAGCCAGCTAAGAATGTTTTTTCTTTAAAGCCTTTTTAAAAAGAATATTAACATGAACAACAACAAAAAAGTGAAGTTAGCTGACCTCTAGAATAAAAAAATTTTTTGGATAAAGATTATAGAACAACATAGGAAAATGTTTACCATACATTAAGTATTGTGAAATATAAAATGGAATTTTACTATGATATCAATCACCTAAAAAGATATCCTGTGTATGCAGGAAGAGAAGGCGAAGATGAAATCTGTTGTTTGGGAGTGATTGAAGTAGGTTATTATTCTTAGAATCCCTTCTTATCAGAAACAACCCAGATGCTCATGGCTAGGGAGTTTATTTTCTAAATGTGGCATCCTTATGATGGAGTACTATGCAGCCATTAAAAATGATGCTTTGGGTCTGCATTTACTGAGATAGAAAGAAGCTGATGACATACTGTGGAATGAAAAGAAACATTACAGAGTAGCGTGCTCAGCGTGTTCTCATTTGTATAAATTGAATACCGATCCATTTCTGTGTGTATGCAGAGAGGACAGTCTGGAAGGGCAAATACCAAACATTGTTTGTAGCCACTATCTCTGGGTCGTGGGATTTGGGGTGAATTTTCTTTTTACTATTTGATGGTTTATATTTTTCTCAAGTGACCGCTTACTTTTAGCATTAAAAAAGCTTTCCTGAAAACTTTCAAATTTGTCATTGGCAAGGAAACCAAGGCCCTAGGAATCTGCTGTGCTCTCCCCTGGCTTTCCACTGCCTTCACCTTTAGTGCCACTGCCTCTAGCCTCTGGCTCTCAGACACAGGCCCAGGACTCGCTTTGGGTGCAAAATTTAAGGTGATGCCAAAAATCTCGGCAATCAAGATAAACATTTTAATGCCATATTTAAAAAAAATCAAAATGAATGGGAAAATCCATGATGAAGAAAATATTAACATTTTTAATAAAGATCGGATAGTATGATGGATTTCTCCTTCTCCTCCTGTCTCCAGGATGCCTCAGCACAGCACTGTCATTGAGCCTCTCTCTATTTAAGACACTGATGGTTTGTTCACCACACATTTTTGGCGTTAGTTTTTATTTTTAAAAAATTGTAATAAAATACTACTTATCTTGATACTGAGCCTTTGGCACTCCCTTAAACTTATGAAAAAATAATTGAATTGGACCTTTTGAGAGAACCTTATGGTATAGAGATTATACCTCTATAAAGCTGTTTAAAACTTTACTTGTGAATATAGAAATTGGAATTTGTGTCATTTTCATGTATTACAAAAAGGCAGCGAATCTGTTGCCCGGGTTGGAGTGCAGTGGTGCAAACACAGCTCATTGCAGCCTCGACCTCCTGGGCTCCAGAATTCCTCCCACCTCAGCCTCCCAAGTAGCTGGGACTATAGGCATGTGCCACTACCCTTGGCTAATTTTTAGAAATTTTTGTACACTTGGGGGTCTCACTATGTTGCTAGGCTGTTCTTGAACTTCTGAGTCTGTCATCCTTCCACTTCAGCCTGACAAAGTGCTGGAATTGCAGGTGTGAGCCACCATACCTGGCCTCAGTTTTACAATTTTTTGTAGGGACAGGATCTCGCTGTGTTACTTACTCAGGCTGTTCTTGAACTCCTGGAAGTAATCCTTTTACTTCTACCTCCCAAAGAATTGGCACTGCAGGCGTGAGCCACCACACCCAGCCTGCTCGCATGTTTTCCTATAGCACACTAGTTAAGAATGATTTTTAAACTTCTGAATGGTAGGGAAAAATCAAAAGAAGAATGATATTTTGTGGTAGATGAAAATGACACAAAATTCAAATTACAGCTAGCCCCTGTTTCCCGTGGGAAATACGTAACACAGAACCTGACTTGCAATCAATTGACGCTTACGCAGGAGTCAACTGGCCGCTTTGAGGCGGTTTCTCCAAGGCAGGATAGGTGAATACCCACTCCTTGGGGTTGCTTGGAGGGAATGTGGGCTGAGCACATGCGCAGAAGCCGACCTTTGCAGGGCGGATGTTTCCAGGAGCAGAGGAGCCCCTCTGCCACCCAGGCAGCCTGTTCTGGAAGCACAGGAGCCATTGAACCAACTCAGATCACCAGTTCTGTTCCTCCCTCTCTTTGATCTCTCTCTGCCATAGATATTCCCCACTTCTTGATCATATTTTTTTCAGCAGAGTTTTTAATTACCGTCCAGGCAGCCACCACCTAGGAGTTTATCCTAATGCTTCATGACTGTGCGACAGGGCTGTAAAACTGCAGATAACCCGGGCTCTCTTGGCAGGAGGGCCACTGCCTTATCAGACACCGGCTACAATAATTAACCATGTGGGGAAAAAAAAACACAAATATTGAACAACAGATGCCTCATCTGTGACGGAAAGCCCCTGACTCAATGAAAGCCAGCTGGGCTCTGCCTCGGTGGCACTCACTGAAGTGTTCTTGAGAATCTCCACCCTCAGAGCTCCTGTTTCACCCACCTGTTCCCTCGGAGTAGCAACCCCTGCATCACTAGACTTCCAGCTTTCTTCATTCGCCCTCACTTACTTTAATTTTTTTTTTTTTTTTTTTTTTTTTTTTGAGACAGGGCCTGGTTTTGTCACCCAAGCTGGAGTGCGGTGGCCCAATCATAGTTTACCGCAGCCTCGACCTCCTGGGCTCGACCGATTCTTCCACCTCAGTCTCCCGAAAAGCTGGGACTACAGGCATGTGCCACCGCACCCAGCTAATTAAAAAAAAAAAACAAAAACTGTAGGCCGGGTGCTGTGGCTCATGCCTGTAATCCCAGCACTTTGGGAGGATGAGGACAGATCACCTGAATTCAGGAGTTCGAGACCAGCCTGGCCAACATGGTGAAACCCCGTTTCTACCAAAAATACAAGAATTAGCCGGGCGTGGTGGTGGTTGTCTGTAGTTCCAGCTACTTGGGAGGCTGAGGCAGGAGAATCACTTGAACCCGGGAGGTGGAGATTCTAGTGAGCTGAGATCACACCACTACACTCCAGCCTGGGTGACAGAGCAAGACTGTCTCAAAAAGAAAAAAAAAAAATGTAGAGATGAGGTCTCTCTCTGTTGCCCAGGCCGATCTTGAATTCCTGGTCTCCAGTAATCCTTTTGCCAGAGCCTCGCAAAGCTCTGGGATCACAGGCATGAGCCACCATGCAGCCTTCACCCTCATCTTTGAACACTCTTTTCTTTTCCCGCCCTCTCCTCTCCAGTTTAAGTCTTTCATGGGCCTCAGTTCTTCCACGTCACTCTGTTGCGTCAGACCACCAGAAGGCAAAATGTCTTCCTTGATCATAGGGTTGTTGGAGCATTAAACAAGGTAAAGTACGTGAAGGATCCAGCTTGGTGCCTGACCCAAGGTGGGTGCTTGGTCAATAACTGTTAGTATTCTGTCAATAGATGTCTTAAATAGCAATGCCAAGTATTTGCAGGCGTGTCATAATTCCCGGGAGCACAGACTATCTACAGGCCAAATGTTGTTGCCCAAAATGCAATGATCGTGTTGCCTTACCAAAATGGTTCATAATCAACTCATTCATCCATTCATGCGACAGTGAGGGGGCTGGGTGCGGTGGCTCCAGCAACTCAGGAGGCTGAGGTGAGGCCAGAGGAGCAGCTGAGATCAGAAGTTCGAGGTCGCAGTGAGCTGTGATGATGCCATTGCACTTCAGCCTGAGTGACCAAGCCAAAGCCTGACTCTAAAAATAAATAAATAAAATAAAATCACGTGATACAGGATTAGGTAATTTGGACGCTGCTGCAGGCATTGGAGGCATTGAGATTTTAAAGCAATTTAGAAAAACAGACTTATTGAAACCATGTAACTGAACATCTGCTAAGCTCTAAGGACTGTTCTAGAGAGTGGGATTAAGCAGAAAACAAGAGTAACTTGGTTCCTGTCCTCAGGGAGCATAATAAAATTTAGATGGAGAGGCTGGGCATGGTAGGCCACGCCTGTAATCCCAGCACTTTGGGAGGCTGAGGCAGGCAGATCACCTGAGGTCAGGAGTCCAAGACCAGCCTGTCTAACATGACAAAATCCTGTCTCTTCTAAAAATATAAAAATTAGCCAGATGTGCTGGTGGGCACGTGTAATCCCAGCTACTCGGGAATCGCTTGAACCTGAGAGGTAGAGGTTGCAGTGACCTGAGATCGTGTCACTGCACTCCAGCCTGGGTGACTGAGTGAGACTGCATCTCAAAAAAAAAGAAAGAGAAAGAAGGAAGGAAGGAAGGAAGGAAAGAAAAAAAGAAAGAAAGAAAAAAAAGAAAAGAAAGAAAAAGAAAGAGAAAAAGAAAGAAAGAAAGAAAGAAAGAAAGAAAGAAAGAAAGAAAGAAAGAAAGAAAGAAAGAAAGAAAGAAAGAAAGAAAAGGTTTAAAGGGGAACCAGGCCCAAGATACAGGGAGCTTTTAGGAAAGATGAATCAGTCCAGGCAAAACATACAGCTCCTGTAGTTTCCTGGAAGAACAGCTTGAGCTCGCTTGCAGGATAAGTGGGAGTGGCCCAGATGCTGAGAGGGGCTCCGGCAGCCATATCCCAGTACAAGGAAATAGCACAGATGTTCCTGGAAGTGTTTTGAACGTGCTGTTACGCCAGAAGCTTGTTCGTAAACACAATTTAAAAGGCTTGCTGGGCTCCCAACTTTTTTCATAAACCCACCATGTCTACATCGTGGAGGTTTTGTGCCTCGGCTGCATGGAATGTGGATTCAAGGAAGTAGCCTGTGCTTCAGTTTCTACATCTGAAAAATGGAGATAATAAAGACAACTCCACAGGGGTGTTCACAGAATAAAATGAAACAATGTACCGAAAGCATATGGAGGTAGTAAAAGCTGGATATTGTCATGTATGTTTCTCCTTGCCAGCTCACCACCTACTGCCTGCTCCCCATCCACAGGCAAAAGAAGGTGAGATGGATGCTACACGGTCCCTAAAAAAAAAAAAATAGTTCTTTGTTTCCTCTATAGCACCACTGATTTATTAATTAATATCTTTGGAGAAGAAGGTGATGCCTGCCTTTTAGCTGCTTTGACAGTTGTATAGGTCCTGTTACTTACTAACCCAATATTCGTTCCCTCATTTGGCTTTGCTAACAGAATGCAATTTTGCTTGGAGTAGCAATGTGCCCACCTTGGAGGTTGGGTCAAGATGGATTTAAGCAGTCTGGCCACATGACCCAGTTTTGGCCAATGAGATCTATGCAGAAAGCTTCTGCTTTTTTGACAAATGGGTTCACAGCTGGCATTGTCTCTGCCACCTTCTTCCTGCCTTGAGTTGGGAAAGTGATGATTGGAGCTGTGGCAGCTACTTTGTGATCATGAGCAAATGGTCAAATCCGAGACGGTGGTTCTAACATGACTAGGCCACTCAAGCAATACCAGAATTTCTGTTTAGAGAGAAGATAGATCCTTTGGTGTTGAGCCGCTGTAATGGTTTTGGTTACAGGCAGTCAAATGTAATCCTGACTGCTGAGCAGGGTTGATCATAGACAGTTCAGAGCCAAGAACACCAAACAATACACCAAGTCATGGGTATCTGAGGTCTAGAGTCAGGTTACCAGGCAGGTCAGTGACTTAGAACCCAAGTCCCTGCAGTGAGGTAAGGACTGGAACACAGGGGAGCTGAACCCCTCTGCTCAGCCAGCAACACAGTAGATGAGTTTGGAGGAGGAGGAAGTGCCTCTGTTCAACCTGATGGGCTGAGACATGGTGCGGACAGAGGAATGGGTCTCCAGCAGGGACAAGAAGGACTCAGTCTCCCGGACACCCGGCTGGAGCTGGGGTTTTCCCTCCACGGCGTGTTCTGTCTTATTTCCTCAACATGTTGCAGCGTCTTGTTCCTCTGATTCTTTCTCAAGAGACCTTATTTTTACAACCTTCTCCCTTTATCCACTTGTGGCTCAGAATAAGGTAGAAAGCTGATAGGGCTTAAAACGCCAAGGGGCTGCAGCCCCTTCCCCCTGCCCACCCCCTCCTCGCATAAACATTTGCTGAGCGGGTGACTGGATGCATGAACGAGCATATCCTGCAGATTCCACCCTCTCACTATCTGTGCTAATCCATAATAATTTCTATTTGACTTTGGAATGCATTATGTAATTTGAATTCTGCAAATTTACCTTCCTAATTATGTTCTTCTTTGACTAACACAGAACTTAATTTGCACAGATTGAGTGATGGTGGGGGAAGGTTTGCTAGGTATGGGGATCATTAGGTGGCTAATCCATACATTGGCAGTCAAGAGTTGTCTATATTGAGAAGGTCAACTAGACTGATATTTGAAGCGGGGGTGATGTGTATGTGTATGTGTGGGCCTGGTGTCTTGCTTCTGTGTTAGCCAATCTGTGGAAACTGGGCCCAATAAAAACCTTGCCTACCAGCTTGGTCTTGGCTTAGGCTTTCTGGCCTATCCTTCCACTGTTCTGAGAGCGACATGGTAGTCCATGGCTTCAAAGGCCCAGCAATGAATTAGACTTACACCTGGCCTTGCTCAGACTTCAGCAGCTCAATGCTAGCAACTAGGTTCCCAGGTGGGTATCCTGGGTACAGGGATACTGCATTCTCCCTCCACTTGCCCTGTGCATAAAAGAATGAATGAATGGTTGGATGGATGGGTGGATGGGTGGGTGGATGGGTGGGTGGACGGATGGGTGGATGGGTGAGTGGACGGATGGGTGGATGGGTGGGTGGATGGATGGGTGGATGGATGATGGGTAGATGACTTCTTTATACAACAGTTTCCAGTCTCGAATCTCAGTTCTTTAGAAATGATTGCTGTTAATTGACCCTTGAACCATCCACCTACCTGGATCTTCACTGACTGAACCTTCTGTTTGGGCTGGGTCTGAGGTCCACCTGGACCTTGATTAATGGGCTCTACATTGCCCTGGAAAGGATCCCAAGCTCCCTGTCTGGTTGGAGATTTTTTGGCCCTATGCGCCAGGGCCTGGGATGGCTGGTTCCTGGTCTTGTTCCAATGTTTAGATGTTGATGGGGCCTGGCCTGGCCATGTGCCTTTAAGCTGGCAGGTCTCACCCCGGCTGCACAGCCAACGTTCAGTGCAAATGAACCACTGACACTCAACTCATTCATAGTCTTTGTTCTCAACCATTCGCCCTGACGTAGCTAGCTTGGCTTTTGTTTCCACTGTCTTCTAGATATCTTGGCTCCCACCCCTGTATTAACCCCCGGACCAATTTATGATTCCACACCATTGGCTGTGATCTCATGGTTCCCTCCTGGACAGTGGGTCATGACTCAGTCATGTCACTGGGCTCTGCCTTTGCTCCTCCATGATGGTTCACACCAATTTCTTTGGATACCTCACCTATAGCTGCTTTTGATTAACATTGACCAAACCCAGGACCCTATATCCACGGTATCTCATAGTCTTCTTTCTCCTCTCTATCTGGCCTCAGGAAATAGAGCAGGATGTTCATACTGATGAATTGGCTTAGAACCTTAACACCAGGTTCCCCTGATCTCTCTTGGCAACTGTCACTCATCAAGCATTGACTAAATACTGACTGCGTGTCCAGCGCTGTGCTGGGCACTAGGGATTGAATGGTGACCTGAATATAAACAGTCATTACACTGAGCTCCATGGGAAAGACACACATGTAAACAGCAAGTTAAAGCCAGAACAGAAGCAGCCGAGCTCTATGAATCAGCACAGCACCTCCCAGTAAGGCAAGGTTAGAAACGGAATAAGGAAGATGAAATTGATGCCAGATACCAAATGGTTTCTGAATAGAAGGCCCAGGGAATTGCTGTTCCTGAGTTTCCTCTTGGGAAACCAGCCCCGCTTCCTCCTCTGGGTGGGGGGTGGGGGTCGGCGGGGGGCTGTGATGGCAGAGGCACTGATAGCCGAGTCTTCCCTTGTCTTTATCAACCACAAGTGCCACATGAGCGGAGCTGATAATCAACCACGGAGGGGTCGCCAGGCACTCTTTGGAGCTACCTAGGCACAGAGGAAGACCTTATCAAGCCTCACCACCCAAAAGCAGAAGGATCTCTTCAAAGTGAATGTGCTGCTTCTACCCCACAGGAGAGTTAGAGGAATTACTGAACACACCATGACTGCAAAGTCTTGCCCAAGATAATGTGGAAAGGACTTCCAAAGAACTCCCTGATTCTAAGAAAAAATTAGAAGGAAGCTGTCATCTCCATGAGATAAGGTGAAAAATCAAGACACAGATGGCACAGAAGTCCTGGAGCAAGGCAGCGTCAGAGTCAAGAGGGAAGCAGATTACACGAAGCAACATGAAGGTTCGTTCCCTTCTCCACCCACATGACTATTCACAACTCACACTCAGGGTATGATATACACAGAAATATGACCTCATCCGTTTGAACTGTGAGAGAAGAGAAAATCTGAAAGACTTTGTCATTCTGTTCAAATGACAGAATTTATTCATTCAGAGCTAGTACATATACTAAAAAAAAAAAAAATTAAAGAATTGATTTGGGCTGGGTGCGATGGCTCACACCTGCCATCCCAGCACTTTGGGAGGCTGTGGCGGGCAGATCACCTGAGGTTGGGATTTCAAGACCAACTGGCCAACATGGGAAACCCCTGTCTATTCTAAAACTACAAAATCAGCCAGGTATGGTGGTGGGCACCTGTAATGCCAGCTACTTGGGATACTGAAGCAGGAGAATCACTTGAACCTGGGAGGTGGAGACTGCAGTGAGCCAAGATAGTGCTACTGCACTCCAGCCTAGGTGACAGAGTGAGGCTCCATCTCAAAAACAAAACAAAACAAAAGAAGGAGAAGGAGAAGGAGAAGGAGAAGAAGAATTTATTTGGAAAGAATTATTTAATTACTAAATGAATTAATTGTCTAAGCAATTAATTATTTAATTACTTGGACAAAAGTATAATAGTAAAGGAAGCAGTGTCAGGCAGTGGTGGAGGGGTCTATTTTCATGAATAGATGAGACTTACTGGAGAAGAGAACATAATTGTTTCATGTAAATGATGCCTAAAGTCCTCAAGAAAGTGCTTTTCCTTCCTCTTTGCATCTGGATGGGCTCCCCTGTACCATATGCTCTGCTTTCTGGAGGTGGCATTTCCTCAGAACACAAGCTGGACAGGGCACAGGGCAAGAGATGGGCTTATCAATCAAGGAAGGTCCAAGGCTGGCCACAGTGGCTCAGGCCTGTAATCCTAGCACCTTGGGAGGCCAAGGAAGGCTGATCGCTTGAGCTAAGGAGTTTTAAACCAGCCTGGCAACATGGCAAAACCCTGTCTCTACAACAGAGCCGGGTGTGGTGTCACATGCCTGACGTTTCAACTACTTGGGAGGCTGGGGTGGGAGGATTGATTGAACCCAGGAGGTGGAGGCTGCAGTGAGTTGTGATTGTGTCACTGGACTCCAGCCTGGGCAATAGAGTGAGACTCTGTATTCAAATAAATAAATAAATAAATAAATAAATAAATAAATAAAGGTCAAAAAATGTGATCTTTATGTTACATGGTATATTGTTCATTTCTTTGTCAAAACCTTTTGTATTAGTCATGGTTCTCCTAGAAGCAGAGACTATAAAGAAATTTAAAGCAGAAAGGATTTATCAGAAGAAAGGTCTGTGGGAGAAGCAGGGAGAGAGAGAAAGTGAGGAGGGCCACACAACCCCAAGTGAAGGGGAGAGGAAAGGAAGTTGGGTGGGAGCTTGGAGCAGTGGCTCACACCTGTAATCCCAGCACTTTGGGAGGTCGAGGTGAGTGGATCACTTGAGGCTAGGAGTTCGAGACCAGCCTGGCCAACATGGAGAAACCTGGTCTCTACTAAAAATACAACAATTGGCCAGGTGTGATGGCTCATGTCTGTGATCCCAGCTACTTGGGATGCTGAGGCAGGAGAATTTCTTGAACCTGGGAGGTAGAGGTTGCAGTGAGCTGAGAGCATGCCACTGCACTCCAGTGTGGGCATCAGAGTGAGATAGAAGAAAGAAAGAAAGAAGAAAGAAAGAAAAAGAAGAAAGAAAGAAAGAACGAGAGAGAGAGAGAAAGAGAGAGAGGAAGGAAGGAAGGAAAGAAAGAAGTTGGGTGGGATCTAGTTTATGATGGGTTAAAAAACTTTTTTTTAAAAGAAGAAGAAATTTGGGTGGGAGTGATCTGAACTTCCATGGAGTCTAAGGAAGGTTTGGGAAGGCCCTTGGAGAATGCTTATGCTCAAGTCACCATCGGAGGAGCCCTTCCTCTCCCGTGAACAGGGTGCCTTAGTGTCTCTGATGTGCTCAGTTGCTTGCTGATTGCTGCAGAATTGGGATAGCAGAGCCAGTGTCTGGAGCCCTTGGTCAATTACAGGCTGCATTACTCAGGGCTCTCCAGAGAAACAGAACCAATAGGATATGTGTAGATATAGAGAAAGATTTATTTTGGGGCATTGTCTCACACAATTATGAAGACTGAGAAGTCCTACAGTCTGCCGTCTGCAAGCTGAATACCCAGGAAAACCAGTGATACAGTTCCAGTCCAACCAAGCTTAGAGGACTGAGAACCAGGAAAACCAATGGCATAGGTCCCAGTCTGAGTCCTGAGTCCCCAAAACCAGGAGTGCTGATGTCTGAGAGCAAGAGAAAATGACGCCCTGCTCAAGCAGAGAGCGTGAATTCACGCTTCCTCCACCTTTTTGCTCTATTTGGGCTCTCAATGGATGGGATAATGCTGTCCTCCTTTGGTGAAGACAAACTTTTTTCAGTCTACTGATTTACATGCTAATCTCTTCTGGAAATACCCTCATGGACATACCCAGAAATAATGTTTTACCAGCCATGCGGGCATCTCTTAACTCAGTCCAGTAGACACATGAAATTAATCATCACACATGGTAGTCTGGTCACTCCACGTCTGTTCACAGTGATGGTGGCTCCAGTTTCTGGTCCAAATCAGTGTACATGCTAGACAAGGACTTTCTGCACAGCTTTTGGGTGTGGTAGGCAATTGAAGAGATCAAGTTGCATGCTGGACTATTTCAGTTGCTGAGATATTTCAATGGTTTGTGAAGAACATGGGGGAAATAAACATTTAAAGTTAAAAGCGGCTGGGAAAATCAAGGCAGAGTTTCTCAGCGGTAGTCCCTTATTGGCAGAAATATTTGGGACACCTGTTATAATTTCTTTATTTCTGCGTAGACTTATGTTAATCAACCTTGGGGGTGAGAACCAGAGCTCTAATACAGACTGATGCCATATTTATAGTTAGCATTAAAGTAATGGGAAGTTTGAGGTGATTTACACCAAATCCAAACTCAGTGATACCCAAGTAAGTGAAATTTGACTAGATTTTAATATGGCAATCTCTCTACATTTTTCTTGCCACTAATAGCTACATCTACCCTTTTGCTTTAAATTCTATTTTCAAAGCCCTTCTGGCAGACAGCTAAAAAAAAAAAAAAAAAATGGTTACAATATTCTTAGAAAACTATGTTTCAGAGAAAGCAGTGAGGTTACTCAATTGTTTCTCCTCTGTTAATCTGAGAATCTTAAATTATGCATGTTGTTTTGCACACATTTGCATGTTCAATTCACATGATGAGTTATCTGTTTACAAGATAAAACCAAGCATGGTAATTGAAGTAACCTGTGTCTGATTTCCCTTAGCCCAAATTTCTGGGTTAACCGAGTTGGAGTTAAAGAATGGATAATTAAATCACTTGGGAAGTGCAGGGGAGTGCTGGTGGATAGGAAAGATGGGGTTACTGAGCCAACTCCTGCCTCCATCCCGTCTGGATTGCCAGCTCTTTCTCCTTTCACGCCCTGGTGGATTTCATAACCTCCACGAGGCCCCTTTCCAGAAGGGACTCACTGTCCTGCTACAATCCTTAAATCTAGCTGGGCAGGAAGGCCAGGAGTGGGGTTTGTCCTCTGCCCGGTGTAGATAACCTTGAGCAGAAAGAAACCACCACAATACAAATAGCCCTGAAATTTGAACCAATGCGACTGCAATATGCAGATGAGAAAGTCAGAACCATTCATCCATTGGCTGACTGCCGGCCTGACATCACAATGGCCCAGCCCGGCGTGGCCAGAAGTGCTGTGGGCAAGTTTCTGGACAAGTTGAAAAGCTTGTGTGTGGGAGCGTGTGCGTGTAAGTGTCTATTTTTTTTTTTTTTTTTTGAGACGGAGTTTCGCTCTTGTTATCCAGGCTGGAGTGCAATGGCACGGTCTCGGCTCACCGCAACCTCCGCCTCCTGGGTTCAGGCAATTCTCCTGCCTCAGCCTCCTGAGTAGCTGGGATTACAGGCACGCACCACCATGCCCAGATAATTTTTTGTATTTTTAGTAGAGACGGGGTTTCACCATGTTGACCAGGGTGGTCTCGATCTCTGGACCTTGTGATCCACCCGCCTCGGCCTCCCAAAGTGCTGGGATTACAGGCTTGAGCCACCACGCCGGCTTTTTTTTTTTTTTTTTTTTTTTTTTTTTTTTAAATCAGTTGGTGCTGGTTTCCTGCATTTCCTATGTTAAAGGGGAAAAAGGTGTTTCTGTATAGCAAGAACTGATGAACTCAGGGCCGAAGAGCATTTTGTTCTCTGTGGCAGCTCTATCCCTTTCCTTAGGGGAGGTCTATGTTAGAAACGAAGGCCGGGTGCGGTGGCTCACGCCTGTAATCCCAGCACTTTGGGAGGCCGAGGCGGGTGGATCACGAGGTCAAGAGATCGAGACCATCCTGGTCAACATGGTGAAACCCCGTCTCTACTAAAAATACAAAAATTAGCTGGGCATGGTGGCGTGTGCCTGTAATCCCAGCTACTCGGGAGGCTGAGGCAGGAGAATTGCCTGAACCCAGGAGGCGGAGGTTGCGGTCAGCCGAGATCGCGGCATTGCACTCCAGCCTGGGTAACAAGACCAAAACTCTGTCTCAAAAAAAACAAACAAACAAAAAAATGAAATGTCTTAGGGGGCAGGTTGTGAATTCTAAATGAACTGTGGGGACCTCACGAACCTCTTCGCTTAGTGGTTTCCAGGAAGCCCCAGGCCGATCCAAGCTTTGTGATTTAGCTGGTATGAGTCTTTGGCTGTGATCTTGACCACAGACGTCAAGATATGTGGGCATGGGAGGCTGGTGGGGGGCGCTCTGATTTTTCCTTACATCACTTTGCCAGGTTCAAGGTAAAGACAGAATCAACTCTTCTGATTTGTAAACTTCTGACAATCCCCCACCCTCAATGTGCTGGGGGATAGGAAAATTCCCAATTCCTTCCTTTCTTCCTGCCTGCCTGCCTGCCTCCCTTCCTCTCTCCCTCTCTCCTTCCCTCCCTCCATCCTTCTCTCTCCCTCTCTTTTCCTCCCTTCCTCCTTTCTTCTCTTTCCTTTTTTTTTTTTTTTTTTGGTGGGGGGAGGGTCTTGCTTTGTTGCCCAGGCTGGCGTGCAGTGGCACAACCTCCACCTCCCAGGGTTCAAGCCATTCTCCTGCCTCCAGTCTCCCAAGTTGCTGGGATTACAGGTACCCACTACCATGCCTGGCTAATTTTTGTATTTTTAGCAGAGATGGGTTTTCACCATGTTGGCCAGGCTGGTCTCAAACTCCTGACCTCAGGTGATTCACCCACATTGGCTTCCCAAAGAGCTGGGATTACAGATGTAAGCCGCCACACCCTAGCTAGAGAGAGACTGATTTCTTATGATGTTATTTGAGCACCTGGATCCAGTTGGACCTGAAACCATGCCTCCTGTACATTTTGTTAATGTAGCCAAGACATGTGCATTTTGATGTGAGTTGTACTGAGCTGAGTTTCTGTAAAGTCAATAAAAGAGTTCTCACTAGTATATCCAACATCCCCTGGGGCCCTCCTTGTGTGGTTTCTTCTGGTTCTCTAAGAGTTGTAGGGGAGGGAAAGAGTCCATGTGACAGCATGTGGGTGATAGATAGGGGAGCCGAGTCACTGTGGAGGACAGCTCAGAGAGCAACCTAAAGAGACTGGGGTCAGATAGGACTGGACAACAAATATCCCCTTCTGAGCCTCAGTGCTCCCATCTGTAGCATGGGAAGAGAGGCAGTCCCTCCCTCTGGGGGTTGTCTGCAGGTGGGATGTAGTGTCTGGTGTCTAATAAGTGCGCAAGAAAAAGTGGTTATTAAATAGTCCTAGATGGGATCTTCTCCAGGCCTCTGGCATAATGTAGGGATGAGGGGAAGGGAAGGTTTTCAGAACTTTCCCTGGGGCTAGTAACCAACAACTCAGGGCCTCTGTTGTCACTGCCAGCCACAAGCACCTGCTGAGCAAACGGCATGCACCTGCCACCCGTCACTCTGAGAAGGGGCTCCAATCCAGCCAGAGCAGGCGGCCTCTATTCTAGGCCAGATCCTGGCTGTGTGCAGCGTCTGTGAGCTCACCCACCTGTTCTGAAACCCAGCTGGGCTCCAGTCTCTGCCTGTCCCACCTCCCACCCCCAGCTTCCTTCCTGGAGCAAACGTTGATCCGACGCCTTTGGTGTCCCAAGGACTGTGCTAGGCGCCACAGGGATGCAAGGGCAGAACCCTGAGTTAGCAAGTTTCATACTTTGTGCCACGCTGTGTGCCCAGTGTGGGCATTGCATATCCTTGTTTCAGCCACGCAAAACCTGAGAGGTGTACTAAACACACTCGTTTTATACAGGCTCAGACCGAGATCATTGCCTGGCAAAAAGGTGGTGGAGTTAAGATACAAACACTGTGTGTGTCTTTTCTCTTCTCTCCTCGCCTCGCCTTTTCTTTTTCCTTTTCCCTCTCTTCTTCTCTCCCCTCCCCTCCTCTCCCTTCCCCTCCTCTCCCCTCCTCTCCTCTCCTCTCTTCTCCTGTCTTCCCTGTTGCCCAGGGTAGAGTACAGTGGTATGATCTCCGCTCACTGCAGCCTCAAACTCCTAGGTTCAAGTGATTGTCCAGCTTCAGCCTCCTGAGTACCTGGAACTACAGGTGCATGCCATTACACTTGTTCGATTTTTAAATTTTTGGAGATGGGGTCTTGCTAGGTCGCCCAAGCTGGCCTCAAACTCTTGGCCTCAAGCAATCATTCCAGCTTGGCCTCCTAAAAAGCTAGGATTAGGCGTGAGCCACGGTGCCTGGCCCTGTGTGTTTCTTCAAAGCCCATATTCTTTAACATGCTGCCTGTTACAATAGGGATTATGTTGTGAAATGCTGTTACATTTAAAAACGTAGTGCATAGCTGGCTGGGGCGGCTCATGCCTGTAATCTCAGCTATTTGGGAGGCTGAGGTTGTGAGATTGCTTGAGCTGGGACTTCAAGGCTGCAATGAGCTATAATTGAGTCACTGGACTCCAACCTGGGTGACAGAGTTAGGTCTCAACTGAAAACCAAAACAAAACATAGTGCCTAGTACATAGTAAGTGGCAATAAATAGTACATAGGAATCCTACTTGAATTCCAGCTCTCATATAGCCACGGTATGTGGAGAAGAAAGGCAGCTATATTAACAACTGACTCAACAACAGAAGAAAGCAGAAAGCAGGGCTGTGCAATAGACATAGACTGTGAGCCACATATGTAATGAAACACGTTCTAGTAGCCGCATTAAAAAGAGACAGGAGAAATTAATTTCATAAGATATTTTATTTAGCCCAATATGCCTCAAATATTATAATGCTAACATGTAATCAATATAAAACTATTATTATTATTGAGACAGGGTCTCATTTCGTCACCCAGGCTGGATTATAGTGGTGTAATCACAGCTCACTGCAGCCTTGACCTTCCGGGCACAAGCCATCCTCCCACCTCAGCCTCCTGAGTAGCTGGGACTACAAGAGCGTTACCATGCTCAGCTAATTTCTGTGTCTTTTGTAGAGACAGGATTTTGCCATGTTGATCAGGCTGGTCTCGAACTATGGGGCTTAAGTGATCTGCCTGCCTCGGTCTCCCAAAGTGCTGAGGATATAGGTGTGAGTCACCACACTGCATTAAAACAATTTTTTCTGTTTTTTTTTTTTTTTTTTCTTTTTTCTTTTTTCCTTTTTTTATTTTAGACAGAGTCTCACTCTGTTGCCTAGGCTGGAGTGCAGTGGCGTGACCTTGATCTTGGCCCACTGCAACCTCCATCTCCTGAGTTCAAGCGATTCACTTGCCTTAGCCTCCCCAGTAGCTGAGATTACAGGCGTGCACCACCATGTCTGGCTAATTTTTGTAGTTTTAGTAGAGACAAGGTTTCACCATGTTGGCCAGGCTGGTCTTGAACTCCTGACCTCAAGTGATCTGCCTGCCTTGGCCTCTCAAAGTGCTGGGATTGTAGATGTGACCCACTGCGCCTGGCCAAAAAAAAAAAAAAAGTATTATCCGTATTATTTTTTGAGACAGAGTCTCTGTTGCCCAAGCTGGAGTGCAATCGCACAATCTCAGTTCACTGCAACCTCTACCACCTGAGTTCAAGTGATTCTCCTGCCTCAGCCTCCCGAGGAGCTTGGATTACAGGTGTCCGCCACCACACCTGGCTAAATTTTTGTATTTTTAGTAGAAACAGGGTTTCACCATATTAGCCTGGCTGATCTCAAACTCCTGACCTCAGGTGATCCGCCTGCCTCGGCCTCCCAAAGTGCTGGGATTACAGGCATGAGCCACTGTGCCTGGCCAAAAAAATTATCAATGAGACAGTTGACATTCTTTTTTTTGGACATAGTCTTTGAAATCTCTGTGGAAGCATAGAGCATCTCAATTCAGGTGCTAAATTTTTATCAGAAATACTTGATCTGTATTTAGATCTCATAAAATTTATGGTTGAAAAAGTTCGAGTAGGATTTGCATACCCAAGGTGCCCCAAGCAAAGTTTTCCAATAATTGAATGCAGTATTAGTTTTTTAGCTTAAATTTAAAAGTAAATAAAATTAGAGGCCAGGCACAGTGGCTCACGCCTGTAATTCCAGCACTTTGGGAGGCCAAGGCATGTGGATCATGAGGTCAGGAGTTTGCGACCAGCCTGACCACCATGGTGAAACCCTATCTCTACTGAAAATGCAGAAATTAGCTAGGTGTGGTGGCATGCACCTGTAATCCCAGCTACTCAGAGAGCTGAGGCAGGAGAATCACTTGAACCCAAGAGGCCGGGGTTGCGATGAGCTGAGATTGCACCACTGCACTCCAGCCTGGGTGACAGAGAAAGACTCCATCTCAAAGAAAAAAAAAGGTAAATAAAATTAAAAATTCAGTTACGCGGTCACACTTGCCACATTTCAGTGCCGATAGCCACATCTGGCCATTGTGTTAAGCAGGGTGGGTAGAAAGGATACGTGTGAGGTAGAGGTTTCTAGGCAGGACTGTAGGGACTGATATTTAGTGGGGAGAAAATATATGTCAAAACATCAGGGACAAAATAAGGCAAATTCTGCAGTTGCTTACCCAATATCTATACCCCCTTTTCCTTAGTGACTCAATGTAGATTTTTGTTAGGAGTAGCAATAGACCAAATTTAAAAAAAAAAAAAAAGAGAGAGAGAGAAAGAAAGACTACATTTGTGAGCTTCCTTTGCACTTGTGTTCCCAAGCCATCTCTTATTAATAGTCAGTGGGAAGGCCGGGCGCAGTGGCTCACGACTGTAATCCCCGCACTGTGGGAAGCCAAGGTAGGAAGATCACTTGAGGTCGGGAGTTCTAAAGCAGCCTGGCCAACATGGTGAAACCCCGTCTCTAGTAAAAATACAAAAATCAGCCAGGCGTGGTGGCAGGCTCCTGTAATTCCAGCTACTTGGGAGGCTGAGGTAAGAGAATTGCTTGAATCCAGGAGGTGGAGGTTGAAGTGAGCCAAGAGGGCGTCAGTGCACTCCAGCCTGGGCCACAGAGTGAGATTAAAAAATAATAATAATAAAGTGGCTGGGCGCAGTGGCTCAAGCCTGTAATCCCAGCACTTTGGGAGGCCAAGGTGGGTGGATCACGAGGTCAAAGAGATCAAGACCATCCTGGTTAACATGGTGAAACCCTGTCTCTACTAAAAATACAAAAAATTAGCTGGGCATGGCGGCGCGTGCCTGTAATCCCAGCTACTCAGGAGGCTGAGGCAGGAGAATTGCCTGAACCCAGGAGGCGGAGGTTGCGGTGAGCCGAGATTGCGCCATTGCACTCTAGCCTGGGTAACAAGAGCGAAACTCCATCTCAAAAAAAAAAAAAAAAAAAAAAAAGTAAAGTAAGTGGGAAGTAGTTGGGTGGAGTTTCCAGGAAAGCACTTTAAAGAATGGGGCTGACCCAGCTGAGATACCCTTTTGCCCTCTCCTCTTCCTCCTTCTTTGTGCCTGGAATGAAGACTTGATGGCTGGAACTGCTGTAGTAATTGTGTGACCTTGATCATTGAAACCACATTCTAAGGAAACAGAACAGAAAGACAGAATGAATGTGGGCGATTGACAATCTGGAGACATGTCCACCTGGGCTTCTTTTGTTTTTTTCTTTTTAAGTTTTTCTTTTTTAAGAAAAGAAACCTTTACCTTGTTTAAACCACTGTTATTTCAGTTCCCTGTTACTAGAAGTCAAGCACAATTCCTAACTGAGACGAAAGTGTGCCAGTGTCAAAAAAAGAAGTGAATGGTTTTATGTGACTGGTATTATATCTGCTAAACGTCCTAGGAAAGGTGTTTGTTTATTATTTACTTATTGGATACTGCTTGCAGGGCTTATAAAGCATAATATATTACTTTAAATTATATTATAAAGTGTTTATAATATACATTTTATAATACTTTATATATTATAAAGTGGTATGTAATCACCACTGCATTCACATTTTATAGATAAGGAAACTGAGACAGAAGTTAAGCAATTTGATCAAGGTCTCAAAGCTAACAAGTAGTGAATGTGGCCAGGAGTGGTGGCTTACGCCTATAGTCACAGCACTTTGAGAGGCTGAGGCGCGTGGATCACTTGAGGTCAGGAGTTTGAGACCAGCCTGGCCAACATGGTGAAACCCTGTCTTTACTAAAAATACAAAAATTAACCTGGCGTGGTGGCTCACAACAGTAGTCTCAGCTACTCGGGAGGCTAAGGTAGAAGAATCACTTGAACCTGCAAGGGAGAAGTTGCAGTGCACCGAGATTGTAGTACTTCACTCCAGCCTGGGCAACAGAGAGAGACTGTTTCAAAAACATAACAAAACAATAACAAATGAGTAGTGAATATGGGCCTCCAGTCCAGGCAGTTTGACAGAAGGGCCACTGACTTAAGTGGAAGTCAAGGAATTACGGCTGAATAATGGGAAGGAATTTAAACTGGGTTGAGACCGGTGAACCTTGGCTTGGATGTCCCAATCTCACTTGCCTGGTGTCCTCAGGGCCCTGTGGGTCTCCAAACACCAACTTCAGCTCATCTACTTGGGTGTGCCACACCAATTGTACACCAGTGTGACAGCACTAATGTGACTGCATGCTATGGTGCTGTGTGTCACACCGTGACCGCAATCTGGACTCTGGGCCCTTTTCCTGGAATTTGCCCCCACACCCCTCCCATTTCATGATGTGCTAACTGGCTCTGTAGAGGTGGCCTGTAGACTGCACGCTGTATTCCGCCCATGCTGGCACCAGTGCCAGCTCTCCTGTTTACCCCCAAGCTGTTAGGTCCAGCAGGGAGCTTCCTCATTTGTGTTCCAAGTGCAGTGGCTTTCCCAGGGGGACCCGCAGCAGAAAGGACTGGAGTCAGTCTTGTCTGGGCCATTATTTGGCTGATAGGCATCCGTATGCCGTGCTGGGTATTCACAGCTAGCGTCTATTCTGATTGGCCAGTGGCCATGCTGGGCTGGTTATTAAAGATTTTTAATACTACCCCAGCCTGGGCTATAAACTCTGTGTCTTAGCAATTATGTGATCACTCACGGCAAATCACTTCACCTCTTAGTTTTGATGTAGTCATCTATGAAATGGGAATATAATACCTCCAGGGATTTCGAAGAAGGTAAAATCAGACCGTGTCTGCAAAGGACTTCACAGTGCTCCTAGCTCCCTGACTATGCTTGGTAACTGGTTGTAACTATCACTTTGCCAGTGACGTCTTGGCTCTCAAGTGTGGGCGGGTCAGTGCTCTTGCTTCCTGGGTTGACCATGAAGGGGAAGGAACAGCCTTGACATTGAAAAATCGCAGGGTACTGGCTCCAAACTTCAGTCTGATATAATGGAAGGAACATCGGTCTTGAATTTAGGTATTCTGGGGTCTGGTTCTAGCTTAGGTTGCTGATGTGGGACAGTCCCTTGGAGCTGTGAGTAAAAGGACATGGGACAAAGTCCCCTGAGGTCAGGTAGGCAATGCAAATGAGAGAAGCTTAGCAACTGGGGCCTCGAGATTCAGATACCACGGAAGGGCAGAGGTAGCGGGCATGGGAGCCGGGGATGGGACACACCTTCCTTTAGCGACAGGGTCCTGCTCTAGGGCCCAGGCTGGAGTACAGTGGCACTGTCGCAGCTCACTGTAGCCTCAAGCTCCTAAGCACAATTCAAAGTCCAGCTAATTTTTTAATTTTTAAAAATTTTTTGTAGAGACAGGGTTTTACTATGTTGTCCCAGTGGTCTTGAACTCCTGGGCTCAAGTGATCTTCCCATCTCAGCCTCTCAAAATACTGGGATTACAGGAGTAAGCCACTACACCCAGCCAAAGGGTCCTCTCTCCTCTCTTTTTTTCTTTTTGAGATGGAGTCTTGCTCTGTTGCCCAGGCTGGAGTACAGTTTTACAATCTCGGCTCACTGCAACCTCCACTTTCCAGGCTCAAGCGATTCTCCTGCCTCAGCCTCCCCAGTAGCTGGGACTACAGGTGCCTGCCACCACACCTGGCTAATTTTGTATTTTTAGTAGAGATGGGGTTTCACCGTGTTGGCTAGGCTGATCTCGAACTCCTGACCTCCAGTGATCTGCTTACCTCAGCCCCCCAAAGTGCTGGGATTACAGGTGTGAGCCACCATGCCTGGCCCCAAAGGGTCCTCTCTTAAAGGAGGACCAGTTCTGGCAGACTGAGGTTGCTCCTGACAACTTTGTGAAGAGGAGAGAGAAATAAACATCGATTAAGCTCCTATTACAAGCCAAAGTCTGTCTGTATATTCTCTTAATTTTTTTTTTTTTTTTTTTGAGACGGAGTTTCACTCTTGTTACCCAGGCTGGAGTGCAATGGCACGATCTCGGCTCACCGCAACCTCCGCCTCCTGGGTTCAAGCAATTCTCCTGCCTCAGCCTCCTGAGTAGCTGGGATTACAGGCACGTGCCACCATGCCCAGCTAATGTTTTGTATTTTTGGTAGAGACGGGGTTTCACCATGTTCACCACGATGGTCTCGATCTCTCGACCTCGTGATCCACCCGCCTCTGCCTCCCAAAGTGCTGGGATTACAGGCTTGAGCCACCGCGCCCGGCCATATTATCTTAATTTTTATAAAATAATTTAAGGACGACATTTTATCCCCATTTTATAGAGGAGGAGATTGAGGCCCAGAAGCAGGAGTCATCTGTGAGAAGGTCACATTGCTGGGAGGCGGCAGCGGAGCCAAAGTTCAAACTCAGGTCTGACTGTCCCTGGGTATATCTTTTTAGTTTTTTGAACAATACCAATGCTTGCCCATCTCAGGACTTTCTCCTGCCTCTGTTGTGCCTCTGCCTGAAATGTCCTCTGCACCCTCTAAGTGCTTCCCAGGCTCACTTCTTCTCACCCTGCTGGTCTCTGTTTAAACATCGCCCTTTGGGGAGACCTTCCCTGACCCCTCCTCCCCCCGCCACACCTACCAGTGTAATTCTGGCTCTTCGAGTGGTTCACTGCGTCAGGAGTCACAATCACTTATTAACTTTTTGTTTGCTTCTTTTATCTAGACAAAGGCTTTCCTTTCAAGGAGCTCACAGTCAAATGGAGAAGAAACGCACTGAACCCAGAAACAAATAATTCTCCAGGATGCTGGTAAGTGGTGAGAAGAAAATAAAACAAGAGAAAAAGAGAGAACGTGACAGGGGGAAGCAGAATGTAGATGGGATGATCAAGGCAGCCTTCTCTAGAAGGTGATGTTTTTGATGAGATCTGAGAGGTGAGAAGGAGAAAGTTGTTTGAAAATCCAGGGAAATGGTTGGGCGTGGTAGCTCACATTGTAACCCCAGCACTTTGGGAGGCGAGGAGGGCTGATCACTTGAGATCAGGAGTTTCAGACCAGTCTGGCCAACACGGTGATACCCCATATCTACTAAAAAATACAAAAATTAGGCCAGGCGCGGTGGCTCATGCCTGTAATCCCAACACTTTCGGAGGCTGAGGCGGGCAGATCACGAGGTCGAGAGATCAAGACCATCCTGGCCAACATGGTGAAACCCTGTCTCTCCTAAAAAATACAGAAATTAGCTGGGTGTGGTGGCGCATGCCTGTAGTCCCAGCTACTCAGGAGGTTGAGGCAGGAGAATTGTTTGAACCCAGGAAGCGGAGGTTGCAGTGAGTCAAGATTGTGCCACTGCACTCCAGCCTGGCACCTGTCGACAGAGCAAGACTCTATCTTAAAAAAAATAATAATAAAATAAAATAAAAAATTAGCCAGGTGTGGTGGCGGGCGCCTGTAATCCCAGCTACTCAGGTGACAGAGGCAGGAGAATCGCTTGAACCTGGCAGGTGGGAGTGGCAGCAAGCCAAGATTGCACCACTGCACACTGCACTCCAGCCTGGACATGAGAATGAAACTGCATCTCAAAAAAAAAAAAAAAAAAAAAAAAAAAAAAAAAAAAAGAGAAAGAAAAAAAAAAAAGAAAAAGAAAGAAAGAAAATCCAGAGAAAACATGCTGCAGGCAGATGGAACAGCCTGTGCAAAGGCTCTGGGGTGCAAATGAATTTTTTGTGTTCAAAAGACAGAAAGAAAGACAAGCAGCTGGACCTGGTAGCCTGGGGAGGGTGGCAGGAGTTGAGACATGGTCAGAGGCCAGATCACATGAGGCCTTAGAGACTGAGATAAGGAGTTGGCTCATTGCTTATGGTTTGTCTCCTAATTAAACTGTGAGCTCCATGAGGGCAGGGACCTAGTCTGTCTTATTCACAACTGGGTCTCTAGACTATAGCCCAGGATTTAGCACATGGCAGGTACTCTGTAAATATCAGCTGAACAATAAATGCACGTGTCACCACACTGCCTCCTACACTCTTGCTACATTCCCCGTGTAGTTTTTGAGCATTCCTCTCACCCGGCCTTCCTGTCTTCACCTTGGCTTTGCATTTGTTCCAAGCCCGATTTCTGAGAACGCATCCTAACCCTGTGAGGTCATTGACTCACAAAAGCTCGAGGGTCTACTTCCAGGGAGAATGGCATTTTTTTTTAAATTTAAATTTTAATTAATTAATTACTTTATTTTGAGATGGAGTCTCGGTCTGTTGCCAGGCTGGAGTGCAGCGGTGTGATCTCAGCTCACTGTAACCTTTGCCTCCCAGGTTCAAGCAATTCTCCTGCCTCAGCCTCCCCAGTAGCTGAGACTAGTGATTCACGTCTCAGCCTCCCGAGTAGCTGGTAGTATAGGCATGCGCCGCCAGGCCTGGTTAATTTTTTTTTTTTTTTTTTTTTTTTTTTTTTTTTTTTAACAGAGACAGGGTTTTAGCATATTGGCCAGGATGGTCTCGATCTCCTGATCTCGTGATCTGTCTGCCTCGGCCTCCCAAAATGCTGGGATTACAGACGTGAGCCACCATGCTCGGCAATTTTTAAATTTTTTTTTTTTTTTTTTTTTCTGAGACGGAGTTTTGCTTTTGTTACCCAGGCTGGAGTGCAATGGCACGATCTCGGCTCACCGCAACCTCCACCTCCTGGGTTCAGGGAATTCTCCTGTCTCAGCCTCCTGAGTAGCTGGGATTACAGGCACACACCACCATGCCCAGCTAACTTTTTGTATTTTTAGTAGAGACGGGGTTTCACCTTGTTGACCAGGATGGTCTTGATCTCTTGACCTCGTGATCCACCCACCTCGTCCTCCCAGAGTGCTGGGATTACAGGCTTGAGCCACCGCGCCCGGCCTTTAAAATTTTTTTTTATAAGATGGAGTCTTGCTGTGTTGCCCAGGCCGGAATGCAGTGGCACAATCCCAGCTCACTGCAATCTCCACCTCCTGGGTTCCAGTGATCCTCCTGCCTCAGCCTCCTGAGTGGCTGAGACTATAGGCGTGTGCCGCCACGCCTGGCTAATTTTTTGTATTTTTAGTAGAGCCAGGGTTTCACCATGTTGGTCAAGCTGGTCTTGAACTCTTTACCTCAAGTGATCCCCCAACCTCAGCCTCCCAAAATACTGGGATTATAGGCGTAACTGCACCCGGCGAAGAGCTGTATTTGAAGCGCACATTTCAGAGGGGTCCTCAACACTTCATGGCTTCAGATGGTGGAGCCCCAGGCCTATGTGTCTGTGCTCATATGTATGTATATGCTTTAAGGTCCTAGTGACCCCTCAGACCCACGCAAGAAAGCTGCCCTGACCACCAGCCGTCAGGAAACTCTGTCACATCAATAATTCTTATGACTTGCTCTACTGGTGCCCGAGGGAGTGGGAAGTTAATCAGCTTTGCTGGAAAGGGCCTGTGAAATGTCTGGAACTCTATGGTCTGAGAACCTTCTAGACTCAAGGTACAATTCTGCATTCCAGCCCCAGCCCCAGCTCACTCCACCAGATCCCACGACTGCTCATGGCATTGTGTGGTATTTACAAACAGTGGACACTCGTGGGTCAGTGGGGGACAGGAACGGGGTCGCCCCTGTGCTGCCTCTGGGTTGTCCTAGAGTTAATTTAACGATGAAGCAATCACCAGACATTCTCCTTTCTCTGGGGAGTGCAAATGGCTTTATAAACACCAGGCCTACGGCTAGCGAGGGAGGCGGAGGTAAACGGTTTACCTTGGATGGGGAGCGAGTGTTCAGTCCATTAAGGGGCGTCCAAGAGCAGAAGTTAATGGTCCCTCCAGGCCTGGAAGTTAATTCGGCCTTGAAAATAGTTCTCAAAATCCATTTGCTGACACGTGGATCTCGTCTCGCCAACCGCACTTCAGTTCACGTTTACTGGTCATTTGCTTAGTCCGACATACACAGACGCTGGCCCAGGGTGACAATGATCTGGGCCTTCTCCATTTCTCAAAGGGGACAACATAGTCCTCTGTCTGCAGCACAGAGCAGGCAATAGAGTGAGGCAAGGGAGGCGTTGTCTCAGTCCCCAAAACACCTCTGTTGTCGAGATAAAATATTTCATGCAATATTAAAAAAAAAAATTAAGATCCGTGAAAAAAACCCATGATGAACAAGACAGCAAAATGTAAAATATAGATAAGATCTTCTCCTCACTTGTTCAACTCTGACCTTTACTCACATGACCTTGACCCTCCCTCCCATGACCTTGACTTTTACTTTTGAAACCCTGACAATCACTGGCCTCAGCACAGTCCCAGCCCTGATACAAAGTGATTTTAGGTGGTGGTCTACCTGGGAACATTTTTTATTTTAATAATTAATTTTTTTTTTAAATTATGGACAAGTGATTCCAGTAGGGAATTCATTGTTAAGATATGACATTTTTCTTTTTAAAAATTAATTTCACGCTGGGCACAGTGGCTTATGCCTAAAATTTCATGCTTTGGGAGGTCAAGTCAGGAGAATTGCTTGAGGTCGGGAGTTTGAGACCAGACCAGGCAACATAGCAAGACTCCATCTCTACAAAAAAAATTAAAAATTGGCCAGGTGCGGTGGCTCACACCTGTAATCCCTGCACTTTGGGAGGCCCATCAGCCTGCCCAACATGGTGAAACCCCGTCTCTACTAGAAATACAAAAAATTTCCTGGGCATGGTGGCAGGTGCCTGTAAGCCCAGTTACTCGAAATGCTGAGGCAGGAGAATTGCTAGAAGCTGAGAGGCGGAGGTTTCAGTGAGCTGAGATCGCACCGCTGCACTCCAGCCTGGGTGACAGCGCAAGACTCCATCTCAAAAAGAAAAAAAGGCTCACATTAATTTCAATAAGAAAGAACTGTGTTTATTCAAAGAAAAATACTGAGTCATCAGTAGCACAGGCGGGGTATGGATGTGGAGGGATGCGTGTGAGCCCACCAAAGGCAGGGCTGGGTTACGTTCTCTTGTGTTCTTCGCTGTCCATCAGCAATTTCTGACTTAAAGCAGATACCCAGCACGTGTCATGAAAAGAGCACCAGCCTCGTCAGAAGCACGGTCTGAACAGTCACTGAATCGCTCTTCCTCTCTAAAATGGGGATCCTGGTCCAGTGTGGCGGCTAACGTCTATAATCCCAGCACTTTGGGAGGCCGAGTGGATCACCTGAGGTTCTGGAGTTCAAGACCACCTTGGCCAACATGGTGAAACCCCATCTCTACTAAAAAATTAGCTGGGCGTGGTGGCATGTGCCTGTAATCCCAGCTACATAGGAGGCTGAGGCAGGAGAGTCAGTTGAACCCGGGAAGCGGAGGTTGCAGTGAGCTCAGATCGAATCACTGTGCTCCAGCCTGGGCAACAGAGCAAGATTCTGTCTCAAAAATAATAATAATAATAATAATAATAAAAAGGAAAAAAGGATTCCAACGCCTGCCGCAGAAGCAAGGATTAGCCAGGCCACATAATGACTTTCGAGGTCCCAAGATACTTTTGTCTTCGCAGATCTCTAAGTAAATACTCAAAATTATGTTTTATGACTGCGTGGTTATAAAGATGCATGTAAGCCAGACTCAATTGTATCCACCTCTGCATCAGCACCATCAAGGTATGCACCTTGCTTTATTTTGAGCAGTAAAATATTTTCGGGGCCTCCAGCAAAGCTCATGTCCACAGGCAGCATAGCTGCTATGCCGAATGGAGAGGCTGGTCCTGCTGCACCAGAGGCAGGCACTTATATACATAATCCTTTAATTTTCACAATGCCTCAGGCAGGCACCATTAGCTCATTTTTATAAATGGCGCAAAGAAGGCCCAGAGATGCTGAGCAACTTGCCGAAGGTCACACAGCCAGTGAATAGCGAGGCAGATATTTGAACCCAGGTCTGATTCTGGAGTCTGCCCTTTCCCAGCCCGCACTCTGTGGCAGCAGCCCAGGAAGTGAGATAATCTGAAGAGCTGCCAACCCTTGAGTGATCCATCGTGTACCTTGGTAATGGAAGTTGTGATTATGCTCAGGGCTGGTTCCTGTGAGACCCGTAAGATGCCAGCGGTCTGCAGGAAGACCCCAGTGACATGCCCTTGTAGTCACCTGGGCTCCTGGGGCTTCGCCACACACTCGGGTGGGTTTTTAAAGAGTCTCTGGGTGTTTCAGCTGCCGGACCCAGACGGTGAGATGTCCCCAGAGCCTCTGAGACACCGAGCACCGTCCTCCAAGTCTCAGACTCCAGCAGAGCGGGTTGATGTTTGTTTCATGCTTCTGTGTTCTTGAAAAGGACAAAGCAAAAGAGAGATAAAGAACTCTGGACGCAGACCAAAGCCGCTCAGGTTTTTAGCTCTGTGTCCCCTCGCAGCCTCCTCCATGAGACAGGTCTGACAAGTGTCACCTGAACAAGAGGTCAAAGCCATTCGGGTCTACGCTCGCAGCACTGCAATTTTAAACAATTGTGGCTTGAGACAAAGATCCTCCCGAGGAAGCGAAATCCAACAGAGTTTGCAGTTTCCAGCTTCGGCGCTTCTTGAATTATACATGGGCAAAACCCCCTTGAAGGCTGCTTTTTAAGCTGTGAGGGGAAGGCATGTAATTTTGGTCTCGAGCATTCTGCTGAAACACTTGCTGAGGACAAGGCCCCTACCCCGCCAAGTGGCGTTTGCCTCCGAACCAAACGGGGGACTTTGACGCCTCAAATAGCTTCAAGCTGCCAGCAGAAAGGAGGCGAAGGGGACTGTCGCTTCCTCTCTTTGCCAGTCTTGAATTCTGAGGGTTGGAGAAACTGGGCTCCTGTCCCTGTAGTGGCAGCTGTGACACAGGCCAGAGTGACATTCTTCCCCTTTCTGGCTGGAAAGAGCGAAAGTGCTGTAAACCTCTGGAAAGGGGCAGGGGGCCAGGAGAAGCAGACTGAGCCAGTATAACTAGGGTGCAGGCGGCCCGGCCACCCTCTCCGAAAGACAACTGCTCCAGGTCCAGACTGCCAAGAACCACGCCAAGCACAATGGGGACAGTGACGCTTCCTGCTTCTGTAATGGAGCGACTGGTCTCCAGGGCTCTGTAGCTGCAAAATGCTACCCACTGGGAGGGAGTTCGTGACTGTCTTCTTTCCCTGAGGTTTGCCCAAGGGACAGTGGTGAGGGCATTCAGAGGGCCTGAGTCAGCTGGGGTCATCTGGCTTTGTGATGGCTAAGGAGGTGGGCCCTGATGGCAGTCATGGGTGCTTTGTAACTGATTAGCCATGCTTTGTAACTCTGAGACAGTTATCACACCTCTCAGACCCTCAGTTTCCACCTCTGTAGAATGGGCTGATTGCCCCCTTAGAAGGATCACAGAGTTTGTTGTGCAAATGAAATAAATGCAGGCTGAGTGCCTGTAGCCCAGTAACCGAGCAGATTTTAGGCACTCAATGAGAGTCAATGGGAGCTGTGGCTCATACTTATAATCCCAGCATTTGGGAGGCTGAGAAGAGAGGATCACTTGAGTCCAGGAGTTTGAGACCAACTTGGGTAACATAACGAGATCCCTGTCTCCACAACACACACACACACACACACACACACACACACAGAACTAGTCATGGTCATGTGCCTGTAGTCGCAGCTACTTGGGAGGTGAAGGTGGGAGGATCGCTTGAGTCCAGGAGTTCCAGGCTGCAGCGAGCCACGATTGTGCCACTGCACTCCAGCCTGGGTGACAGAGCCAGACCCTATCTCTAAAAAAGAAAGAAAAGAAAAGAAAAGAAAGGAAAAGAAGAGAAAAAAGAAAAGAAAAGAAAAAAAGAAAAGAAAAGAAAAGAAAAGAAAAGAAAAGAAAAGAGAAAACAACAAAAAAGGAAGCTATCTTAATTATTTGGGTCCTGAAGAGAAAGAAATGCATTATTAGTTTCCATTCATACCTTAGGGCAGGTATGTGTATGTGTGTGCATATGTGTATGTGTTTGTGCATGTGTGTATGTGTGTATGAATGTGTGTGCGTGTGTGTGAATATGCATATGTGTGCCTATGGGTGCCTATGTATGTGTGTGTGAGTATGCATGTATGTGTGAGTATGCATGTGTGTGAGTATGCATGTGTATGTGCGTGAGTATGCATGTGTATGTGTGTGAGTATACATGTGTGTGTGAGAACGTATGTGTGTGAGCATATGCATGTGTGTGTAGGCATGTGTGTGAGTGTGTATGTGAATATGCATGTGTGTGAGTATGCATGTGATATGCATATGTGTGTATGCATGTGTGTGAATATGCATGTGTGTGAGTAGGCATGCGTGTGTGAGTGTGTATGTGATATGCATGTGTGTATGCATGTGTGTGAGCGTATGCATGTGTCTGAGCATGTATGTGTGAGTATGTGTGTGTGCATGTGATTATGCATATGTGTGAGCATATGCATGTGTGTGAGTATGCATGTGTGTATGTATGTGTGGGAGCATATGCATGTGTGAGTAGGCATGTGTGTGAGCATGTATGTGAATATACATGTGTGTGATTATGCATGTGTGTGAGCTATGCATGTGTGCAAGTATGCATGTGTGTATGCATGTGTGTGAGCATATGCATGTGTGTGTGAGCATGTGCAGGTGTGTGAGTGTATGCATGTATGTGTGAGTATGCATGTGTGCGAGTATGTATGTGTGTGTGAGCGTGTATGTGAATATGCATGTGTATGTGAGTATGCATGTGTGTGAGCATATGCATGTGTGAGCATATGCATTCGTGTGAGTATGCATGTGTGTGAGCATATGCATGTCTGAGTATGCATGTGTGTGTGCGTGCGTGTGTGTGAGTATGCATGTGTGTATTTGAGTATGCATGTGTGTGCCTGCATGTGTATACACTCAGACCTAAAGGTCGGGGAAGAGCATTCTCCCCACTAGACGTGGGAACCTGAGAAGGGCAAATGCTTCATTATTTAGATTCGAAAGCTACTCATTAGGCAAGACTAGAGCACTTAGGAAGAAAAGCTGACCTCCAAGTGTAAAATGTTATTATAAGTAATGACAATGATTATAGGATGGGGGTGTGAGCTGAAAGAGGGAAAGCTGGAGAGGTTAATGTCCATTAACTACAGGGAATTAGGATATTGTGCTGCTGCAGACACCTCTGGCTAAGCCTAACAGTCTGTTTATTTACCTCGTAGGGAGCTCTTAGCACATCAAAAAGGTATTTCAAACACAACCCTCACCCCCAACAATTAGCTTTGGGAAGAAGAGTGAATATGGATGCAATTTATCACTCTGAGGGCCCTACTATTGGAGACAGGTGCCTGTCAGTTAAATAAAACAGACCCCAAGCCCCGCCAGGGACATCAACCCAGAAGCAATTTGCTAATTTGCTGATCATGGGTGGACAGCCGTTGCTCAAGGGCTTTGGTGACATACAAACAATTCGTATCTTTCTGCTAGTTCTCATAATCTGAGTCCAATGTTTCCTTTTGCAACCAGTGGGGGAAAGAATGACTCAGAAGTGGGTTGAGGCAATTTCACTAGCTTTGTCCCCCTTTAACTTAAAAATGTAATTAGAAAGAAATTGAACACTGTTGGCAAAGGGCCATGGGATAGGGACTTGGAGAGGACCAACCATCCCAGCTGGCCCCGGACTGAGGGGTTCTCTGGAATGCAGGACTCTCTGTGATAGGACTGGAACAGCCCGGGCAAGTGGGATATTTGGTCACCCTACCTATTCTCATCTTCCCCATGGCCCCAAGTGCAAGTGTCAGGCAATCCCAGCCAGAAGTAATAGTGGGTAAGAGTTGGCTTGTAGTTGCCTTTAAGAAATTCTAGGCTGGGCCCAGTGGCTCATGCCTGTAACCTCAGCAGTTTGGGAAGCCAAGGTGGGAAGATCGCTTGAGGCCAGGAGTTTGCAGCGTGGCCAACATGCTGAAACCCTGTCTCTACTTAAAATACAAAAATTAGCTGGGCGTGGTGGTGCGCACCTGTAGTCCCACCGACTTGTAAGTTGAGGTGGGAGGATTGCTTCTGCCCAGGAGGTCACAGCGGTGAGCTGTGATCCTGCCACAGCACTCTAGCCTGGGTGATGGAGCTAGTCCCTGTCTCAAAAGAAGAAAGAAATTCTACCTCCTCCCATATGGCAAAACACACTGTGAACTTGTTAGGAACAGGAACGTGATGTCGCATGGGGCCTGAGTGGGAGCCGCACAAACCCAGGGAAAAAGGTCAGAGAGACTTCTGATAGGCGAGTGCGCGAGGGTCCGGGAGCTGATCTTGTACAGATCACTTTACCTTCTCAGGGGACTCTGGCAGGGCCCTGTGACATTCTGCAGATTCTGGAATTTCTGTCCCCTCCTCCACCTACATCTGAGCGCGTTATAGAAACCAGGGCAATAATGCATACTTTATTCACGAAATGCACATAATTCTACCGTTTCAGCTGGTTCCACTGCTTCTGAGATTTCATATATAAATATCTATGCGTGTGCGTTTGTGTGTACATTTCTTGACATGTTTACGAAGCCCCAGTTTGCCAACCTTCGGGGCATAATGCAAGAACTATTTTTCATCCTAATCTGCTGTAATGACATGTTTTATTATACTATTTCAGCTGTTTCCATTGCTTTCGTTGTTTCATGTTTTTTGTATTTTAAGTAATGCTTTAATTTTAGTACGTTGTGCCCCAAGGTGACTTCACAAGGCTTACTTTGGAAAATCGACGGGGATTCACAGCAATGGCAATTGAAGGCTCTACCCACACCCAGCACGACACAGATGTGGAGATGGGAACAGAGGATGGTCTGGGAAGGCCGGCGGCGTAGGGCCTGGTGTTTGTAACACCAAGACATAGAGTTAGCCTAGGTTTGCCCAGGGCTTTAGCCTAGTTTTAGTCCTGAAAGCCCAGCCTCTCAGAACCTGCTCAGTTCTGGACAAATCAGGATTCTTGGTCACTCTACCAAGATACAGGCTTGATTCTGATATTTGGTTAGGCTGCCGCTTAAGAGGTAAGAGGTGTCCAAAAAACAAACAAACAAACAAACAAACAAACAAACAAAAAAAAAAAAAAAAAAAAAAAAATTAAAAAAAAATATTAAAAAGGGCCGGCGCAGTGAGTGGCTCATGCCTGTAATCCCAGCACTTTGGGAGGCCGAGGCGGGTGGATCACCCGAGGTCGGGAGTTTTAGACCAGCCTGACCAACAGGGAGAAACCCCGTCTCAAAAAACTAGTAATAATAATTTTAAAAAAGAGGTAGGAGGTGTTTGTCTCATTTTACCAAAGAAAGGGCCTGAGGTTTGGAGTCTCCTACTCTTAGTTTCAAGCCCAAGCTGTGCCAATACTGTCATAGTCATTTGAATCTGATGGAGTCACTTCAACCCCCTCTAAGCCTCAGTTTCCTCATCTGGAAAATGGGCTGGGAGAGCATCTATGGCAGAACTGCCGTCAGGGACAGAGGGAGGGGCTTATGTTCTCTGCCTGGCACATGGGGAGTGGTTGAGAGGTGGTGGCGCTTTGCTCACCAGCTGTGGGGTCTTGGCCTGGTCAGTCCCCTTCTCAGGCATTCCCATTCCCTGTTCTCCTACCTAATAATGAAGGAGGGACTGGATCCTTTATTATTTATTTATTTACTTATTTTGAGATGAAGTCTTGCTCTGTTGCCAGGTTGGAGTGCAGTGGCGTGATCTCGGCTCACTGCAATCTCCGCCTCCCAGGTTCAAGTGATTCCCCTGCATCAGCCTCCCAAGCAGCTGGGACTAAAGGTACACGCCACCATGGCTGGCTAATTTTTTATATTTTAGTAGAGATGGGGTTTCACCATGTTGGCCAGGATGGTCTCCATCTCCTGACCTCCTGATCCACCCGTCTCGGCCTCCCAAAGTGCTGGGATTACAGGTGTGAGCCACCGCACCCGGCCTGGATCCTTTTATTTTTTTTACAGACAGGGTCTCGCTCTGTTGCCCAGGCTGGAGTGCAGTGACACAATCCTAGCTCAGTGCAGCCTCGAACTCCTGGGTTGAAGGATCAGCTAATAAAAAAAAAAAACAAAACATTTTTTTGAGACAGACGGTCTCACTCTGTTGCCTAGGCTGGTTGTGAACTCCTGGCCTCAAGTGCTCCTCCTGCCTCAGCCTCTCAAAATACTGGAATTACAGGCGTGAATCACTGTGCCTGGTCCCCAGACCGGATACTTTCGAAGGGCTCAAAGTCCACATCCCAAGGCAAAGTGAAGGGCAGAGGCTGCCACCTAGACATTCCAGACTTAAGCACCAAGGAATCCCCTTAGCCCGTTTACACCCTGCAGCAATGGGGGCAGAGGAGCACAAGAGGAATAATAGCAATAATAATAGTGGTCATAATAATAATAGCTTCTGTTTCCAGAGCGCCTACAGTGTGCCAGGCAAGCCCTGGGTTAAGCGTTACCCTTTACTTCCCATTTGATCCCTCCCACAGGACACATGGGACTAGGTGAGAGGATAACACCCGTTTTGCAGAGGAGGAGATGGATATTCAGAGAGGTGAAGACTTTTTTTTTTTGACATGGCGTCTCCTCTGCTGCCCAGGCTGGAGTGCAAAGGTGCAATCTCAGCTCACTGCAACCTCCGCCTCCAGGTTCAAGTCATTCTCCTGCCTCAGTCTCTCGAGTCACTGGGATTACAGGTGCCCACCACCATACCTGGATAATTTTTGTATTTTTAGTAGAGATGGGGTTTTGCCATGTTGGCCAGGCTGGTCTCAAACTCCTGACCTCAAGGGATCTGCCCACCTTGGCCTCCCAAAATGCTGGGATTACAGCCATGAGCCACCACGCCCAGCTTGATGACATTTCTTGTAGACCACATAACAAGCAAGTGGTCAAGCGGGCATGTGACATCGGTGATGCCAACATTTGCCGTGACACCCTGCAGCCATCTTGTCTGGAACATCCTTTTCCGTTCCCAGCCCACGGTAGCAAACTGGGCGGCACCCCATCATTGATACCTGCCTGTCTCCTTCCTCATTTTCCCTCCAACACAGCAGACTCTGGGCCCTCCTGCCTCTTCTGTGCCTTAAGTGGAAATGTCATTTCTCTCTTTTTAATCCCCATACCCTCTCTTTGAGAACCCCCTCATCACGCTGCAAAGCCCAGCTCCTCTGTGTCCAAGACAATATCCTCTTAGATTCTTGCTGATGGCTTCTTTGCTGATTCAGTCATTGGGTCTTCCCTGTCCCCGACACAAAATGACAGAAAGTCAGTGGAAAGTTTGTTGGTCAGAAAAGCCCCAGCTGTCTCACTCATGTACCCTGGATGGCAATGGGTCATCATGTTTTGGACCCTGGAGATGTGCTTCCACACACCACTGTGTTTCATCCTCAGTGGGCACTGGGAGGTGGGAACCATCATTCCTATTTCTAGAGCTAAGAAAATTACACTTTTTAAAAATCATGTGTTTTCAGAATCAAAAATTTAAAAATAGGAAAAAAATTTTAAAAGAAAGAAAGAAAGAAAATTACACTTTTTTTCTGGCCAGGCACGGTGGCTCCCATCTGTAATCCCAGCATTTTGGGAGGCTGAGGTGGTAGGCTCTCTTGCGATCAGGAGTTCGAGACAAGCCTGGCCAACATGGTGAAACTCTGTCTCTACTAATAATACAAAAATTAGTCTGGCGTGGTGGCTGGTGCCTGTAATCCCAGCTACTCGGGAGGCCAAGGTACGAGAATCACTTGAACCCAGGAGGCAGAGGTTGCAGTGAGCCAAGATCATGTCACTGCACTCCAGCCTGGGCAACAGAGTGAAACTCCAAGAAAAAGAAAAGGACAGCCCATGGGCCAGCTGTTTTTGTCAAAAGTTTTACCGGACACAGCCATGGGCATTCATTTATGTAAATCCATGGCTGCTTCCACACTACAGCAGCAAAGTTGAATAGTTGCTCAGAGACTATGCAATGCCTTGCAAAGATAAAAAATTAGCCGGGCGTGGTGGCATGCACCTGTAGTCCCAGCTACTCAGGAGGCCGAGGCAGGAGTATCACTTGAACCCAGGAGGCAGAGGTTGCAGGGAGCCAAGATCATGTCACTGCACTCCAGCCTGGGCGACAGAGTGAGACTCTATTTGGCCCTTTGCAGATAAAGTGTACCAACTCCTATAGATCAAGATGAAGAGCGGAGGTTCAGAGAAGCTTAGCAACTTGTCCTAGTTTTCTCAGAAAACCAAGAACAGCCTGGGGGGTCAAATATGAAACCCCAGACTTTAAGGCAGGTACTTTTTCTTTTTTTTTGAGATGGAGTCTCGCTCTGTCACCCAGACTGGAGTGCAGTGGCATGATCTTGGCTCACTGCAACCTCCGTCTCCTGGGTTCAAGTGATTCTCCTGCCTCAGCCTCCCGAGTAACTGGAATTACAGGCACATGCCACCATGCCCAGCTAATTTTTGTATTTTTAGTAGAGATGGGGTTTTACCATGTTGGTCAGGCTGGTCTCAAAGTCCTGACCTCATGATCCGCCCGCCTCAGCCTCCCAAAGTACTGGGATTCCAGGTGTGAGCCACCGCGCCCGGCCTAGCAGGCACTTTTTCCATGCCCCAAACTCCATCCTTGCTTCCTCTCAGGGCTCCTTTCCACGGAGGTTCCCGGTGCTCGGCATTCCACCCCAAAGGTGGCTCTTGCTTGGCTTTGAGGGCTCAGGGCAGCGGCTGGCTGGAGACTTCAAGTACAGGCACTAAGGCGCTGTGAGACCAGAGAAAAGAAAGTTGGCTGGGGAAGTTTTGTTTATTTGTTTGTTTTCACTTTTTGAAGACTGGAAGTGCATTGAATAAAGACCCTCACTTCCCCTGCCGATCTCATTTTCCAAGCACTTCAAATAAACCAGTGGTTGCTAAGTGAGTCTCTCCTCCCTGAACTGTTCTGCTGTTTTCAGTTTCTGAGGGGCCAGTTCGGGCGATGCTCCGATGGGCAGGGCCTTCTCTAGGTCTTGGGACCGCCCCTCATTGCAGGAGACAAAACTCCTTCCCACATCCCACATCCAGGCTCCTCTGATGTCCCCTCCCCCGCACCCAACCCGCACCCACCTTCCCTGTTTCACCCCCCACCCCCCATGTCTCCCCTCTCCCCAGCATCTCCAGTGGTCTGCATTCTCCCTCCCAGCCCTGGGAACTTTATTTCAAACTGAGATACAATGACAGATCGTGTTCCTTTTTCTCTCCCCTTCTTCTTTTTAATAAAGCTGTTCTGTGTCTCCACACCCCCCCTTCTGCATTCCTTGCATCTTAGTCTTCCCGTCCCCCTCCTGTAGGAAATGTCTTGGATTCTCTCACTGGGGTGTAATGGTTAAATTGCTACCAGCTGATTAAACAGCAGAGTCAAAGCTGTAATCCTCAGCGTTCAGGAACCTGGGAAGGCAGGGACGAGTGCCCTGACCGCTTAGCCCCTGTGACCCCCCTGCCAGGTGCCTGCCCAGTTTCACTCCTTTCATTTGTCCTGGGTTGCTTAATAGAATCCACTGGGAAGGGGCGAGGGGCGGAGAAGGAGGAGGGAGGAGGGAGGAGGGAGGAGGGAGGAGGGAGGAGGGAGGAGGGAGGAGGGGAGGAGGGAGGAGGGAGGAGGGAGGAGGGGAGGAGAGGGTCCCTCCACCAGCTCTGGCCCAACCTCCAAGGAATGTTGCTCCCACCCCTGTCCCTTTCCTGCCCCCCTGTAAAACCACACACACACACACACACACACACACACACTCTCTCTCTCTCTCTCTCTCTCTCTCTCTCACATGCACACTCACACACTCTCACACATGCACATACTCACATTAGCTTACACACTCACATGCTCACACACTTAGAGACATTCGCATACTTACCCACAGCCATACGCACACATACACACGCTTCCTTGTTCATACACACAGCCACACACACACTTTCTTGAACTCATACATACAGACACACATACACACTCGTGCTCACCACAGTTACATATGCATAAACACATGATCACACACGCAGTCACACACGTTCACACACTTCAGAACCCCCCAGAGCCAGTCTCTTTCTCATTCTCTGCAGAATGAAGACCAGATGAAGGAGAACCCCCCCTGCCCTGCCCCCTCCTCCTGGGAAAACTTCCTCCCTGCACCTGCCCCCCATATAGGGAAGGGTCAGAAAGATGGAACAGTGAGATCCAAGATGGGGCTGGGCAGCGGGAAAGTGCAGGCTTTGGGTGTGGGTAGCTTCGGGCTTGATTCTGGCTCAGACAGCTGCAGGATCCTGGAGTCAGAACTTCCTTTCTTCCCGCCTTTCTGAGCTTTATTTGCAGAGAGGGACGACAGCTGGAAAAGGTGGCCGTGGGAAGAGCACCCAGCCCAGCCAGGCAAGCACAAAGCCTGTGTTACCTCGATGGTCTGTCCTGGGTGCTGGGGTGCAGTGCACCTGGTGTAGCCTTCAAACGCTGGCCACCCTTGAAAGCCACGTGTCCCAGACAGGCACAGTGGCTCGTGCCTATAATCCCGGCACTTTGGGAGGCTGAGGCGGGTGAATCACAAGGTCAGGAGTTCGAGACCAGCCTGGCCAATATGGTGAAACCTCGTCTCTACTAAAAGTACAAAAAATTAGCTGGGCGTAGTGGCGGGCACCTATAGTTCCCAGCTACTCAAGAGGCTGAGGCAAGAGAATGGCTGGAACCTGGAGGCAAAGGCTGCAGCGAGCCAAGATTGCACCACTGCACTCCAGCCCAGGCAACAGAGTGAGACTCTGTCTCAAAAAAAAAAAAAAAAACAAGAAAGAAAGAAAGAAAGAAAGAAAGAAAGCCATGTGTCCCTTGGGCTCCTTGATGGACACTTCACCTGCAAACTGACCTGTGACCATCAGATGAGACCCTGTATGTGCAAAGATGTGGCCACAGCTTAGCGCACACCAGGGGCCCGTGACTGGTTTTCCTGTATGATTAACGTTGCTGTCGATTCAGGCTCTGGACTAAGAATAGCAGGGGGTAGCCAGCCTCCTTGGGATAGTTTATTTCCGTGGAAAGTATAGTTCAGACGAGTGGAGGATCTGGCCTCGATTCATCCTCCCTCCCTAGCACTTAGTCAGAAACCAGGGAAAGGGCCTTCTGGATGGAGGGAACTGGCTCACAAGTGCTGGAAGTTTGCCACTGCTCCAAGTGCACTGTTCTCTGAAGCAACCTCTTTCCCCTGGGAAAAAAGCCTCCAAGAGGGGTGTCAGAGAGGGCAGAGGGAATGGCTGCCGACCGCCCCGGGCCAGCCTCATTTCTGTGCAGCGGGTTGAATGGCATCTCCCATTCATGTCCAGCGGAAACTCAGAATGTGACCTTTTTTGAAAACAGGGTCTTTGATTCAGGTAAGAATGAAGATGACATCATACTGGGTTAAGGTGAGCCTTTTCTTTCTCTTTTTTTTGAGACAGAGTCCCACTTTGTCACCCAGGCTGGAGTGCAACGGCGTGATCTCGGCTCACTGCAACCTCCGTCTTCCAGGTTCAGCGATTCTCCTGCCTCAGCTTCCCGAGTAGTCAGGGCTGCAGGCGCGTGCCACCACGCCCAGTTAATCTTTGGATTTTTAGTAGAGATGGGGAGTTCACCATGTTGACCAGGCTCGTCTCGAACTCCTGGTCTCGAGCAATTCTCTGGCCTCTGCCTCCCAAAGTGCTGCGATTACAGGCTTGAACCATCGTGCCTGGTCCAAGGCAAAACTTGAATCCAATGTGAGTGTCCTAAAGAAAGCTAGAGAAGGATCTAGCGACATTGGAGTGATATAGCCACAGGCCAAGGAACTCCAGGAGCCACCAGAAGCTGGAAGGGTACTGGAAGTGACACTTTGATTCTGGACTTCCGGCCTCCCGAACTGGGAGAGTAATACATTTCTGCTGTTTTCGGCCATGTAGTGTGTGGTAATTTGTTAGAGTAGCCATAAGAAACTAATACACCTTGCAAAGCATCCCATTTTATAGATAGGAAAACCGAGACACAGTGAGGGAAAAACCCTTACGGTGATGCCATTTTACAGATAGGAAAATCGAGGCACAGTGAGGGAAAATCCTTTGTCTAAAAATCACCACAGTTGGTTGGAAGGGAAGGCAGGATTCCAGCCCAGGTCTGTGTGATTCCAGCATCTAGACCCCGGACCACTGAATTCATAGAGAAGGGGCATTTTTGCAGGGGACACTGTGGTGAAAGAAAGGAACAAAGGCAAATGTTGGCTTCCGCAGAAGACGGCAAACAGATGGGCAAGGAAGCTGTGGTGAGGGCTCTGGGAGATGGGACCCACTGTCTCAGGCATCCTCTCCTAGGCTTGGAGTTCACATTGGGAGACGGTCGCTGAGAATTCCACCAGAGTTGTTTCCAACCCCTCCTCCACCCCTCAATCTGGAGAGCCACGAGGTGGTTGTGAGACAAAGAAGCAAAAGACCTGTGGTCACAGCTGACCAGAACATTCTTCCTGTCCTGGAGCTGCCCTGATCTTACAGTGAGCAGTGAGTTACTACACCAGTCCTCTGGTCCTCTAGGAGGCTGAGTACTTACCTAGAGGCAGGGCTGGGGCTACCAGCTAGGGAGCAAAATTTAAGGAGGTACTCGCTCTCATGGCGGTGCATGATGTTCAGGGTTGTGACTTGCGTGAACCTGCGAATGAGCGTCTCCTTAAAAATTTCACCTGGCTCACTTGGTCCCACCCCAGCGGTAATTTATCAGAGGAACAGAGGGTGTTTGGGACCCAATGGTAGCTGGTAGGTGCAGCATCACACAGACCCGGGCTCGAATCCTGACTTCAGCCACTTAGTAGCTGGGTGACCATGCATGGTTTTGTTCTTTTACTTGAGTTCAGTTTTCTCATCTATAAAATGTGGATTAGAGAATAAAACTGACCTCATAGGTGGTTGTGGGATTAAATGAGGGTATGCACATAAAATGCCTGCCACTCAGCAATGTCAGCTTATTATCTTTTTTTTTTTTTTTTTTTTTTTTTTTTTTTTTTTGAGACGGAGTTTCGCTCTTGTTACCCAGGCTGGAGTGCAATGGCGCGATCTCGGCTCACCGCAACCTCCGCCTCCTGGGCTCAGGCAATTCTCCTGCCTCAGCCTCCTGAGTTGCTGGGATTACAGGCACGTGCCACCATGCCCAGCTAATTTTTTGTATCTTTAGTAGAGACGGGGTTTCACCATGTTGACCAGGATGGTCTCAATCTCTCGACCTCGTGATCCACCCGCCTCAGCCTCCCAAAGTGCTGGGATTACAGGCTTGAGCCACCGCGCCCGGCTTTTTTTTTTTTTGGCAGCTTAGAAAGAGGAAGTTCGTGGGTTGCAAAGTGAGTAATGGCTGCATCGGGGAGCTGATCAAAGGTGGCCAGCTAAGTTGAGTAGCCGGTTTGGTGTATCAGACTTAACAACACTGGTAATTTCATTCTTTTCTTTTCTTTCTTTTTTTCTTTCTTTCTTTTTTTTTTTTTTTTTTTTTTTTTTTTTGAGACAGAGTGTCACTCTGTTGCCCAGGCTGCAGTGCAGTGGCACGATCTCAGCTCACTGCAACCTCCACCTCCTGGGTTCAAGAGATTCTCCTGCCTCAGCCTCGTGAATAGCTGGGACTACAGGCACACGCCACCATACCTGGCTAATTTTTTGTATTTGTTTTAGTAGAGACAGGATTTCACCATGCTGGCCAGGCTGGTCTCGAACTCCTGACCTCATGTGACCCACTTGCCTCAACCTCCAAAAGTACTGGGACCACACCTAGCCAACACTGGAAATTTCTTGCTTAAGAAAATTCCAGTCTCATACTGGGAGGGCAAGGCCAAGCCATGAGGCTGCAGTGGACACACACATCTGCAGGGAGCCTCACTTGCTAGGCTCTTCCACAGGTGTGAAGCCATCACATTCCATTAGGCACCACCCTGGACATCTCCCGGGGAGGAGCATCAGAGAGAGTGTCCCGGCTCCCCTACATCCACCTCTGGCCATCTGAGCTGGTGACCTTCTCATGTCCTGTTTGTTTTCATCTAAATCAGAGAGGATGGTGAGCTGGGTCAATGGTGATAAGGGCAGGTTGGGTCGAGCAACGGAATATATTCCTTATCCAAGCAATAGATCTTTTCTCAACTTCAGCTCTGGTCAGATCCGCTGCCCATGAAGGGGTTCATCCTCCCACCAACATCAGTTCACAATTCTCCAGGCCAACAATGGCATGTGGTCTGCCGGCCTCCACAAACACTGATGCGTGAAGGCAGACAGTTCCTCGCAGCAGTTGACCTGCTTTTATTTTATTTATTTATTATTGAGACAGAGTCTTGCTGTATTGCCCAGGCTGGAGTGCAATGGTCCAATCTCAGCTCACTGCAACCTTCTCCTCTGGTGTTGAAGTGATTCTCATGCTGCCTTGGTCTCCTGAGTAGCTGGGATTACAGGTGTGTGCCACCACGCCCGTCTAATTTTTGTATTTTTAGTAGAGATGGGGTTATACCATGTTGGCCAGGCTGGTCTCAAACTCCTGACCTCAGATAATCTGCCCACCTCAGCCTCTCAAAGAGCTGGGATTACAGGCATGAGCCATAGTGCCTAGTCTTATTTTATTTTTTGAGATGGAGTCTCACTCTGTTATCCAGGTTGGAGTGCAGTGGCACAGTCTTGGCCCACTGTAGCCTCCACCTCCTGGGTTCAGGCAATTGTCCTGACTCAGCCTCCCAAGTAGCTGCGATTACAGGCATGCACCACCATGCCGGCTAATTTTTGTATTTTTAGTAGAGATGGGGTTTCACCATGTTGGCCAGGTTGGTATTGAACTCCTGACCTCAGGTGATCCACCCACCTCAGCCTCCCAAAAAACAGAGATTACAAGTGTGAGCCACCACACTGGCCCACTTGACCTGCTTTCACTTTTTAAGCCCATTGATTTGCTCTCCTGTCCCTTGTTCCCACCCTAGATAGAGAGGCATGCAGCCAGTGTTCCTATTTGTGGTCCTTTTTTTTTTTTTTTTTTTTTTTTTTTTTAAGGGCTGGGTTGCCACCTGCCCAAAGCAACACCCATCTGATTTTCCAGCGTAAACTACAGCCCTCGTTTGCTTCCTTGAGCTTGGCCTGAACCCAGCACCTTAATCCGTAGCTTGGCCAGGCTCCCAATATAGATGCAGTGTATACGCTTCCCCATTAGCACAATGATCACATCACTAATGAGGGCTGCTACCATTTATTGAGCTGTTACTATATGCCAGGCTCTGTGCTGAAAGTTTTCCCCACATCATCTCATTGAGACCTGGCATTAACCCGACGAGCAGAGATGATTTTATGAATGAGCACACCGCAGCAGAGAAACGGGAGCTGCTTGATCGAGGCCCCCCCATTTGGGGAAGCCAGGCATGACTACCCGTCTCTTCTGCTTCACTCTGCCGGCCCTGAACGTCCCAATCAACTACACTGCTCTTCAGTTACCTGCAACCTCATCCCCTCTACCACCAAAGCGTGGCTCCCATGTCCCCTAGGGTATTAGATTTTTCAGAACAGGGAGACGTAACTATTATTTTAAAGAAAGTATACAAACTGGTGGTGTGTGGTGGCTCACACCTGTAATCCCAGCACTTTGGGAGGTCCAGGTGGGAGGATCACTTCAGCCCAGGAGTTCAAGACCAGCCTGGGCAATATAGCAAAACACTGTCTCTACAAAAGAATTTAAAAAATAGCCAGGCGTGGTGGCACACTCTTGTAGTCCCAGCTCCTCAGGAGGCTGAGGTAGGAGGATCACTTGAACCTGAGAGGTTGAGGTTGCAGTGAGCCACACCACTGCACTCTAGCCTGGCTGACAGAGCAAGACTCTGTCTCTAAAAAAAAAAAAAAAAAAAAAAAAAAGGAAGAAGAAAAAAAAGAAAAGAAATTGTATAGGCTGGGCACAGCGACTCATGCCTGTAATCCCAGCACTTTGAGAGGCGAGGTGGGCAGATCACTGGAGGTCAGGAGTTGGAGATCAGCGTGGCCAACATGGTGAAGCTCCATTTCTACAAAAAAATACAGAAATTAGCTCAGTGGTTTGGTGAGTGTCTGTAACTCCAGCTACTCGGCAGGCTGAGGCAGGAGAATCGCTTGAACCTGAGAGACGGAGATTGCAGTGAGTGAGATGGTGCTACTGCCCTCCAGCCTGAGTGACAGAGCCTAGGTGATTGTCTTGAAAAAAAAGGAAATGATACCAAGTTACAATTAAATAAATTACATTGAAAGACCAAAGTAGTAGTAGACTAAAAATTGCTCACTCCTTAATTAATTTACTATGTTCTCCCATTACCTATGCTCTAGAGATTATTATATCTGTTTGGTAATTCTATACAGCGTCTGCTCCTGTGCCTATCTTTCCAACTCTGTGTTCAGTGACCTTACCTTGGGAGTCTGAGATTCTCTTTGGTGGGAGTATTTACACCATGGAAATGGGCAGATGCTATACACCAGGGTTTTCCTCCAGACAACTAGTTATTAAACATTGACCAGCACCACTAATCACAACATTTGTGGTAGGTATTACAAGCACCGCCCCCCCTCCCCCTTTTTTTGAGATGGAGTCTCACTCTGTTGCCAGGCTGGAATGCAGTGGTGTGATCTCTGCTCACTGCAACCTCTGCCTCCTGGGTTCACGCAATTCTCCTGCCTCAGCTTCCTGAGTGGCTGGGATGGCAGGCACACACCACCACACCCAGCTAATTTTTGTATTTTTGTTAGAGACAGTTTCACCATGTTGGCCAGGATGCTCTTGATCTCCTGACCTCGTGATCTGCCCGCCTCGGCCTCTCAAAGTGCTGGGATTACAGACGTGAGTCACCTTGCCCCGCCTACAAGCCCTTTTAACAGATGAAGCAACTGAGGCTTAGGAATGCTAAGTGATTTGCCCAAGGTCAATGGCTAAAAAGTGGTAGAGCCAGAATTTGATTCCAGGTCATGTCATTTCTACCTCGTGGATACGTCTTCATGATTGCTGAAGAAGGAAGAAAAACCAGAAGCTCACTCCTATCCAACCTACTCCCACCCTAGATGCTGCCTTGTGTCTGATTGGTAGAAGCAGAAGGTTGTCGGAATTGATTCCAATAGAAGAGGAGTAAATCTCTGGCCTGGAAAGGAGGGAGAGTGAGACAAAAAGATGACAAGTTGAAGTTTTAAACAGACTGAAATCTCATTCCACTCACTTGAGAATTCAAGAGCTGGTGCTAAGTTGGCCAATTAAGAGTAATTTCATCTCTAGCGCCTCTTTGAGAGTTATTTAAATAAGGCTTTAAAATTAATCTTTCATTTATCTCAAGAATGAAACAACATCCCTACCTCCCCCACAAATGGAGCCAGTCTTTTCAAAAGGCTGAAGTGTGGTGTTAAATTAACCTTATTCATCCCACACCTGAGCTGCGGTTCTTCCTGAACTGTGCGGACCTAGAGTTAAGCTGTTGCCTCTTTCAATTCCACAAGTATTTTTAAGTAGATTCAAAGTCCCTCTTGTGAGTGAATTGTGAGCTCAGCAAATATCAGAACAGCCTAAAACTCATCAGTTGGTAAATATCATTTGTGCAGTGTTTAAGAGGGCAGAGAACTTGGCCTGGGCGCCCTAGAGGGACGCAATCCTTGCTCCTGGGAATTTTCTAATCCTGTTAGGGTCTAAAGGCAAGCATATACTAAATGGTTGAAGAAGTTAGAGAGGAAATGCAATTATTAAACAGATATGGAGGATTATTCAACAACCATTGCGAGAGACGTGCAAACTAAAACAACACTTAGAAATAATTTTATCACTGGGTGTGGTGGTGCACACCTGTAGTCCCAGCTACTTGAGAGCCTGAGTCAGACGAATCACTTAAGCCCAGGAAGCTGAAGCTGCAGTAAGGTATTATCATGTCACTGCATTCCAGCCTGGGTGACAGAGTGAGAACTTGTCTTAAGAGAAATAAGAAGAATAAGGAAAGAAAGAAAAAAAAAATTTTTTTTGAGATGGAGTCTTGCACTGTCTCCTGAGCTGGAGTGCAATGGTGCAATCTCGGCTCACCGTAACCTCCGCTTCCCGGGTTCAAGTGATTCTCCTGCCTCAGCCTCCCGAGTACCTGGGATAACAGTCACCTGCCACCATACCTGGCTAATTTTTTGTATTTTTAGCAGAGATGGGGTTTCACTATGTTGGCCAGGCTGGTATCAAACTCCTGACCTCCTGATCTGCCTGCCTTGGCCCCTCAAAGTGCTGGGATTACAGGCGTGAGCCACCACGCCCAGCTGAAAGAAAGAATTTTTACAAGTTTTCAAACCAGTGAATTAGAGGGCCAAAAAAAAAAAAAAAAAGAACAAAAAACAAAAAACCCACCACCACCACAACAACAAAAATGCCCAGTCATATTCAAGGCTAATGAGAATTTGGTGAGCAGAATGTTTTTCATTCGGGATAAATAGTGCAACTTTTTAGAAACAGAGCAGGTAGAAAATGCCTATCCCCATCTTGATGTTGACTGCAGACTCCTTCAGTTGCAGTGTAAGAGACTGTCTTCCTTCATTTGGGCTGCTATAACAAAGTACCATGGACTAGGAGGATCAACAGAAGTTTATTGCTCACTGGCCGAGTGCAGTGGCTCGCGCCTGTAATCCCAGCACTTTGGGAGCCTGCGGAGGGGAGATCACCTGAGGGCAGGAGTTCGAGACCAGCCTGGCCAACATGGTGAAACCCCATCTCTTCTAAAAATATAAAAATTAGCTGGGCACGTTGGTGGGTGCCTGTGATCCCAGTTACTTGAGAGACTGAAACAGGAGAATTGCTTGAACTTGGGAGGCAGAGGTGGCAGTGAGCCAAGATTGCACCATTGCACTCCAGCTTGGATGACAAGAGTGAAACTCTGCCTCAAAAAATAAAAAGTAAAATAAAATAAATTTATTGTTCACTGTTCTGGAGGTTGGAAGTCTAAGATCAGGCTGCTGGCGTGATGGGGTTCTGGTGGGGACCGTCTTCCAGTTGCAGATAGCCGACTTCTCATGGCAGAGAGAGGGCAAGAGAGCTCTCTAGGGACCTCTTTACAAGGGCTCTAATCCCATTCATAAAGGCTTACCCTCATGACCTAATGACTTCCCAAAGGCCCCACTTCCTCATGCCATCACATTGGTGGTTAGGATTTTAAATCTCATTTTCTTTTCTTTTTTTTTTTTTTTTTTGCCAGGGGGATGTACACATTTCCAGTCCATTGCAAGGACCTTTGCAGTTTGTCTCTTCTTTTTTTTTTGAGACAGAGTCACTCTGTTGCCCAGGAGTGCAATGGTGCCGTCTCAGTTCACTGCAACCTCTGCCTCCCAGGTTCAAGAGATTCTCCTGCCTCAGCCTCCCAAGTAGCTGGGATTACAGGTGCTTGCCACCACATCTGGCTAATTTTTGTATTTTCAGTAGAGATGGGGTTTTGCCATGTTGGTCAGACTGGTCTTGAACTCCTGGGCTAAAGCTATCCTCCTGCCTCAGCCTCCCAAAGTGCTGAGATTACAGGCATGAGCCACTATGCCTGGCCCAATTTGTGTATCTTTACCTCATTTGTCTATCTTTTTTTTTTTTTTGAGATGGAGTTTCGTTCTTGTTGCCCAGGCTTGAGTACAATGGCACGATCTTGGCTCATTGCAACCTCCACCTCTCAGGTTCAAGCGATTCTCCTGCCTCAGCCTCCTGAGTAGCTAGGATTATAGGTATGTGCCATCACGCTCAGCTAATTTTGTGTATTTAGTAGAGATAGGGTTTCTCCCTGTTGCTCAGGCTGATCTTGAACTCCCAATCTCAGGTGATCCACCTGCCTTGACCTCCCAAAGTGCTGGGATTACAGGCGTGAGCCACCATGCCCAGCAAACCTTTGCTATTTATTTAACAAAGGGTCAAGGGGCATGTGATCTCAATACTGTCAAGGCTCACAGTGTCATTAAGGACCCTAGCCTATTTTCACCTTTTTTCTCTGACAACTTCAGGGTATTGATGTCTGTTCTCATGATTGCAAGAAAGCTGCCACAGCACCAGGCATCACATCCACATAACAGTGTCAAATACAGGATGAGAGAAGAAGCAGGGCTGGGAGGAGCTATTCTCATGCGATCCTTTTTCCCTTGGGCAAGAAAATCTTTCTGAGACTCCCTGGCACACATCCCTTTATATTTCATTAACAGGAACGAGATCACAGGCTCATCCCTAGACCAATTACTGGCAAAGGGAGATGACACTGCCATTTTTGTTTTTAAACTTAGCTATGATCCATTTGCTGGGTCTGGGCAGACTGTCGTCCTGAACAGTATCAGGGGAATTTATCACGGAAGAAGGGCTCATGGGTATTGGATGGATGACCAAAAGTGTCTGCTCTCATCATGATGATTATCATAGGTCACATTCACTGGACTCTTAATACCTCCCCAGCCCTGGACCAAGTAGTTCGCATGCATCATCTCATTCAATCTTCACCGTTATCCATGGAGATAGATTCTACGACGGACCCATTTGTTATGGGTTGCCTTCTGTCTTCCCTCCTCCAAATTCGTACACTGAAGTCTTAAATCCCAGTACCTCAGAATGTGACCTTTGGAAATAAGGTAACTGCAGACGTGATTAGTTAAGAATAGACCATTAGGGTGGACCCCCAATCCAATACGACCAATGTCTTTATAAAAAGGGGAAATAGGTCGGCCGGGTGCAGTGGCTCATGCCTGTAATCCCAGCACTTTGGGAGGTCGAGACAGGCGGATCACTTGAGGTCAGGAGTTCGAGACTAGTCTGGCCAACATGGCAAAACCCCCATCTCTACTAAAAATACAAAAAAAATTAGTCTGGCATGGTGGCGGACACCTATAGTCCCATCTACTTTGCAGGCTGAAGCAGAATCACTTGAATCCAGGAGGTAGAGGTTGCAGTGAGCCAAGATCATGCCACTGCATTCCAATGTGGGTAATAAAGAGAGACTCTGTCCGAAAAATAAATAAATAAAAAGGGGGTGTCGGGGGAGAGAGAGAGAGAGAGAGAGAGAGAGAGAGCGAGCGAGCGAGAGTGTGTGTGTGTGTGTGTGTGTGTGTGTGTGTATGTGTGTGTGTGTCTGTGTGTCTGTGTGTCTGTGTGTTGAGACAGGGTCTCGTTCTGTCACCCAGGCTAGAGTGTGGTGGCATGATTATGGCTCACTGCAGCCTCAACTTCCCAGGCTCAAGCGATCCTCCCATCTCAGCCTCCCAAGTAGCTAGGACTACAGGCATACACTACCACACCCGGCTAATTTTTGTAATTTTTGCAGAGATGAGACTTTTGCTGCGTTGCCCAGACTGTTCTCAAACTCCTCAGCTCAAGCGATCCACCTATGTTGACCTCCCAGAGGGCTGGAATGACAGTTGTGAGCTACCACGTCCTGCCAAAAAGAGGAAATGTGGACACGATGCATGAAGGGAGGGTGATATGAAGAAATCTAGGAAGAAGATGATCATCTACAAGCCAAGGAGAAAGGCCTGGAACAGATCTTTCCTTCACAGCCCTCAGAAGGAATCAACTCTGCTGTCACCTTCATTTTATTCTTCCAGCTTCCAGAACTATTAGACAACACATTTCTGCTGTCTAAGACATTCAGTTTGGAGTACTTTGTTATAGCAGCCCTAGCAAACAAAGACACCATTTTACAGAGTCACAGCTTGGAAAAGCTAAGGGAGGCCAGGTGCGGTGGCTCACACCTGTAATCCCAGCACTTTGGGAGGCCGGGCAGATTACCTGAGGTCAGGAGTTCGAGACCAGCCTGGCCAACATGACGAAACCCTGTTGCTACTAAAAATAACAAAAAATTTAGCCAGGCGTGGTGGTGCATTCCTGTAATCCCAGCTACTCGGGAGGCTGAGGCAGGAGGATCACTTGAACCCAGGAAGCAGAGGTAAGGAAGTTTCTCAAGTCATCCAGCAATGACTTCAACTCAGCTCTCTCTAACCCCAGAGCCCATGCTATTAACCATAACTCTAAAATGATCTGTATCTTGTAGGCAATGGGGAGCTATAGAAAGTTTGAGTGGGAGAATAAGTCCATCCAAACCGTGTTTTGGGAGCAGCGTCATCATTGTAGAGGTTGAGAAGTTCCTTTTCATGTCTAACATCAATCTCTGTCATGCCAGGCTGGCTCCTCTTGTCTGGTTTTAGGAGCCTGGCAGAACCCTCTTGGAGGCCCCCTCATAAAACCCTCATGCGGACCAGAAGTCAGTAATTAAGTCCATCTTAGCTATGTCCTCCCAACTCTTTTATTCTTTCTGGTAAGGACCTGGTCTCAGTCTTTGATCTTTCTTTGCTCTGTTCTGACTCCAGCCGTGGATGGAGTCATGAGTGTGAGAACGGCCAGGTGGCGGGAAGTGTCAGAGAAGACCCTGCATCAATCCAGAAACAATGGGATAAGGAAGGAGCGCTGGATGGAAGTTAGGTGTCCTGGCGCAGCTCTGGCCCTGCCACACACGGCGTGAGCCCTGGACTCCCATCCACCCCGCAAAGGTCAGATGATGCTGTCTCTAAGCTTTCTTTTATGGTTCTGATATCCAAAGCCACTTAAATAGCATGGAGCTTCCACTTCTCCACTTTAAAAGGTTAAATACTTATATCAGGCTGGCTGGGCTCCATGGCTCACATCTATAGTCCCAGCTACTGGGGAGGCTGAGGTGGGAGGATCCCTTGAGCCAGGGAGGCAGAGGTTACAGTGAGCCAAGATGGCACACCACTGCACTCCAGCCTGGGTGACAGCGAGCCCCTGTCTCAAAAACTGTATGTGTATATAAGGACCTGCATTTTTGGTTAGGGAGAGAGAGAACATGAATAAGAAGCTGGTTCTTCTATCTTGAGTCATTACAAACTCCTCTCTCTCCCCCTGCCTGAGGCTTCCTCCTTCTTCATTCTCTATTCAGTTTGCAAGGCTGTTATTCCTGCCAAATGAGTCATTGATGTGGGAAAGTTAATTTATTTTGGCAGACATCACCATTGCTCCGAGAAATAGAGACTATGCACCTACTGTCGCAGAAGACACAAATTATCGTGGTGATTCATTCATTCCTCCCTGCATTCATTCATTCCCAGAATACGCGATTGTTTCTGTTACACACACATGTGGGCAAACTTACCTGTTGTTTTCTGTCTCAGAGAGTAGATGCCGGAATTAAACGAAGTAACATGTAAAAATGTTTATATATAATAATAATAGCTAATCCTGATTGAGCACGTATTATATGTCAAGCTGCATGGTGAGTCTTTTACCTGCTTTATTTATTGTCTTCGATTCTAACACTGCTCTTCAAGGCAGGGATAATGAGTACTTTATTTTAGAGATTCAGAGATTGAAGCTAGGGAGGTCAAGGTGACCTGGCCACAAGTCATTACATAGTGTGTGAGTGCTGGAGGGAAGCCAGCCCCGAGTTGGGACGTGAAAACATTGTATCATGACCCATATTTATAAGGTATGGATCGCATGGCAGGCATTGGACTTAGAACTTGTTTCTTCTCTCCTGTCACACAAAGCACCTGTAACGTAGGTACTGTGATTAGCATCTCTGTTTCCCAGCTGAGCAAACTGAGATTTGGAAAAGCAGGGCAAGTTGCCCAAGGAGTCTGAATACTGCACAGTGGAGCTAGGTGAAGGGACAGGAGTCTGGGCTCAGAGGACACTCTGTCTTCATCGTGAGCAGAGAGCCTGGCATTTGGGATGTGGGTATACCATTTTTGTTAGCCACACTCACCATCAGCACCATGGTCCCTCCATCCAAGGCGTACACATGGTCCTAGGCAATAGATCCTGTGATTGAGATAATGCTGTGTGCTCACCAAATCTTATGTCTTCATGCTCTGAGACACACACATGGACCCTGGCAATTTCTGAGCGCTGACTAATGGAATGTGGGAGTAAGAGATGAAGATCACCTCAAGGCTGAGCCTTAAAAAAACAAAATGCTGTAATCCTATATCTGCTGGCCAGACATAGCAGAAAGTCCCTTGGAAGATCCTGAGACCTTGGAGGACAATGAAACTATCAAATTGACGATGCCTGGATCCCTGAGTGACTGCATGGAGCAAAGCTCTTCCCAACCTCCCAATTGAGCTGTATTGGACTGTGGCTTGGACCTCAAACTTTACTGGGTACCCACTGAGATGGGGTTGTTTTTATACCAGTTAGCTACCGATGTTTTCACTCATACCGATGTTTTAAGAAGTATAATGGTACAATCCTAGCTCACTGCAGCCTTGAACTCCCAGGTTCAAGTAAGCCTCCTACCTCAGCCTCCTGAGTAGCTGGGACTACAGGTGCCAGCTATAGAAAGTGTTTTGTTTTGTTTTGTTTTGTTTTGTTTTGTTTTGTTTTCATGATGATATTTTGGTGTAGAGTTGCTTTGGGTGGAGTTCCCTCCACCAGAACTCAAGCTTCATGAAGGACTAACCCCTGCTTTGGGTGCAGGGCCTGGCACACTGTAGTAAATATTTGTGGAAGTGACTGAATAGACCTGCTATCTCAGAGGTCCTTGGCCCACAAGGATGCTTCCTGGACGATGATGGGAAGAAGGTCTTAGTCATGGGACTCAGTCCTTCATTCTCTCCCAACTCACTCCAGCTCATCTTGCGTGTCCCCAGTATGGTTCTGGGATGACAGCCCTTGCAGTAACATCAGGAACCTGCCTGTCAAACAGATGCCACTCTACAAATATCACACTGACTTCATATCATCCCAACTGGCTGTAAAATCCGGGAAAAGCCAGGCAGAGTGGGCTCCGAGCTGCACACACCACATTTAGATGTTTACAGAAAACCAGTGCACAAGGATTTGCTCGAAAGCTAAATTTCCTCTTAGCCAAAGCCCAGAAATACCTTTTAAACCCTGAGCAAATAAGCCAGAGAAGGCATTTTTTCTGTGACTGAGCCTTCAGAGCCTGGAGATCTTCAACTTTTCAAAGAAACAAACTTGCTGCAAAAGACGGGCTTCATGAGGACGGGACTCCCTTGCTGGCCACAACAGAGAGACTTTGCAGATTTGCCCTTTGGCCCCAGACCAGATGGCAAAACCAGCCACAAGTCCCAGGCCTGACTTTAGACTGCAAATGGAAGCGGCCCCGGAACACATGTCTAGGTCCACTCAGAGAGAGAATGCTGGCTCAAAATAAAATAAAAATGAGCAATTGTTTGAAAAGACTAACCAACCAAACAAACTTCTCTCCCTGTGGAGTGCTGAACTGAGTGTGATGTACTCTGAATAAAAATTGGCTATAACTGGCCTGGTGCAGTGGCTCACACCTGTAATTCCCAGCACTTCGGGAGGCTGAGGCGGGCGGATCACAAAGTCAGGAGTTCGTGACTAGCCTGGCCAACATAATGAAACCCCATCTCTAGTAAAAATTAAAAAAGAAAAAAAAGAAAAATTAGCTGGGTGTGGTGGTGTGAGCCTGTCATCCCAGCTACTCTGGAGGCTGAGGCAGGAGAATCATTTGAACCCAGGAGGCAGAGGTTGTGGTGAGCAGAGATCATGCCATTGCACTCCAGCCTGGGCAACAGAGCAAGATTCCATCTCAAAAAAAAAAAAAAGAAAATTTGCTGTGACCAGCACTGACATTGACAATACTGGCAGACATTTACTGAGCACTTACTATGTGCCAGGCGATGGCTTTATACAGGAACCCCATGGAATCCTTAGAACAATAACCTCCTGAGACTGGCATTTATTCTTTCTCTTTTATAGATGCAGAAATGGAGGTCAAGAGAGCTTAAGAAACAGGTTGAGGGCTCCGCACAGTGGGCTATAGTCCCAGCACTTTGGGAGGCTGAAGTGGGCGGATCACTTCAGGTCAAGAGTTCAAGACTAGCCTGGTCAACATGGTGAAACCTCGTCTCTACTAAAATACAAAAATTAGCTGGCTGTGGTGGTGCATGCCGGTAGTCCCAGATACTAGGAAGGCTGAGGCAGGAGAATCACTTGAACCCAGGAGGTGGAGGCTGCAGTAAGCTGAGATTGAGCCACTGTGCTCCAGTCTGGGCAACAGAGCAAAACTCTATTTCAAAAAAAGAAACAAGTTCAGTAGTCCCAGCTAACTTGGGAGGCTGAGGCAGGAGGATCCCTTGAGCCTAGGAATTTGAGGCTGCATTGAGTTATGATTGCATCATAACTCCAGCCTGCACGACAGAGCTAGACCCTGTCTCTTAAAAAAAAAAAAAGATTAAATTAAAATTTTTTTTTTTTTTTTTTTTAAAGAAACAAGTTCAGTTTCACAGTTAGCAAGTGGCTGAGTCTGGATTCTAACCCAGCATGTCTGAAATTAAGCAGGTCTCAGTTCGAAGCCCAGTTCGTCTGGCTCTGTGACCTTGGGCAAGGTATTCAGCTTCTCTGGGCATCAGTTTCCTCATCTGAAGACAAGAATAATAACAGTACCTATTTCGTGAAGATGATATATACAAAACTACTGGGAATGTTCTTTTTCCCTCATTGCATGTGTGCATTGTTTTATGTGTGATGCATTATTCATGCTGCTGGCAGGTGGAAGCAGAACCCTGCAGCCCGTGTCTGGGTGGGCAAGAGACTGGGGAAACGTGGCCAGGAAGCAGCCCGGTGGCAGATGGGGGCTGAGCACACCGGCAGGGGCAGGAGGGATTGGCCATGAGATCTCTAAATCCATAAGCAAAAATTGTGAAAATGGGGCCGGGGTGGTGGCTCATGCCTGTAATCCCAGCACTTTGGGAGGCTGAGGCAGATGGACCATTTGAGCTCAGGAGTTTGAGACTGGCCTGGCCAACATGGTGACACCCCCTCTCTACTAAAAATACGAAAATTAGCTAGGTGTGGTGGTGCACACCTGCAATCCCAGGAGGCTGAGGCACAAGAATCTCTTGATCCCTGGAGGTTGCAGTGAGCTGAGATTGCACCGCTGCACTCCAGCCTGAGCGACACAGCAAGACTGTCTCAAAAAAAAAAAAAAAAAAAAAAAAAAAAGAAAGAAAGAAAAAAGTGAAAATGGACCCCAGAAGTTGCCTCCACTAGATACGGCTACCAAGGCGCTCTGCTTTCTTCTTGCGGAGGGAAAATGATTCTGCTGAGCGAGAAGGTGGGTGGCAGGCTGTGGACTTCTGGGATGGTCAGGGAGTGCCTGGCAGAAGGAAAGAGTGTGGTGAATAGGTAAAAGCAGAAAGGCAGTGTGTTTGTTTCTTGTGGCTGCTGTCACAAATTGTCACAAGCTTGGAGATTAAAACAACAAATTTTTTCGCTCACAATTCTACAGACCAGAAATCTGAGATCAAGGTGTTGACAGGGCCACAGTCTCTGGAGGCTCCAGGAAAGAATCTTTCCTTCTCTCTTTCAGCTCTTGGTGGCTGTGGGAATTCCTTGGTTTGTGACCGCGTCCCTCACGTCTGCGTCTGTCTTCATGTGGCCTTCTGAAATTGTCTTCTCTCCTTCTCTTCTCTTAGGAGGTTATTTGTCCAGCCAGGCACAGTGGTCCATGCCCTGTAATCCCAACTACTGCAGAGGCTGAGTTGGGAGGAGCTCTTGAGGCTAGGAGTTTGAGACCAGCCTGGGCAATAAAGTAAGACCCCATCTGAAAGGTCAAAAAGAAAAAATGAAAAGAAAATGAAAAGTAAGAAAGAGAGAGTGAGAAAGAAAGATCTCACTTAGCACACTCAAAAGCAAAAAAAAAAAAAGAAAAGAAAAGAAAAGAAAAGAGAAAGATATTTGTCATTGAATTTAGGACCCTCCCTAATCCGGGTTAATCTCACCTTGAGATCATTAATTTAACTATGATTTCAAGGTCATATTGGAGAAAAAACGTTTCCAAAGACTTTTTTTTTTTTTTTTTTTGAGATGCAGTCTTGCTCTGTCGCTGAGGCTGGGGTGCAGTGGCTTGACCTTGGTTCACAGCAACCTCCTCCTCCCAGGTTCAAGCAATTCTCCTGCCTCAGCCTCCCGAGTAGCTGGACTACAAGCGTGTGCCACCATGCCCAGCTAATTTTGGTATTTTTAGTAAAGATGGGGTTTCACCATGTTAGCCAGGCTGGTCTTGAACTCCTGATCTCAGGTGATCTGCTTGCCTCAGCCTCCCAAAATGCTGGGGTTATCGTGCCCAGCCCCTGTGGACATAGCTTTTGGAGGCCACCCTTCAACCCACCTAAGCTAAGGAATATAGAGGTTGATTGCTCCTCAAAACTTATAACCACTAATGCTTACAAGCGTAAAAAAAATACAGACATCCATTTACTCAGAACCCACATTTAACAGATGTTAACATTTTCCATTATTTCTTTGATCTCTGTCACGAAAAAAAAAAAAAAAAAAACATATAAAGCATTACAGATGCATTTCTTCTCTTTCTTCTCTCCTTAGAGATAACCACAAGCCTGAACATGGTGCTTCATTCTCATGCTTGTAATTATACTTTCACTACATATGTATGTATCTTTAAATAATTTATAGTTTGTGTGTCCTTTAAAAAAGTTTTTATAAATGGAAGCATTATATTTAGTCTTTTAAAAATGAATAGCTTTATAGTGACAGAATTCATATATCATAAAATCCATCCTTTAAAAGTATACAATTCAGTAGCTTTTGCTATTTCACAGAGTTGTACAACCATCAAAACATTTTCCAAAACATTTTCATTGCTCCTCCAAAAAGCCCATATCTATTAGCAGTTGCTCCTCCCCTGAGTCTCTGGCAACCACAAACCTACCTTTTGACTTTGGATCTGCAAATTCTGGAGAATACACGTAAATGAAATCATATAGGCCGGGTGCAGTGGCTCACGCCTGTAATCCCAGCACTTTGGGTGGCCGAGGTGGGTGGATCATGAGGTCAAGAGATTGAGACCGTCCTGGCCAACACAGTGAAACCCCGTCTCCACTAAAATACAAAAATTAGCTGGGTGTGCTGGTGTGCACCTGTAATCCTAGCTATTCCAGAGGCTGAGGCAGGAGAATTGCTTGAATCCAGGGGGTGGAGGTTGCAGTGAGCCAAAATCACAGCACTGCACTCCAGCCTGGCGCCTGGCAACAGAGTGAGACTCTGTCTCAAAACAAACAAACAAACAAAAAAATGAAATCATATAATACATGATCTTTGGGGGCCTGATTTTTATAATGTGGCCTAATGTTTTAAAGATTCATTCCTGATATAGCATGTATGAGTGCCTTATTCGTTTTTGTAACTGAATAACATTCCATCGTATAGATACGCCACATTTTGATCATTCATTCATCAATTGATGGACATTTGGATTGTTTTCACTTTTTTGGCTGCTATGAAAAATGCTTATAAGAACATTCATGTACGAGGTTTTGTATAAACAAATGTTTCCATTCTTTCGGGTATACACTTAGAAGTAACATTGCTGGGTCGTGTGTTAACTGTATGTCTATTTTTTGTTTGGTTTGTTTTGTTTGAGACGATGTCTTGCTCTGTTGCCCAGGCTGGAGTGCAATGGTACAATCATGGCTCACTGCAGCCTCGACCTCCCAGGGCCCAGGTGATCTTCCCATATTAGCCTCCCAAGTAGCTGAGACTACAGGTATGCAGCACCACACCCGGCTAGTATTTTGTAGTTTTGGTAGAGACAGGGTTTTGCCATGTGACCCAAGATGGTCTTGAACTCCTGGGCTCAAGTGATCTGCCTACCTCAGCCTCCCAAAGTGCTGAAATTAGAGGCGTGGGCTACTGCATTTGACTGTGTGTCTAATTTTTGGAGGAACTGCTACAGTGTTTTCCTGAGTAGCTGCGGCATTCTGCTTTCCCAACACCATCCTTGCCAATACTTACCATTGTCCCTCTTTCTGATTTTAGCCCTTCTAGTGGGTGTCCAGTGGTGTCTTACTGAGGTTTTGAGCTTCATTTTTCTGATGGTGAATGATATTGAGCATCTTTCTATGTGCTTATTGGTCATTTGTGTATTTTCTTTGGAAAATTATCTATTCAAATTTTTTGCCCATTTAAAACGTTAGGTTGTTTTTCTCCTTATTATTGAGTTGTAAGAGTGTGTATGTATACTCCTACCTATTCCTGCATTTTATTAGAGTGTTTACTCCTCTTATTTTTAGTGTATTCATTGATGGGGGGGTGGTAATGTAATTACTGATAAAGTATCTAACTTTTCTTTCTTTCTTTTCTTTATCCTTCCTTCCTTCCTTCCTTCCTTCCTTTCTTTTTTAAGACAGAATCTCGTTCTGTCACTCACGTGGGAGTGCAGTGGCTAATCACGGCTCACTGTATTCTCCACCTCCTGGGCTCAGGCGATCTTTCCTTCTCAGCCTCCTGAGTAGCTGGGACTACAGGTGCACACCACCACACCTGGCTAATTTTTGTATTTTTTGTAGGGATGGGGTTTTGCCATGTGGCTCAGGCTCATCTCAAACTCTTGGCTCAAGTGATTCACTCATCTCAGCTTCCCAAAGTGCTGGAATGACAGGTATGAGTCACCATGCCCGGCCAAGTATCTAATTTTTCTAATTGTTTTCTACATGTCTGTATCTTTTTTTTTTTAACCTCTTTATCTTCCTCATGGTCTCCTTTTTTATTCAATAGATATTTCCTAGTGTTTCTTTAGCTATACATATAATTGGATTTATTTTCTTAGTGGTTGTCTTACAGATGACAAGTAACATCTCAATCTAAAACAATCTAGTTTAGATTAACACCAACTTAATTTCAACAGTATGCAGAAGCTTTGCTTCAATATTGCTCTATTCCTTATGCCTTTCTTTGTGCTATGGTTGTCACAAAGATTACGTCTTTCACCTTATAAGTCCATCAACACAAGTTTGTGTTTTTTCCTTTAAGCAGTTGTCTTTTAAATCAGGAAGAATGAAAAAAAATTAATATTTTATACTTACCGATGTTGTTACCTTTACTTGTATTCTTTATTTCTCTGTGTAGATTCAGGTGACTGCCTAGTGTCCTTTCGTTTCACCTGAAGGACTCCCTTTAAAAGAATTTAGAAACAAATTCTTTTATTTTTTGTTTATCTCTGTGCTTCTTGATTTGTGGATTTCTGAAGTATGACTTTGCGAAACATAGAATTCTTGGTTGACAATCATCTTCTTTCAGCTCCTTGACTATATAATCTTACTGCTTTCAGATGCCACAGTTTCTGATGAGAAATCTGGTGTTAATCCTATTAAAATGATGAGTTGCTTTCCTTTGCTTCAAGATTCTTTCTTGGTCTTCTGCTATCAGCAGGTTAGCTATAATACACCTAACTGTGGATCTCTGTGAAGTTATCCTATATGGAGTTCACTGAGCTTCTTGGATGTAGAGATTAATCTTTTCCATCAAAACTGGCATATTTTCAACAATTATTCTTCGAATCTTCTTCTGTCCCTGTTGTCCTCTCGTTTCCTTTTGAGATTCCTTTTATGTGTATGTTTATATTCTTGATGGTATCCTACAGATCCCTGAGGTCCCATTCGTTTTTCTTTATTCTTTTTTCTTTCTGTTGTTCCAGCTGTATATTCTCCATTGACCTATTTAAAAGTGCTAATTCTTTCTGCCAGCTTAAATCTGCTGTTGAACCCCTCTGGCAAGTTTTTTTTTTTTTTAAATTCCAGTTATTGTACTTTTCAACTCCAAAATTTCTATTTGGTTCTCTTCTATAATTTTCATTTTTTTATTGATATCTTTAGTGACACATTATTCTCACGGTTTTCTTAGTTCTTTAGACCTAGATCCCCTTAATTTTTGAACATATTTAAAAGAGCTGATTTAAAGTCTTTAGTAAGTTCAACATTGTGGTCTCCTAAAAGACAGGTTCCTGTGAATGGATCCTAAATTCATATATTCTTTGCATGTTTTATTTTTAAAATTGAAAACTGGACATTTTTTAGTAATATTATGTGACAATGCTGAAAATCACATTTCCCTTCTCTCCAGGACTTTTGTTTTAGTTGTTTGTTGTTGCTATTTGTTTATTCAGCGACTTTCTTGGACTAATTATGTAAAATCTGTATTCTTCGTTGTGCATGGTCACTAAATCCTCTGCTTGACTGCTTAATGGTCAGCTCCTTACTGCACAAAGATGTCCTTATATCTAGGCTGTTAATTTCTTACTTCCTCTAATGAGTAGAATGAGAGTAGAAGTTGTATTCTTGGTTTAAACAATATATATCTTTCATCTGTTTCCTCTAAGGCCAGGCTCTAATGCGCATCTCTGCCTCTCTCCTGCACCTGCAGATCTTTTCTCAGTTAAGCTTCAGATGAGACCGCAGCCCCAGCCAGCTTCTTAATTGCAACCTCATTAGAAACCTTTAGCAGAGAACCAAGATCAACTATGCATGAACTCCTGATCCACAGAAACTGTGAAATAATACCTATGTGTTGTTTTAAGCCTTGAAGCTTGCGGGAATATATGCAGTAACATATAACTAATACGGAAGGGAAGGGCAGGCTGCCAACGTTTGGAATTCTGTTGGTCTACTTTACATTGATAATTAGTGAGTCTCTCACCCCATGAGACAGCAGAGGACCTAGGTTCCAAAGATCATCATCTGTTTTCCTTTTCTGTCTCCCTGATGTTGAGCTCTTGAAGGCAGGAGCCATGTGTGTGCTCCCAGTGCCTGTCTAGTATACAGCACAGCCTGGGTGACCCATCATTATTTATTGAATGCTAAACTGGTGAGTGGGACCCAATACTCCTCATAAGATCAGGGGAAACCCAGCTGGAATACGCCACAACCAAGACTTGAAGATCCTCAGGAACAAGGTCAGAGGCTGGAGCTGTAATATCCATTTTATCTCTTTTTATAAAAACCTTTCACTGGAAAGTAAGAGCATGGTTCCAGGCCATGACAGTGACACAATTAGTGTGTACTGGGTCTCAAGGGAGGCTTAGGCATTAGAGACATGCAGGGTGGTGGCTAGGGGTGGCACAAGGGCATTGGAGCCCATCAGATTTGACCCAAGATTCTGACTAAGTCCTTCCTGGTTCCCTTTCGTTGTGGAACCTATTTTCTATCTGTAGAATGGAGTTAAAAATGGATCCCAACAGCTGGGCATGGTTGGTCACGCCTGTAATCCCAGGGCTTTGGGAGACAAGGTAGGTGGATCACTTGAGGTCAGGAGTTTGAGACCAGCCTGGCCAACACTGTGGAACCCTGTCTCTACTGAAAATACAAAAATCAGCTGGGTGTGGTGGTGGGCGCCTATAGTCCCAGCTACTCATGAGGCTGAGGCAGGAGAATGGCTTGAACCTGGGAGGCGGAGGTCACAGTGAGCAGAGATGGTACCACTGCACTCCAGCCTGGGTGACAGAGCGAGACTCCGCCTCAAGAAACAAAAACAAAAAAGCACTGGTCCTTATCTTGTGGGATTATCTTATGGATGAATGAACACATAAAATTCTTAACACACAGCAAATGTGCAGTTAATACTTTTCACAAGAAGCATGTTTGGAAAGATCAGCTAAAGGTAAGTTGATGACTCCCATGCAGTTAAAACTGTGCACACTGGAGCCTGATTTTCTTTTCCTGGGGCCTCAGGAAGCTGGTTTTACCCAGTGCATGCCAGATAGATGAGGAAGCTTGGGGAGGGGGGCCTGGGAAGGAAGGTAGGTGGTGCCGTCTAAGAAGTCAATAGTTTCTCTTTTCTTTCTTAGAGAAGTACTGCTGCCCAGACCCAAAGAGTTATTGGGAAACAGAACTACACTGATATTAAACAGAGTTGTAATCACGCAATCATGCACTTGAGATAATTTGGGGGGCACACAGAATATCCACCTACCCCCAAAACTCACCCTGTATTAGTCTGTTCTCACACTGCTATGAAGAACTACCCGAGACTGGGTAATTTATGAAGAAAAGAGGCTTAATTGACTCACAGTTCTGCAGGCTCTACAGGAAGCATGGCTGGGAGGCCTCAGGAAACTTACAATCATGGGGAAGGGCGAAAGGGAAGCAGGCATATCTTCACACGGCAGCAGGAGAAAGAGAATGAAGGGGGAAGTGCTGTACACTTTTAATGTACAATCAGGTCTCATGAGAATTCATTCACTATCACAAGACAGCAAGGGGGAAGTCCACCCCCATGATCCAATCACCTCTCACCAGGCACCTCCTCTAACACATGGGAATTACAATTCAACATGAGATTTGGGTGGGGACACAGAGTCAAACCATATCACACCCTTACGTCTTTCATTGTGCCTGGAATTTCCACTATTCCAACTGCTCCCAGAGGTCCCTGGAAAATGTGACTTGTCAACTTAAACTCAACCACAGCTGTTCACAGCCTATTGTAGGTAATCCACTGTAGGGGAAAGATCTATAAACATTTTTCTTATACTTTACATGATGCTTTTGCACAGCTAATTTCATCATTGCCACAATGCTATGAGGCAGGCATTTATGATGACTCCTATTTTGCAGAGGAAGAAACACAGGCCTAGAGAGGTTAAGGGACTTATTGGGAGACCAAGCAGATATTAACTGGCAGGGCTAGAAAGCAAATCTGAAAACTCCAAGTTCTTGGTGTTTTCTTGTTCATCTCAGCTGCTCTCAAGGTTTACAGGAAACAGACAAGTCAGCCAATCAAGAAATGGTCAAGGACTTTCAAACCTGGTTCTCTGATATTCCCCTGAGGTCTCCTGGGTGCTGAGAGGTGGGGGAGGACAGTGTGTGTGGCACCAGGCCTTGGGCTCCCTGACACACTTTGGCTGGATCTCCTCTTTCTTCTGGCTTTAGAGGTAAAAGTGTTCGATATTTCAGGGGAGATAAGACAACAGTAAAACCGAACAAGAAATTCTTGGGTATCTATTGTGCATTCAGCCTGGAGTCGGGAGGAGGAAGGTAGCTTCAGGCAGTGTAAGAGGAGCTTACAAAACATCCCACGTGTGAAAACTTGAAGACTGATAAGAAATTAAATAATGGCTCAATATAGCAACAGAAGAGCTGTCCCATGGCTGTGTCTGGTTCCCTAATTAATGACTTCGGCAGTGACTTGGGTGGTCAAGAGAGAGCTAGGAAGTGCTGAGCTGAGTAACCCAGCCCCACCCATGATCAGCAACAGGGCGCAGGAGCCCGGAGCGATGAAACCTGGGTTGGACAAGTTTTGACAGAGAGAAGACACTCAGGAAGGGCCTCAGTGGGAGGTGGTGAGGGTGGGTTAGGTGTAGTATCACAGCAACCAGCCTCTGTAGAGAGGGCAACACCAAAGCCTAGTGTTTGTCCACAGCCACGGCAGGGCTGTACTCTGCAGATGACGACTCACCCATGGTAAAGGGCTCCCCATCCCTGTCTGAAATGGTTTGGATTTGTGTCCTCACCCAAATCTGTTTTTTTTTTTTTTTTTTTTTTTTTTTTTGGAGACAGAATCTTGCTCTGTCAGCAGGCTGGAGTGCAATGGCACAATCTCAGTTCACTGCAACCCCTGCCTCCCGGATTCAAGCGATTCCTGTGCCTCAGCCTCCCAGGTAGCTGGGACTACAGGTGTGCATCACCACACCTGGCTAATTTTTTTTTGTATTTTAGTAGAGATGGGGTTTCATCATATTGGCCAGGATAGTCTCGATCTCCTGACCTTGTGATCTGCCTACCTCAGCCTCCCACAGTGCTGGGATTACAGGCGTGAACCACCGCACCTGGCAAATCTGTTGACTTTAATCCCCAGTGTTAGAGGAGGGGTCTGGTGGGGCATGACTGAATCATGGGGGCATATTTCTTCCTTGCTGCTCTCATGAATGAGTTCTCACCATATCTGATTGCTTAAACGTGTGCAGCGCCTTCCCCTTCACTCTCTTCCTCCTAATCTGACCATGCAAGACGTGCCTGCTTCCTTTTCCCCTTCCACCATGATCGTAAGTTTCCCAAGGCCTCACCAGCCATGCCTTCTGTACAGCCTGGGGAACTGTGAGTCAATTAAACCTCTTTTCTTTATAAATTACCCAGTCTCCAGGCTCACGCCTGTAATCCCAGCACTTTGGGAGGCCAAGGCTGGCGGATCACCTGAGGTAAAGAGTTCAAAACCAGCCTGACCGACATGGAGGAGCCCTGTCTCTACTAAAAATACAAAATTAGCTGGGCATGGTGGCAGATGCTTGTAATCCTAGCTGCTCAGGAAGCTGAGGCAGGAGAATTGCTTGAACCTGGGAGGTGGAGGTTGCAATGAGCCGAGATCGTGCCATAGCACTCCAGCCTGGGCAACAGGAGGGAAACTGACTCAGTAAATAAAAAAATAAATAAATAGCCAACCCAGTCTCAGGTAGTTCTTTATAACAATGCAAGAGTGAACAAACACACTGCCTCCCTCACCCCATCGGGTCCCCCTTCTGCCCACTGGCATGTGGGACTCTGCCGGGCAGAGATTATCCAATGAACGCTCCAGCAGGCTGGGCTGACATTCCAGCCTTGCCCCTCTGTAACTGAAATACATGGATAATGATAACAACCACCTTACAGGGCTGCTTGGATGGTGAACTAGATCATGCACATAAAGAGCCTGGCACTGTTAGTTCCTGGCACATGCAAGTTCTCAATAAATGTTGTTGGCTATTATCTGCAGCTACATTCAACATGGGCAGGCTGGGAGCAGAGCTCTTCTTGGCTGTAATTCACTCATTTAACAAGCATTTAATGAGCACCTACTCTGTGCCAGGCGCTGCACTGGGAGCTGAGGCCAGAGATTGAAAAGTTCATTTTCTTTAAGTAGCTCCCAGTCTACTGGGAAAGCAGAAGTGTGAACCATTCTTATTCTGTGTGAGTACTGAAACGTCTGCTTGGTAATAATGATTAATAGTTAACATGTGTTGAGTACCTGCCACGTGCCAGTTATGAAGCGCTTTATAGGTATTATCATCTCATTTGATCCTTCCGAGGTAAGACTTGATCCTCCATTTTACAGATGGGGAAACTGAGGCTCTGGAAGGCTCTGAATGGGTGACAAGTCTGGGTTTCCAATCAAGGATGGAGGAGACTTCACCAGGAGGCAGAGGTACCACAAGCTCCATGGTTTGAGAGGTCATATAGAAGTCAGAATACATGAAACATAAAATCCTTGAACTATGAGCCTCTGGCAGGTAACCCATACCAGAAAGCAAAGTCACCAGGAGTGAGCAAGAAGCTGACTCAGACGTTCTAGCCTCACATGTGATCAGTTTTAAGCATTTGACATTTATAGATGACTTAATATTTGTCTATCTTCACTGGGCGCGATGGCTCATGCTTGTAATCCCAGCCCTTTGGGAGGCCAAGGTCAGCAGATCACTTTAGGCCAGGAGTTCGAGACCAGCCTGGCCAATAGGGCAAAACACTGTCTCTACTAAAAATACAAAAATTAGCTGGGTGTCATGACACACACCTGTGATCCCAGCTACTTGGGAGGCTGAGGCAGGAGAACAACTTGAACCTGGGAGGCAGAGGTTGCAGTGAGCCAAGATCACACCACTGCACTCCAACAGAGTGAGACTCTGTCTCAAAAAAAAAAAAAAAAAAAAAAAAGTTGTGGATCCTAAAGTTGGCTTAGGATTAGAATTAGATTTGGGTTTGGGTGTATGCCTGACGCAAAGTCAGGGACTCAGATATTAGCTATTATTTACAATTACAGCAGTCCTTGCTTTGCCTGGTATGGATGTGCATGAATTTCAGTTACCACGTTTAAGAAATAACACAAGTCCCCTAAAATGTGGTTCATCTTTCACTTTCCACAGTATATCGAGTGTGAATAATTGCATCAAGTGCAAACTTTGCTGTTAGCTGGTCAGTCCACAAATCACCATGTAAATAACAGACGCATATCGTGATCCGCAATAATCACATCACTTCTTTCAAAGCCTGCTGGTGGCTGGTCACGGTGCGTCTGTTATTCAGTTCACACACAGCTAAGTGTGCAGCTGTGTTGCCTCCTTCTCTCTGGGTAATAACTCACTTGACATTTTTCATAAATGGATAGTAAAATGAAGGAATTAACTAACAAAGATGAAAGTGCAGGCTGGGACATAGTGGCTCACGCCTGTGATCTCAGCACTTTAGGAGGCTGACGTGGGCAGATCGGTTGAGGTCAGGAGTTTGAGACCCATCTGGCCAACATGGTGAAACCCTATCTCTACTAAAAATACAAAAATTAGCCGGGCATGGTGGCGGGCACCTGTAATCGCAGCTACTTGGGAACTTTAGGCAGGAGAACCTGCATGAACCAGGGAGTTGGAGATTGTAGTGAGCTGAGATCATGCCACTGCACTCCAGCCTGGATGAGAGTGAGACTCTGTTTCAGAAAACAAGCAAGCAAACAAACAAACACAACCCATAGATAGCTATACTGATTGGCTCACAAAATCTGCAAGGTAGGCTGGCAGGTTGGGGACCTGGCCCAAGGAAGAATTGCTATTGTGGTTATCTGGAGGCAGAATTCCTTCTTCTTTGGGGCAGGTCAGTCTTTACCTATTAAGACCTTCAACTGCGAGGTGCAGTGGCTCACGCCTGTAATCCCAGCACTTTGGGAGGCAGAGGCAGGTGGATCACTGAGGTCAGGTGTTCGAGACCAGCCTGGCCAACCTGGTGAAACCCTGTCTCTACTAAAAATACAAAAATTAGCTGGGCATGGTGGCAGGCACCTGTAATCCCAGCTACTCAAGAGGCTGAGGCAGGAGAATCGCTTGAACCTGGGATGCAGAGGTTGCAGTGAGCTGAGATCGCGCCACTGCACTCCAGCCTGGGTGACAGAGCAAGACTTTGTCTCAAAAACAAACAAACAAACAAACAAACAAACAAAAAAACAACCCTTTGACTGACTGACTAAGACCCACCACATAATAGAGGGCCATCTGCTTTACTCAAAGTCTACTGATTTAAGTGTTCATCTTATCCAAAAAATACCTTCACAGGAAACATCCAGAATAATGTTTAACCAATGATCTGCATACCATGGCCCTGCCCAAGTTCACATATAAAACTCACCATCCCAGGGTTATAGAAGACATAGATGAGGGAAGTCATTGTAAGGAAAAGGATGAAGCCCAGCTAGAGGAATTGAGGCTAGCAGGAACCTAGCGGACATGTCACAACATTGAAAGTTCAAAGGATACAATTTGGAAACTGATCCAGTCTTAGAAAGCAATATGATGATTCGTCAAGACATAGAACAAGATGCTTCCTCTGTACCATTAGTTAAACAAGAAGCTGGCAAGCATGGTTCAGGTTATTCTTGTTTTTTTTTTTTTTGAGATGGAGTTTACTCTTGTTGCCCAGGCTGGAGTGCAGTGGTCCAATCTCGGCTCACTGCAACCTCTGCCTCCCAGGTTCAAGCAATTCTTCTGCCTCAGCCTGCTGAGTAGCTGGGATTACAGGCATGCACCACCATGCCTGGCTAATTTTTGTATTTTTAGTAGAGACGGGGTTTCTCCATGTTGTTCAGGCCGATCTCGAACTCCCAACCTCAGATGATCTGCCCGCCTCGGCCTCCCAAAGTGCTGCAATTACAGGCATGAGCCACCACACCTGGCCTTTTGATAGTTTTTACACACAGAAATACAACACACACACATATATTTTTTCTTAGGGTCTCACTCCCCTCCCCTAGGCTGGAATATAGTGGCATGATCATAGCTCACTGCAGCCTCAACCTCCTGGGCTCAAGTGATATTCCCACTTCAGCCTCCTTGGTGGCTGGGACTACAGGCATGCACCTCCATGCCTGGCTAGTTTTTTGTAGAGACAGGGTTTTACTATGCTGCTCAGGCTGGTCTCAAGCTCCTGAGCTCAAGTGATTCTTCCTTCTTGGCCTCCCAAAGTGTTGGGATTACAGGCATGAGCCACTGCTCCCAACCTACAGTTATATTTTCAGTGTTTCTGATGTTCTAAATTAAAGTATAAGAAAGAAATGTTAGTTTTATCTATTTTTTCATTTCCTTAAACATTTATAACTGACAGAAAGAGAGTTTTGGTGTTTTGACAGGAGCTTGTTAAAGGTCACAGAATCATCTTATTTTATCCCGTTGGTGATTGAGACCGTTTTGTACAATTTCAGTTTGCACGGCCATTCTTACAGTCCACACGAATGTGCTAAGTGAGATTGGCTGTATGATTTGTATCATCGTCATCATCATGATGTTCTCCACCAGACAAGTGGGCAGACACCCCGGATGCCAGGCCAGGGCTTAATCTCTTTGTGACTCCCTTCTCCCTTTTCTTTTTCTTTTCCTTTTTTTTTTGAGACAGAGTCTTGCTCTGTTGGCCAGTCTGGAATGCAGTGGTACAATCTTGGCTCACTGACTGCAATCTCCTCCTTCCAGGTTCAAGCGATTCTCCTGCCACCGTCTCCCAAGTAGCTGGGATTGCAGGTGCACACCACCACGCCCAGCTAATTTTTGTTTCTTCAGTAGACACCATGTTGGCCAGGCTGATCTCGAACTCCTGACCCAAGGTGATCCACTCGGCCTCCCAAAGTGCTGGTATTACAGGCGTGAGCCACTGCACCTGCTCCGCCTTTTCTGACTCTGGGCAAAAGGGCCCCTGCAACATCCCAGGCCAAGACCCTCCCAGCCCTGGCGAACATTGTCCTCTCGCTGCAGAGGCTGGGATTCTCTACAGTCCCAGGAAGCTTCCAAAAAGGAGAGCTCAGCTTACAACCAATAAAAATAACTCAGGGGTGATAAACAGTCCCCGGTCCCCAGGGACGCTCTTATGCAATCTGCCTTGATTTCACAAGCCCTACATGGCGCTGTCAGCAGAGGCAGACTGAGATGCACGTCCTGGCTGACACCACAGGGCAAGGCCCCTCTGGCTGCAATGACTGGGAACAGTGACTTTGGCTATGACATGAGGTGGCTCATTTACAACAGAAGACATGTAAAAATAGCACAGCTGATTGATTGGTTGGTTGTTGGTTGATTGACTGATTTAAATACATGGTATTTCTTTTTCTTTTCAGGCAAAGTATACTAATAATGGATGGTCTCAGTAGAAAATTCAGAATATGCACAGGCCAAAAGGAAAAAATAAAAACTACCTGTTGGGCATGATGGTTCACGCCTGTGCTCCTGAGATTTTGGGAGGCCGAAGTGGGAGGATTGCTTGAGTCCAGAGGTTTGAGACCAGACTGGGCAATATAGGGAGACTTCATCTCTACAAAAAAAAAAAAACAAAAAAATTAGCCGGGCGTGGTGGTGCACACCTATGGTTCCAGCTACTTGAGAGGCTGAGTCTAGAGGATCACTTGAACCTGGTAGGTCAAGGCTGCAGGGAGCTATGATTGTGCCACTGCACTCCAGCCTGGGCAACAGAGCAAGACCCTGTCTCTAAATACAATAAAATAAAAACCACCCATAGTCTAGCTACTGAGAGAGCATTGCTGTTACCCTCAGCCTTTCAGGCTTTTCTAGAAGCCCAAAGCATGTGTTGCAGAGCTTCGGTCTGCAAACTCTGATGCCAGACCTCCTGAATTCCGCTCCTAGGTTACTTAGCTTCTCTTCCACGGTCTTCCCATCAGTAAAATGGGAACAACAATAGCAGCCCCTACATCACTTTGTTGCACGGTTAGGGAATTTTTGCTTTTTGCTGTGAAAGAGGTCAAGAGGAAGAGCCTTGTGGTTAAGTCTTTGTGTACATTCTTTTCTTTTTCTTCTTTTTTGAGATGGCGTCTCACTCTGTCGCCCAGGTTGGCCTGCGATGGCACCATCATGCTTTACTGCAGCCTCAAGCTCCTGGGCTCAGGCGATCCTCCTACCTCAGCCTCTCGAGTAGCTGAGACTACAGGTGTGTAGTCTCACACTTGGCTATTTTTTAAAATTTTTGTAGAGATGGGGTCTCACTATGTTGCCTAGGCGGGTCTCAAACTTCTGGCCTCAAGTGATCCTTCCACCTTGGCTTCCCAGAGTGCTGGCATTATAGGTGTGAGCCGCTGTACCTGGCCTGTGCTACATTTGGAATGGTATCTTAGGATAAATTCTTGGAAGGGCAACTACAGTGTTTAAGAGAATATTTATTTTGTTCATTTCTTGCCAAGTCAGGAAACATGAAAATGAGTTACCTGGTGACTGGTAAAATTAAATGAGCTATGCTGTAGCTCATGCCTGTAACTGCAGCACTTTGGGAGGCTGAGGTGAGCAGATCACTTGAGGTCAGGAGTTTGAGACCAGCCTAGCCAACACGGTGAAACCCCGTCTCTACTAAAAATACAAAAATTAGCCAGGTGTGATGGCGTGCACCTGTAGTCCCAGCTACTCAGGAGGCTGAGGCAGGAGGATTGCTTGAACCCAGGAGGTGGAGGTTGTAGTGAGCCGAGATCATGCCACTGCACTCCACCCTGGGTGACTGAGAAAAAAAAAAAATAGAGAGAGAAGGATCTGGCTTGGAGTCCTGGCTTAGCATTCCACTGGCTATGTGACTTTGAGCAAGTGGCTTCCCATTGCTGGGTTTCCCATTGCTGGGCCCCAGCGTTCTGGGCAAATATGAAGCCATCTCTTAGCGAGGGTTGTCATAGGGTTAGAAATAATTGGTGAATAGGACAGAGCACATAATCTGATGCTTATTGTAAAGGTCGTAGTAGTTGCCGTTATTATTTATACGAATTCATACTAACGCGGAGAGAGATGCATTCTCACGTGCAACAGAGAGAGGCAGGGAGAGCAAGCTGTGCCACTAGGGTATTCTGCATGAATACTACAGAAAGAAGACCTCTCCAGTGGGGCAGAGGCTGTTGGACTGAATGTTCATGTCACCCCCAAAGCCTTATGTTGAAATCTTAACCATGAAAGTGATGGTGTGAGGAGGCTAGGCCTTTGCCATGGAATCCGATTATTCATGAATGGGGATAGTGCCCTTATATAAGGGACCCCAGAGAGTTCTCTCGCTCTCTGTCGGCTGTGTGAGGATACAATGAGAAGTCGGCCGTCAGCAACCAGGAAGAGGCCCCCCCCAGAACCTGGACATGCTGGCACTCTGATCTCGAAATTCCAGCCTCCAGAGCTGTGAGCAATAAATTTCTGTTGTTCTTAAGCAACTCAGTCTATGGTATTTTGTTATAGCAGCGAGGCCTTTCTGCAGTCCTGTTGGAGCTGGACAAACACTGAGGCCTCAAATGCCCAGAGTTCATATGCTCTGAGAGGCTTCTTTTTCTTTCTTTTTCTTTCTTTCTTCTTTCCATCTTTTTTTTTTTTTTTTTTTTTTTGAGACAGAGCCTCACTCTGTTGCCCAGGCTGGAGTGCAATGGTGTGATCTCAGCTCGCTGCAACCTCTACCTCCTGGGTTCAAGTGATTTTCCTGCCTCAGCCTCCTAAGTAGCTGGGGTTACAGGTGTGTGCCACCACACCCAGCTAATTTTTGTATTTTTAGTATAGACAGGGTTTTGCCATATTGGCCAGGCTGGTCTCGAACTCCTGACCTCAGGTAATCTGCCTTGGCCTACCTACCAAGTGCTGGGATTATAGGTGTGAGCCACCTCGCCCAGTCTCCAAGAGGCTTTTTGTGTTACAGTGTGTGTGCACGTGCACACACACATGCACACACACACACGTTCATTCAGCTCAATGCAACAAGCCACTTTCTGCTGTTTAAGATGAGACAGGCACTGTGCTAGGTGCTGGGGATACAGAAATAAATGAGGCATAGTATTTGTCCTTAAGAAAAGCATGATTTTGTAGGAAATCACAAAAGGAGGAAGCATCATCACATGGTGTGTTCTGTGCTGTGGCTAAGATGAACTCAGGTGAGAGACATCTAACCCACCCCCTGCCTCTAATTCTGTTGCATGTGCCTCCTAGATTGATCAAGAGCCACGTTTCATACACTGGAGGGGATTCCAGTGGATGTGGTTTTTTGAGTGACATGTTCTCAGGAAAAAGGAGAGAGGAGGTTGGACAGGGTGGGAAAGTCGCTAACGTGGTGACTCTGGAGTCTCAGCCTGGTCCCGCAGGGAGCTCTGGATACACAGTTCACAGTTGGTTTGTTTTTGTTTTGTTTTGTTGAGATGGAATCTCGCGCTGCCACCCAGAGTGGAGTGCAGTGGCGCCATCTCGCTCACTGCAACCTTCACCTCCCTGGTTCAAGCAATTCCCCTGCCTCAGCCTCCTGAGTAGCTGGGACTAAAGGCTCGTGCCACAACGCCTGGCTAAGTTTTTTGTATTTTTGGTAGAGGCGGGGTTTCACCATGTTGACCAGACTGGTCTCGAACCCCTGACCTCAGGCAATCCGCCCACTTCTGCCTCCCAAACTGCTGGGATTACAGGCGTGAGTCACTGCGCCAGGCCTCACAGTTAGTTATTAATTATGTCCTTCACTGAGGTAAGGGGCAGGCCCTTCACGCCCTTGTCAATCAGTTATTGGCTGTGGGCTGCTCTGGGGGTGGGGGCAGACCAGGTGAGACTGCTCCCATTTGACCAAGGACAGCCCTCTAGGAAAAGGCACAACTCTAAGCTGTTAGCAGGCCAAGACTCATAGAGGCAGGGCGTGAAGGCGCCCAGTGCATCTTTGAACAATTTCTCCTTCTTCATCCCCAACCCTTCACATCAGATAGGCCCCCGGGACCAGAGACACTGCAGATAGAAAAATCAAGTTTGGCCAGACATAGTAACTTGTGCCAGTAATCCCAGCACTTTTGAGAGGCTGAGGCGGGAGGATCACTTGAGCCCAGGAGTTTGAGAGCAGCCTGGGCACCAAATCAAGACTAAAAAAAAATGAAAAAACTTTGCCAGAGCCAGGCGTGGTGGCTCACACCTGTAATCCCAGCACTTTGGGAGGCTGAGGCAGGTGGATCATCTGAAGTCAGGAGTTCGGGACCACCCTGGCTAACATGTGAAACCCTGTTTCTACTAAAAAATAGAATAAAGCAACCAGGTGTGGTGGCACGTGCCTGTAATCCCAGTTACTTGGGAGGCTGAGGCGGGAGAATCACTTGAACCCGGGAGGAGGAGGCTGCAGTGAGCCAAGATCACACCATTGCACTCCAGTTTGGGGAACAAGAGAGAAACTTCATCTAATATATATATAAATGTATAAATAAAACTTTGCCAGATACAGTGGCTTGTGCCTATAATCCCTAGCTACTCAGGCGGCGGAGACAGGAGATGTCTTGAATCTAGGAATTTGAGGTTGCTATAGCTATGATCATGCCACCACATTCCAGCCTAGGTAACAGAGCAAGAACCTGGCTTAAATAAATAAATAAATAAAGTCAAGTTTGCAGCTGTCACTGTCAGCTGAAAAGACCCTTAGAGATCACCTAATCCATCCTCTTCATTTTGATGATGAGGCCTGAAGAGGTTCAGTCATTTGTCTACAGCTGTTGTGACAAACTCCAAAGCCATAGAGGCCAGGCAGGGAAAACCGATGCTGACTAATATTCTAAGGAGTGGTGAGGACTGCGGTAAACTGGAGACAAGGGTTTCTCTAATGGATCCGCAGCAGCCTGGTTCCTACAGCCACAAGAGAATGAGGACCCAGAGTGATTGTTGCCTCTAAATTTCCCCAGAGAAGCTGGAAGTCGTGTGTGTGTGTGTGTGTGTGTGTGTGTGTGTGTGTGTGTGTGTTCCATGTGAAATCTTTCTGTTTTGAAATGCTGGCAACTCTTGGAAATTCTTGAGAACACTGTATGGGCCAAGGAAAATATGTCAGTGGGTGAGACTTGGCCCCAGGGTCAGCAGTGTGCAGTATCTGGTCTATGGCCTGAGGCACGTGGGAAGAGCAGCAAGTATTCCTGGATTAAGGGGCTTTCTATCATGCCAGTAACAGGACGAGAAGAAATAGACCAGACCTGGGAGGAGGGAAGGAGGAGGGCTCCAGAGGAAGGAAATGGAAACAGAAAGAGAAACCCGGGGTTTAGGGGTGCGGAGCGGGGGACATTCATCTCCAGGGTCTCCAGGGTAAGCTGTAAGAGGAAGCCCAGGGCTTATTGGTATTGTTTTGTTTAAATTAAGGTGAAATTTACATAACATTAACCATTTTAAAACATACAATTCAGTGGCCTAAAATACAAAAAAACTAGCTGCTGCGGTGGTGCGTGTGTGGAGTCCCAACTACTCAGGAGCCTGAGGCTCCCACTTGAACCCAGGAGGCAGAGGTTGCAGGGAGCCGAGATCGTGCCTCTGCACTCTAGCTGACAACAGAGCAAGATGCAAGACTCTGTCTCAAAACAAAACAAAACAAAACCTGAGGAGTATTTGCTCGGTCTCTGTGAGACTGGAAGCACATCAGGGATTTCTGCATCTTGGCTGAGTAGCCCCAGGTCTGGAGAAAAGGGCTGAGGAGGAGGAAAAGACACCAAGGAGACATCAAGGGAAACGGTGCCAGAGAGAAATTGCCAGAGAGAAATTCGGATGAACAGGGAAGGGCCAGTGAGTGTGTGTGTGTGTGTGTGTGTGTGTGCGCGCGCATGCGTCTACGTGTGAATGAGTGTGTGTGCATGCGTCCACATGTGTTTCTGACTGTGTGCATGTGTGCATCCATGTGTGAATATGTGCGTGCATGCGTCCACATGTGACTGTTTATGTGTGCGCGTGCGTCCATGTGTGAAAGTGTGTGCGTGCTTGTGTGCCTCCATGTGTGAATGAGTGAGAGGGTGTGTGCGTGCATGCATGTGTCTACATGTGAATGAGCGTGTGCATGCATCTACGTGTGAATGAGTCTGTGTGTCTATGTGAATGAGTGTGTGAGTGCATGCATGCATCTAATGTGAATGTGTGTGTGTCCATGTGTGAGTGGGTGTCTGTAAATGTGTGTTTTGTGTACATTTGAGAGTTGCGTGTGTATGAATGTCTGTGTGTATTGTGCATGCACATGTATCTGTGAGTGTAAGAGACTAAAAAGTGTGTGTAAATGAGTATAATGTGTGAATGTGTTTTGAGAGTGTGAGTGTCTCTGTGTGTGTTGTGTGTGCCTGTGAGACTTGTGTGTGTGTGAATGTGTGTGAACACATGTCCATGTGTAAATGTGTGGAAACACTTGTGAATGTGTCTCTGTGACAATGAATGTGAACCTCTGTGTGTGAACATGTCTGAATGAGGGCATGTGAGTGTGTGTGGGGGTGCTTGTGTGATTGTGTATGTTTGTATTAGTGTGTCTGGGAGAGTGTGTGTGTGCACTCCTGTCTATGAGTATGTATGCATGTTTGAACAAGTGTCATGTATGTATAAGTGCATGTGAGTGACTGTGTGTGTGTGTGTGTCTCTGGAAAAGTGTGTTGTGTGTGGACTTGTCTCTGTGTGTGCATGTATGAATGAGTGTCGTGTGTGTGACTGTGTGTGCCTGTATGAGTGTGCCTAGGACGGTGTGTGTTGAGTGTGCACATGTCTGTATGTGTGCATGTGTGAATGAGTGTCATGCATGTGTGTGATTTTGTGTGTGTCATGTGTCTGTGTCTGGGGGAGTGTGAGTGTTGTATGTGGACGTGTCTGAGTGGGTGTGCATATGTGAATGAGTGTCGTGTGTGTGATTGTGCGTGTGTATGAGTGTGTCTGGGAGAGTGGGGTGTGTGCATGTGTGAGTGTGTGTGTGCGCACATGTCTGTGTACCACGGGTGAGGAGCTGGGCCGTTGATCTGGGAATTCTACTGTGACTCCAGCTGTGGCTGCCCATTTGGCTGGATGCTAGCGGCAGCAGCGCAGTGGGGTCTGAAAGAGAAATGACCCTATCTAGGTTTTGTCTTGATGAGAGGAAATTTTTTGCCCAAGGCAACAGTCCCCCCTGGTGTGTGCCCTCCACTGTGGGTGACTGGGAACTCCCAGAGCCCAGGGATCCTCTTCAAACCCAATTTGCATTAGAAATCAATGTGGGTTTCTTTTTTTCCCCCCTTGAAGCCCCAAGATGCCAAGACCCTCCAGCAAGTAATAATGATGCTTTTCAGACCAGGACTTCAAGCTGCTTCACTGTGATTAGTCTCCTTTCAGACACAGGAAAACTGGGGTGACTTGAAGGAATTCTGCTGACAGGTCAAAGGGAGGTTGTGGCCTTCCCGCCAAAGTGACCCCAGGGGTCACAGAAACCTCGGCTCCACGCTGGGTCCTGCTTACCTGGGGGCCACGGCACAGGGAGATCCTGCTGGTTTCTATGCAGAAGGAAATTGAGTCTCCTGTGGCTGTCTCCAGGCTGTAACCCTGCAGGCTGGGGCTGTCTGTCCTCGGTGGGCGGGTGCGAAAGGCAGACTGAGCGTAGATTCCAAAGATCCTTCTGTGGTCAGCTCTGACTGGAGGCAGTGGAGTGTCATGGAATAAGAGGCAGCTTATCCATCAGAATGAAGTTTAAGTGCGTGAGAATGACCTCAGTTTCCCCATCTGTAAAATGAGGATAGTATCCTCCTCCATAGGGCTGATTGTCTGAGAGCTACATTGACGTGGATGCACGCACACACATTCATGTGGATGCACACACGCATGCACACACTCTCAGATACTCATTCACACGTGGACGCATGCACACGCACACACACACACAGCATAGGTGCACACTCAGGAGTGATAAACTGCTAGAGTTATAGCATCTTTATTATCATCATCGTCACCATCAATATCATCATCAACTCATGAAAAAAACACTTCTGGCCGGGCACTGTGGCTCATGCCTGTAATCCCAGCACTTCGGGAGGCTGAGGCAGGCAAATCACCTCAGGTTGAGAGTTCGAGACCAACCTGACCAACATGGAGAAACCATGTCTCTACTAAAAATACAGAAATTGTCTGGGCGTGGTGGTGCATGCCTGTAATCCCAGCTACTCGGGAGGCTGAGGCAGGAGAATCACTTGAACCCAGGAGGCAGAGGTGGTGGTGAGCTGAGATCGCACCATTGCACTCCAGCCGAGGCAACAAGAATGATACTCCATCTCCAAAAAAAAAAAAAAAAAAAAAAGAAAGAAAGAAAAGAAAAAGAAAAAAGGAAAAGCCACTTCCTTAGCAAAGGAGGTCCTGAGAATTCCAGAGTTCCAGGATCTGAGGGGGCTAAGAAAACTCATTACATGTGGGCACGATGGCTCACATCTGTAATCCCAGCACTTTGGGAGGCGAAGGCAGGAGGATCACTTGAGACCAGGAGCTCGAGGCCAGCCAGGCTAACACGGCAAAACCCCTGCTCTACTGAAAATACAAAAATTAGCTGGGCATGGTGGCCCGTGCCTGTAGTCCCAGTTACTTGGGAGGCTGAGGCATGAGAATCGCTTGAAAACAAGAGGCAGAGGTTGCAGTGAGCCAAGATCACACCACTGCACTCTGGTCTGGGTCACAGAGCGAGACTCTGTCTGGAAAAAAAAAAAAAAGGAAAGAAAAAACTTACCATATACTCCAGCCCCTCCAGGGCAGTGGTGCTGGTGGATGATGTCAACTCTGCAAAGCAATGACGACATTTCTGGTAGCAGGTCACCGTCCCCTGGCTTCCTGAGGACACTCAGTGAAGCGAGCTGGAGAGGTTCTGAGAAACCCACCATTAAGAATGCTTGACGCCGGGCCAGAGGTGCATGGTGCACATCTATAGTCCCAGCTACTTGGGAGGCCAAGGTGGGAAGATCCTTTCAGTCCAGGAGTTCAAGACCAGCCTGTGCAACATAGCGAGACCCTGTATTGAAGTTAAAAAAAAAAAGGGAATCAAGGCCGGGAGCGGTGGCTCACGCCTGTAATCCCAGCTCTTAGAGAGGCTGAGGCAGGCAGATCACAAGTTCAGGAATTTGAGACCAGCCTGGCCAATATGGGGAAACCCTGTCTCTACTAAAAATACAAAAATTAGGCCAGGTGCGGTGGTTCACGCCTGTAATCCCAGCACTTTGGGAGGCCAAGGCAGGCAGATCATGAGGTCAGGAGATTGAGACCATCCTGGCTAACATGGTGAAACCCCATCTCTACTAAAAATACAAAAAGTTAGCCAGGTGTGGTGGCACACACCTGTAGTCCCAGCTACCCGGGAGGCAGAGGCAGGAGAATCGTTTGAACCCGGGAGGTGGAGGTTGTAGTGGGTCGAGATCGTTTCACTGCACTCCAGCCTGGGTGACAGAGCAACACCGTCTCAAAAAACAAACAACAAAAAACAATTAGCCAGGGGTGGTGGCGGGCACCTGTAGTCCAGCCTCAGGAGGCTGAGGCGAGAGAATCGCTCGAACCTGAGAGACAAAGGTTTCGTGAGCGAGACTCTGTCTCCAAAACAAGAAGGAAAAGAAAGAAAAGGAGACGATGGAACGTTTTTTGATTTAGTGTGTGAAAGATGTGGACGAAGGAGATGTGTTCACAGCACCCAAATGGATGATTGTTCGGAGGGAGTAGGTGTTCTGGAAAGAGGATGGGTTTGGAGGGAACCTCTGAATCCCGCAGACCTGGGTTCGAATCCCCCGTCTGCTCTGTCTTAGCTCTGTGGGTGTGAGTGAACAATGCCAACTTCCTGAGCCTCAGTCACCGTGTTTGTAAAATGGCCACAGTCATAGACTTGTCAGAGGCACCTGAACCAGGGCAACTCCATCTTGAATAGGAGCTGGGTAATGCAAGACTGAGACCTGCTGGGCTGTGTTCCCTAACGGGTAAGCATTCTAAGACGCAGGATGAGATAGGAGGCCGGCACAGGAAACAGGTCATCAAGACCTTGCTGATAAAACAGGCTGCAATAAAGAAGCCAAACCACCAAAACCAAGACGGTGATGAGAGTGACCTCTGGTCTTCCTCACTGCTACACTCTCACCAGCTCCAAGACAGTTTACAAATGCCTTAGTAATGTCGGGAAGTTACCTAATATGGTCTAAAAAGGGGAGACAGGAATAATCCGCCCCTTGTTTAGCAATAATCAAGAAATAAGGCCCGGCGAGGTGGGTCAGGCCTGTAATCCTGGCATTTGGGGTGGCCCAGGTAAGTGGATTACCTGAAATCAGGAGTTCGAGACCAGCCTGGCCAGCATGGTGAAACCCTGTCTCTAGTAAAGATACAAAACTTAGCAGGGCATGGTGGTGTGTGCCTGTGATCCCAGCCACTCAGAAGGCTGAGGCAGGAGAATTGCTTGAACCTAAGAGGCAGAGGTTTCAGTGAGCTGAGATCGTACCACTGCACTCCAGCCTGGGTGACAGAGCAAGACTCCGTCTCAAAAAAAAAAAAAAGACAAAAGAAAAAATAAGAAATAACCATAAGAATGGACAGCCAGTAACCCTCGGGGCTGCTCTGTGTATGGAGTAGCCATTATTTTATTCCTTTACTTTCTTAATAAACTTAGTTTCACTTTACCCTATGGACTCGCCCTGAATTCCTGAATTCCTGAATTCTTTCTTGAGCAAGATCCAAGAACCCTCTCTTGGAGTCTGGATCTGGATTCCTTTCCTGTAACAGACTCTCTTGGATGGCATACATCAGATACAGGCACACAGTAGGAGGCTTAAAATAGTGACTCTGTTGGTTTAATCCATCCAATCTGTGAGCGAACCGGTTTGAGACCACCCAAATGATTCTTGACAGTGTAACGGGGCATTTATTCAAGATGAAACATTTACAAAGAACCTAGTATGTGCCAGATCCTAGGAACTCCAAGGGGAATGAAACAGGCCCCCTGTCTAGTGGGGAGAGAAGGATGCAAGTGTCTTCTGATCACCAGGCTCCCAGGAGATGCCTCTCAGGCAACAAGCAGAGGGTGGTGTGTTCCTCTAGAGAGCATCCCTGGCAGCCTGGCCTCCAGGGAGAGTGGACCCACCCACAGTGTCTCGAGGGACCTGCTGTGGTGGTCCTCAGAGACACAGGGCGACAGTGGTGGGCTTTCTAATCCCAGAAACAAAACAACAGAAGAAGAAAAATGTTGCTGAGTTGCCCATTGGGAAGGTGTCCTGGAAAGAGAACTGCATTTAGAAACATGAACGTGCGGCCGGGCGCGGTGGCTCACGCCTGTAATCCCAGCGCTTTGGAAGGCTGAGGTGGGTGGATCATGAGGTCAGGAGTTCAAGACCAGCCTGGCCAACATAGTGAAACCCCATCTCTACTAAAAATACAAAAATTAGCTGGGCATTGTGGTGAATGCCTGTAATCCCAGCTACTTGGGAGGCTAAGGCAGGGCAATTGCTGGAACCCAGGAGGTGGAGGTTGGAGGGAGCTGCGATTGTACCACTGTACTCCAGCCTGGGCGACATAACGAGACTCCATCCAAGAAAAGACACCAGATTGGATTTAGGGGCCACCCTAATCCAGTAGGACCTCATCTGAACTAATTACATCTGCAAAGACCATACTTCCAAATAATGTTGCATTCATGGGGGGTGAACATGAATGGGTGTGGAGTGGGGCAGTGGAACACTGTGCAACCCTATACACCCCCAAGCATTGGCATCATAAAGCTTGGGTTCAAAGCCTGGCTCCTACACTAGTAGGTGGTGGATTTGGGGTACACTTCGTAACCTCTCCAGGCCTCTTTTTCCTCATCAGAAAAATGGGGGAATAGGTCAGATGTGGTGACTCGTGCCTGTAATCCCAGCACTTTGGGAGGCCAAGGCGGGCAGATCACTTGAGGTCAGGAGTTCAAGACCAGCCTGTCCAACATGGTGAAACCCCATCTCTACTAAAAACACAAAAGTAGCTGGGTGTGGTGGTGCACATCTGTAATCCGAGCTACTCGGGAGGCTGAGGCACGAGAATGGCTTGAACCTGGGAGGCTGAGGTTGCAGTGAGCCGAAATCACACCATTGCACTCCAGCCTGGGTGACAGAGCAAGACTCTGTCTCAAAAATTTTTTTAAAAAGGGGGTGGGGTGGAGAATAATGCATGTGCAGCAGGGTTGTTCTAAGGATTTGAATGAATGTATGTAGAACACATAGTAGGTCCCATAAAACAGAAAAGGTCATTGTCTATATTCCTGGAAGATTCTACCTGGAACCTGTCAGGCCCCTGTCGCTGGCTTCTCAAATGCCTGCAGCTGGTGCAAGGCTCTACCTCCAAGATGCTTCCACCCCAGACACATCCCAGAGCCCCCTGCTTCTCCTGGGAGGGTGAGGATGGATGGATGCGTGCCAATGCTGGGCACCTGCTTGCTTTCTGGGCAGTAGCTAGGAAATCACATCTCCTGCCAGAGAGCACCTGCACATCCCAGAGAAAGGAAGGAGACAGAGCCGTGCAATTCTAGCAGAGGAACACCCATAGGATTCCTTCTGTTATTCCCAAGGTCCAGGCTCCCAGGCTGAGGAGGCAGGAAAGAGAATGTGTCTTCATACGGGAAGCCTCGCTGCCCAGAACACGGGACAGATCTAGCTGGAGCTGTGCTCAAACAGCTGTGGAGGCATTATAAATCTCTCTCCCTAAGATGAGGCGCAGAGGCTCTTGAAATGTCCTACTAATGGTAAATCTGCCAGCGCCCACAGAGCAAGCCCTGGACTCTTAGAGCATCAAGGTGAGACTGCCTGCTTCCCTCAAGCCTGTTAATGGCAGCAGTGATATATTCCCTTCCAAATGCGGAAGGTTGTCTCTTTCTTCTTTGGAAGCATCGAGGGAGTTTTAACTGTAAAACAGACTGTGCTTCAAATCCCATCTAAATGCCTCATCCTGAAGCTCTGATCTGCTAATTTTCTGCAAATGACACCGGGTGATTTGAATGGGATTAGGCTGGACGGTGGCCCCTGGCTGTTGTGAAAGTTTGTGTGGGTTTTGTTTGCTTGTTTGTTTTGGTGCAATCTGTCTTTAAATCTTCACTTTCAAAAAAAAAAAAAAAAAAAAAAAAAAAAAAACGAAAAGTCTTCACTTTCAAATAAAACTAAAAGTAGTCGTTAGTCTTATTTTTGATTTAGAGTATGTGAAGTCAGAAGTTACATTCCCTGATTTATTACCTTGTAGGTTTATGACTTTGAACAATCACTTCATCTCTTTTAGTTTCCTCATCTGTAGAAAGGTGATTATAAAATCTTTCTTATCAGCTGGATACAAAGATAAAATGAAATATTTTTGAGTTGTAAATAATCCATGGTACACTGATTAAAAGGCTCTTCAAAAACAAAAAAGCCCTGATTTGTAGCAGTTGCCAATTTCCATGGTGAAAATACACCCATCATGGCCCATTTTAAGTGACCAACGTGATGTCACTGAAAAATAAATTGGGAAGGGGTGCAAACCACCTCTTGAGCTGGTAGGAGGTGACTCCAGCATGCCCCTGAAGACAACAGATACCAATGTTGACTAATTTTATCAGGAAAAAAATATATACCCAAAGGATATGGGGTAGCTTGCAGAATTTCCAGCAGGGAAATTGAATTTGGAGTTTGTGCATTCAGGAGTAACTCCCAAATTGCCCCAGAAGTCGTTCAATAAGTGAAGATGGTACCACTGTCCCCTCTGTCATAGATACAATTATATCCTCCCTTATAGCCAACAATTCTGGACACTGGCCAGTGCCACTAAAACTGGAGCCACTGACATCTCTGAAAATGGCATGTAGCTGTTGGGATGCAAGTACTTCCAGTAGGCACTGAGGAGTATGGTTTCTATTTTCTCCACAATTAGTGTCTCATTTAATCTGGGACTGTGTATCTGATTGGTAGAGCCAAGTCATGTGCCTGTGCCCTAGCTGCAAGGGAAGCTGGGAAAGGGAGTGTGTTAGTTCCTTGTGACTGCTGTAATGAATTCTCTAATGCTGTAATGAAGTCTCTAGAGGAGGATCCTTCCTTCTCTTCCAGCTTCTGTATCTCTCCTCCTCTATGTGTCTCCTATAATGTTGTTTGTTATTGCATTTAGAGCCCACTCAGACAATCCAGGATGATCTCGAGATCTTACTCAAGCTTAATTACATCTGCAAACACATTTTTTTCAAAAAGAGTCAAAAGATAAATATTTTCAGCATCAAGGATCACAGTTGGAACTACTTAACTTCTGCTGTAGCATAGAAGCAGCATAGACAATATGTAAATGAATGGATGTGGCTGTGTGCCAATAAAACTTTATTAACAAAAACAAGTGGTGGGCCAGATTTGGCCTATAGGTTATAGATGGCTGATTCCTGGTCCAGAACATGAAAGAGCCCAGCTTGTGGTGAGCACTCAGTAACTGTGGGTTGAATCTTTGATCTACAGTGCGTGTATTGAACATGGGTGACCATGCAAGAGAGAAATGAAAAAAGAATTCAAACAGCACTAATGCTCTGTGGTCCACATTCTTTCTTTTTTTTTTTTTTTTCCTCACTTTGTCCCCAGGCCGGAGTGCAGTGGCACGATCTTGGCTCATTGCAACTTCTGCCTCCCGGGTTCAAGTGATTCTCCTGCCTCCGCTTCCCCAGTAGCTGGGACTACAGGCACGTGCCACCATGCTCAGCTAATTTTTGTATTTTTAGTAGAGATGAGGTTTCACCATGTTGGTCAGGCTGGTCTCAAGCTCCTGGCCTCAGGTGATCCACCTGCCTTGGCCTCCCAAAGCACTGGGATTATAGGCATGAGCCATTGCACACTGATTTTTTTTGTATTTTTTGTAGAGATGGGGTTTTGCCACGTTGCCCAGGCTGGTCTCAAACTCCTAGACTCAAGCAATTCACGTGCCTCGGTTTCCCAAAGTGCTGGAATTACAGATGTGAACCACCTTGCCCAGATTCACATTCTTGAATAGGCTACATAAAGGTGAAAAATTGGACCCCAAAAAATAAATGCACAAAAATCAAGTTTGTAAGATGAGTTTTACCAGTTTTGAAACCCAGAGCTAATGTGGCTTAAAATTTGATCCCTGGGGCTGGGAGCAGCGGCTCACGCCTGTAATCCCAGCACTTTCGGAGGCCGAGGCAGGCGAATCACTAGGTCAGGAGTTTGAGACCAGCCTGGCCAAGAGACCCACCTGACTAATACGGTGAAACCCCATCTCCACTAAAAACATAAAAGTTAGCCGGGCATGGGGGTGGGTGCCTGTAATCCCGGCAGGAGAATTGCTTGAACCTCAGAGGTGGAGGTTGCAGTGAGCTGAAATTGCACCATTGCACTCCAGCCTGGGCGACAGAGCAAGACTACAACTCAAAAAAAAAAAAATGTTGATCCCTGGTTTCATGCTCAGCGACACCATCCAGCCAGAGACCGGGGTGCCTCTGGTCACCGGGAAGACCAGGGAAGAATGTAGAGGGATTGACACAAATTTACCCCACTGGAGGAGAAACAGAGGCAAAAGCCTAACGTGTCCCACTGACACAGAGCAGAAACTATCAAGTACTGCCTCCCTCAGGAGTGAATCACATGAAATCCGGATTTTCTACTTCCAGATTGCAAAACATCACAAGAAGCAGCATCTAAAGGGCAAAGGAAACATAAAGAGTGCTAGCATGAACAATAAGTCAGCTTTGTAGCCTGCCAGACCTGGGTCCAAATCTTGGCTGCCTGGTGCCCCAGACCAGCTGGGTCACTCTCCAAGCCTCAACTTCCATATCTGTAAAATGGGGAGTGCCAGACCCATCTCATCACCCGGTTACTAGAATTAAACTAGACAATTTTCATCATAAAACATAGCACCTGGCCAGGCATGGTGGCTCACGCCTGTAACCCCAGCACTTTGGGAGGCCAAGGTGGGTGGATCACCTGAAGTCAGGAGTTCAAGACCAGTCTGGCCAACGTGGTGAAATCCTGTCTCTATTAAAAATACACAAATTAGCTGGGCTTGGTGGCACGTGCCTGTAGTCCCAGCTACTTGGGAGGCTGAGGCAGGAGAATGGCTTGAACCGCCGAGGCTGAGGTTGCAGGGTTTTTTTGTTTGTTTGTTTTTTTAAGACAGAGTCTTGCTCTGCCGCCCAGACTGAAGTGCGGTGGCATGATCATAGCTCACTGAAGTCTCCAACTCCTGAGCTCAAGTGATCCTCCTGACTCAGCCTCCTGAGTAGCTGGGACTACAGGCATGGGCCACCACACTTGGCTAATTTTTAACAATTTTTGTAGAAACTGGAGTCTATGTTGCCCAGGCTAGTCTCGAACTCCTGGCCTCAAGCAATCCTCCCGCCTTGGCCTCCCAAAGTACCAAAATTAGAGGCATGAGCCACTACCTGCTGCCTAGGAGTGAAGTTTTGAAAATGTACATACCAGAATATATATAGCCAAGTAAGTGTAGTTCTTTAGAGGAGGATCCTGGGGAAGCCAGACCCGTGACGAGCCACACTCTCACCGCACAGCACGTTTTGGGAGTTGGTCTCTGACTAGCCTTCAGTGCCTCTGTAGTTTCTCCTGACTCTCCTCAGTGGTGGCAGATTCCCATTCCCGGAGAGTGGACTCAATTTTTAGACAGAGCCCAAGGTTAGATAGAGGGTCTGATGAAGAAAGAAAGAGATGAAGCTGGCTGGGATCGCTTTAGAAAACACCTGTGGCCCACAGGTCTGAATAAATAACAATAATAAATAATAAAATAATAATGGTAAAATAATGAGCAGAGGTTACTCGTGTGGCTTGGAGCTTGGTTCTAAAGGAAATCCCCAGAGAGGAATTCCAAAAAGTTTCTGTGGCCAGGTGCAGCCTCTCACGCCTGTAATCCCAGCACTTTGGGAGACCAAGGTGGGTGGATCACTTGAGGTCAGGAGTTTGAGACCAGCCTGGCCAACATGGTGAAACCCTGTCTCGACTAAAAAAAATGCAAAATTTGGCCAGGCACGGTGGCTCATGTCTGTAATCCCAGCATTTTGAGAGGCCAAGGTGGGTGGATCATTTGAGGTTAGGAGTTGAAGACTAGCCTGGCCAGCATGGTGAAACCCCATCTCTACTAAAAATACAAAAAGTAGCCAGGCATGGTGGCGCATGCCTGTAAGCCCAGCTACTCAGGAGGCTGAGGCAGGAGAATCGCTTGAATCCTGGAGGCGGAGGTTGCAGTGAACCAAGATTGTGCTATAGCACTCCAGCCTGGGGGACAATAGTGAAACTTTGTCTCAATAATAATAATAATAATAATAATAATAATAATAAATACAAAATTAGCCAGGCATGGTGGTGCATGCCTGTAATCTGTTACTCAGGAGACTGAGGCAGAAGTGCTTGAACATGGGAGGTGGAGGTTGCAGTGAGCTGAGATCTTGCCATGGGACTCCAGCTTGGGTGACAGAGTGAGACTCCATCTCAAAAACAAAAAAAAAGGCTTTAGGTTTGGAGCTTTGATTAAATAAGTGACTAAGATCCTGGAGGCAAACAGCTATACTTGTTTGGAAGGGCAAGTTCTGGGGTGTTTGCAGTCTCTGTATGTTAAAATCGTATCCTGTAGGATTCATTCAATCATTCAACTTTTTTTTTTTCTCTTTTTAAATTTGAGACAGTCTTGCTGTCGTCTAAACTGGAATGCAGTCGCGCAATCTCAACTCACTGCAACCTCCACCTCCTGGATTCAAGAGATTCTCATGCCTCAGCCTCTGTAGTAGCTGGGATTACAGGCACCCGACATCTCGCCTGGCTAATTTTTGTATTTTCAGTAGAGACAGGGTTTCGCCATGGTGGCCAGGCTGATCTTGAACTCCTGGCCTCAAGTGATCCACCCACCTCAGCCTCCCAAACTGCTGGGATTACAGATATGAGTCATCGTGCTCGGCCTCATTCAACATGTTTTTTTAAAGAGATGGGATCTCCCTCTGTCACCCAGACTGTAGGACAGTGGTGTGATCACAGCTCACTGCAGCTTCGAACCTCTGGGCTCAAAAGATCCTCCCACCTCAGCCTACTGTGAAGCTGGGACTACAGGCATGCACCACCACATCCAGCTAATTTTTTATTTTTATTTTTGTAGAGATGGGGCCTTGCTATGTTACCCAGGCTGGTCTTGAACTCTTAGCCTCATGTGATCCTCCTGCCTCCACCTCTCAAAGAATAAAATATAGGTGTGAGCCACTGTGGCCAGCCCTCATTCAACATTTACTGAGCATTAAGCCCTCTGCTAGGCACTAGGCGTGTGCCTAATATAACTTGGTCTCTACACTCAGGTTTGCAGCCATAAAGAGACAGTATCACAGTTCTAATGAGGGAACATCTGGACAATGCCACTGTGGTCTGTGCAAACGGTGTCCCTAGAATTGTGCAGTGCGCAGTCTGTACAATGATATGTGGCAGCCTTGCTTCATGGGAGGAAGAAAGGTGGAAGTGAGTTATACCTATGGGGTCAGGGAGACATTTGATCTCGAGCATTAGGGAGGTGAAGGAGTTTTTAAGGCAGAAGCTGGTAGAAGGGAGGAGGAAATTCCAGACCCAGGAACAGGGCGTCCTGAAGTACAGAGAAGCGCAAGATACGTTCCACAAGTGCTGAGACATCTGGCAGAACTGCAGGGAGGAGGCAGGCGGGCTGCAGGCGAGGAGGATGAGGGGACTGATTTTTCCAGTGCCTGAGTCAAGATCCCTCAGGGGCTTCTGGAGGAGTCCACGAGGCTGCTGAATGTCAGGCATTCCATTCCTCTGAGTGGACCTCACAGCCTCTGTTGGAGGGAAAGATCGGAGAAGGAACACGGGCCTTGGCGAGGTGCAGACCAGGTCCAGATCCCAACTCTGCAGGCTGTAGATGGTGTGTTCTCCTGCAAATTCCTTAACCGCTCTGAACAAGAGTTTCTTTATCTGCAAACTAGAGGTCACAGGTGGGGTGCAGTAGTTCACAGCTGTAAATAACAGCACTATGGGAGGCCAAGGCAGGAGGATGGCTTGAACCCAGGAGTTCGAGACCAGCCCGGGCAATACAGCAAGACACCCCATCTCTACAAGAAAATTTAAAAATTAGCCAGGCATGATGGCGTGCGCCTGTGGTCTCAGCTACTTGGGAGGCTGAGGTGGGAGGATCCCTTGAGCCTGGGAGGTTGAGGCTGCAGTGAGCTATGATCACGCCACGGGTGACAGGGTGACCCCTTGACACACACACACACACACACACACACACAAATAGAGGTCACAGTCATGCCTACTGTTAAGGATTGGCGACGCAGTAGGCGCTGTAAAAGTTATCTTCTTTCCTCTCTGAGCTCTGGTCTCTGTCAATCTCTTTATGTAGGTCTCTTTGTGCAGGGGACAGAAACCAATAATTAGGGTGCTGACGGCACCAGCTCTCTGCAGGTTGAGTAAACCGGCAATTGTTGCGGTTTCTGAAAGTCTCTAGCTATTTGGCCTGAGTTACCGCATTTCTCGTTAGCCGAGCAAGCCCTTTCTCTGGATTGAGCCTTGCCCTCGCTCCACAGTGGTCTTTTAAAATGCAAATCTGCCCCTTTGAGTCTCCAGTGCCTCAGGGTGAACTACTTTTATCAGTGTTTTCCATCAGCCCTGGAATGGGGAGGTAATGGGAGTCGCATACCTAGTGCTGGGAGGGAGGGAACGGAGGGGGCTCGTTTGTTCGTCCCTGGACAGATGGCAAGGAAGCCCCTGGGACTGGAATCGGAAGGAAGAAGGTAAAGCCTGTCGAGGGCATCGAATTCCCCCATGCATGGTGTTGTGTGGGGTCCTCTGGATGCCCCGAATTAACCTGGGTCTACGAGTGCAGGCAAGATGGGGCAGGGCTGGCGTCCAAGCTCTGAGGCCCAAGTCCTGCCCTCCAGGGACTCACAGTCTGGCTGGAAACCAAACATAAACAGATGAGCAAGATACAAAGGGGCAAGGTGATGCTGGAATCCTAATGGTTACCTGTTTTCTGAGAATTCAGTATGCACAAGTTCTCATGCTAAGAAGCTTATCCCTTGTTATCTCTACCCTTGAGTAGCCGCTTTGACTGCTGAGGAAACTGAGGCCCAGAGGGGCTAAAAATGACTTACCCAAGGTCAGAAAGCCAGCAAAGGGCATGGACTCCACAAGTCAAGTTCTCAACTGCTATGTTGGCTGGGCGCTGTGGCTCACTCCTGTGATCCCAGCACTTTGGGAAGCTGAGGCAGGCAGATCACTTGAGGCCAGGAGTTCAAGACCAGCCTGGGCAACATGGCGAAACCCTATCTCTACTAAAAATCCAAAAATTACCTGAGTGTGGTGACACACTCCTGTAATCCCAGTACTTGGAAGCTGAGGCGGGAGACCCACTTGAACCTAGGAGGCGGAGGTTGCAGTGAACCAGTGCACTCAGGCCCGGGCGATGGAGCAAGACTCTGTCACCAAAACAGAAACAACCCAAAAAACAAGTAAAACAAAGTCAACCGCTGTGTTTTATAGTGTCAGAACCACGTGAACCAGGGCAAGTTCATCTTGAATAGGGGCTGGGTGAAATGAGGCTGAGACCTACTGGGCTGCATTCCCAGACGGTTAAGGCATTCTAAGCCACAGGATGAGATAGGAGAAGGTCAGCACAGAATACGTATCAGAAAGACCTTGCTGTTAAAACAGGTTGCAGTAAAGGAGCCGGCCAGAACCCACCACAACCAAGACGGGATGAGAGTGACCTCTGGTCGTCCTCGCTGCTACATGCCCACCGGCGCCATGACAGTTTATGGTTGCCATGGCAACAGCAGGACGTTACCCTATATGGTCTAAGAAAGGGAGGCATGAATACTCCACCCCTTGTTTAGCATCTCATCAAGAAATAACCATAAAAATGTGCAGCTGGCAGCCCTCGGGGCTGCTCCGTCTGTGGAGTAGCCATTCTTTTATCCCATAATAAACTCGCTTCCACTTTGCACTGCGGACTCACGCAATCCGAGAACCCTGTATTGGGGTCTGGATGGGGACCTCTTTCTTGTAACAGTAGGACCAGCCCTGGAAGATCAGCCTTGTTGTGTTCAAGCGTGGGGTTTGTCCCCTCTGCCGGGCTCGAGGGCCGAGGGCCGGCTCTGCTCTTGCTTCTCATTGAAGCATCTTGGACAAGACCAAACCATTCTAAGCTTCTATTGTCTCATTCATGAAGATGAAATAAAAGAGAGAATTGCAAATTTGAAATAGGGCAATATAAAAATATGTATGAAATAAAGTCTTCCTGTGGGTGCAAAATGTAGAATAATATAAACCTCTCCAAAAAAAAAAAAAAAAAAAAGCATCAATAATCACATCATTTTGGAGCTGAGTGGGCCAAATGCAGCCCAAACCACGGTCCATTATCGCTTTGTGTTAGCGACACTTTCGTTGATAAATGAAATCTTCCCAGGGTTATCCTTGGGTTATTTGAGGTTTTATTTATGCAAAGATCTTCAAGAATGCATCCCTTTTTAAAACGTGACCTCCCTTATTACACTACATGTGTATGTTTAAAAAGATGTAACACATATAAATTATGGGTCCCCATATGGCTCCTTCTACGGACTTAGTTGCATTCAAAGAGCTACAGTCTAGCTATCAAATACTAATTAAATCCATACCGTATGTAGTCCAAACCCCGCAGCAACAGTGAATACAAGCTGTGCCCTCGTTTTTCCCATTCCAAACTCCAAACTCCCAGACGCATTCCCCTCCCTCCTTTCTCCCAGCTCCTTGTTATGGGGACAAAATAAGTTTCTCTAAAAAGTCCTCCTGTCCACCTTTCTCACTGTCTCATCTCAAGTCTCCATTTTATTTATATTTATTTTGTTAGAGCCAGGATCTCGCTCCCCTGTCCCAGGCTGGAGTGCAGTGGCATGATCATACCTCACTCCAGCCTCGAATTCCTTGGCTCAAGTGATCCTCCTGCCTCAGCCTCCTGAGTAGCTGTGACCTACAGGCTCGTACCACTGCACCTGGCTAATCTTTTTTAAAAAGGTTTTTTTGAGATAGGCGACTTACTATGCTGCCCAGGCTGGTCTCAGCCTCCTGGCCTCAATCGATCCTTCTGCCTCAGCCTCCCCAGTAGCTGGGATTACAGGCACACAGCACCATGCCCGGCCCAAGTATTTATTGAATGGGTGGTCTACATTGCCAAAGACTTAGACCCAGGCTGGCAAGGACTCTTGGGAGAGAATGGGAAGAAAGTGAGAAACACCAGCGATAGTAGATTGCAGAGCTCTAGTCCAAGACTAGCCCTTGGTCTCAGCTCTCTGCACCCTCCTGGAAGCCTCCCTATACCTTGTTGATAACCATTCCCTCCCCCACCCTTAGCTGCCTCCTCTGCTGGCCTATCTGCTCCTTCTTTAGGAGTGATCAGTCATGGATTGTCTCTTTAATATCCCTTCCCTGGGGTCCCCAGGCACACTTAGCCACTCCTCAGCTCTGCATTCCACTCACCACACATGCACTTCCTTGACAGTGACCTGCAATGATTTGTCTATAGGTAAATTTCATCTCTAGGCTATAAGCTTCCAAAGGGCAAGGATGGATTCACTTCCATTCCTCTATCCTCAGCCCTGAGCCCTGCAGACATAGTAGGTGCTCAGTAAATAACGCTACATAACAGAGGCCCAAGAAAGGCCTTTGGAATTGAACCGAATTGAATAAGATAGTGAAGACTAACGATCCTGAGCATAGGGAATGACATTCCTCTGGAAGAGGCTTAGCAAAGGCTGACTGTCTCATTTCTCATTTGTAGCTCTCCTGGATGGTCTGAGTAGCACAGTCACAGCCCAAACCCTGCCCCATCCTGCATGTGGGGACCCAGGAAATTCGGGACATCTGAAAGACCTGACACAACACCATGCACGGGGTTGAATCAGTATGTCCCAGTGCTCTTTTTTATTTTTGAGCTGGAGTCTCACTCTGTCGCCCAGGCTGGAGTGTAGTGGTGCAACCTCGACTCACTGCAACCTGGGCCTCCCGGGTTTAAGTGACTCTCCTGCCTCAGCCTCCTGAGTAGCTGGGATTACAGATGCGCACCACCATGCTTGGCTCATTTTTGTATTTCTAGTAGAGATGGGGTTTCACATGTTGGTCAGGCTGGTCTCGAACTCCTGACCTCGTGATCCACCTGCCTCGGCCTCCAAAAGTGCTGGGATTACAGGTGTGAGCCACCGTGCCCAGCCCGGTGCTCTTTTATTTTCTCCTTCCAATTCCAATCCGAGGAACTTCCTTGCCATCTCTCTGAGGGCAAAAGAATCAAGCTCTGTGCCCTCCCTTCCAGCACAAGGTATGCATCCCCCATTTCTCTGCGGCACACCTTTCCATTCCAGGGTTGATGGAAAACACGGATAAAAGTAGTTTACCCCGAGTGGGTAGGCAGACACCCTTGGTATGCTGTATCCCTAACTAAGGTAGATCATTTCCAAAGACTCCATCTCATATACTCTTTTGCAATGGCTTTTGCCACTCCTCCTATCCAAAGGAAGAATTCCTTATCCTCTCCTTGAATCTGGGCTGGCCTGGTGCCTTACTTTTAGCAACAGAGCTCAGGAAAAGTGAGGCTGGACAACTTCCAGGCCTTGCAGCTTCTATTTTCACTTTCTTGGAACCCAGCCACCATGTAAAGAAGCCCCAGCTATCCTTCTGGAAAGGCCACATGGAGGAGGACCAGGCACTCCAGCTGACAGCCAAAACCAAGTGCCAGGCATGTGAGTGAGGTCATCTTGGGTCTTCCAGCTCCAGCCAAGCCCTAGGGTGACTGCAGCCACACGAGTGAACCCAGGTGATACCAAGTGGAAGAACTGCCCAGCAGGGCCCTGCCTGTATCTCTGGCTCACAGAGCCATGAGCAATAACATAGTTGTTATTTTAAGTCACGGTGTATTTGGGGTGGTTTGTTACACAGCCATAGATAACTGATACATTTAACTTTGTTTCTGTATGAGCAGAAAAATTGGGGACAGGGTGGTCTGTGGCTTCTGAGCTGAGACTTAGAGTATTGTTAGAATTCAGGCTTCTCTGTTTTTGTTTTGTTTTGTGTTTAGCTTAAAAGAATACAGAGACTCAACTTGGTGATCAAAGTTAGCATCCCAGAATGAAGCAAATCGACAGCATGTGTCACCTGATAGCATGCACTGTGAATGAAAGCATGTCACATGAATCTACCTGTGAAGAAACAGCTGACAAACCCAAATTGAGGGATGTTCTAGAAAATCTCTGACCTGTGCTCTTGAAAAATGTCCATTTTATGAAAGACATAAAAAGACACAGGAATCGTTTGAGACTAAAGAAAGCAAAAGAGAGGACAACAAAACGCCATATGACATCTGGGGCTTCCTTTGGTGACAAAGAACATCATTAGCACAAATAGGGAGACCTGGGGGAAGTTTGTAGATTGTACAGTAATGCTGCATTAGTGCTCATTCCTTGCTTTTGATTATTGTATTGTGATTTTGTAAGAGAATATTGCTTGTTTTTAGGAAATCCACAGTGAAGAATTTTGCAGTAAAGAGGTGTTATATCTGAGAAAAACAAGCATTTTTCTCCTCTTTATAGCTATATCTACAGAGACGGGGGTGGCAGGCGGCAGGGAAGGATACAGCAAAGTGGAAACGTGGTAACATTTGGGAAATCTAGGTGAAAGGTACATGGGGATTCTTTTGTGTTGTTCTTGCAACTTTTTCCTAAGTCTGAAATTATGTTTAAATAAAAAGTAAATTGGGTTGGGCACAGCAGCTCACACTTGTAATCCCAGCGCTTTGGAAGGCCAAAATGGGAGGATCACTTAAGGCCAGAAGTTTGTGACCAGCCTGGGAAACATAGCAAGACCCTCCCTACCCATCTCTACAAAAAAATAAAAATAAAAATTATCTGGGTGTGGTGGTGTGCACCTATAGTCCCAGCTATTTGGGAGGCTAAGGTGGGAGGATGGCTTGAGCCCAGGAATTCAAGACTGCAGTGAGCGAGGATCACGCCACTGGGTGCCAGCCTAGGTGACAGAGCAAGACCCTGTCTCAAAAAATAAATAAATAGGCCAGGCGTGGCGGCTTACACCTGTAATCCCAGCACTTTGGGAGGCCAAGGCAGGTGGATCATCTGAGGTCGGGTGTTTGAGATCAGCCTGACTAACGTGGAAAAACCGTCTCAAAAAAAAAACAAAAAACAAAAAACAAAAGAGCCAGGTACGGTGGCCCAAGCCTGTAATCCCAGCACTTTGGGAGGCCGAGGCGGGTGGATCAGGAGGTCAAGAGATCGAGACTATCCTGGTCAACATGATGAAACCTCGTCTCTACTAAAAATACAAAAAATTAGCTGGGCATGGTGGCGCGTGCCTGTAATCCCAGCTACTCAGGAGGCTGAGGCAGGAGAATTGCCTGAACCCAGGAGGTGGAGGTTGCGGTGAGCTGAGATCATGCTATTGCACTCCAGCCTGGGTAACAAGAGTGAAACTCCGTCAAAAAAAAAAAAAAAAAAAAGAAAGAAAATAAGAAAATAAATAAAGAAGTTAATTTTTTTTAAAGAAAAAAAAGGAAAATAAATCAACATGTGTGCATAGCTGCTTCCTAAGAGAAAAGAACCAGCTGCCTGGGGCAGGACTATTCAGGATCTCCCTGGAAGTCCCTGGCTCAGAGCAAACTCTTGCCCCTTTCCCCGTCCCTCTGCCTCTGGTGGCACACAAGTGACAGGGAGCCACTGTCCAGCTGGGCTGCCCGCAAGGCCCGGAGCCTGGCATCTGGAAAGGATCAACTGCTACCGCTAAACTCACCCCTCCACCCGCAGCTACTCCGGGAGTCTCTAAAGGCGTGGCTGAGCCTTGGGGGTTTCGCAGTAAGAATGCACACATCTTCTGAGGAGGCTGTCAGGGAAAAGCCTCCTCCGGAGATCCCCGCAAGCACTTTGCCAAGCCCTCCGTGACAACTTTGCAGTCCTTCCTCATCTGGATTTTGGGGGTTCCTGTCCAGAGGCCACAGAGCACAGGATAACAGAGGGAAGGGTGGGCAGATCTTCGGTCAGGACATATCCTGAGTGGTTTAGCTATTTTGTCTGCCTGGGGCCGGGAGAAAGGAGAGGATCCCTACCGCCCTAGGGGCCTAATGAAGTCTCTCTTGGCTTTTGTGCTGAAATCTACATTGTACCTTTCACTTTCATCCTTCCTGCACTTCTAATGCAGCGCAGGCGGCTTTGCATGGGATTTGGGCCGTGCAGGACTCCCAAGCTCAGCAATGCCAACTGTGCATGTTTCTGGGCACAGCTTCCGGAGGGGCGTGGGCGGGGCTGGAAAGAGCCAGGGTTTGGAATCTGAGTGAGTCAGGAGGGTGTCCTCCGACTCACCACTTCCAGGCTGGGTAATATTGGTCTAAAGACTTCTCCTAGGGCTGAGCTTAACACCCCCATGTGTAAAATGGAAATAATGAAACACACCTGGGAGGCGAATGAAGCCATATGAAAGTGCCAGGCATAAAGTAGATTTGTCCACAAAACCAATTCTTCAATTCCATCTGCATTTAGTGAACATAGCCTGGGAGCCAGGCATAGCACAAGGTGGGGTGGTGGCAGTGGGGGTGGGGGCTAGGGAGCATCCTGTGCCCCACAGCATGGACACAATACCTGCCCCTCTGTTCTCCTTCTCACATGGCAACACTGTGGCCCCAGCCCAGCTGCGGGAGCATTCAGGTTCAAATCCACGCCTCGCCTCCAAATGACTGAGGTTAAATTACCCAATCTAACATGCCTGGTTTTCCCTACCTAGTAACAGGTATAATAATAGTATCTACTAGCCAGGTGCAGTGGCTCACCCATGTAATCCCAGCACTTTGGGAGGCCGAGGCATCCGGATCACCTGAGGTCAGGAGTTTGAGACCAGCCTGGCCAACATGGGGAAATCCTGTCTCTACTAAAAATATAAAATTAGCCGGGTGTGGTGGCTCGTGCCTGTAATCACAGCTGCTTGAGAGGATGAGAACCTGGGAGGAAGAGGTTGCAGTGGGCCGAGATTGTATCACTGCACTCCAGCCTGGGCAACAGAGCGAGACTCTGTCTCAAATAAATAAATAAATAATAATAGTAATAGCAACCACCTCTTAGACTCCTGTGGAGATCAGTCAAGTCCATACATGTAAATTCACCAACAGTGAATGCTTCTGTAGCAGATACTGCAGGCCAGACACGGTCTACACTCTTTATTAGTATTGCTCCCACTTTACAGATGAGGAAACTGAGGTGTGGAGAGACTGGGTAATTCAATAAGAGGCAGAGCTGGAATCTGACCCAGGAGTCTGGATCCAGAGTCAGTGTTCCCAAACCTTGAGTTCTGCAGCTGCAGGCATACAATAAGTGCTCAATTCATGTTAGCTGCTACGAATACGGGGCCCATTTCAAGGGCACGAGACCAGTCACTCAGGGCCTGGTGTTTGGAAGGGTAACACTCACTTCGAGCTCTGCAGTCACCAACTTGCACTTTGTAATCATTTTTGCACCACGGACTCCGCATTTTCATTTTGCTCCAGGCTGTGCAAACTGTGAAGCTGTCCTGCTGAGGATCTTACAGGGGCAATTGCCTGTTTCTCCTTCCCCTCCCTCCCTCAGCTCTGAGCTCCGTGGGCTGTAAGATTCAGCCAACTCATCTCTGCATCTACCCCTAGCTCATGCCCGGCCTGCAGCAGATGCTAATATTCTGGTTGGGAGCGACAGAGGTGAGCAGAGCCACAGCTGCTGTTCCTGCCCCCACTTCCCCTGAACACCCCAAGAATAGCTTCTAGCCCAGGGAGCCTCAGGCACTGCCTGAGAACAAAACTTTCCCAAAGGTGCAGAGACTGGCCAGCAGCCATGGAACCAGGCCTTTCCGGGCTGAGAGGTGCGACCAGGGGACCCTGGAGCTCTCTCTGCAAATGGGGAATCCTAGCCAGGCCCGAAAGACCCTAATCAACCGTTCATTAAGATGCCAGCTCTGAAAATGCAGGGAGACCCAGCATAACGTGTCATTCCACAGGCACGGTCTGGAGCTGGGCAGAGTTTTCACAAGCTGGCAGGGCTCGCAGATAACACTGAGCCCAAGGTGCTGGCTGTGATCAGGGCGCAAGGCAAACAAGACCCTCCCTACACGGCGAACGTGATTCAGTCCAAAGGTTCAAGTGCAGCAGTTACACTGGTTATGAGATTTTTTTTTTCCTCCCTTTATACAGGGAGCTGGCAGTGTGGGGGAGGGGGAGAAACCAATGCTTGTTGAGCACCTACTATGTGTCTGACTCTGTGCTGGACACTCATTAGGAGAAAGGGGTTCAGGGCCATGCAAGAAATGGGTTTGGGTATTTCTGGGGGGTGGAATTGGACATCATTCCTCTTTCCCGCCTCCTTGATGCCTCCTCCCTCCATTCATAATGACTGATTTTTTAAAAATTTGAGCAAAATGCAATAGCAAAATAGACCATGCTGGCCGGGCACTTTGGGAAGCTGATGTGGGCAGACCACCTGAGTTCGGGAGTTCAAAACTAGCCTGGCCAATGTAGTGAAACCTAACTTCTACTAAAAATACAAAAATCAGCCAGGTGTGGTGGTGCTCACCTGTAATCCCAGCTACGTGGGAGACCGAGCCGGAGAATCCCTTGAACCCGGGAGGCGAAGGTGGCAGTGACCCAAGATCACATCGTTGCACTCCAGCCTGGATGACACAGCAAAACTTGGTCTCAAAAAACAACAAAGAATAGACCATGTTGAAATGTACAACACAGTGGCATTTAATACATTCCCAGGGTTCTGCAACCACCACCTCTGTCAAGTTCCAAAAGATGTCGGTCACCCCAGGAGGAAACCCTAAACCCGCTATTTTTCATTCGCTGGCTATGTTCCTATTCTCTCTCGTCTCTGCCCCTCTTTCTGTCGTCCCTGGCAACCACTCACTCATATGCTTTCTGTCTCTATGGATTTACCTATGCTGGACACTTCCTAGAAATGGAATCATACAATTTGCAACCTTTGCTTTCTGGCTTCCTTCACTTTGTTAGCATGATGTTGCCAGATTCGCCCAAGGTATGGCGCGTGTCAATACTTAATTCCTTTACTGCTGCATCACATCTTGTCGTATGGCTATGCCACGATTTGCTAATCTTCCCATTCATCGATGGGCATTTGGGTCACATCTACCTTTCAGCTTTTGTGAATAATACTACGTACACACACGTGTTATGTGTACATGTTTCTGTGTGGACATATGTTTTCCATTCTCTTGGGTGTATATCTGGGAGTAGGATTGCTGGGTTTTAGGGTAACTGTTAGGTTTAGCATTTTCAGGAACTCCCAAACTCTTTCTGACACCAACTGCGCCACGTTACATTCCCCCAGCAATGTAACATGTGTAACGTGGGAATGCAGCAAGGAAGAAATGCACAAGGGTTCTGATTCTTCACACCCTCACCAACACTTATTATTTTGTTTGTTTCATAATCACCAGTTTTTCATGCCAGGGGTGATAAGGCCCTCTCTGCCATGGGGCCTTGTGCGTGGAGCCATGTTCTCCAGATTTGCAGGACAGCCCTATGGAAGCCAGATTGCAAGAAGAGCAGTTTGGGTCCCGCCAGAAAGAATTACTCACACAGGGAAGAGCCACCATGGCTGAGAAGCTCCAGGCTGCACTGGTCTTAAAGGGCCTGCCTGTGGGTGGCATGTAGGTGCCTTGGGGAGAACGTGGCTGTGTGTGTGAGTTGAAGAAAGCTGGGTCACTTGGAGCTGGTCACTTGGAGGCAGCTACGTCAGGGACACCTCTGCCCAAGTGCCACTGCAGTAGGCAGCATTTTGCCCACTCTGCCAGGTCACGATGGCCTGCGTGAGTTGGCAGAGGGTGATGCTGCAGGCAGTTGGAGCAGACCCAGCCTGTGTGAATTAGTCACATGGCATCTCCTACCCAAAAAGGAACCAAGAAGTACAATCGTATTATCCTTGGAAGGGGAGAGAACCAGAGCCATTTGGCAAACAGCATTAACAACTACCACATTTAACTGACTGTAAAAAATGTAATGACAATAACGTATTGGTGGCTAAGTAATAATTACAATAATGGGCTGCGCGTGGTGGCTGATGCCTGGAATCTCAACACTTTGAGAGGCCAAGGCGGGTGGATTACCTGAGGTCAGGAGTTTGAGACCAGCCTGGCCAACATGGTGAAATCCCACCTCTACTAAAGACACAAAATTGGCCAGACATGGTGGCACGCGCCTGTAATCCCAGCTACTTGGGAGGCTGAGGCAGGAGAATTATTTGAACTCAAGAGGTGGAGATTGCAGTGAGCCAAGATTGTGCCATTATATTCCAGACTGAGAGACAGGAGTGAAACTCCATCTCAAATAATAATAATAATTACGATAATGTTTCCTGAGCGCTTCCTAGGTGCCAGGCATTGTGCTAAATGCATCATTTCATGAATTCTTACAGTGATCCTAGGGAACAGGTATCATGATCTCACATGATACTCAGAGAACGCAAATACTATGTTAGTCTGTTATTTAGAATGCTTTAGGCTGCAAGTTACAGACTAAACTTAGGTGGGGTCAAATGATCTTAAGAAACGTCATTACTTCATATAATAAGAAATCCAGGCAGTATGCAGTGGTTCATGCTTATAATCCCAGCACTTTGGGAGGCTGAGGCAGGAGGACTGCTTGAGCCCAGGAGTTCAAGACCATCCTGGGCAACATGGCGGGACCCTATCTCTACAAAAAAAATTAGAAAAAAAAAAAAAAAAAAAAAAAAAACAAAAAAAAAAACAACTCAGCCAGCTATGGTAGCATGAGCCTGTAGCCCTAGCTACTCCAGGAGCTAGGGTAGGAGGATCGCTTGAGCCCAGGAGTTTGAGGCTGCAGGGAGAAATGCTCACAACACTGCACCCCAACATGAGCACAGAGCAGAGACTTTATTTCTAATTAAAAAAAAAAAAAAATCCAAGTGGGCGCAGAGAGGCTCATGCCTGTAATCCCAGCACTTTGGGAGGCAGAGGCAGGCAGATCACTTGAGGTCAGGAGTTCGAGACCAGCCTGGCCAACATAGCGAAACCCTGCCTCAACTAAAAATACAAAAATTAGCTGAGCATGGTGGCGGATGCCTGTAATCCCAGCTACTCAGGAGGCTGAGGCAGGAGAATCTCTTGAATCTGGGAGGCAGAGGTTGCAGTGAGTTGAGACTGAGCCACTGCACTCTGGCCTGGACGACAGAGTGAAACTCTATCTCAATAAAATTAAAAATAATAATAAATAAATAAGTAAATAAAATATCCAAGGAAAGGCACAATGCAGCTATAATACAGCCCATGGCTGTGTGGTATCATCATCAACGTTGTGAATTCTTTACAACTGGGATCTAACATCCTTGGGGTCGACTCTGTTTCAGGCTGCAGAGCTTCCTAGCCTTTCATTCAGACAGAGATAACTGTTCAGTGTCTCCTCTTTAAAATGAGAGAAGCTTTCCTAAAGGCCCCGCAGACTTTCCTGTCACTAGATCATGTGGTCACCAGTGACCGATCATGGGCTGGGGGAATGAAAGTTCCATGCCTGGTGTTATCAGTTGGGTAGAACAGATGTTGGGAACATGGGGTTACGGGGAGAAGGAGAGGGTCAACCACAGTCAGCAGAGCCACAGTTCACACCCAGAGCTGCCTTTTTTTTAACCTCCTGAATATTAAAAAAAAAAAACACCCCACAACCCAGTCCAGGGTTGTCCTACAAACCTCCAGCCCAGGAAAGGAAGTCCCAGCCCCGACTTGCTTGTTTTTTTTGAGACAGGGTCTCACTCTGTCACCCAGGCTGGAGTGCAGTGGTACAATCTCAGCTCGCTGCAACCTCCACCTCCCAGGCTCAATAGATTCTCCCACCTCAGCCTCTTGAATAACTGGGACTACACGCATGCGCTATCGCACCCGGCTAATTTTTGTATTTTTAGTAAAGAGGGGATTTTGCCATGTTGAGCCCAGGCTGGTCTCGAACTCCTGCGTTCAAGTGATCCTCCAGCTTAGGCCTCCCAAAGTGCTGGGATTACAGGCGTGAGCCACCACTGCACCTGGCCCTGACTTCCTTTTTAAACATGGTTTTAACACCTGGGCATCCTCTGCCTTTGACCTGCTCTGGACACCCCTGGGGTTCGGCCAACCAGGGAGCCAGCATGTCTATTCCAATCAGCCAGCCCAGCTCAGAGCCAGGGCAGGGAACTTCTCATTCTACTCCTGATCATGTGTCCGCTTGCGTCAGCCTTCCCTGGCCACCCACAGAGCTGAGACCTCTGAGAACTGCTCCTGTGCACTCAGACATATTCAGCAAATCAGCAGCTTTGGGCCCGGGGCCACGACAGCAGGGGCCTTTTGGATCAGCTGTTCGTCCATACGCATCAGCTGTTCCTGGCCGGTGGCCCCAGCACTGCCTGCAACATGGAATATGAGGCCTGGCCTCACCATCAGAGGAAGCCGGAGGGGGCTGTGCAATGAGCACATAGCCTTTCTTGTACAGGATGCTAAAGCCTGAGACTTGGCACAGGCAAGGGAATGCACAATGATGGGAGGGTTTTGGAGAGTGACAGGGAAGGATGACAGAGAAGAAAAGAGGAAATAGAGGCGGGGCACGGTGGCTCATGCCTGTTATCCCAGAACTTTGGGAGGTGAAGGCCAGTGGATCACTCGAGGTCAGGAGTTCGAGACCAGCCTGGCAAACATGGTAATACAAAATTTATCTGGATGTGGTGGCACATGCCGGTAATCCCAGCTACTCGGGAAGCTAAGGCAGGAGAATCGCTTGAACCCAGGAGACGGACGGTGGTTGCAGTGAGCTAAGATCATGCCACTGCACTCCAGCCTGGATGAAAGAGTGAGACTCCATCTCAAAAAAAAAAAAAAAAAAAAAAAAAAAAAAAAAAGAGAGGACAGAAAGAGCAGAGAGGGAGGGAAAAGGAGAGTTTAGGACAGCAAACTTATTTTACTCTCGTCTGTGTCTCCAGCATCTAATACAGTGCTCGGTACAGGCAAGGAAGAGTTATTTGAACTGGCCTGAAAAATGAGGGAGAGAAAAGATCCCAGGATAAAGGAGGAAGACGAAGGGAAGAGGGGAAGGAAGAAAGCGTGGCTGGACGCAGTGGTTCACGCCTATAATCCCGGTGCTTTGGGAGCCTGAGGTGCAAGGATTGCTTGAGGCCAGGAGCTTGAGACCAGCCTGGGCAACAGAGCAAGACCTTGTAACACAAGCTCATCAAAAAGGAAAGAGATCCAGAGAAGATAGCAACGTGGCAGGGCAGAAAAGGGTAACTGTGATCCTGCAGGGACAAGCCCTAGTGCCTTATCTTTTTTTGAGATGGAGTCTCACTCTGTTTCCCGGGCTCACTGCAACCTCCATCCCCTGGGTTCAAGCTATTCTCATGTCTCAGCCTCTTGAGTAGCTGGGACTACAGGAGCACACCACCACGCATGGCTAATTTTTGTGTTTTTAGTGGAGACGGGTTTCACCATGTCTGCCAGGCTGGTCTTGAACTCCTGACCTCAACTGATCAGCCTCCCAAAGTGCTGGGATTATGGGTGTGAACCACCACACTTGGTCTTGCTTTGTTTCTTCTGTCATTGCTACGTTCTGAATTTATGTGCCCCTCCCAAATCCCTATGTCGAAATTGAACCCTAGGAGGTGGAGCCTTTGGGATTAGGCCATGAGGGTGGAGACCTCGTGAATGGGGTTAGTGCCTTCATAGAAAAGGCCTGAGAGAGCTTGTTCACCCTTTTGCCCTGTCCAGTCTCTGAGGACACAGCATGAAGGCCCATCTAGAAAGCAGAGACCAAGCCCTCACCAGACGCAGCACCTGTGGGCGGCTTGATCTTGGACTTCCCCGCCTCCAGAACTGTGAGCGGTATACGTCTATTGCTGATAAATTACCCAACCCGAGGAGCTGTGTTAGAGCAGCTCAGATGGACTGAGACACCCACTGAGAGCTCAGTCCCTGAAATTCTGTAGTGGCTGCAATAAACGTTTGTCTTGCTGACCTAAAAGAAAAGGAAGAGAATGGAGACAGAATAGGAGAGGAAAGACAGAAGGAAGATAGGATGGGGAGGGGCCCCTGGGATGATGACAGGAGGCACAGAGACAGAGGACGGGAAGGGGAGGAAAGGACAGGCGTAAAGCAAGGCTGGGACGGGACGGCAGAGGAGGAGGGAAGGGCGAGAACAGGCAGGGACAACCAAGCCAGGGAGGTGGCAGCCAAGAGGTTGGGCCAGCCACGGCATCTCTAAGCAGGCTCTTCCTTTGATGAAAATGCACATTAGCAAACGTGCTAGGATCTGACAAGCGCCAACAGGCCCATCGCAGAGTTAAAAAGCTCCACATCTGTCAGGGTTTCAGTTTTAAAGTCAGCACTTTCCTGCTTCTCATGCTGGGATTCTGCAACTGCGGTTCCCCCTCCCCCACATCTCCCGCCCCAGCGTGGGGCTTGTCATGGAGCTGCCAGACTTCCGAGGAGCCTGGCAGGGCAGAGTGGGTATGCGTTGTGGGTGGGGGGGGGTGGTCTATGCAGGGTGAGGGCAGTGGCCTCCTCCACAGCAGCTGTTGCAGAGATGTCCTGTGGAAGGAGGGCCCGGGGAAGTAGGGAATGTGGTCATGTTTCCAGCAGACACTGGGCGCCTCCAAGGTAATGGACTTCTGTAATGGGTTGAATAGTGTCCCCCCCACCCCCAAATTCACCTCCACCCAGAATGCTGCTGTGTGACCTTATTTGGAAAAAGGATCTTTGTAGGTCGATACGGTTTGGCTGTGTCCCCACCCAATTCTCATCTTGAATTGTAGCTCCCGTAACTCCCACGTGTTGTGAGAGGGACCCAGTGGGAGGTAACTGAATCACGGGGGAGGTTTCCCTTAATACTGTTCTCGTGGTAGTGAATAAGTTTCACGAGATCTGATGGTTTTACAAGGGTAAACCCCTTTTGCTGGGCTCTCATTCTCTCTTGCTGCCACCATGTAAGACATGCCTTTCGCCTTCCACCGTGATTGTGAGACCTCCCTAGCTACATGGAGCTGTGAGTCCATTAAACCTTTTTCTTTATAAATTACCCAGTCTCGGGTACGTGTTTATCAGCAGTGTAAAATGGACTAATGCATAGGCGTAATTAGTAAAGGATCTCCAGATGCCATCACCCTGGATTTAGGGTGGGCCTTAAACTCAATGACTGGTGTCTTTCTAAGAAGAGAATTAGCTGGGTGTGGTGGTGCCTGCCTGTAGTCCCAGCTACTCAGGAGCCTGAGGCAGGAGAATCGCTTGATTCTGGGAGGTGGAGGTTGCAGTGAGCTGAGATTGCGTCACTGCACTCCAGCCTGGGCAACAGTGAGACTCCATCTCAAAAAGAAAAAAAAAAAAAAGAAGAAGACACAGAAACAAAAAGAGGCAAGGCCAGGTGGAGACAGAGGTAGAGGTTGGAGTGAAGCATCTAGAAGCCAAGGAACGCCAAGGATTGCCTGGAGCCACCAGGAGCCAAAAGAGAGGTCTGGATCAGACTCTCCCCAGAAACCTCCAGAAGGAACCAACCCTACCCAAACCTTGATTTTGAACTCCTGGCCTCCAGAACCATAACATAATAATTTCCATGGTGGTAAGCGACACAGTTTACAGTACTTTGTGACAGCAGTCCTGGGAGACAAATAGACTCCTGGCCTTGGGGACGCGTTTTCCCTGCTCTTGTGTCCAAGGGGGAGCTGGCAGGACTGTTAGACATGAGGGAGGGGCCTTCCTTTGCATTTGGCCCAAATCTCTAGAGCTGGAGGGTGGCAATTTCTCCCCACTTGGGAGTAGTGTTGATTCTCTTCTCTCCAGAGCTCAAGATCCCAGGCTAGCACCGGGACGACAGTACTCTAAGGGACTTTCATCCAGCCATGCATTCAGAAACCCAATGAGGGTACTGAGAAGCCAGCACACCCTACAGAATCTGGGCCTGGGTGCTGAAGAGGGACCAACTTGAGTGCCCCTTAAGTACAGGCGGGATTCAGACTCTGACAGGCCTGCTTTGTTTTTGGGTTAGAGACAGGGTCTCATGCTGTCGCCTAAGCTGCAGTGCAGTGGTGTGATCATAGCTCACTGCAGCCTCGACCTCCTGGGCTCAAGCATCCTCGTACCTTAGCCTCCCAAGGCTGGGACTACTGGCGCTTGCCACCACATCTGACTAATTTTTAAATTTCTTGTAGAGACAGTGCCTCATGTTACCCAGGCTGGTCTAGAACTCCTGGCCTCAAGGGATCCTTCTGCCTCAGGCACTCAAAGTGCTGGGATTATAGGCATGAGCCACTGCACTTGGCCTACACCAGTTTTAATTCCTACAACTTCCTAGACGTGCTAGCTTGGATTGGTCAATCAGACTCCAGGCTTTTCCAGTCTCATGAAATGAGAAAGAGAGTCTCTACCTCATGAGGGCACTGGGAGATTTACAGAAAAAACATACATGAAGAGTTTAGACAGGGCTTTAAATAATGATGGTAATGAAGATCTTTTGAAGCCTGTTTCTTTGCTCTGAAGGGTTACGGCGGATTGTTGTAAGGAAAGATCTATGCTCTCAAGCAAAATTAGAAGACGGCATAAATGTGTGAAATGAGGAAATCATAAAATACACAAGATTAGCAAGTGACTAGGATTTAATCCAGACTGACTGGAGTAAAGGTTTACATGGTGTCATGGAGGTAGGCAGGGTAGGGTGGCCAGCTTTTCCCAGTTTGCCTGAGACTTGCCTGGGTTTAACGCTGAAAGTCCCATGTTCTGGGCAAACTAGGGTAGTTGGTCACCCTTCAAAGAGAAGCGTTGAAGGAATCATCCACCCATCCATCCATCTACCCATTCATTCATTTATTTAATCATTCCGTAAACATGCGTTGAGTACCCATCACGGGCGGGGATAGAAGGAGCCCCCATAGCAGTCACATGCATACTTGCATTCATCCACTAAATAAAACATCTGTTATGGACCTACTGTGTGCCAGGCATTCTTAGGTGCAGCAAAGACGAAGACAAATGATATCATTTGTGTCACTGAGATGTTCATATCTGGCTGGGTGTGGTGGCTCATGCCTGTAATCCCAGCACATTGGGAGGCCAAGACGAGTGGATCACCTGAGGTCAGGATTTCAAGACCAGTCTGACCAACATGGTGAAACCCCGTGTCTACTAAAAAAAGAAAAAGAAAAAAACATCCTCCCAAATTAGCAAGGCATGGTGGTGGGCAGCTGTAATTTCAGCTACTCTGGAGGCTGAGGCAGGGGAATTGCTTGAACCTGGAGGGCAGAAGTTGCAGCGAACCAAAGTCATACCGTTGCACTTCAGTCTGGGCAACAAGAGCAAAATTCCGTCTCAAAAATTAAAAAATTTCTAGCAGTGGAGAGAGATGGGGTGGCACACAATTTCCTTCCATGCGAGAAAGGCTTCTGCTGCATTGATTAAATACAGAGGCCTTAAGGACGAAGAGAAGGGATTCCTAATTCCACCCTAAGGTGGAAGGGGTGAATAGGGAAGCTTCTGGAAGGAGGTGGTGCTGAGCTGTCTCCAAAAGGAGAGCTGGCTGGAGACATATAGAGAAACAAGGAAGGGCATTGATGCAGAAGGATCAGGCTGAATCATGGTGGCCAAGTGAGTTCCACACTTGGGAAACGCAAGCATGATGCCACAGCGGGTGGGAGAGACGAGGAGGGGCGAAGAGAGGGGAGGGAAGAGATGAGCTCGGTTTGCAAAGGTACAGGGGTAGGGACAGTGGGGTGTTGACAGAAGGGAGGTGTTTAGACTTTATTCCCTGGCCTGGGGTAGACCAGCTGTCCCAGCTGGCAGTCAGGAGTGAGGTCTTGCCAGAGCAAAGCACTGGGAGAAGCTTCGAAGGAGGAAAGAGACACAGGCTGAGCGTCAGGACTCATCACCTTATGGGAGAAACAAAAAGAAGAAATAAAAGTTGGGGCACTCTAGCACTGGACAGACTGGATACCGTCATAGTTTTAGGACAGTGAGGTGGCACTGAGTCTTCCTTGTGTTCAGGTCAAAGCAGCTCATTGTCCCTCTTCGCTCTGTTAATTTGTTCCGTCCGGTACAAACACATTTATTGAGCATCTTGGAGTTGGGTCCCCTGTTACTGAGCCCTCAGTGTACAAAAAGAATTAAGATAAAAGCTCCATCCATAAGGAACTTATGATACAGTGATGAAGACAGATGCAGACACACACACACACACACACACACACACACACACACACAGCACGCAGAAGAATACAATAACAGACCCATTGTAGTGACCTCTCTCTCTCTCTCTCTCTCTCTCTTTGAGACACAGTTTCACTCTGTCACTCAGGCTGGGGTGCAGTGGCGTGATCTCAGTTCACTACAACCTCCGCCTCCTGGGTTCAAGCTATTCTCCTGCCTCAGCCTCCTGAGTAGCTGGAATTACAGGTGCGTGCCACTATACCTGGCTAATGTTTGTATTTTTAGTAGAGATGGGGTTTTACCATGTTGGCCAGGCTGATCTTGAGCTCCTGATCTCAAGTGATCCTCTTGCCTCGGCCTCCCAAAGTGTTGGGATTACAGGCGTGAGCCACCTCACCCGGCCACCCCCAACTTTCTGATTTCCTTTTGACTGGATCCCACTTCCCCTTTTAGGGAGGTGAAGACTGCAACTCTACGGGCGTCACAGAGGACTTCTCTGGGTTCTATGTCTGCCCTAAAAGGCTTGGAGTGTCTGGGCAGGGGCACTGCCCTTGGTGCTTGGGACCCAGCCCTGCGCTCTGCTACACAATGTTTACGTCTGCCCCTTAATTTCCAGGACTTTCAATTTCCTGATCTAAGAGAATGTTACATGGTGTGCGTGGCTGGCTATAGTAACCGTCTGTTCAATAAATGACCCCTTCTGTCTCGACTTGCAGGTAGTGAAACCTCATGCTGAGAGCAAAGGTGAAAGACTCAGGGCGAGCGGGGTGGGGGTTTGCTTTGCCAGTGACCTGCAGGCTGTCTTCACTCTTTCAATTTATCACTGACAGAACATGACTAACAATGTTTATTTAACTCCTTTGGTGTTTGGAACTGCTTAAGCAAAAATATTTGGCATGAGAAATGCTTCCTGAATTCTGTTGTTGGGTTCCACTGAGCTAGCACCCCAATTTTCCTCTAGGGGGAATCACTAGTCCCCCACCCACACCATCTGCATCCTGGGCTTTGGGTAGTATTGAATGCCTCCTGGGCGGGCAAGGTGGCTCACACCTGTAATCCCATTACTTTGGGAGGCCAAGGCAAGTGGATCACCTGAGTTCTGGAGTTCAGAATCAGCCCGGCCAACAAAGTGAAATCCCATCTCTACTAAAAATTCGAAAATTAGCCACGTGTGATGGTGGGCGCCTGCAATCCCAGCTACTCAGGTGTCTGAGGCAGGATAATCGCTCCAACGAGGGAGGCGGAGGTTGCAGTGAGCCCAGAAGGCATCACTGAGGTCCAGCCTGGGCGACAGAGGGAGACTCCGTCTGAAAAGAAACAAACAAACAAACAAACAAACAAACAAACAAACAAAACAGAACAAAACAAACAGAGGCATACTTCAGCTCTGGGGGTGCCATGTGACTCAGGATTGGCCCAATCAGAACACTGCGCTATCCTGGCCACAGGGATTGGATCAGAGGGGCCTGTGGTCCAATCGGAGCCAATGGCATGTGAGTATTTTGGCAACAACCATTGGAAAAGGCTCCCCAATCTTTTCTACTGAACTTGAAGCTGAGAAAATGGGACTGGGCCTTCTGGCAGCCGTTTTGTGGAGACAGGAATGGAAGCAGTCTGGAAAAAAAGCCAGATTCTGGTGATATTTGCACCCCTGGATTCCACAGGGCCTGAAGCCAACCATGATGGTTAATTATATATGTCATCTAGAATGGGCCACACGGTGCCCAGACTGAGCATTGTTTCTAGGTGAGATTAGCATTTGAATCTGTGGATTCAGTACAAGTAGACTGCCTTTCCCCGTGTGGCCGGACATTGTCCAATCCTGAATAAATCAAAAGGCAGAGGGAGAATGCACTTACTTTTTCTTTCCCCTGCCTCAGTGTTTGGGCTGGGACACTTGATCCTACCTTCTCCTGATCTTGGACTGGGATTGACATCACAGACTTCCCTGGTTCTCAGGTCTTCAGACTGAGACTGATTGACACCACCGGATTTCCTGGGTCTTCAGCCTGCCGATGGCAGATTGTGGTACTTATGATCCTCATGAGCCAATTCCTCAGACAGTGTATATAAGCATATATTACAGGTTCTGTTTCTCTGGAGGACTCTGGCAAACATACCACCTATTCTCTAGATTTTTCAGTTGTGTGTGCCAATGCATTCCTCATTTTGCCTAAATCAGCTCCAGCTGGAGCAGTGCCTACTTAGAATCTAAAGAGTCCTGGTGTGCTCATCAGTTAGACTAGGGGTCAGCAAACCACGGCTTGCGAGCCAAATCCAATCCAACATCTATTTGTTCCCCCTCCTTCTTTAAGAATCGTATTGAGGTATAATTTACATAGTGTCAAATTTGTCCATTTAAAGTATATGATTTGATCTGTTGTAGTAAATATATACAGTCATGCAAACCAGCACCAAAATTATTTTTTGGAACGCTTCTATCCACCCCCAAAATTTCCCTCATGTCCTTTTTTGCTTTATCGGTAAATGAAATTTTTTATAATAGCTTTTTTTGAGATGTGATTCATATGCCATAACATTCATCTATTTAAAGTATACAATTCAATGATTTTTAGATTTATAGACGTGTGCAACCATCGCCACAGTCAATTTTAGAACACTTCCATCACTTCAAAAAGAAACTCTGTGTCCTGATTATTCCAACTCCAGCCCCCAGAAACCATTAATTTAATTTCTTTCTCTATGGATTTGTCTATTTTCTATTGCGGACATTTCATATAAAAGGAATTATCTAATATGCAATGTTTAGCTTCTTCCACTTAGCGCAATCTCAAGGTTCTAGATGATTGTTCTAGATGTTGTAGCCTGTATCATTACTTCATTCCTTTTTATGGCTAATATTCCCTTCTGTTAATGTGCCATATTTTGCTTATCAGTTCATCCAGCGGAGGTACATTTGGGCTGTTTGCACATTTTGGCTGTTATGAGTCAGGCCACCATGAACATTCAGGCACAAGTTTTTGTGTGGACATACGTTCCCAGTCCTCTTGCATATATACCTAGGAGTGAGATTACCAGGTCATATGACAACTCTGTGTCTACTCCTTTGAGGAAATACCAATCACCTGTGGAAAACATAGGACCTCTGGTGTTTTTCTGAGTGGCTGCATCATTTTATATTCTATCTTTTATCTTTTTTTATTTTTTATTTTTGACAGAGTCTTCCTCTATTCCCAGGTTGGAGTGCAGTGGTGTGATCTCAGCTCACTGCAATCTCCGCCTCCCAGGTTCAAGTGATTCTCCTGCCTCAGCCTCCCGAGTAGCTGGGATTATAGGCACCTGCCACCATGCCCAGCTAATTTTTGTATTTTTAGTAGAGACGGGGTTTCCTCATGTTGGCCAGGCTGGTCTTGAACTCCTGACCTCAAGTGATCCACCTGCCTTGGCCTCCCAAAGTGCTGGGATTACAGGTGTGAGCCACTGCACTCAGACCATTTTACATTCTTACTAGCAATCTGTGGTTTCTCCACATCTTTGCCAACACTTAGGATGATTCTTAGATTATAGTCATATAATCTAAGTGGGTGAAGTGCCTCCACCTGGTTTGCAAATAAAGTTTCATTGGAACACTCACACTCATTTGTCATTTACATATTGTCTGTGGTTGCTTTTACAACAGCAGAGTTGAGTAGTTTTGACAAACATGATACAATGTGCAAAGCCTAAAATATTTTCTGTCTCACGCTTTACAAAAAAGTTTACTGATCCCTGATTTACACTAATCCTTTTATTTCTAATTAAGAGAAAATTCAGGCTCAGAAAGATTGTATTTCTATGTTGAGGCACATGGCTAGGACTGGAGGTGTTTTTTTTTTTTTTAATGTTTTTTTTCAGATGGGGTCTTGCTCTGTTGCCCAGGCTGGAGTGCAGTGGTGTGATCATGGCTCAGTGCAACCTTGACCTCCCTAGCTCAAGAGGTCCTCCCACTTTAGCCTCCTGAATATGTAGGACCACAGCTGCATACCACCATGCCCAGCTGGTTTTTAATTTTTTAAAGTAAAATGATTTTAATTTATTTTTTGGTAGAGATGGAGTCTCACTATGTTGCTCAGGCTGGTCTTGAACTCCTGGTCTCAAGCTATCCTCCTGCCTCTGCCTCTTAAAATGTTGGGACTGCAGGCGTGAGCCACCATGCCTGGCTGAGGACTGGAATCTTTCCGGGGCTCAGTTCTGACATCCATAAAGTGGAATATACCACCTTATAGGGCCGGGCCCCGTGGCTCACACCTGTAATCTCAGCACTTTGGGAGGCTAAGGTGGGTGGATCACTTGAGGTCAGGAGTTTGAGACCAGCCCGGCCAACAAGGTCAAACCCTCTCTCGACTAAATATACAAGAATTAGCAGGGCACGGTGGTGGGAGACTGTAATCCCAGCTACTCAGGAAGTCGAGACATGAGAATGACTTGAACCTGGGAGGTGGAGGTTGCAGTGAGCCAAGATCATGCCACTGCACTTCAGCCGAGGCAAAAGAGTGAGACTCAGTCTCAAAAAAAAAAAAAAAAAAAAAAACTTATAGGATGTGGTGAGACTTATAAAGCAAGGGCAGTCAAGTGCTTGGCCCAGGAATAGACAGACATTCAACCTAGCACTTCTCTAGAACCTGAGAAGCCTGACTCCTGGTCTAATGGCCTGCCCATTGCTAATTTCACATCCAGATTCTTTTTCTGTCACCCAGCTGGCTGTAGCTGAATTCCTGGTGTTCCTACTGAGTCTTCCTTACTCTGATCTGGGACATCTAAGATGTGTGTCTGACATAAAAATGAGAATCATGGGGTGCAGTGACTCATGTCCGTAATCCGAGCACTTTGGGAGGTCGAGGCAAGCAGATTACTTAAGACCAGGAGTTCAGGGCCAGCGTGGCTAACACTGTGAAATCCCATCTCTACTAAAAATACAAAAAATAGCTGGGCATGGTGGTGCGTGTCTGTAATCCTAGCTATTCGGGAGGCTGAGGCAGGAGAATTGCTTGAATCCTGGAGGTGGAAGTTGCAATGAGCCAAAATCATGCCACTGCACTCCAGCCTGGATGACAGAGCAAGATTCTGTCAAAACAAACAAACAAACAAACAAACAAACAAACAAAAAACACAACATCTGGACATGTCATTCAGCACGCAGAATGGAATGGAGTCCTCTCTTCTCTCCCACGTCCTGGTGTCTCTTCGGGCCTGTGGGTCTCTGGCACCCTGTCACTGCTGGCCGGCGAGCTGGGCATCTCATCTCTACAGCCTTGTCTCCACCCTAGCTCTGTGTCAGAGAGTCAGCACCAATTACACATACACATGGCCATGCAGCCCAGGACAAGGCCAAGCTTCCGTCGTTGGAAACACAGGCTCTATTTGAAAGTCAGGCAGGTAGGGTGGGGATCTGGTCCTTATACCTGGCTGTGGAACCTTGAGTGTGTTACTCAACCCCTCCTGGACTAAGTTTCCTCATCTGTAAATCATGGACAGCCACATTCACCTGTCAGGGGCACCTGACATATGAAATGAACGAATGGAGGAACGTCAGCATGGTTTAATGAACGTGTTCTCCAGGATGCAGGGGCCAAAAAGCAACCCTCTCTCTATATTGCAGCAATGCAAAGAGCCTTATGTGCATTCTTTCCATTTTACAGTGGGGACAGGGGCTCAGAGATGTAAAGTGAGCTTCCCAAGGTCACACAGCAAGTGAACAGTAGGGCCCTGTGCCTAACTTCCTGTACCAGGAAGGCCCTTCTCCACCTGGGGCCTCCATGTCCCCATCTGTCCCCATCATTGTCCAGATGATCTAGAAGCTCTTGTTCTATTCTTTTTCTTTTTCAGACAGAGTCTCACTCTTGTTGCCCAGGCTGGAGTGCAATGACACAGTCTTGGCTTACTGTAACCTTCGCCTCCTGGGTTCAAGCAATTCTCATGTCTCAGCCTCCCAAATAGCTGGGATTATAGGCAACCACCACAGGCCTGGCTAACTCTTGTATTTTCAGTAGAGACGGGGTTTCACCATGATGGCCAGGCTGGTCTTGAACTCCTGACCTCATGATCCACCCGCCTCAGCCTCCCAAAGTGCTGGGATTACAGGCATGAGCCATCGCATCTGGCCTCTCATTCTATTCTATATCCAGAGTCCTAACTCCCTCACAGTTCATCTCCTGGGAGGGCTGGGGACGGCTTGCCCACCTGTCCTTCACCTGGCCTCCTGACCCACAGGCAGTGCCCCCAAATCCGTCCCCAAGGCTTCTCTCCCCTCCCCTCCTTTTCTTCTTCCTCCTGCTTAAGAGGATCATTTGCTTTCTGCAAAATGAACTCATGCCGGGGACAGCCCCCTCTGGGTCCGACAGGTATTTCTGTTCTTGGCTGACTTGTTTTCACAGTGCCAACATGACAATTGTGCAATAGAAATGAGGGTTTTCTGGCATGGCTGTCGCAGGGTGCGGAAGCTTTACTCAGCTCAGACTCATGACGATGATGACTCCTCATAATAAGCCCTCTCATCTGAGTCAGCTACCCAGGAATTCTATAAAATACGTGGTAAGAGGCCCCTGGTGAGATCTTAGATCCCAGTGGTCACTCTGCTTGGCGTGGCTGGCCCTGCCTTAGTTACTGCCACTTCCCTCTGCCCTTCACAGCCAATTCCTTCTTCTTCTTCAGGTCTTGTCTAAAATGTCACCTCCTCAGAGAGGCCCTCCCAGATTACTCAAGTAAGTAGCCTCTTCCCTTCATTCTCATCCTAGCTTCCTGCTTGCTTCCTTCGGTACGCTTAACCAAATCACAGTTTGACACGTTCATGTTAGTTGTGGGCTTGTTGAGCGTTACAGATTCTGAAAGGGGTGGGGCTGGCCCTGTGGTTTTCATTGATTCCTGCCTCAGCTCTGTCGGTGTCTGGCACATAGTAGGTACTCCCTGCATTTTCAGTGAATGAACACAAACCTTGTTTGGAGCCGCGAAGGAGGCTTGGGGAAGCTGCTTTTTGGCAGTGAGAACACACGGAGCTGGAGATCCTCCTGCAGGGAGCTGACTTCATCCTTCTCATTCCGTCCCAAACCCTGTCCAGAGGCTACAGGGAGGGAACTGTATGTACAACTATTTTTGCAGCTTTTCAGACTTCCGAACAAGCTGCCTTCCCAAGAAAACACATTACCCAGAGCCTTTTCCCCCCTCCTGCTCAGACAGGCAGTGGCCCAAGGAACAAGCGCTTTGTTTATGATAATAAACTAGGACCCATGGCAATGCATTGTGATGTCATGGGAGTGTGAGGTCATAAATCCTTCCAGGGGAAGAATGAAGCGCGCTGGACACAATGGATTCTCAGCTTCCCCTCGCCCGACTGGGGCTGTGGCTAGATATGTTTTTCCTATACCAGGTGGTTCATTTCTTTTTTTCTTTTTGCCTCTTGATCTTTTTTTTTTCTTTTGTTCCAAAAAAAAAAAAAATTAAAATAAAAAAATAAAAGTTTTAAAAGACTAAGTGGAAAGATTTGTCCCAGGAATTTCCTGTTGGCTAATGCCCAGTTCGCAGAGAATACCAGCAGTAATGGGAACAATGCTCGCTCGTCCCGGACCTGCGATGAGAAAACTTTCCCAAGTCCCCAGTTCTGTGGCTGAAATGCGGCAAAGCCCTGGAGAGTTAACTGGGCTGTGGACCACGAGTTTGCCAGGAAAGATGTCTCTTGCGCATGCTCTTAGTCTGCCCTTCCACTGTCAGGCTTCCTCTTTTGCTCCTTGTCCCTTTCTGTTTCTTTTTGCTACTCTCAATCGGCGTGGCTCTCTTTTATTTGGTTTTCTGTCTGTTTCTCCGCCATTCTCTGTCCCTCTTCAGCTCCGTCTCAGTCTCTCTCTCTCTCTCTCTCTCTCTCTCTCTCTCTCTCTCTCTCAGTCTCAGTCTGTATTTTTCTTTCTCCTTCTGAGTCTGTCTGTCCTTCCCAGGCTCTGTGCTGGTCGCCCTCACTGGTTTTGACTCACTGTCTCTCTTTCCCGACTCACTTTCCCCTCTCCTTTCCCTCTGTGCTCATGTTACTGAAACAAATCACATTTTGAAGTTTGAGGACTGAAGAAGGGCAAACCTGCCACTGGGGCTTTGAGATCTGCAAGCCGAGTGGTGAGGGGTCCCTATTTCCGGGGCGGGGGGTTCCATGAGGCAAGCCAGACCCCAATGAGGATATCTGCCCCCATTCAAAGAACACGTTGAGCCCATGATACAGGAGCTGGAGAGATGGTCACCGGCCACTGTCTGCCAAAGGCTGTAGACTTTCCAGCACGTCTCCCTGCCAGCCCCACCCATGCCTTCTCTGCTACCATCCTCCCCACCCCCAGCACACACTGCAGATTGGGAGGGGAGGGGCCCCTTGGCAGGAGGAGGACGGGAGGGGAGTAGGCTCTTCCAATCTTTGGCCATCCCAGGGCCCTTGTCCTGCTTAGAGCCTCCTTTTGACAACCCACATTCTGTTCTGCAGCAGTCCCCATACTTAATTGAAACCTGGGTGGTTGTTGTTGCTTTTTTTTTTTTTTTTTTTTTTTTCTGAGATGGAGTCTCGCTCTGTTGCCCAGGCTAAAGTGCAATGGCATGATCTCAGCTGACTGCAACCTCCGCTTCCCAAGTTCAAGTGGTTCTCCTGCTTCAGCCTCCTGAGTAGCTGGGATTACAGGCATGCACCACCACACCTGGCTAATTTTTGTATTTTTAGTAGAGATGGGGTTTCGCCATGTTGGCCAGACTGGTCTTGAACTCCTGACCTCAGGTGATCCGCCCATCTCTACCTCCCAAAGTGCTGGGATTACAGGTGTGAGCCACCACGCCCAGCCTAAACCTGGGTTTTTCAACTTCAGACCTATTGGCATTTGGGGCTGGGAGATTCTTTGCTTGGGGAGCTGACCTGTATTGTTTAACATGTTTAGTAGCATCTCTGGCCTCTATTAGATGCCACTACGAACCACTCCCCTCACATTGTCACAACAAAGTGACATCCAGGTGTGGCCAAATGTCCCGCGGGGGTAGCGGTGGAGGTTGTGGTTAAAACCACCCCTGGCTGCGAACCACTGGTCTAAACCATCTCTGCTCCTGCTCCTTCCATCCACATTCCTCCCTGTTACTCTCATTTCCTGTCTTTCTAAAACCCTCCATGGCTCCCTATTAGTAGTAGTAGCAGTAGTGCCATGAATATCATAGCAAACACCTATATAGAGCTTGCTGTGTGCCAGGGATTGGGCCATGGGCTTTGTGTATATACTAATTTCCCAGCCCCTATCTCACCGGGCTACTGTGAGATTGCTCGTGACAAAGCAACACAGCACCTAGCCCAGTGCTAAGAGGTTGTTATTACTATGAGTCTGTGGGTGTTAGTGTACCTAAGCCACACCCTCTCATGCCACTGCGCTTTTGTATCCGCCTTTCCCACTGCCTGGCTCCACTCTGCCCCCTTTCTTCACCTGGCCGCCTTCTCCCGCACTGGGACCTAGTTTCCATCTGAATGGCTCTCCCAAGACTTCCCTCCGTGCCTGGAGTACCCTGGCCTCCTCCACTGGAGGAGCAGACTGGCCAGGATCTGGGGGTGCAGGGGCGATGGTTTATTCAGGAGTACTGGGTCTGGAGGTTCTTTTCTTTTTTCTTTCTTTTTCTCTTTTCTTTTCTTTTTTTGAGACACTATCTTGCTCTGTTGCCTGTCACCCAGGCTGGAGTGCAGTGACGTGATCTCAGCTCACTGCGACCTCCACCTCCTGGGTTCAAAGGATTCTCCTGCTTCAGCCTCCCAAGTAGCTGGGACTACAGGTGATCACCACCACACCTGGCTAATTTTTGTATCTCTAGTAGAGGTGGGGTTTCACCATGTTAGCTAGGCTGCTCTCAAACGCCTAACCTCAAGTGATCTAATAACAATTATTAGAGCCATGGAGGGTTTTAGCAAGACAGAAAATGAGAGTGACAGGGAAGAATGTGGATGGAAGGAGCAGGAGCAGAGATGGTTTAGACCAGTGGTTCTCAGCCAGGGCTGGTTTTAACTCCACCCCCCCACCGCTAACCAGGCAGGACATTTGGCCATGCCTGGAGTCATTTTTCTTGAGACAATGTGAGGGGAGTGGTTCGTAGTGGCATCTAATAGAGGCCAGAGATGCTACTAAACATCTTGCAACACATGACAGCCTCCCACAGCAAAGACTCCTCCAGTCCTTAATGCCAACAGGTCTGAGGTTGAAAAACCCAGGCTGAGATTAAGTATGGCGCTGCTACAGAACAGAAACCGGCCTGGGTCTGGAGGTTCTAATGAGCAAGGACGAGTACCCTCGGTGCAAAGCCTAAGAATGATGAGGGCAGAAATAAGCATCAAGGTCCCACAATCCCCGCTATACTCACCCCTCGTCTCCCCTCCTCCCTATGCCCACCTCAGTCCCAGGGCCCCAGCCATCCTCTCTACGGGCTCCATGGTGCCACGTGACACAAACCTGGCCACTGAGATGAAGCCACGCCCCTGGCCGCCGTCAATGGCTCGTGCATGTGACTTCACTTGGTCCAGTGACATTTTTGGAAACAAGGTGAGGTTAAAGGTGAACCTGGGTGCCGCTCCCTGCAGGAGTCCTGTCGGGAATCTACATCAAAGACAACTGGGACTGAGATGGAGCCGGAGGCTACAGGCCGCTTTTTTTTTTTTTTTTTTTTTTTTTTTTTTTTTTTTTTTTTGAGACAGAGTTTCGCTCTTGTTACCCAGGCTGGAGTGCAATGGCGCGATCTCGGCTCACCGCAACCTCCGCCTCCTGGGTTCAGGCGATTCTCCTGCCTCAGCCTCCTGAGTAGCTGGGATTACAGGCACGTGCCACCACGCCCAGCTAGTTTTTTGTATTTTTAGTAGAGACGGGGTTTCACCATGTTGACCAGGATGGTCTCGATCTCTCGACCTCGTGATCCACCCACCTCGGCCTCCCAAAGTGCTGGGATTACAGGCGAGAGCCACCGCGCCCGGCTTACAGGCCGCTTTTGAGACCTGTGGGCAGGCAGTGCCGGAAGTTCCGCCTTGGGCTTCTGTTTCCCGGAAGCTGCGTCTGTTTCCCGGAAGCTGCTGGGCGCTGGCTTTTCTTCCACCCCTCAGGCATGCCCCCGACTCCCATGCCAGTGCGCGGCGCTCCTTGGTCTTCCCGCCCTGCCCTTCCGAGCCCTCCTTCCTGTGGAGCCCTGGGCTCTTCGCATCTCAGACATGGACCCTCCAGAATCGGTGAGGGCCCCCAGCGCCTCGCTCAGCCCTTCGCACTGGGTTTGCCGAGCTCCCTCCCCAAGCTCGGGGTGACGTCACAGGAACTGAAAACGCATCGACGGGCCCCCAGGGCGGAGCAGGGGACTGCCCAGGGCCTCTCACTTAGGGTCTGTCTGCTTAGGGCCAGATCTGGACACGCAGGCCTCCCAAGAGCAACGGGAAAGCCCGGCCTGGGGGTGAGCTCGAAGAGCCCACACCTGCGCGTGTCCTTGTGCAGGGTGCCCCAACGTCCACCACAGCTCCAGCGCCTCTGGGCACGGCCCGCCCCTCCACCCTGCGCCTCCAGCTGCAGCAAAGGCAGCTCACTTAAAAAGTGAGCTGTGGTGGGGAGGCTTGGGGGGCAGGAGGGATGGCAAAAATCACCCTTGTGGATGCAACGGTACCTTGTAAAATGAAGTACACATGGGCAAATGAGGGTGCTCGTGCGTATGCAAACCCTGTGTGTGAACTAACGGGCATGGCATGCCGCAGATCGTATTTTCATACTAACAGCATGGCTTTGGTGCATTAGGCACAGGACCACGTACACACACACACACACACACACACACACACACCAGTGTTAAGCACTTTTAAGCACTCCTCCATGAAGGATTCTGAAATCCTAAATTGGGGTCGAATGTGCGACAGGGTGCTGCTAAGAGAGTGAGTGTTGGGAGAAGCCAAGAAATGATTCTTCATTGCACGCGAAGTGTCCTCCACCTTCTCCACATGTAAATGGCCCCAGTAGCGCGGGTTCTGGGAAGCCGGCAAAGCAACCCCCAACCCAGCTACTTTCTTGCCACTTTCTACCCTCATGCCCAGATGGTGCCCGAGATATAATCGCCATATAACCCGCCCCCCTTCAAGGCTTCAAGCCATGGAATAAATTTCGAGCCATGCTATAAACTGTGCTTTTGGATGTCATTGAGCGCTCCCGTGCCAATGACATCACTGTTTCCATGACAACTAATATAATTAACATGAGGGAAAGTGCAAGGAGAAAGAGAAGGAAAAGAGGGAAAACACCAAGTCCAACCCCAAACAGAGAAAATTACACGGTGAGAGAGAGGGGGGCAGAGGGGCCTATAAAATGTTTTACTGCCACTTGTTAGAAAGTCCCCGGCATAACTCCGCTCATAGCTGTGGGGGTAATGAGATCATTTGCAAACTGTATCTCTTGCAAAATACAGAAAGGGCTTTGTCGCCTTCACAGTTTATGGAGTTGAAACAGAGGAGCCTGCTCCAGGTGAGGCGGGAACTCCTCCGTCTCCCTCCTGATTCAAGGTTCTCATTAAGCCAGGGTCTCCTCTACCCTGGACTCGACGGGACATCAGCAGACCCAGGTCTAGTCCTCTGGGTGTTCATATTCCCAGACGGGAAGTGTGGACACATGGAAACATATCCAGGCACGACGCTGAGATTGGCAAGGAGATACAGCAAACACTCATGCTTCTGTGGACAGCAGCAACACTTCATACCTACGGTGGGCATTCCAGCTCATAAAAGTTGCTGGCCATGCCTGGTGGCTTACGTCTGTAATCTGAGAGCTTTGGGAGGCCAAGGTGGGAGGATAGCTTGAGTCCAGGAGTTTGAGACCAGCCTGGGCAACATGACGAAACTTCGTCTCTACTAAAAATACAAACATTAGCAGGGTGTAGTGGTGGGCATCTGCAGTTCTGACTACTCAGGAGGCTAAGACAGGAGACCTGCTTGAACCTGAGAGGTGGAGGTTGTAGTGAGCTGAGATCGCATCACTGCACTGTAGCCTGGGCACAGAGTGCCCGTCTCTAAGGAAATTAGCAAGGCAGGCCGGACACAGTGGCTCACACCTGTAATCCCAGCACTTTGGGAGCCTGAGGCGGGTGGATTGCCTGAGGTCAGGAGTTTGAGACCAGCCTAGCTAACATGGCGAAACTCTGTCTCTACTAAAAATACACCAATTAGCTGGGTATGGTGGTGCACACCTGTAGTCCCAGCTGCTCAGAAGGCTGAGGCAGAAAATTGCTTGAACCTGGGAGATGGAGGTTGCAGTGAGCCGAGATTGTGCCACTGCACTCTAGTCTGGGCTACAGAGCAAGACTCCATCTCCAAAAAAAAAAAGAAATTTAGCCAGACATGGTGGCATGCACCTGTAGTCCTAGCTACTTGGGAAGTTGAGGCAGGGGGATTGCTTGAGTCCAGGAGTTAGAGGCTGCAGTGAGCTATGATCAAGACACTGCACTCCAGCCTGGGCAGCAGAGTGAGACTCCATCTCTAAAACAATGAACGAGAGAGTCTCAAGTACACTATTCTGATGAAGTGTAGTCCTAGGTGCCTGGTGTTTTACTCCCATTCAACAGATGAGCACATTGAGGCTCCTAAAGAAAAGAGAACTGGCCTGAGTTGGCCAAGGTGAACCTTGACCCCAGCTCTGTCAGACTCTGAGCGCAGAGTCTCCACGGTTTCAGAGTTGTCGGCCCACTTTGGGTAGAGTCTGAAGAAACCTTTCGTCTAGTCCTGGCTTTCATCCTGTGAGCACTTAAAGTTAAATCATTTTTCCTCACTATGCCTCAGTTTCTCCAGTTTCCACTACTTGACAACGTCAGAGTCAGAAGGGTCTGGAAGAGATGCACCATCCCAGCCCGTGGCCAGCCTCAGCTTAGAGCCGGCTCGGCCTTCGAGAACATCTCATTCAGGGCTTTCAACCTCTCGCTGACAGAGACGTGGGGTTCCTCAGAGAGACTTGGGGTGCATGTGGGGTTGGGGATGCTAGAAACAGTGGAGCCAGGCTGCTACCTAATTTGTGGTGTCCAGTACAAAATGAGAACGTGAGGCCCTTATTCAAAAAGGGATACTGTACTGTTAAAAGTACTAAAATGGCCGGGTGCGGTGGCTCAAGCCCGTAATCCCAGCACTTTGGGAGGCTGAGGCAGGTGGATCACGAGGTCAAGAGATCAAGACCATCCTGGTCAACATGGTGAAACCCCGTCTCTACTAAAAACACAAAAAAATTAGCTGGGCGTGGTGGCACGTGCCTGTAATTCCAGCTACTCAGGAGGCTGAGGCAGGAGAATTGTCTGAACCCAGGAGGCGGAGGTTGCGGTGAGCAGACATCGCACCATTGCACTCCAGCCTGGGTAACAAGAGCGAAACTCCGTCTCAAAAAATAAATAAATAAATAAAAGTACTAAAATGGTGGCTGGGCGTGGTGGCTCACACCTGTTATCGCAGCACTTTGGGAGGCTGAGGTGGGTGGATCACTTGAGGTCAGGAGTTCAAGACCCAGCCTGGCCAACATGGTGAAAACCAGTCTCTATTAAAAATACAAAAATTAGCCAGGTGTGGTGGTGGATGCCTGTAATCCTAACTACTCTGGAGGCTGAGGCACGAAAACCGCTTGAACCCAGGAGGCAGAGGTTGCAGCAGCCAAAATCGGGTCACTGTACTCCAGCCCGGGTGACAGAGCAAGACTCTGCCTCAAAAATAAATAAATAAATAGCATAACATAACATAACCTTTAGGGAAAAAAAACGCAACTTGCCAATGGAGAAACCTGACCAACTCTACCTTAGGTGATCAGGTCAGCACCAATAGTGAGATGATATTGATAGTATGGATTCTTGTTCTGATGTAATAAAAGAACGGCATTTTTTTCTCTGGGTCTTCCTCCCCAGAAGACGTAACCCTGGTGTCTTAGTCGGTTTCGTGCTGCTCTAATGAATACCTGAGGCAGGATAATTTATGAGGAACAGAGATTTATTTCTTGCAGCTCTGGAGGCTGAGAAGTGCAAGGATGAGGGGCCTGGATCAGCAAGGGCCTTCTTGATGTATCTTTGGATGGTGGAAGGGGGAGGGCAAGAGAGCACATGGGAGGCGGGGAGAGAGAGGGAGGAAGGGAGAGAGAGGGCGGAGGGAGAGAGAAAGAGAGAGAAGGGAAGGAAAGCGAAAGGAGCCAAACTTATCTTTTTATCACCAACTCATTCCCAGAATAACTAACCCATCCCGAGATGAAGGCATTAATCCATTCTTGAAGGCAGAACCCTCAAGAGCTAATGACCTCTGAAAGGTCCCACCTCTTAACACTATTGCACTGGAGATTCAGTGTGAACTTTGAGAGGACACATTCAAACCATAGCACCTGGTCTAATTCTGAGAGAAACATTCCCGCAGACGGACTTTCTCCAAAATATCTGACTAGTCCTCCTGGAAACTATCAAGGCCATCAAAAACAAGAAAAGTCTGCGACACTGTCACAGCCAAGCAGAGCCTAAGGAGACACGAGGTCAGGAGTGTAACGGGGGATCACGGATGAACTCCCGGAACAGAAAAAGGGCATTAGGAAAAATGTAAGGGAATGTGAATAATAAAGTATGGGTTTTAGTTAATAATAATGTCATCAATGTGAGTTTATTCATTGTAATAAAAGTACCATACTAATATGTTAATTATAGGGGAAACTGGATGTGGGGTGTATGAGAATTCCCCATACACCTTTCCTGTACTTCTTCTGTAAGTCTAAAACTTCTCTTAAAAATGAAGTCTATTTTTAGAGGCCGAGGTGGGTAGATCACCTGAGGTCAGGAGTTCGAGACCAGCCTGGCCAACATGGTGAAACCCCGTCTGTATTAAAAATACAAAAATTAGCCAGGCATGGTGGTGCATGCCTGTAATCCCAGCTACTCGGGAGGCTGAGGCAGAAGAATCACTTGAACTTGAGAGGTGGAGGTTGCAGTGAGCCAAGATTGTGCCACTACACTCCAGCCTGGGAGGCAAAGTGAGACTCCATCTCAAAAGATGAATGAATGGATGGATGGATGAATGAATGGATGGATGGATGGATGAATGAATGAATGGGTGGATAAATAAAATCTATTAAGGAAAGACAAGACACTCCCAACACCCCCCCCTCCCCCCTCCCAACGCACAGCTAATCCAAGGCTTTCATAGAATGGATGAAGGCAACACAGTGAAGTGTTCACAATCATGCACTCTAGAAGCAGGAGATCTGGGTTCAAATCCTTGTTCTGCTACTCAAGCTGTGTGACCTTGGGCAGCTGACTTGACCTCTTTGAGCTTTAGTTTTCTCTTATGTCAAAAAGAGGTGAAAAGAACAGTTCTACCATCACAGAGTTATAGTGAGCAGAGTGGGGCCGTCAAGTGAAGGTGTAAGACTTGGCCAAGCTGGTCTTGGGGCTGCACTTTGGGGTGGGGACTCACCCACAGACACACATTAGCCGGAACCTTTTCCATCCACACAGGGCAGCCCTGGCACAGAGCATGTCTTTTGAACATATCTGTTACACATCCAGCAATGGCTTGGTTTACATGATGACCGTATTGAGTAATGGCGACTCTTAATTCAAAACGCCAGAGTTCATGCCTGGTCACTGGGTTGTATCGTTGACCTTCAAAAAAGACGATGTGAATGCAAGTTTTCTATGATAAAGACACAGTCAAAGAAAAGTGAGAGTAAGTCCAGATGCAGGAGCTGCAGTATAAGAAGAAATACTTCCACCGGATTTCTTAAGAGTTCTTCAAAAGTGGGAGGACTCCACTTCTCGCTTACCCTCTTCTCCCCTCGTCTCCCCTAAGCCTTTTCATGCCTATATTGCTCATGAAAAATCTTAACAATGAGAGATGTCCTCCCCCTTATAAGGATAACTGTACTCTCTGACCCATCCCAAACCTGATCTTTTGGGAGGTTGGTACCCCTCCATTCTGAAGATTCTTTGTAAAGATAAATGGAACCATCTACTGGGTTTGTTCTTGGACAGTTTAGAGCAGGCGTCCCCAAACCACGGCCTGCGGGCCGCATGCGGCCCCCTGAGGCCATTTATCCGGCCCCCCGCTGCACTTCAGGAAGGGGCACCTCTTTCATTTGTGGTCAGTGAGAGGAGCACAGTATGTGGCAGTCCTCCAACGGTCTGAGGGACAGTGAACTGGCCCCCTGTGTCAAAAGTTTGGGGACGCCTGGTCTAGAGACAAGGGAGAGCAACCCCCAGCAGAGGCTGTGTACGCATGCTCGGACAACACAGACTTGTCTCATTTTTAGCCCATCTTACTAACTCTCTAAAGCCTCGGGGCCCTTGTCTATGAACGACGGACAGTCGTACTGCCCATCATCCAAGGCCATGGTAGGGCTAAAGGAGACGGTGCCTAGAGAGTGTGGAGGCCGAGGTGTGGCTCAAGACAAGCATTGAGTAGAGGTTGGTTATTATTTACTGAGCTCCAATTAGGAGCTATGCCAGCAGCTGACATTGATTAAATCTCAAACTACGTAACCATCCTCCAAGCAAGATCTTATTTCCCTTTCACAGGTGAGGAAACTGAGGCATGGGGCAATTAATGAGCTTGCCCAAGGCCCCCTGGGGCATGCTGAGAGGATGCAGACAAGCCTGTGGTCTGGGTAAGGCTAAGGCACAGTGAGGGACGGACTTGTGTTTGGAAGACCTGCAGTCCTTAATTCAATTCAGCAACTCGTTGTGGAACACCTGTATGGGCTGAGCAAAACTTGTGATTCCCCCAAAGAGGAGCATCAGTGCACACCCCAGTCTCAGCTGCCCACCTCAAGGGTCATGAACCAAATGCAGGGAGTTGAGCCCTTGAGCCTTGCCCAACAATAGAGCTCTTGGGTGCTGGCACCTAAGACCTCAGAACGTACCCAGAGCACAGCCAGGTGCAGTGGCTCACGCCTGTAATCCCAGCACTTTGGGAGGCCAAGGTGAGCAGATAATCAGAGGTCAGGAGTTCGAGACAAGCCTGGCCAACATGGTGAAACCCCATCTGTACTAAAAATACAAAAATTAGCTGGATGTGCTAGCATCTGCTTGTGATCCCAGGTGCTTGGGAGGTTGAGGCACAAGAATCGCTTGCACCCGGGAGGTGGAGGTTGCAGTGAGCCAGGATCATATCACTGCACTCCAGCCTGGGTAACAGAGCAAGACTCCATCTCAAAAAAAAAAAAAAAGTACCCAGAGCTATGGTGACCTCTGGGATTCTCCTTGTGCAGTAGGGTGACCAAACTCATCCCCATTTGTCTGGGTCTTTACAGGTTTGTTTTTGTTTTTGAGATGGAGTCTCTGTCACCAGGCTGGAATGCAGTGGTGTGATCTCAGTTCACTGCAAACTCCGCCTCCCAGATTCAAGCGATTCTCCTGCCTCGGCCTCCCAAGTAGCTGAGATTACAGGTGCCCATCCCCATGCCCAGCTAATTTTTGTAGTTTTAGTAGAGGTGGCATTTCACCGTCTTGGCCAGGATGGTCTCAATCTCTTGACCTTGTGATCTGCCCGCCTCAGCATCCCAAAGTGCTGGGATTACACCATGCCTGGCCCTTTACAGGTAACACTGAAAGCCCTGAGTCACACCTCTCAGTCCTGGGCAAACCAGGGCAGTCGATCTCCTGACAGGCAGGCAGGATGTGACGATGATGTGAATTATTGTCACAAGCATTTATCAAGTGCTTGCTGTGTGCAGGGCATACATTAGGTCTTCTCATCCTCACAAGCAGCCAGTAAGCTAGGTTCCATTACTATCCCCACTTCACAGATGAGGAGACTGAAGCTCAGTCAAGGTCAAATGGGGCAGGCAGGGCTAGAGTCAGCTGTGTCTTCTGGAAGAAGCGTTCCTCACCCCACCCCCCACCCCCCGCCGCTACCTAATTCCCACATCCTACAGGCTATCAGCAGTTCTAAGAACAAAGAGGGGATTTGCACTGAAATTTATGTTTCCTCAGCGACTGGGCTCTTAACCACAACCCTCTAAACTCACCAGATTATACTGCAGTAAGGCAGCAACCCTAGCTTCAGCATTTTCTATACCCTTGGAACGGTGGGTTGAAACATTTACTAAATCATATCCTTGGAGCTTCCCAGGAAAGGGGAACTATTCAAATCCAAGGCGATAATTTTCCTTTGCATTCATAGCACAAGGTCTGCTGTTTGGGGCATTTGGTGCGAGGTGTGCAAACACTGCCAGCTGTAAATATTAATGCTGAGAATCATGGCTGAGCCCATTATCAGCAGGGCTCAGCTTGACTCACAGGTAGCCTTGGCCAAGCTGCTTCTGAAGGATGCAAAAGGCACCGCCTACTTCAGCAGTCCCCGGACTAGCCTGCCGAAGCCTGAACTTCCGGTATCGGACCTTAATGAACTCAGAGGCAGCACGTGGCGGTGTCCTGCAGGCTGAGAATGCGTGTTTCCTAGGAAGGACTCTGGTTCTGTGACCCGGCAGGCGGTTGGGATTTTTGCTCTGTCACCCAGACTGGAGCGCAGTGGCGCGATCTCGGCTCACTGCAACCTCCGCTCCTGGGTTCAAGCGATTCTCCTGCCTCAGCCTCTCTGTAGCTGGGACTGCAGGCGTGTGCCACCATGCCTGGCTAATTTTTTGTATTTTTAGTAGAGGCAGGGTTTCACCATGTTGGCCAGGCTCATCTCGAACTCCTGACATCAGGTGATCCACCCACCTTAGCCTCCCAAAGTCCTGGGATTACAGGAGTCAGCCACTTCACCTGCCCGGGATTGTTTTAAAAAGCAGTCCCCAGCCCACTCCAAAGTTGGAACCCAGGGGCTGGTAAGCTCCATGCCCACTTGACCAGGACCTTGTACTGCCCTTGCCCTCCACCAGAAAGCACTTTGTGCAATTATAAAGCTCCAGAGGACTGGAAGGAATTGTTACTCCATTTACGCTTATTGGTGCTGCATTCCTTGGTCACGTCTCAACTTTCCGGCCCCCTTTCCTTACAGTCTAGGGAGAGTCTTACACATAGCATCTGCTCCATAAACATTCCGGTTAAGCCCATGAGTAATGCCCGTCTGTCCGTTCCTCTAGTTGCTCTTTCTTCACTGCCCACCTTCGCTGCTCTATTTCCCCTACCTGCCTCAGTCAGGTCCCTGGTACCTGAGAGATCTGGGTGGCAAAGTCCAAGTGCATTTCATTGGGGTGCGCTGGGCATGGGAACAGGGAATGAATTTGGGGTGAGAGGGTCAAACAGGTGAGTTTGCTGGATGAAGGGGGTATCTGTAAAATGGGGGAACATCTCCAAGTCAGTCTGTCCATTTTTTCCCAGGGCTGCTGTGATGGAATGCCATGTCACAGCGGGATCTCTCCTGGGCATGGCATGAGATATACCTTCCTTGGCAAGATGGAAGTACTAATTAATGATGCTTAGAAAGTGCTTGTGCCATGCCCGCTACGTAGTAAACCACTGTTGTTATTCTGGCTAATGTATTCCCCAATTTATGCCAGAATGTGTCCTCTGCTGTGCAGTGCTCGCCATCATCTACACACAGTTACAAAGCCCCCAAGCACCCATGATGTGCCAGATACAGTAGGTAACACCCAGATGTGGAAAGAAACTTCCTGATCGCTTACCCAGTGCCAGGCCCTTGATCTGGGTTGCTCTGTACAGCCCTCCAGGAACCCTAATAGGAAGACAGAGTGACTTTTTGCTTATAGATTCAGAAACTGAGGGGCCAGGCACAATGGCTCACGCCTGTAATTCCAGCACTTGGGGAGGCTGAGGTGGGCGGATCACTTGAGATCAGGAGTTCGAGACCAGTCTGGCCAACATGGCGAAACCCCATTTCTACTAAAAATACAAAAGTAGCTGGGCATGATGCTGTGTATCTGTGATCCCAGTCACTTGGGAGGCTGAAGCAGGAGAATTCCTTGAGCCTAGGAGACAGAGTTTGCAGTGAGCCAAGACTGTGCCACTGCACTCCAGCCTGGGCGACAGAATAAGACTCTATCTCGAGGGGGAAAAAAAAGTGAAAGAAAGAAAAGAGACTGAAGTTAAGAGGCAGTGGCATTCAGTATCTTGTTTAAGGGGCAGAGCTGGGTTTCGAAGCCTGCTGATGTCTGGGACCGGAGCCCATGGCATCATCTGGACCTCTCATGCAGAAGATACAAGCCTTGCCTTCAAGAAACTTAAGAACTGCAAGTCAGTCAATGACCCCAGATCAGCGTTGATACGGGTGATGTAAGCTCAATGAAGGCAGAACCTCACTGTGTGCAGGAAGGCTTCCAGAAGGCCCCTTTAAGTGGACATGGAGGACTCTGATAGGAGCGAGCCACCAGGACACATTAAAAAGGAGCAGAGAGAATTCTGATGCCAATTAGACTTGGGGACAAGAGGTGAGAGAGATGCAATTTTGTTGGAGGCCCCATTGCAAAGCCCTTAGCAAATAACCAACTGAAGTCAGACTTTGTTCTGGAGGCAATGGGAAACTGGTGTGGGGTGTTTGTTTGTTTGAGATGGAGTCTCACTCTGTCACCCAGGCTGGAGTGCAGTGGCATGATCTTAGCTCACTGCAACCTCTGCCTCCCGGATTCAAGTGATTCTCCTGCCTCAGCCTCCTGAGTAACTGGGATTACAGGCATGCGCCACCATGCCTGACTAATTTTGTATTTTTAGTAGAAATGGGGTTTCACCGTGTTGGTCAGGCTGGTCTTGAACTCCCGACCTCAGGTGATCCACCTGCCTCGACCTCCCAAAGTGCTGGGATTACAGGCGTGAGCCACCACACCTGGTCTGGTGTTGGTTTTTTAAAGGAAGAAAGTGACAAGGAAGCAGTGTTTTGGGAAAACCCATCCAGCTGTGTATCATCATGGTAACTGCAAATACTTCGATGACTACTCTTTGTTCGTGCAGCTTCTTATCATGCATTGTATTCAACCCTTTAATGCCTTATTTTATTTGTTCAATTGACAGTTTGTGGGAGGTTTTAGAATCATCCCCATTTCTGGCGTCCGTCTTTCCAGGTGTTGGGATGAGGAGAATGTATTTTGCATGTAAGATGGACATGAACTCTGAGGGATCAGAAGGTGGACTACAGGCTTGGTGAGGACACACCTGTAACCCCAGCACTTGGGGTGGCTGAGGTGGGCGGATCACTTGAAGTCAGGAGTTCAAGACCAGCCTGGCCAACGTGATAAAATCCTGTCTCTATTAAAAATACAAAAATTAGCTGGGTATGTTGTTGGGCACTTGTAGTCCCAGCTACTCAGGAGGCTGAGGCAAGAGAATTGCTTGAACCCAAGAGGTGGAGGCTGCAGTGAGCCAAGATCATGCTACTACACACCAGGCTGGGCGACAGAGGGAGACCCTGTCTCAAAACAAAACAAACGAAAAAAGAAGGTAGACTATAGCGGGTTGAATAGTGTGCCCCCAAAATTTGTGTCCACCCAGAACATCAGAGTGTGACCTTATTTGAAAATAGGGTCTTTGCAGATGTAATCAGCCAAAGATCTTGGAGAAAAAATCATCCTGGATCAGGGATGGGACCTAAATCTAATAACTGGTGTCCTTCAAAGAAGAAAGAATGAGGAACTACAACAGAATTACCCTTTGAGCCAGCAGTCTGATTACTGGGTACCTACCCTAAGGAAAATAAACGGTTCTCCCAAAAAGATGCCTATAATTTCATGTTCATCACAGCACTATTCACAATTGCAAAGACATGGAATCAATCTAAGTGCCTGCTAGTGGATGATTGGATAAAGAAAATGTGGTACATACACACCATGGAATACTATGTAGCCATAAAAAAGAAGAGATCACATCCTTTGCAGCAACATGGCTGCAGCTTTAGGTCATTATCCTCAGCAAATTAACAAAGAAACAGAAAACTAAATACTACATAGTCTCACTTATAAGTGGGAATGAACAATGAATACTCGCGGACATAAAGATGGGAACAGTAGGCACTGGGGACTGCAAAAGAACAGAGGGAGGGAGGGAGGGAAAGGTTAAAAAACTGGCTGGCAGATACTATGGTCACTACTTGGGTGATGGGTTCAGTAGAAGCCCAAACCTCGGCGTCATGCAATATACCCATCTAACAAACCTGAACATGTATCCCCGAATCTAAAATAATAATGAAAAAAGGAGGGGACACAGAGACAAAAAGAGAGGAAGACAATATGATCCGGGAGGCAGAGATTGGAGTGTTGTGACCACAGGCTGCCGAGGAACACCAGCAATTGCCGGGAGCTGGGACAGAGGCGTGAGACAGACCGTTCTTCGGTGGTGCCTCCAGAAGAAACAACCCTGAGGACACCTTGATTGTGGATTTCTGGCCTCCAACACTGTGAGAGAATGAATCTCTGTTGCTTAAAGCCCCTCAATTTGTGGTAATGTGTTGCGGCAGCCTCAGGAAAACAATGCCTATTTTGGACATTTGGGATTCTGACCTCTGGACCCGGACCCTCTCTGCTTTGGCCTGACAGAGGGAGACGGGGACAGTGGCTGATGGCATTTTGGAGGCCTGCTGGGGTTTAGAGCAGGAAGCAAGGCTGCTGCAGCCATAAAGATGTATGCCTAGGGCCCCACATGGCTCCCAGCACATAGTAGGTGCTCTGCATGTGTGCATAGCAATGGGAACTGTCCTAGTAGGTGCTGAGTCCCACCGCATAGCAGTTGTCCACTGCTATGAAGGAGAGTGAGAAGACCTCAGAGATGGAGTCAGTAAAAGGAGGAAAGTGAGATAAAGTAAATGGTCTGGGTCAGGGTTTGGAGACCAGGAGACAGGCGAGGACTGTCCCTGGTTCTCTCCTCTTAGCCATCAGACAGGGACTGGCTAATTGGAAGGTTCCCACCTCCATCGTGCATTTTATTTACTGAGTGATTTAAAAAATATTTTTAGAAGCATGTTCTCACTTTGTCACCCAAGCTGGAGTGCATCCTCTACCTCTTGGGTTCAAGCTATCCTCCCGCCTCAGCCTCCCAAGGAACTGGGAGTACAGGCTCCTGCTGCTACACCAGGCTAAGTTTTAAATTTCGTAGAGACGGGAGTCTTGCTCTGTTGTCCAGGCTGGTCTCCAACTCCTGATCTCAAAGGATCTTCCTGCCTCAGCCTCCCAAAGCACTGGGATTACAGGCTTGAGGCCCCACACCCAGACCATCACATATTTTAGAATTTAAACCTGACTCTTTCTCCAGTCTGGAGAACTGGAAATAATGCTAAGATCATTCCAAGTGATAATTTTAAGTGCCAGCCCATTAAAATCAGATTCTTATACCCTCGTTCCTCCTCACAAAAACCACACAACTCTCACAGCAAAAAGTCCTAAATGGGGGCCAGGTGCAGGCTCACACCTGTAATCCTAGTACTTTAGGAGGCTGAGTTGGGAGGATCACTTGAGGCCAGGAGTGTGACGCCAGCCTGGGCAACATGGCAAAACCTTGTCTGTATTAAAAAAAAAAAAAAAAAACAGAAATTAGCCATGCATGGTGGAGGTGACTGTAATCTCAGCTACTTGGGAGGCTGAGGTGGAAGGATGGCTTGAGCCCAAGATGTTGAGGCTGCAGTGAGCCTTGATGGTGCCACTTTACTCCAGCCTGGGTGACAGAGTGAGACTCTGTCTCAAAAACAAAGCGAAATAAAACAAAGAAGTCCTAAATGGTCCCTATGATACTAAAGGGCTAGAAAGCATATTTGTTCTTTGCTAAAAAAAATTATCCCTCAGCATAGAGGAGAGATAGCAGATATTTTTCAGATAGGCTGCTGCTTCTTTTTAATCAAAAGGAAATTAAAAAAACAGGGGATAACGTACATTTCTTATGGGGAGAGCGGGAGTCTTATTCCTTGCTTGTCTCAAAATACCCTGATGGAGCACAGTATTTGCATTATATTCAGGGTCAGCTGCTCTGGAGACTGCGGCCCAGCCCTGCCTGGAGAAGGGAATGAGGGGCTGAGTTTTTAGATTTACTGCATTAATGCTTCTCTGGTTTCCGTGGAGTAGCCACTGGAGAGAGGCTTGGCTGCGAATGTAGTCAAAGAAACATGCAGAAATGCAGTAACAATAACTAAATATAACTCACATCTGAAATGCCTTTCACCACACTGGGGTGCTTTCCAAATATATTATCTTATTAAATCCACACAAGAGCTGAGGGAGGTAGGGTCCTCTCCTGCCCTGTCTTATGGAGAAGTGGATTGGCAGAGCCCAGGTCTTGCAAGGTTATGTTCTTTCATTGCACCTGTGATCTTCTTCATGGGCTTCCTGGAGGATCTAGATTCCATGGAAATGCCCTGGGAGCAGATAGTGGAGATGGGGCTGTGTTCGTTAAGACGATGCCAGCTACTGTAACAAACTGACCTGCAAATATCCGTGAGTTCACACAGCATCCATTGATGTCTTACAATGTGGAATCTAAAATGGGTGCTCCTGTTTTTTAGGCAGCCTTTCACAGGATCATCCAGGGATCCCAGCCCCTTCCAGCTTGTTGCTCTGCTCACCACTCAGTCTTTGCATCCTCTGTATTTAGCCTGCAGATGGGAAGGACTTTTATGGGCCAGGCCTGGAAATGCCTCCCCCTGCTCCTGCCATCACTTCCATCTGCTATCCACTGGGTAGTGCTCAGTCACGTGGCTACATTCACCTGCAAAGGAGGCTGGGAAATGCAGCCCAGCTCTCTTGCTGGAGAAAGAGGACTGGGTGTGGTGAAGAGCCAGCCATTCTGTTTCATGGGTTCTTCCACTCTTTTTAAAAAATTGTTTTTAAGAGATGACATCTTGCTCTGTCACCCTGGCTGGGGTGCAGTGGCACAATCATAGCTTACTGCAGCCTCAAACTTCTGGGCTCAAGTGATCCTCCTGCCTCAGCCTCCCAAGTAGCTGAGACTACAGGTATGCACCACCACACCAGACAAAGTTTAAAATGTTTTTGTAGAGATGGGGTCTTGCTATATTGCCCAGGCTGCTCTGAAACTCTTGGCCTCATGTGATCCTCCTACCTCAGCCTTTCAAAGTGCTAGGATTGTGGGCATGGGCCACCATGCCTGGCCTCCACTCCTACTTTGTTACAACCAGGAGAGCTCTGATTTTATGCATTTCATATATTGCATTCTGCATAAAATTTAGTTTGAAAAAAGGGCATCCCAGAACTTTATGAAAAATGCATCAAGGCTCTAGATCAGTGGCCTTCAGACAAGGCTGATCACTAAATCACTCAGGGAGGTTGTGAAAAAGAGATTTGTGGACCACTCCCTTGGTAATTCTGATTCTGCAAATACAAGCTCCTTTGTATATCCATCTAGCATCTATATCAAGCTTCTTCACTTGCCTTTGCAAATTAATGAACAGATTGGTAAAGGATAGAGGGAGCAGATGATCATGGGGTATAACAGCTAGAGATAGCAAGAAATGTTAGTGAGGAGGTGGAGGAACAACTCTTGTGTAGCCGCTTATCTCGTAAAGTTGAAGATACACACGGTCTATAATCCAGCAATTCCGCTCCAAGTTTAGGTTCCAGAGTTTGTTCCACTCTGAGTTTATGTTTAGAAATGCGTCATTTTTGAGATTTTTGCTATGGTTTGAATGTGTGTGTCCCCTCCAAAATTCATGTTGAAACTCAGTCCTCAAAGCAACCGTATTAAGAGATGGCACTTTTAGGAGGCGATTAGGCCATGAGGCTCTGTCCTTATTAATGGGATAGCACCCTACAGAAGAGCTGGAGGGAACTAGGTAAGCCCTTTGGCCTTTTCAACTTCTTTCACTTGAGGATGCAGCAACAAGGCACCGTCCTGCAAGTAGGTCCTCACCAGACACTGATCTTGCCAGTGCCATGTACTTGGACTTCCCAGTCTCCCGAACTGTGAGAAATAAATTCCTGTTGTTTGCAACTTACTCCATCTCAGGTATTCTGTTATAGCTGCACAAACACACTGAGACTATTGCCAAAACCTGGACATGCACCAAATGTCTATCGACAGTAGAGGGGATGAGTGGCTGCAGGTTCATACAGTGGAGCACGACAAAGCAATGAAAGCCAATAAGCCGCAGCTCCAGGTGAGAGCCTGTTTGAACGTCACAGATACTTTGATGCTACAAAGAAAGAAGAGAAAACAAATTGATGAGCAGGAGTCCATTGCATCAAGTTGTTAATCAGGCAAAAATCAAACTAAATAGTTTAGAGATATAAACATAGATGGCAAAACAATTGGAAAGAAATATTTGAAGAGTCAGACCTCTGGGAGAGACGCTCAAGAGACTCCTGGGTGCTGGCTGTGTTCTATTTCTTTTTCTTTCCTGTCCTTTCCTTTTTTTTCCTCTTCCTCATCCTATTTTTTCTCTTTCTTTTCTCTTTTTCATTTTTTCTTTCTCTGTCATTTATTTTTCTCTCTTTCTTTTCTCAATCTCTCTCTCTCTCTCTCTCCTCTCTCTCTCTCTTTTTATTTCAACAGAGACTCATGGTGGCATCATCATGGCTCATGGCAGCTTCAAACTCCTGGGCTCAACTGATCCTCCTGTCTCAGCCTCCTGAGTGGCTGGAGCTATGGTAATTGGGACAGCAGAGGTCATTTAAATATCCCAAACACAGAATTTCCTAAGAGCTACCACACCTGGCTAACTTTTGAATTTTTTTGTAGAGACAGTATCTCTACAAAAGAGACCATATGTTGCCCAAGCTGGTATTTTTTTGCCTAGGTGGTTGATACATGAGTGTTCAATGTACAGTTATTCTTATATTAACTAAATGTCTCAGGCCCCTTTCTCCATGTATGCCATCTCACTCAGTAAGATAATACAGAGGGAGAAAAGGTTGCCTCTGTTTGTTGGTGTGGCTCAGGCAGTGCAGCAATGCAGCATAGAATCAAAATAATAGGCTTTGGAATCTGAAAGTCTCAAATTTAAGTCCCAGCTCTGTCCCTACCAGCTGTGTGTTCTTGAACCAATTACTCAGACTTTGGGCTTCTTAGTTTCTTCATACCTATTGCAAAGATGGAAAGCCTTCCCCATAGGATAAAATATACAGTGTGCTTAACTTTCCTTCTAGGAAAAAAATTAAAAATGTTGTTTAGCCCAGGAACCAACACATAGTACATGCTCAATAAATTGTATCTTTCCCCCACCCCTCACTGGCCAGACAAATACCTGATATGGGTGGCTGGATCCAAGACAGCAAATGCCTCGTTCCTATCTAGGTGTTTGTCTGTAGGTCTGTTTGTTCCTTTCTTTTTCCACTCACTTCCTTCCAGTTAATGTCACTTGGCTGCATTTTTCAGAGCGTTGTGAGCTGCCTTAGGTGATGTGGAAGGAGGCATGGAGACAGACACGTTGCCATCCATGCCGCCATATTGTCTTGATGCCTGGACTGGGAGGTGAGGATGAGGGATGACGTCAGCAGGAATTAGCAGGTGCCAGGCAGTCCTCCCACACCGGCACAGCCATCGAACGTGATCTCAGGGATTGTCTCATGGGCTGCTCACAGCCTTAGTCCTAGCCCACCCCCTTGCCCTGGGGGCAACATTACTCCTTGTTTCTCTCCCTCCCCCTCTCTCTCTCTCTCTCTCTCTCTCTCTCTCTCTCTCTCTCTCTCATTGCATTTTAGGTTTGGGGGCACATGTGAAGAACATGCAAGATTGTTAAAAATAGAGACGAGATCTCTCTGTGTTGCCCAGGCTGGTCTCAAACTCCTGAGCTCCAGCAGTCCTCCTGCTTTGGTCTCCCAAAGTGCTGAGATTACAGGCATGGGCCACCATACCCGGCCTCTGGCTCTTTTGAACCCTTTACAGTCTGACCCAACACTGTCCCCAAGGTCACACTTCCATCAACTTCGGCTCCAGGCGACCATTCTGACCCAGTTAAAAAATGGTTAGAAAGCACTGGTGTGTGCTAGTGATGAAACTGTGTCTGCCCTGACATGGGTGAGGGTATCCTTGGGTCCAGGGGCCTTCAGGTTGGAGTTTGCTGTCTTGATCACCACAAGCATTCTCCAGTGATATGGCTTCACTTCCCTATACCTGAGTAAAGGACCTCTGCAAATATTTTTGGAACAGCAGAGGTCATTTAAATATTCCGAACACAGAATTTCCCAAGGGCTCCCAGGAGACTGTTACCTGAAAGCAGGGTTCTGTGGTCACGTGTTTTGGAAATACCTAGTTAATCACAATTAAAAAGATGCCTTCACTGCAGGACTTCTCAGAGCCTTTAATGCCTAACATACTTAAGAAAATCCAAAGGAGGACTAGAAATGCAGAATTTTTCAAAATGACCACAGAGTTTCTGGTGAGACTGGTGTTCCCCAGAAACAAACTTTGGGGAAATTCCACTGTGGCTAGGATATCCGATTGACAGCATAGGAAACAAGATTCCTGCTTTCATTGAGTACACTAAAGAAATGTTTCTGGCCGGATGCTGTGGCTCACGCCTGTAATCCCAGCACTTTGGGAGGCTGAGGTGGGCACATCACCAGAGGTCAGGAGTTCAAGACCAGCCTGGCCAACATGGTGACTGAAACCCCATCTCTACTAAAAATACAAAATTAGCCAGGCATGGTGGTGGACACCTGTGGTCCTAGCTACTCAGGAGGCTGAGGCAGGAGAATCACTTGAACCTGGGAGGTGAAGGTTGCAGTGAGCCAAGATCATGCCACTGTACTCCAACGTGGGGAACATGAGCGAAACTGTCAAAAAAGAAAAAGAGAAAGAAAGAAAGAAAAGAAAGAAAGGAAGGAAGGAAGGAAGAAAGAAAGAAAGAGAAAGAAAGAAAGAGAAAGAAAGAAAAAGAAAGAAAGAAAGAAAGAAAGAAAGAAAGAAAGAAAGAAAAGAAAGAAAAAAAAAAGTTCTGTTGAGGGAAGGTGAGCCAGGCAGTGCCTTGGTCTCTGTTTGCCTCGCTCTACCCAGCAGCAAAATGGGTGCAGAGTCATTAACACCAAGGCTGTCGAGAGAGTTGATTACACTTTGTTATGCGATCCAGGAAGGAGACATTATTATTATCATCAAGGATACATAATAGTGGGCAGCTTCATAGCATCGTATAATTTCAGGACAACAAAGAAAGCTTCCCATTAGATCATCTAATTGGTCAGGACAGGAAGGTCCTAGCCGATCTAATCACACCCTTGGCTTTGTGGGCACACCTTCCTCCAAGGAGCTCAAAGGGTTTCATTCTTTTTAGGGTCCAAAGTCTGGAGGGGATAGTAAAGGGGTCGGGTGGTTTCCTCGTTTGCAAAACATATTCATTCCTTCAGGTTACGAGAGAAGCATCAGTCCAAGGCACTAAATGGTCTAATAGTTCCTAGAACCCCACTGTGGAAATGACTCCAACAATACTCAGAATCTGGGGTTTGGATGGCTCTTTAAGAGGTCATTTAAACGGCTTAGCCTCCAGGCACAAGCCATGCCCACCCCAGCGAAGACTGATGCCTGGCCTACATTCTGCCCATAGCTCAAGCTCTACCAACTGCTGCTCCTTTGATGACACACAGGCTGTATTTTAAAATTTTCACCTACTTGATCTGGACTCACAAAGGTATTAATAGAAATGCCAGTCAGTAAACAGGAGCCAGTTAGACACTCTCTTTAACTGCTGGTGTATTCTTTCTATTGAAAGTACAGTTTGGCATGCAATGGGCTCCAGCATTTGCCAGCTGTGCAATATAGGGCAAGTTATTTAACCTTCATGAGCTGGGGGATCTGCTCCATGAAATGGATAGGAATAGTACCTACCTCACAGTCTACGGGAGAATTCAGTGTAATGGTATAGTGCTACGGGAAATGTCCAGTAATGTCAGTAACCACCACTGGCCTTGAAGATGAAGCCTGGGCATGAGATTTTGTGCTGGAAAGACCTTTGTGATAAAGCTGAGGGTTCTTCAGGGAGATCAGTTGTGTTCAATTTAAGGGAGAGGTTAGGTTCTTATGTCAGCATGTAAGGTGGATGGAGTCAAGTTACCCTTGAAAATTCTCTGCCTGCTGGATTACACCTGTAATCCCAGCACTTTGGGAGGCTGAGGCGGGCAGATCACGAGGTCAGGAGTTCGAGACCTGCCTGGCTAACATTGTGAAACACAAATGTCGTGTAGTAAAAATACAAAAAATTCGCCAGACATAGTGGTGGGTACCTATAATCCCAGCTACTCAGGAGGTTGAGGCAGGAGAATCTCTTGAACCCAGGAGGCAAAAGTTGCGGTGAGCCAAGATCATGCCACTGCACTCAGCCTGGGTGACTGAAAAAGAAACAAAAGAAAATTCTCTGCCTATAAAGTAAGGTATATATGATATTGCACACAGAACATTCAGGTTGGGGAACCACTGAGTTGGATCATAAGAGAGAGTAAAAAGAGTGTTTATCTTCAGCTACCTGGGCGTTGAAACCATTCTGTTTCTAAGAAAGTTGTCTCAACTCGGGGTGGTTTTGTCCTCACAGTGGACATTTGTCAATGACCAGGGAAGTACACTGCCATGAACTGCTGATGGGAATGCAAACCTTCCAACCAGATGTTCTGCAGAGCATTTTGGCAATAACCTTAAAAAGTAGCAATGACTTTAAGAAAATACATGTCCTTTGACCAGCAATTCCACTTCTAGGAATTCATCCCAAGGAAATTAGAAAGTGTTCAACATCTTACTTAGCTATAAAGACATCACAGTTTTGGCAAGAACAGCAAAAGATGGGGAGCAACTTAAATGCTCAACGATCAGGAACTGATGGAGAAGTTTGCGCTGCTGCCATGAGACACAGCCACTGGAAATGACGCAGAAATGTGCGTGCACTGACATAGAAAGACGTTTTTGATGTACTGTAGAGAAAACAAGCAGATGACGACAAAGCCTTGTGAAACATTTTAAAAGTGGATGTGTATGCATATGTATAGAAAGAAGGCTGATGGCCAATAAAGACATGAAAAGACGCTCGGCTTCGCAGTAATCAGGGAAGTGCAGAGTAAGATGCCGCGCTCACCCGTGAAACCAGCCACACGCACAAAATTAAAGATCGGTCATTTCCAGTGTTGGCAAGAGCACAGAGATCAGATCTTCCTGTGGACTGCTAGTAGAAGTATAATTTGGTACAGCTTTTTACAGAGAGGAATTTGACAATTTTTTATTTTTAAGAGAAGGGTCTGACTCTGTCACTCAAGCAAGAATGCATTGGAACCATCATGGCTCACTGCTGCCTTGAACCCCTGACTTAAGTGATCCTCCCTCCCAGCCTCAAGAATAGCTAGGACTACATATTATTTTTAATCTTTTGGTAGAGATGGGATCTCCCTATGTTGCCCAGGCTGGCTTTAAACTCCTGGCCTCAAGCAATTCTTCTGCCTCAGACTTCCAAAGTGCTGGGATTACAGGTGTGAGCTCCTGTGTGAAGCCTGGAACTTGATTAATTCAATCAAAATTTAAATTTCATATTACAGTGGCTCTAGAATTTCACTTCTATGAATCTATCCCACAAAAGTACTTGCACAAGTGGACAAAGATGTATGCTTTGTATTAGTGATAAATTGGAAATGACCTAAAGACTCATCAGGAAAGGAGAGTACTTACCAATTGCAATTTGTAGATGCAGTGGAATGTTATCCAGTTGCCAAAGAAAATAAGGAAATAAGGAAGATTTAAATGAGTTGATATGCAGAACTCTCTGATAGGTTTTTTAAAAAACGTAAATCACAGAAACATACACATTGCACGATCTTGTCTATGAATTTTTTATTTTTATTTTTGGAGATGGAGTTTTGCTCTTGTCATCCAGGCTAGAGTGCAATGGCTTGATCTCAGCTCACTGCAACATCCAACTCCCATGTTCAAGTGATTTTCCTGCCTCAGTCTCCCGAGTAGCTGGGGTTGCAGGCATGCGTCACCATGCTGGGATAATTTTTGTAATATTTGTTGAGATGAGGTTTCACCATGTTGGCCAGGCTGGTGTCAAGCTCCTGACTTCAGGTGATACACCTGCCTTAGCCTCCCAAAGTGCTGGGATTACAGGTGTGAGCCACCACACCTGGGTTGTTTTTCTTAAAATACTACATCTGTAGCTGTAAACACATACGTGTCTATCAATGTATGTGTTACCGAAACACCAAGGGTTCGGTCTAAGCCCTGTTGCTTGCTGCACAGAAAGCCAATCACTGAGACAATGAGTATTGCCAAGGAAGAAGTCTTTAATTGGGTACTGCAGCTGAGGAGATGGGAGCTCAGTCTCAAATCCACCTCCTTGACCAACTAACATTAGGGGTTTATATAGCAGGGAAGAAGTGTAACCATGTGTGGGAAAACAGGTATTCGGGAGAGGTAAGGAAGAGGAGGTCAACAGAAAGCAGGTGGTCATCATGACTAGTGAGGGGACTCTCACTGTTCAAATGCAGTGACCTGGTAAGTTTCAGCTCCTTGATACTATCTGGGAGGCCTGATGGTTAGTTTCCTGAGAAAGGAACTGGGATAAGAAAATTGTAACTTTCTCAGGTTTTAAGGCTAGGAGGATCAGTTTCTATATTTATTCAAAGAAACCGTAAACATCAGTTCCACGGGACAATTGGGTGAGTTTCGTATGGACCAAGTTCTGACAGACTCACACTAAACAGTTAATAGTGGTTACCTCAGTGAAGAAGGATTGGAGGAAAAAAATAAGCATTTCTCTCTTATATTCCACATCTTTTAAAATAGTTTGCATGCGTGAATGTAAAACTTGGCTGAATTTTTTTTTTTTTTTTTTTTTTTTTAAACAAAAAGAACTGAGGAATGAAGTGGACACAGAGTCTTTCTCACTAGAGGGGTTGTGGGTGATTTTTTTAGTTTCTTGTGGCTTGTTAGGATTTTTCCACTTTTTGTACAATGAACATGTGTTACCTGCACTATTTTAAAACATTTTTAATTGTGAGAGGAATGATAGTAACAAAAACACATACAAAGACATTTAAATAGGCAGCTAAGCAAAGTATAGGGTATTGCTGTCTGGCTTTAAGAGTTCTGTGATCTAGTGGGGTTCTCTCCATCTCTCTTGTCCCTTACACCTGCCTACACATACACACTCTACAAGACGGGACGTAGGCTGTAAGTATTTCTGGAGGTCAAAGGATGAAGGGAGCTGCGTACATTAGGCAGCAGGGAAGGGGGGCCGTGTCCTAGGGGCTATACTAGTTAAACACTGCCTTGTAGAAACAGGCAGGCTTTAATAGACAGAAACCCTCCAGTAACTGAAATGCTATTATCTGTGCTGGTGGCATCCTGCTCTGGGGATTAATGACCCTTGTTATCAATTAATTCTTCTCGGATTCCAAGCTAGATATTGGCTTTCACGACTTAAGTGGCTTTCTTTGGTGTTTATCTTTCGTGGACATGGAAACCTTTCCCTACATCTCATCAGAAAAAATGAGCTGTGCATCCCGCCCATCTTCCAGATTAAGACCACAAACACAGGCGAGGACACTCTCCCTGTTGTGAAAAACCAGTTCCATCCATCCCTGCCGCCACTGGCTAGTCCTTGATAGTAGAGCATTGAACTCTGGTGTTGGTTTTGTAGGTGTACACGTATCCCCAAATTTGCCAAGATGTATACATCAAATGTGTACAGCTTTTTGTACGTCAATCGTCCCTCAATAAACTGGTTAGGGAATAAAAAGAGGCAGGGAATGACGGCTCACACCTGTAATCCCAGCACTTTAGGAGACCGAGGTGGGTGGATCACCTGAGGCCAAGAGTTTGAGATCAGCCTGGCCAACATGTTGAAACCCTGTCTCTACCAAAAATAAAAAATTAACCGGGCATGGTGGTGCGTTGCCTGTAATCCCAGCTACTCAGGAGGCTGAGGCAAGAGAATCACTTGAACCTGGGTGGCGGAGGTTGCAGTGAGCTGAGATCATGGGATAGTACTCCAGCCTGGGCAAAAAGAGTGAAATGCTGTCACAAAAGAAAGAGAGAAAGAGAGAGGGAGAGAGGGAGGGAGGGAAAGAGGGAGGAAGACAGGAAAAAAGGAAGGGAGGGAGGGGAAAAAAGATGAGCTCTTTGAATCCTTCTCCTCTCTAGGTTGCCTGTTTGCTGTTCGATGTTGTCTTTATCATGGGCAAACCATATCACCTCATTCCATCCTTAAACAAACTCCAGAAGGTGGTTATGTATCATCACCATTACACAGATGGGAAAACTGAGACTCTGTTGACCACAGAGATTGAGTTCAAGGCTGGGAATAGTTTACTGTGTCTGCCTCATCATGGCCTTGAACTGACGAGGTAAAGGATTTGGGTGATGTTCACTCGGAGCTGATGAGCTTCTGGATCTCTTTGCGGTAACTACATCCCACCCCACCTAACTTAGGGCAGACACAATGCCTTTCCATCTCTGCAGATCAGAGAGATTTTTAATTACAAAATTAATACAACACCCACTGTTAAAAATAAGAAAAAAGAACTTTAGAAAGAAGAAAATAGAAAGCAAAAAGTTTCTCTCTTCACGCTTCGACTCCACCCTCCCTAGAGGTAATCGGCATTAATGCAGCATGGACCCTGCCAGACATTTTATGCACAAACAAACATGTAAATATGGGATTTTCTTTATACCAAAAAGTGGGTCATAAGATACACACTGGCGCACTTCCCGCTTCCCTCTTGCCACCCTGAACAGGGACTGAGCTTGAACGCAGCCCCTGGGATCAAGAATAGAACGCATGGAAGGCTACTGTCTCTGGGCTCACAGGCAGGTGCAGGAGACAGATCCTCCAACACACAAGTTCAGCACAGCATGGGAAGTGCTGTGGTCGAGAGGACATGGCCAGGAGTTGGGAGAGGTGAAGAGAAGCTTCCTGAGGAATTGATGTGTAAGCTGGATCCTGAGAAACAGAGGTTCAGTGGCCAGATGGCCGGGCGCGGTGGCTCACGCCTGTAATCCCAGCACTTTGGATCACTTGTGGTGGCCTGACCACTTGAGGTCAGGAGTTCAAGACCAGCCTGGCCAACACGGTGAAACCCTATCTCTACTAAAAGTACAAAAATTAGCTGGGCATGGTGGTGCGCGCCTGTAATCTCAGCTACTTGGGAGGCTGAGATGGGTGGATCACCTGAGGCAGGAGAATTGCTCGAACCCAGGAGATGGAGGTTGCAGTGAGCTGAGATTGCACCACCACACTCCAGCCTGGGTGACAGAGCAAGACTCCATCTTTAAAAAAAAAAAAAAGTTCACCAGCTAGGAAAAGAGGGAGAAAGGGGATACCAGGAAGACGAAACAAAACAGGGCATCATCCTGGGCATCGTTTATGTGCTGGCTCCAAAGCTATTTGTCTCGGATTTTCTCGTTTGGCAGTTACCCAGTCCTATAAGGCAAGCACCAGTTTATCCTCATTTGAAGCAACTTGGCAAAGGATGGTAGCTCTTGGCTAAAGGCTGGCAATTGGACCTGGGTCTGATCGGCTTGAGAGTGAGTGGCCTGACTTCTGTCTTGCACACTTCCACCGAGCAGTGATTCTCAACTGAGGGTGACTTGGCCCCCAAGGGACATGTGGCAATGTCTGGGTGTGTGTGTGTGTGTGTGTGTGTGTGTGTGTGTGTGTGTGTGTTTGGTTGTTACAATGTGAGGAGGGGGCAGGGCATGGTGGCTCATGCCTGTAATCTCAGCACTTTGGGAGGCTGAGATGGGTGGATCACCTGAGGTCAGGAGTTCAAGACCAGCGTGGCCAACATGGCAAAACCCCGTCTCTATTAAAAATATAAAAATAAAATAAATTAGTGGGCATGGTGGCACATGTCTGTAGTTCCAGCTACTTGGGAGGCTGAGGCAGAAGGATTGCTTGAACCTGGGAGGGGGAGGTTGCAGTGAGCTGAGATAGAGCCATTGCACTCCAGCCTGGGCGACAGAGTGAAATTCCATCCCACCCCCCAAAAAACGGTGTGGGGAGAGGGATGATACTGGCATTTAGTGCTCTGTTGATGCACAGCACCCTCTCCACTGCAAAGAAAGAGCCAGCCCCAAATGTCAGCAGTGCGGAGGCTGAGAAGCTACGGTGGAGGGGATCCACTGACCGCTCTAAGCTGGGCACCTTATGGGACCCCAGGAAGGGCGATACAGGAAATGAGCTGTGGAGATAGGGCCATGCGAGGTCAAAGTGGGCCTTGGGCTGTAGCTTGGGGCCAGCCTGAAAACTTGAAGAGTTTTGAATAGGGCAGATCTGTACCTTGGGACCAGCCCTGTGGCGCTGTAGGAGAGGACGTCTCTGAGGAGGTCAGCACCACCCCTCGAGGGTCCAGGTGAGATTCTCGGGTGGACGCTGAGGGAAGAGAGCAGAGGGGCGGGAGAAGCAGCTCCCCGGAGCAGCCGATGGGTCGGAGTGGCGTGTCTCACTATGAAGGATGGTACATTAAATCCTCTAAATGAGAGTAACGACCTGATTAGAGATGGAACTGACGGGCTCCCCTTGGGATGCGCACAGATTAACACGGTTATTCAAGCAGCTTCGGCGAGCTGCACAGGAAGCCAGGCAGCCTGAGAGACACCTGGCCTACGGGTGCCGATGTTCCTCCAGCCTCCCCTTAGTCTCCACGGGACCCCCATCCCGCAGGCCCCCATTCATGTGTCCTCCTGTTCCTGAATCCCTTCCACTTGGTCAATATCCTCCTGCCGAGGGAGGCTGGGGATGGGGCTGGGGAAGGTGACTCAGACTCAGCCCTCTCGCAGATGAAAGCTTCTCTCTGGTCCTACGCCCCAGCACTGGGCTAAGCTTTTCTCCCCTGCTGGCCGTGCAGGAGGGGTTCTTGTAGGAAAGGTTCTCTCAGGGACCAACTTCTGCGACAGCGTGTAGAATTTATTTGTGCTAGAGATCCAGATGAAGTTGTTGAGGCAGAGCTGAATTTTTTTGCCTAATTCTGAAGACAGGAGGCTCTGGAAATGGACCCCTGAGGATTCTCCACCCCATGTTAGCCCACAGGTGGACTCATTCCAGAAAGCTAAAATAGGTGGGGTTCAGTGGTTCATGCCTGTAATCCTAGCACTTCAGGAGGCTGAGGCAGGAGGATCTCTTGAGGCTGGGAGTTTAAGACCAGCCTGGGCAACATAGCCAGACCCTGGCTCTACAAAAATAATAACAGTGATAACATGAAATAGCTGAGCATGGTGGTGTGTGTCTGTAGTGATATCTAGTCAGGAGACTGAGGCAGGAGGATCACTTGAGTCCAGAACTTCAAGTTTACAGGGAGCCATGACTGTGCCACCGCACTCTAGCCTGGGCCACAGAGCAAGACTCTGCCTCAATTTAAAATAAAAGCCTATGAGCCATAGGATGTGCTGTAAATACAGATGACGCTTCATTCACTTACCCACTGCTCACCTCCTGCTGTGCGGCCTCATTCCTAGCAGGCCACGGACCAATGCCAGTCCATGGCTGGGGCTCGGGGACCCCTGCTATAGATTTCTCAATTCTGGACTCTCGCGCGAATGGCCTTTTGGACCAGTTTCTTTCATTTAACATAGTGCTTTTAAGGTTCATTCATGTTGTAGCAAGCGTTAGTACTTCCTTCTTTTAGCGCCAAATAATATTCCATTGTAAGGATATATCAGATTCTGTTTATGCATTCATCTGTTAATGGACATTTGGGTTTCGCCCACCTTTGGGCTATCATGAATAATGCTGCTACGAGCATTCGGGTACCAGTCTTCATGTGGACATATACTTTCATTTCTCTTGGAGTATTTGCTGTTTTCGTTGCTTTCTTTTATTCCTGGTCATGCATTATTTATTTTGGAATTTCAAATAACATTAGAACATGAAATGGTTAATGGTTACACACAGACAAGGCACGAGTTTAACTGAGACTTAAGAAATACTGCTCTTCACTTCATCTACTTGATTGTAAAAAGAAAAAAAAAATAAATACTGCCCTATGTGATAAAGTGTCTTGATAAAGTGGACAGGAATGCTCCCGAATGGCAATGATTGAGTCTGACATTTCTTTTGGATCTATAGCAATTGCTCAGCGAGTGCTGGCTGAGTGACCTGAATGCCTAAATCAATTCAGATTCTACAAATGTTTACTGAGCTGAGTCTTGGGCATGTTTATCCTGCAAGGCATAGAAGATCGTATGGTGCAAATATTCATCCCTGTTTCACAGACGGGGAAACTGAGTGAGGAGTGAAGCCCACAAAGAGTCCTAGAAAATTGAACCAGGAGAAATCATCAGTGCTAGAGGTGTAGCAATGCATTTTTTTTTTTTTGACTCAGTCTCGCTCTTGTCCACCAGGCAGGAGTGCAATGGTGTGATTTCGGCTCACTGCAACAATCCTCACCTCCTGGATTCAAGCAATTCTCCTGCCTCAGCCTCCCAAGTAGCTGGGATTACAGGCACCTGCCACCACGCCCGACAAATTTTTGTATTTTTAGTAGAGACAGGGTTTCACCACGTTAGCCAGGGTGGTCTTGAACTCCTGACCTTGGGTGATCCGCCCACCTCAGCCTCCCAAAGTGCTGGGATTACAGGGGTGAGCCACTGTGCCCAGCCAAGCAATGCACTTTTTATTCCGCTGGCCTCCCCATGGGAATTGGAAGCTGGGGGGCTCTGCTTTAAGTGGGAAGATCTGGGTTGTCCCAACAGATACATGATCTGATATTACTCATTTTACAAAAGGTTCTTTATTGCACAAAAGAACTGAACACCATGGTCCTTGCTGGGCTCCCGAGAGGACGGTGCTTTTCGGTGCTGCGGGCGGCAGAGAGCATCATTTCACACGCCAGCTGGGCTTCTGGCGGAGCTGTAAGTCAAAGTTTTGTAAATTAGATCATATTTTAGGGAACAGATAAAAGAATAAGACTCTGAATCTTCGAGAATATGTGTCTGTGGAGATAATCAGAACCAGATTTATGATTCCTGTAAAGACAAAAATCGGAGATAAATGTCAACAACGCCAGCAGTCCCGTGATAATTAATTAAGAGCCTATTTGTGTAATAGGCACGATTCTAGCTTTCAGGATTTTTTCCCCCTTAAATCTTGCACAAGCAGAAACGACAACAAAAATTGTGTTTGAGGTAGGTGTCACTGATCGCCAGCTTAAGAGTTGGGGAAACTGAGGCTGGGGAATAAGTAACTTGCCCAAGGTCACAAGAACTAAGAGGTAGAGTTCGAATTCCAGTCAGACCCATACTTGTTTTTTTTGTTTTTGTTTTTGTTTTATGTTTTGTTTTAGGAAGCACTGGGTATTTCCAGGAGACAGTGAGTGGTCCTGTCAACTGGGAGGTCAAACCGCTTGGCTGGGGCCCCAGCTTCGTCCCTTACTCTCTGTGCATCTGTTTCCTGGGCTGTAAAATGAGCTGCAAAAGCCCTCCCCTAAAACGTGGCTGTGAAGTTCAATTTATTTAAAGCGCCTGGCACACAGCAAGCGCTTAATAAATGCTAGCAATCACCATGCTGAACTGTTCCTTTAATGAAAAGATCCTCTCATTAAATAAGTTAAACGAACTGAACCTCACAGCCGTATTTTAAGGTGGGGCTTTTGCAGCTCATCTTACAGCATTTATCAAGCACCTACAGTTCACAGCATAGCCCAAGGCCCCAACAACGTTCTACACTCGCATCGTCCCTAGTCCGTAGCCACTTACTCACTGTGGGACTTGAACAACTGCTTAACCTCTCTGAGCCGAAGTTTTGGTAAAAAGAGACAATAGCACTCACTCCCAAAAGGGTCATAGTGATGATTCAGTGAGCTACACAATGTAAAGTGACTTAAATTAGGAATCACTCAATGGCAGTTCTTATTGTTATTATCATTACTATTATTATTTGAGACGGGATCTCTCCGTGTCATCCAGGCTGGAGTGCAGTTGTACAATGATGGCTCACTGCAACCTTAGACTCCTGGGCTCAAGCCATCCTCCCACCTTGGCCTCCCAAATAGCTGGGACTATAGGCATGCACCGTCAAACCCAGCTAACTTTTTATTTTTTATAGAGATAGGGTCTTGCTAGATTCCACAGGCTGGTCTTGAACTCCAGGACTCAAGTGATCCTCCCACCTTGGCTTCCCAAAGCTGAGATTACAGGGGTGAGCCATGGTGTCCAGCCAGCTCTTGTTGTGATTATCTGCTAGGAACTTTACACATGCCCTTTCCAGTGAATCTCACCACAGTTCTAGGTTTTAGCTTTAAGAGGAGGCAGCTGAGGTCAGAGAGATCCATAACTCTCCAGGTGCCGCTAGGGGTTGAGGGTGGAGCTGGGTTTTGTGCTCAGGCCCGTCAGGCATTGAACATGCCCTGAAGTTATCTATAGAACAGCCATTTCTCTCTACCCCTACCCCCTGATTTTATCTGGGTGTACACTGTCTCATGTAGAGAATGAGACTTATCCCTACCCCCAGAGGAATATATGTGAATGTGGGTGTTCTAGGAACAAGATTCCAAGAGGACAATAGATGTGCAAGAAATTTCCGGAGGACATGCCTGTGAAGGATAAGAGGGAGAAGGCCGGAGTGGTCAGGGAAGATCTTCAGGGTGTGATGTGGGTCTGACACCTGGGAAAGGAGAGGGGGAGGGAAGGAGGACTGGGTTGGAAGAGGATCAGGCTGCAGCCCAGCTCTGAGAAAGTCTCAGCCAGGCTGATGCGGAGTTAGAGTCCCATACTGGGCAGAAGTGCCCAGCTCCAGGCATAGTGGCTCACACTTGTAATCCTAGCACTTTCGGGAGGCCAAGGCCAGATCAAGGCACTTGAGGCCAGGAGTTAGCAACCAGCCTGGCCAACATGGTGAAACCCTGTCTCTACTGAAAATACAAAAATTAGCCAGGCATGTTGGCTCATGCCTGCATTCCCAGCTACAAGGGAGGCTGAGACAGGAGAATCACTTGAACCCGACTGGAGGCAGAGGTTGCATTGAGCTGAGATCGCACCACTGCACTCTAGCTTGAGTGACAGAGGGAAACTCTAATTCAAAAAAAATAAAAATAAAAAGGAAAGAAAAAAGAAAAAGAAGTGCCAGCTCTAGAACCCTCACTATGCAGTTGCTGTTTGGGAGCAGCCTCGGGAGAGCAGAGTCTTTGCATGAAGCAGATTCAATGGTGCAGCACCCGTAGGCTGTCTGACAGCTACCCTCCCGACAGCAGGTTCTCTAGAAGGGAGATCTGAGTGGTGCAGCTCCATGGCCAACACAGGTACATGTCATTAGGCCAAGCCAATCACAGCAGTTCCACTCCCCTTGGTAGCACCTGGTTTGGGCAGAAGTAGATGATGGACCTGGACCAACGAGACATACAGGAAGTCTACTGAGGGGCTTGTGGGGAAGGTGTTTTTCTTCTACCTCTCACTTCTCAATGCAGCTGTATGAGGATGCAGTGTTTGGAGCTGTGGCAGCCACCAGAGACCATGAAGTGACAAGCATGAAGGCAAAAGCCAACACACTCAAGACAGAGTAGCCTTGGTGACATTAGTGTGTCCCTGAATTAACCATCTTGGAATATCCTCCCTCAAGAAACTTGTCACGTGAGATAACAGGTCTCTTATTGCTTATATTACCCATTGCTATGTAACGAATTACCCCCAAACTTAACAGCTTCCTAGCAACAAACATTTATATCTTACACAGTTTCCAAGAACCAGGAATCTAGGAGCAGCTTAGCTGGAAGGTGCTGGCTCAAGGTCTTTCATGAGGTTGCAGTCAAGATGCTGAGCAGGGCGGCAGGTATCCGAAGGCTTGACTGGGGCTGGCGGATCGTTTCCCAAGACGGTGCAGTCATGTGGCTGTTGGCTGGAGGCCTCAGTTCCTCACCACGTCACCTCTCCACAGGGCAGCTTGAATATCCTCACAACATAGCAGCTGGCTTTCTCCAGAATGAAAGTGATCTAAAAGGAAGAGAGAGGAAGAGGCCACATGCTCTATATGACTTAGTTTCTAAAATCACACACTGTCTCTTCTGTCTTATTCTGTTTGTTAGAAGCGAGTCACATAGTTCAAGAGAAGAGAAATTAAGCTCCACCTTTTAAAGGGAAGCATATTGGCCCAGCATGGTGGCTCACACCTGTAATCCCAGCACTTTAAGAGGGCACAGGGGGAGGATCACTTGAGCCTAGAAATTTGAGACAAGTCTGGACAACACAGCGAGACCCTGTTTCTACAAAAAATATAAAAAATTAACCAGGCGTGGTGGCAGGTGCCTATAGTCCCAGCTACGTACCTGTAGTCCTTAGTCACACGCTGAGGTAGGAGGATCACTTGAGCCCAAAAGTTCTAGACCAGTCTGGGCAACATAGTGAGACCCCATCTCTACAAATACATTAAAAAAATTAGTGGGGTGGTGTGCACCTGTAGTCTCAGCTACTCAGGAGGCTGAGGTGGGAGGATCCCTTAAGCCTAAGAGTTCAAGGCAGCAGTGAGCTATGACTGCACACTGCACACTGCACTCCAGCCTGGGCAACAGAGTGAGACTCTCTCAAAAAATAAAATAAAATGAAACAAAGGGAGCTGTATTAATGAAGTTTTGGATTTAAAATCACCATAGCTATTTTCAGCTGTGCCCTCTTTATTTACAGAGATCCCCAAAGCTCATATTCTTTACATCATACATCACTGCTAGAATGGGCAGGGGAAGTTGTGTGCTCAGGAGATTACAACAGACCCAATAATCCTCAGAAGACTTTCAACTGAGAAACCCTCTGGTTCCACAAGAAAGTCTGCTTAAAAGTACATATGCCTGTATAAACATGCCCTACCTAAAAATAAACTTAGATGTAATCATTCATTAGGAAATACAAAAAATACACAACATGGGATAAATAATAATTTTTTTTTTTTTTGAGACAGAGTCTTGTTTTGTTGCCAGGCACCAAGCTGGAGTGCAGTGGTGCGATCTCGGCTCACTGCAACCTCTGCCTCCCGGGTTCAAGCAATTCTCCTGCCTCAGCTTCCCAAGTAGCTGGGACTATGGGTGTGCGCCACCACGCTCAGCTAATTTTTGTATTTTTTTAGTAGAGATGGGGTTTCACCATGTTGGCCAGGATGGCCTCAATCTCTTGTCCTCGTGATCTGCCCGCCTCGGCCTTCTTCACTTTTGAGTGCTGGGGTTACAGATGTGAGCCACTGTGCCTGGTCGGGATAAAGAATAATTTTAAAACTCCCTGGACCTACCACCTTGCTTAAGAAATAAAATAATATCCATGTAATGGAAGTTCTAGATCTTCATATACCCCGATCATATTGTTCTTCTCACCCCCAGTGGGAACCATGACCCATATTTGGATGTTTTTCATTCCCACAACTCTTTTTTTTTTTTTTTTTTTTTTTTTTTGAGACACAGTCACCCAGGCTGGAGGGCAGTGGCGTGATCCTGGCTTACTGCAACTGCTGCCTCCTGTGTTCAAGCGATTCTCTTGCCTCAGCCTCCTGAGTAGCTGGGATTACAGGCCTGCCACCATGCCGGGTTAATTTTTTTATATTTTTTTAGTAGACATAGGGTTTCACCATGTTGGACAGACTGGTCTCAAACTCCTGACCTCAAGTGATTCATGACCCTTGGCCTGCCAAAGTAATGGGCTTACAGGCACGAGCCACCACGCCTGGCCTCACTACTTTCTTTATTCTTTAACTGCATGGTATAAACCTGTGTATTCTCTGGTATCGTTTTGCATGTTTCTAAGCTTTGTGGAAATGGGGTCATACTGAATGCATTCTTCTGCTACTTGATTTTTTTTCTCTACACTATATATGTAAGCTTCAACCATGCAAGGAGATGGAAAAATGGGAACCTCGTACGTTGCTGATGGCAAGGTAAAATGGTGCATCTGCTTCAGAAAAGAGTCTGGCAGTTTCTCGAAAAGTAGCAGAATTACTGTAGGATCCATCCACTCCTAGGAATATACCTGAGAGAAATAAAACATACGGAAATAAAACACAACGGCCCACACATGAATGTTCCTAGCAATGTTATTTATATTTTTTCTTCTTTAAATATCTTGCTGGATGCCAGAGTGTTATTTACAATAGTTAAAAAGTGGAAACAATTCAAATGTCCATCAATTGATAAGTGGATAAACAAAACGTGGCATATCCACACAGTGGAATATTATTTGGCCGGAAAAGGGAGCAAAGTGCTGATACATGCTACAACATGGATGAGCCTTGGAATTGCACTAAGCGAACCAAGCCGGACACAAATGACCACATAGTATACAATTCCATTTATGTGAAATATCCAGAATAGGGCAAATCCACAGAGACAGAAAGTAGATGAGGGGTTGCCTGGGGCTGGGAGTAGGGAGGACTGGGGAGTGGCTGCTCAGTGAGCACAGGGTTTATTTTGGGAATGGTGATAATATTCTGGAATTAGATCATGGCGATGGTTGTAAAACTTTGTGAATATACGAAAAACCACTGCATTGTACACTTTCGTAAGAGTCGATTGTATGACATATACATTCTATCTCAATAACAAAAGATTCAACCACAGTATTTGTCTATTCTCACACTGCTAATACAGACATACCCAAGACTGCGTAATTTATAAAGAAAAAGAAGTTTAAGGGACTCACAGTTCCATGTGGCTGGGGAGGCCTCACTTCGCAAAAGGCGAAGGAGGAACAAAGGCATGCCTTACATGGTGGCAGGCAAGACTGCACATGCAGGGGAACTCCCCTTTATCACACTATCAGATCCTGTGAGGCTTACTCACAACATAAGAACAACAAGGGAAAGACCCACCTCCATGATTCAATTACCTCCCACCAGGTCCATTCTATGACATGTGGAGATTATGGGAGCTACGATTCAAGGTGAAATTTGGTTGGGGCCACAGCCAAACCATATCAACTATGTTAACACAGGCCCTGTCATTCATTTTCACTACTGTATAGTAATCCCATAGCATGACCATCGTACATCAATCCATTCTCCCATTAATGGGCACTGGTGTTGTTTCTCATCTTGCTGCCATTCCAAGCAGTGCTGCTGTGAACATTCCCCTCATATCTCTTTGTGCACGCAGGAGGGTTTCTTGAAGGTACGCAGGAAGAAGGGTGGTTGCTGGGTTGTAGCGTTTACGCATCTTCAACTTCATACTCCCACTCTCTAAAACTCCTTCCTCAGTCTAGGGAGAGAAGGAAAGGAAGTGAGCTCTGCCTCCACCCTTGGCCCCTGCAAACCTCCCGAGGTCTCAGAAAATAGGGCAATTGAAATGGAAAACAAATAGCACAAATCAAATGGTGGGCTGTTTCCCCTGCTGCTGCCGTTCGGAGACCCGCTAGGTGGGCAGCAGGGCCTCCCCCACCAGAAAATATTAACAGCATTTAATGAATATTCACAAGGATTCATTAAACATTTCCCCGTGCGGCTGAACAAAACAGTGTTCAAACCCCCTAGCCATTAACAAAAAAGGAAGAAGAAATATTACAGGGATGATATGCGCAAGCTAAAAATGCCACAAGCAAGAAATCACTTTTATTTTTTTATTTTTTCAACTCAACTTCTTCATCTCCCTCATCTCACTGATGTTTAGAAGGGGCCCAGTGTCCTGAGTCTTTGTGAAGGCTTACAATAGGACAGTCCTGATTACTATTACTATGGTTACCTTTTTCTACTTCATCCACACGGGAAGTTGTTTTCATCACAGCGATAATATTTATTTGTTTGTTTTTGAGAAAGGGTCTCACTCTGTCACCCAGGCTGGAGTGCACTGGTGTGATCTCGGCTCACTGCAACCTCTGGTTGCCAGGTTCAGGTGATTCTCCTGCTTTAACTTTTTGAGTAGCTGGGACTACAGGCATGTGCCACCATACCGGCTAATTTTTTATACTTTTAGTAGAGATAGGGTTTCGCCATCATGGCCAGGTGGGTCTCAAACTCCTGACCTCTTCACCCATCTCAGCCTCCCAAAGGGCTGGAATTACAAGTGTGAGCCACCATGCCCAGTCAATAATATTTAAATGAGACATTAAAGTTGAAATGAGTTTCTTGGTTGGGAGTGGTGGCTCATACCTGTAATCCCAGCCCTGGGAGGTCAAGGTGGGCGTATCATTTGAGGTCAGGAGTTCAAGACCAGCCTGGCCAACATCTGAAAAACCCATCTGACCAAAAAATACAAAAATTAGCCAGGTGTGGTGGTGCATGCCTGTAGTCCCAGCTGCATGGGAGTCTGAGGCAGGAGAATTGCTTGAACCTGGGAAGCAGAGGTTGCAGTGAACCGAGATAGCACCACTGCACTCCAGTCTGGGTGACTCTGTCTCAAAAAAAAGGAAAAAAAGAAAAGAAAAGAGCTTTTCTATGGGTCACCTCATTGGATGCACATAGCTCCCTGGTTAGATGGTACACGTTCTCTTATCCTCATTTAGCAGACAAGGAAACTGAGGCCTACAATCATTAGTGGACTCAACCACCATCAGTGTACTGCGATGAGGCTATTATATCCTCAGTGCTTTGACATCTTTCCAGGAAAGTTGACATTGTGACCTCAACTCCCAGATCCCACAGCAGACAGGCCTAAGCATAGTGGTCTTGGGTGAGGGTCCTGCCTGGCAGATGCGCCCCGCCCCCCCCTTTCCCCACTGCCTGCAGAGTAACTGGAAGAGCCAGTTAGACACTCTTTCCTGGGAGTCTAAGTCTATGTATGGGTTGTGAACAGAGAAGAGGTCAGACGTGGACAAATGCTGAAAGACAAGCAGAAGGAAAAGACAGGGAAGCAGAAAACGTGACTCAGCAGAAGTCATGAGTCAGTAGAAACCATAAGTGAGCAGAAGCCATGAGGCCTTGGAAGCCCAAAGGAGCAATCTCAGGCCAATAGACCTGAGATTGGCTGGTGAAATGCGGAGAAGTAGCCAACAGTCTAGAGACTGCGTGTGGTGGCTCATGCCTGTATCTCGGCACTTTGAGAGGCTGAGGTGGGAGGATGGTCTGAGGCCAGAAGTTTGAGATCAGCTTGGCCAACACAGTGAGATCCCATCTCTACAAAAATTAAAATAAAATAAGAAGTAGAGCTAGAGAGTAGCTGGATCAGTTTATCAGCAGAACATTTCAGTAGGGCACTGCAGAGTGCTAAATCCTGAAATACCTTTTTTTTTTTTGAGACAGAGTCTCAGTCTGTCATCTAGGCTGGAGTGCAGTGGCGTGATCTCGGCTCACTGTAACCTCTGCCTCCCAGGTTCAAGCAGTTCTCCTGCCTCATCCTCCTGAGTAGCTGGGACTACAGGCATGTGCCACCATGCCTGGCTAATTTTTGTATTTTCAGTAGGGTCAGGGTTTCCCCATGTTGGCCAGGCTGGTCTTGAACTCCTGACCTCAGGTGATCTGCCCGCACAGGCTTTCCAAAGTGCTGGGATTATAGGCATGAGCCACCATGCCCAGCCTAATCCTGAAATACTTTCCACTTTCAGCAAGACCTGGCTCTGCCTAACTGGTGACTGATCCTTCTTCCCTGTTTCCCTATTTCTTTTATTCTGAGCCAGTGATTGGTGACTTTGCAATTACAATATCAGGAAATCCTCCCTCACTGGGGGATGTGTCATACTGGCATCTTAGGGTAGAGGCGAGGGATGCTGCTCAGTATCCTACAGTGCACAGGACAGCCCCCAACACAAAGAGTCATCCAGAAAGTTAGTAGTGCAGAGATGGAGACGCCCAATGGAGGCCTCCTTTCAATCGGTGTTTTATGGTAGGTAGGTTCTCTGGAGCAGAAGCTGAGACAGACTTTGAGGTTCAAGGGATCAACACTTGTGAAAGGGAGGAAGAGGAGGAGGAGGAGGAGGAGGCAGGGCTGGGCAGGGAGAGAAGTTGATCTTGGCCAACCCCATGGGCATAGATGGCCTGTCAGAGTTGTCCCTGCCATGGGCCACATTGGCCAGGTGTTTATATTTCTGTAGGGGCCGGTCATTGGATACAGGCTGACCTGGGAAGGGTAAGGCCTGTGAGAATTGGCTGCAGACAGCAGAGGCAGTTTTTGAGGGGGGCTGACAGCGGTAGGCCCTCTGTGAGCCACCTTCCCAGCAGCTGAACTTTAAGTCCCTCTTCGAAGGCGGATCCAGGTGCCTTCTCAAGGTGTCCCTCATGGTGAATAACCACTGAATTGCTAGTTCACGCATTCACTAATTCAGGAAGTTTTGATGAAAGCAGCAGATCCTGGTTAGAACCTACACAGAGATAAGTAGATCTGTATAAGCCAATGCGATTATCAGAACTGAAGACAAAGGAGAAGCCTGGAAAATAGAATTTATGTTTCTATTTTTCCTGAGTCAAGTGAGATGCATACAGTGTATCTCTTGGTCAGCATTAAGACGAGTGGGTGGACTGATGAACGGATGAATGAAGGAGGGCGCAGCGGCTCATGCCTATAATCCTAGCACCTTGGGAGGCCGAGATGGGTGGATTGCTTGAGCCCAAGAGTTCAAGACCAGCCTGGGAAACAGAGTGAGACCCCGTCTCTACAAAAGATTTAAAAATTAGCTGGGTGTGGTGGTGTGCGCCTGTGGTCCCAGTTACTCAGGAGGTTGAGGTGGGAGGACTGCTTGAGTCTGGGAGGTTGAGTGAGGCTGCAGTGAGCTGTGATCGCACCGCTGCACTCCAGCCTGGGCAACAGAGCAAGACTCTATCTTAAAAAATAAAGAAAGAAAAGGAAGGGACATCATAATAGTGGCTATGATTATTTAGTGTGCCAGGAGCTCTGCTAAGTATTCTATATATATGATCTCTCAACCTCACAAAAGCCTTTTAGGGGTTTTCTCCCCACTTAAGGGGCAACAAAAGCTCAGATGGGATAAGGCTTGACTTAATCACCTATTGCTGCAAAACAAACTACCTAAAAGTATAGTGGCATAAAACACTCACATGGCTGTTGGCTGGAGGCCTTAGTTCCTTGCCACAAGGACCTTCCCACAGGGCTGGTGAAGGCTCCCATTCCCTGGCAGCTGGCTTTTCCCAGAAGGAGTGATTCTAAGGAGGAAGCCACAAGGCACTGGGTGACCCTGCTTTGGAAGTCACACATTGTCACCTAGCCACATTCCTTTACTTAGAAGTGAGTCATGAAGCCTGGCCCATGCTCAAGAGAAGAGGAATTAGCCTCCTTCTTCTGAAGAAAGGAGTATCAAAGAAATTGTGGGTATTTAAAACCACCTCAAGGCTCAAGCTATATAATTGGTAACTGGTGAACCTGGGGTTTATCCATTCATTCATTCCGTAAATAGCAGCACTTACGTCTTTGCAGTCCAGTGTGTTAGCCATTGCTGCCTAGGCTGTTGAGCACTTGAAACACGGTCAGTGTGCCTAAGGAACAGTGTTTCTTATTTAATTTTACTTAAGTTAAATCTAAAACTAAAAAACGGATTCATTCATCTATTGGAAAACTTTGACATCTGTTTGGAATAACTTGGGTAAGTGAATCTAGTCTCCCTCTAAATTTTATAAAACCTAAACAAGATCAAGCATTTCCAGTCCAGCATGGTGGCTCATGCCTGCAACCCCAGCTACTTGGGAGGCTGAGGCAGGAGAACTGCTTGAACCTGGGAGGTGGAGGTTGCAGTGAGGTTGCAAGAGCGTGCCACTGCACTCCAGTCTGGGCAACAGAGTAAGACTCTGTCTCAGAAAAAAAAAAAAAAAAAAGATCAAGTATCTCCAACAAAAATTTAAACCCAAATTGAGATATGCTCTAATATAAAATATACACTGGAGTTTGAAGACTTAGTATGAGTAAATAATATAAATTACCACATTCACATTTTTATGTTGATCAAATGTGGAAATGAAAATTTTTTTGATACATTGGGTTCAATAAAATATGTTACTAAAATTAATACATTAGTTTTACCTATTTCTTTTGACTTTTTTTTTTTTTAATTTTAAAGAGACAGGGTGTCACCCAGGGTGGAGTGCTGAGATCATAGCTCACTGCAACCTTGAACTCCTAGGCTCAAGCGATCCTCCTGCCTCAGCCTCCCAAAGCACTGGGGTTACAGGCATGAGGCACCACATCTGATCTCTTTTTGTTTTTTAAGGTGGCTGTTAAAAAATTGTAAATTACTGTAATCCTAACACTTAGGGAGGCCGAGGCAGGCAGATTTTCTGAGGTCGGGAGTTTGAGACTGGCCTGGCCAACATGGCAGAACCCCATCTCTACTAAAATACAAAAATTGACCAGGCCTGGTGGTGTGCACCTGTAGTCCCAGCTACTCTGGAGGCTGAGGCAGGAGAATCACTTGAACTCAGAGGCGGAAGTTGCAGTGAACCAAGATTGCGCCACTGCTCTCCAGCCTGGACGACAGAGTGAGACTCTTGTCCCCCCAAAAAAATTTTTTTTAATTAAAAATAAATAAATGACATATGTGGCTTGTCTTATATTTAGGTGAATGGCCCTCTATTCCATACTAAATGCTGTGGATCCATAGTTCCTGCTTTCATGGGGCTTGCTGTCAAAAGAAGACAGCTATTAAGCAGGGAATCCAAAGATTCAATTGAAAAATGATGTTACAAGGCAGAGATGGGGTAGCTGTGAGTTTCACAGGGGACCTGGCCCTGATTGGCCTGTCTCCTAAGCAAGCTGGTGATTTGAGAGGGGAGGGAGCATCTGGCAGGAGGTGGGTGGCAGGGTCTCTCACTGGGGAACATGGCGCCAGCTCTCGGGGTTGAGACCAGAGGAAGCGGATGCCCCGGGACTGCTGTCACTTTGATGTTTGATGTGCAGGCAGGGAGGCAGCCGGGCGGGGCTGGGCTGCCCTCAGCTGTCAGGTTGGCACTTGCTGCTCTGCCCACGCAGTAGCTAGGCTCAGGAGGCCTCCAGGGATCTCTGGGCGTGGCCTCCTGTGGCTGTGCTGGAAATCACCTGGGCTCCCACAAAAGCTAAGCACCAAGCGGGAGGCGGGCCTTGGCTCTCACCTGGGGCCAACTCTGAGTTCCGGACCTCTGGGTTCCTGCCCAAGCACAGGCTGGAAGGTGCCTTGGACAACCATGCTAGGGCTGGACCATGACAACTGGGACTGTCTGGGTCCCTGCTGCTGGCTGCTGTGATGCTCGTGGTAGCCTCTGGTGATTCAACCTGGCCTCATAGCCACAGTTCTCCTTCCTTCCCCAAATCTTCCTTTCTTATGGTGACCCATATTCCTACTGCTCCTAAAACACACCAAGCTCGTGGTGGCCCCAGGACCATTGCACTACTGTGTCATCTCCCTAGAACACCTCCCTTCGGATATTGACACAATTGGCATCTTCTTGCCATGTGAATCTTCGCTCTAGTCACCTCCATCCCTGACATCCTCAAATTCTCCCCATGCCTTGGGTCTTTCTAGTGACTCTCTGTCTCATTTCCTGTGGATTTTTGTTCAGGTCATACTCCTCACTGAGTTTCTTTAAATAAATAAACAAACATAAGGCTGGATTCAGTAGCTCACGCCTGTAATCCCAGCACTTTGGGAGACTGGGGCAGGCAGATCACTTGAGGTCAGGAGTTCGAGACCAGCCTGGTCAACATGGTGAAACCCCGTCTCTACTAAAAATACAATAATCAGCCAGCCATGGTGGCACATGCCTGTAGTCCCAGCTACTCCAAAGGCTGAGGCAGAAGAATCTCTTGAGCCTGGGCCACAGAAGTTGTAGTGCACTCCAGCCTAGGTGGCAGAGCGAGACTCTGTCTCAAAAATAAATAAATAAATATAGAGACAGGATTGCACCATGTTGCCCAGGCTGGTCTCCAACTTTTGGCCTCAAGCAAGCCTCCCTTCTTGGCCTCCTACAGTGCTGGGATTATAGGCATCAGCCCCCCCTAATCCCAGCACTGTGGGATAATGAAATTATCTTGTTCATTCATTGTCTTATTTGCTGTCTTTCTCCCCCACCAGAAAATAACCTCCCCAAGAACTGGGATTTGCCCAGTTTCTGGCTCCTGGCAGGTGCTCAAAAAAATAATTGTTGAATGAGTCCATTCATATTCCGAAAACGAAGGTCTGCAAACAATTATGGAACACTCACGGGAATGTGGACAATTGTCTGTGATGAAATTCGAAGTTAAAAAAACAGTAGAAAAATGATACCCTCTGATATGGTGCGTATAAAATATATAAGAGCTGGGACAAAGAAGGAAATGGAAAATACTGAGTTTGTTGGAAAGCATAGGAGTATGGGTGACTGCTATTTTTCAAACTTTTATTTAATACAGTTATGTTGTTTTTTAATAACAGTTTTACTGAGATATAATTCATCTGCTATAAAGGTCTTCCTCTTTTAAAGCATACAATCCAGTGGTTTTTAATATATTCTCAATGTTGTGCATAGATCGAATTCCAGAACATTCTGTCATCTCCCCCAAAAAACTGTATACGAATTAGTGGAAATTCCCACTCCCCTACCTTCCTGTCCAGCACATCCAACCACTAATTACTTTCGGTCTCCACGCCTCGCCTACTCTGGGCATTTCATGTGAGTGAAATCACACAATACACAGTTTACCATGACTGGCTTCTTTCACTTATCCAAATGTTCAGGGATCATCCAGGCTGTAGTATGTCTCAAACTTCATTTTTTTTTTTTATGGCTGAATAACATTCCATTGTAGAATATCCAGCGTGGATATACCATGTTACGTATCTATTTATCTGTTGATGAACACTTGAGTTATTTCAGTTATATTATTTTTACCATAACCCCGCCCCCTCCAAAAAAAAGTGAACTGGAAACTTCTCTCTCATTGCTGTACAAATACATTCTGGTCATTCCTCTGGCTCCCAAATCCTGGAGTCTTCCCAATGCTTACAAGATATCGTTCAGCCTCCTTTGCTTATATTTTTGGTCCCTGGCTAACTTTCCAGCAAATTTCTTCAGTTGTTTTCTCTGAGCTCCTGTGTGCTCTGGTGACATGCTAGCCACACCTCCTCAGCCACTATGCCCTTGCCAATGCCATATTCTTTTCTGCTTCCTGGAAAAAGTCGTCTGCACACTGCAAAATTCAGCTCAGAGACCAGGCATGGTGGCTCACACCTGTAATCCCAGCACTTTGGGAGGCTGAGGCTGGCAGATCGCTTGAGGCCAGGAGTTTGAGACCAGCCTAGTCAACATGGTGAAACCTCGACTCTACTAAAAATAAAAAAAAAAATTAGCTGGGCATGGTGGCACATACCTGTAGTGCCAACTGCTTGGGAGGCTGAGGCAGAAGAATCGCTTGAACCCAGGAGGCAGAGGTTGCAGTGAGCCAAGATTGCTCCACTGCATTCCACCTGCGTAACAGAGGGAGACTCTGTCTCAAAACAAAAACAAAACAAAACAAAACAAAATTCAGCTCAGATGTTCCTTTCTTTGTAAGGGCTTCCCTCCTCCTGGTCTTCTGTTGACCACTTTCTCGGCTCCTAAAGGACGAATTATTGTGTTGATTCCCCTGCCTGTTCGCTGCCTCAGCCTGTGATAAGAGTACCCTTAGGGTGTCATTCATCTTTGTCTCCTTGGAAGCTAACGTAGTCCCTGGCACTGAGCAGGCACTCACTGAGGTCAAATGATTGCACGTGTGAATGGGGCTGCTGCTCTGATAGACCAAGTAGGAACCCGACAGTACCACCTTTTGGCAAGAAAAAAATGACATTAAAATGTCAAGGTTAAAGTGTGGGCTTCGGAGTCGGATGGACATAGTTTGACTCCCAACTCTGCTGCTTGCCAGCTTGGGTGGCTGCTTGGAAATCATTCCCTCATCTTTAAAATGGACATAATGTCTCCCACCTGCTGGAGTCATTGGACAATTAAATGCAGGTAAAACTCTTAGCATGGAATATTAGGTTGGTGCAAAAGTAATTGCGGTTTTTTTGCCATTTAAAAGGACTAATTGGGCCAAATGTGATGTCTCGCACCTGTAATCCCAACACTTTGGGAGGCCGAGGTGGGTGGATCACGAGGTCAGGTGTTCAAGACCAGCCTGGACAACATAGTGAGACCCCCGTCTCTACTTAAAATACAAAAAAATTAGCTGGGCATGGTAGTGTGTGCCCCCAGCTACTCATGAGGCTGAGGCAGGATAATTGCTTGAACCTGGAAAGCAGAGGATGCAGTGAGCTGAGATCACGCCACTGCACTCCAGCCTGGGTGACAGAGCAAGACTCCATCTCAGGGGGAAAAAAAGAAGAAAATAATAATTGCGCCAGGTATGGTGGCTGATGCCTGTAATCCCAGCACTTTGGGAGGCCAAGGTGGGTGGATCACTTGAGGTCAGAAGTTTGAGACCAGCCTGGCCAACATGGCGAAACCCCATGTCTACTAAAAATACAAAAATTAGCCAGGCTTGGTATTGGGCGCCTGTCCTCCCAGCCATTTAGGAGACTGAGGCAGGAGGACTGGTTGAACCCAGGAAGCAGAGGTTGCAGTGAGCTGAGATTGCACCACTGCACTCCAGCCTAGGTGACAGAATGAGACCACATCTCAAAAAAAAAAAAAAAAAAAAAAAAAAAGTAATAACTGTTCAGTAAGCGATTTTTCTTTTAAAAAATTATGATGTATGCCAGGCAAGGTGGCACACAGCTATTGTCCAGCTACTCAGGAGGCTGAGGCAGAAAGATAGCTTGAGCTCAAGACTTGGAGTCCAGCCTGGGCAATAGAGCGAGACGGTCTCTTAAAAAATTAAAGGTATGAGCCGGGCATGGTGGCTCAAGCCTGTAATCCTAGCACTTTGGGAGGCTGAGGCAGGTGGATCACGAGGTCAAGAGATCGAGACCATCCTAGTCAACATGGTGAAACCCCGCCTCTAATAAAAATACAAAACATTAGCTGGGCGTGGTGGCGCATGGCTGTAGTCCCAGCTACTCAGGAGGCTGAGGCAGGAGAATTGCCTGAACCCAGGAGGCGGAGGTTGCAGTGAGGCGAGGTCACGCCATTGCACTCCAGCGTGGGTAACAAGAGGGAAACTCCGTCTCAAAAAAAAATTAAAGGTATAAAATAGATGACATAAAATGTACATTTTAAGTGTATAGTTCAAGTTGTTTTCCATACATTCAAATTGTGTCCATAAGTGTTTTTGATGAATACTGCTATTATGTCAGAGTCTTTTTTTTTTTCAAGATGGGGTCTCACTTTTTCACCCAGGCTGGAGTGCAATAGCATGATCATAGCTCACTGCAGCCTCAAACTCCTGGGATCAAGTAATCCTCCTGTCTTGGCCTCCCAAGTAGCCAGGACTACAGGTGTGCATCACCATGCCCAGCTAATTTTATTTTTTGTAGTTTTTGGATGGGGTCTTGCTATCTTGCCCAGGCTGGTCTTGAACTTCTTGCTTCAAATCATCCTCCTACCTCAGCCTCCCAAAGTGCTGGGATTACAGGTGTGGTTCACCACGCCTGGCCTGCGTCAGATGTCTTGATGGCGTGGATTTTGCTAGAGACAGGACATGCTATTGCGAACCAGTCATGGACTTGCCTAGGTCTCTGCTTTCTTTAGATCATTTCACTCTCTCAAGGATCTTGGGAGGTTTTCTCATTTTCATTTCTACTGGAGGCTCTGAGAGCTCTAACGATGTGCCCAAGGGCACTTGGTAGCAAGTGGCAGAGCTGAGACCAGCTCCCAGACCCACGGATCTGTCCACTACCTATCAACAGCCACTTGCTGAATTGTGATGACAGAAAGGACATAGCTAAAACGGGAAAAGAGGCAGCCCCCTCCAAGGACAGGTGAATGACCCGGTGGCTCTGGCATCCTCAGCCCAGACGGCAGCACAGGGCAGGGGCGGAGAGAGCCTTGTCGAGCTGCTGATGTCTTTATGCGGCCAGGACTGACTCTACCATGGTAGCAGGCCCAGCACGCATCACCCCTGTGACAGATGACAAAGATCTCACTCAGCATACGAGATCCACTCGAGGAACTGAATGCAGACGATTGAAAAGCGCTGCACACCAGCCACCAAAGCCGAAAGCCCGCAGAGTCGGCTGATTTAAGGTCTTCTGTGTGGATGTGCTGATTCTGGAGAATCTTCGCTATTGGGGCTTTTTAATAGCATCTCTGGGCCTCCTTGTGAGGAACTGAAGTGCTGGAACTCGAGGAAGACCTGTCTCGTCAAGTCCGTAAGATCAGAGCATCCAGACAGGATGAGTGTCTGATTTCCACCAATCAAGTTTCATTTTGAAGACTACTTATGATGGATTATGATGACTTTCTAATTCCTCACTGCCTCCCTGGGAAACTTGTTATTTTTTGAGATGGAATCTCTCACTGTGCCCGACAGGCTGGAGTACAGTGACGTGATCTTGGCTCGCTGCAACCTTTGCAGTTCAAGTGATTGTTCTGCCTCAGCCTCCCCAGTTGCTGGGATTACCGGCATGCGCTACCACACCTGGCTAATTTTTGTAGTTTAGGTAGAGATGGTGTTTGCCATGTTGGCCAGGCTGGTCTTGAACTCCTGACCTTAAATGATCCACCTGCCTCGGCATCCCACAATGTTGGGATTACAGGCGTGAGCCACTGCGCCTCCTGGGAAGCTCTGAAAGGGGCCCCTCTTCCCTATTTCCTTGTCCACAGGAACAAATATTTGCCCTTGTTATTAGATCTCACCTACTGCCAGCATTGCTATATTTTAGCAATTCATGAGAACCTGACAAATGCCAGTTAACCAGCTAACTGCAGTACAATGGACCCCTTGAGTGTGTGAGTGAATGTGACAAGTGGCTGGTGACATGCTCAAGTCACTCATTTGTGTCGCCAAGTTTAGCCATTTGACTGTGTGCTTCTAAGTTAAAGAGTGTCACCTCAGGTAATTCCAGGTCAAAGCGTCTTTGGAAACAACCATGAAATTGGCTGATAAATATAATAGTCATGGTCTACACAGGGTGTGGGATGCTGGATAAAACCTAAAGAGACCTGACCCACTGCCCTCCAGGTGCTTAGCCTTTGACCACACCAGGCTAGCAACATTCCAATCTCTCATTAAAAGCATTTCAAAAGGAAAGAGACTGGGCACATAAATTGTGGTAGATGCACGGGACGCGATGGCCTTCAGGCATTGAAAAGAAAGAAGTACACGTCCTATACTATTTCCAACCTGCACACTTCTCTTTTTTTTTTCAAGACAGAGTCTCACTCTGGTGCCCAGGCTGCAGTGCAGTGGTGGGATCTCAGCTCACTGCAGCCTCTGCCTCCTGGGTCAAGCAATTCTCCTGCCTCAGCCTCCTGAGTAGCTGGGGTTACAGGTATGTGCCACCATGCTCAGTTAATTTTTGTATTTTTGGTAGAGACGGGGTTTCACCATGTTGCCCAGAGTGGTCTCGAACTCCTGACCTCAAGTGATCTGACTGCCTCGACCTCCCAAAGTGCTGGGATTACAGGCACGAGCCACCATGCCTGGCCCCACCTATACGCTTTTGCATATGCTGTTCCCTCCATCTGAACACTTTTCCATCTGTCCCAATCCCCAAGAACATGCATTTGGCATACAGTAGATGATTAATAGATGAGCCAGCTCTCACAGCTTTTCCCTCCTCAGGGGTTCACAAAACGGGCCAGTTATCCTGTGCCTGAGGGACAGGTTTGTGGTTTATGGAGTCAGCTGAGAGTAGGGAGATTGATCTGGGCATATTAGAAAGAAGAGGTCCACAGCGTATAGTTAAGTGAAAAAAGTAGGTTACAAGCAGTGTGTATCTTATGACCCACTTTTTGGTATAAAGAAAATCCCATATTTACATGTTTGTTTGTGCATAAAATGTCTGGCAGGGTCCATGCTGCATTAACGCCGATTACCTCTAGGGAGGGTGGAGTCGAAGCGTGAAGAGAGAAACTTTTTGCTTTCTATTTTCTTCTTTCTAAAGTTCTTTTTTCTTATTTTTAACAATGGGTGTTGTATTAATTTTGTAATTAAAAATCTAATAAAGATTTTAAAATGTGCTTGGGGGAACTGAATAACTACGTTTCCAAAATATTTGCAGTTGGCTTTTGTTGCAGATGTCCCAAGCTGCACTGTTAGTTACCATATTGGGTGTGTGTATTTTATTTTATTTTATTCTTTTAAGAGATGAGGGCTTGCTCTGTTGCCTAGGCTGCAATGCAGTGGAGGGATCCTAGCTTACTGCAGCCTTGAACCCCTGGGTTCAAGTGATCCTCCTGCCTCAGCCTGCCGATTAGCTGGGACTATAGGCATGCACCATCACACCTGGCCATTTTAACCTTGCCCAGCTATTTTTTTTCTTTTTTCAAATTTAGTGGCAGGGTCTGTGTTTTTAATTTAGTGGCAGGGTCTGTGTTTTATTCTTTTGACCAGACTATGGGCTTCACAAGGGCAGGAACTGGGTCTAACGACAATACCAATAACACTAACTCCAACACTAACTCCACCATTGGCTGAATGCTAAACATGCTACATGCATCTCTGAGAATAATTTCACTTGCCTGTAAGTCTTCAGATATCCATGAGGCTCTGGACAGCCATAAGGACACAATGTGATTTTCCTTTTTTTTTTTTTTTTTTTTTAAGGCAGAGTCTCGCTCTGTCTTCCAGGCTGGAGTGCAGTGGCACGATCTCAGCTCACTGCAACCTCCGCCTCTCAGGTTCAAGCAATTCCCTGCCTCAGCTTCCCGAGTAGCTGGAATTACAGGCGCCCGCCATCACATCCAGCTAATTTTTGTATTTTTAGTAGAGACGTAGTTTCACCATCTTGGCCAGGCTGGTCTTGAACTCCTGACCTCATGATCCACCCGCCTCGGCCTTCCAAAGTGCTGGGATTACAGGCATGAGCCACCGCACCCGGCAATGTGAAAATTTTTTATTGAAAAGTACAACTGGCAATGCTCTAGAGAAACCCAGTTGCAACTCCCTCATTCAACCATGAACGCTTTTCTCCGCGAACAGGACTTTAACATGTCCCACCTAAGGGAAGAAGACAATAGGATCGATGCAGAGGATAGGTTCCACCTCCCATCCAATCCGGAACTCTGAAGGGCTGAGTTCAGAACACACTTGGTCATGTTTCCCAAAGTGCGTTCCATGGAACCACATGCCTGCCTGCAGGGGACGGGGTTCCATGAATAGTTATATTTGGAAAATGCTTTTTACTACTGATCCTCCTGGAGATTCACATCCCTGTGAACACACTAAACGCTCTGAAAAGTCCTGCTGTAAAGAAGCAGGTTTAATTAACTTGGTCGATTGATCCTAAACGTCCCCAGTTCATTTGATCACAGAGCCTATGATCTCATGAACAATTCTGAACACGCTCCTGCATACCCACTGGAAATGCTGCCCTGGAATATTCTCAGCCAGCTGCCACCAAGAAATAGCTGATCCCATGTGGAGACAGATCAGGCTTGAAATGGTCAGTACTGGTATGCCAGGTTTCCTTCACACTGGTGTATCCCAAAGATGACAAACATGGGTTTGTAGCGTGGATGGAAGCAACACGTCTTGTCTCCCAACTGCTGAGAAACCACGCTAATTCTTGGTGCTTCCTGAAAGAGATGATGTGATCACTGTTTAGCGCCATGTGCAAAGTGCCAAGAAAGTAACGTGGGCTATAGGGTCAGACATACCTGAGTTTGGGTACCAGTTCTACCATGGACACACTGTGTGACCTTGGGTAAGTCACTGTACCTCTCCAAGCCTTAAAAATGGAGATTAAAAGCTGGGCTTGGTAGCTCACTTGTATAATCCGAGCACTTTGGGAGGCCAAGGTAGGTGGATCATTTGAGGCCAAGAGTTTGAGACCAGCCCGGCCAACATGGCGAAACCCCATCTCTGCTAAAAATACGAAAAATTAGCTGGGTGTGGAGGTGCGTCCTGTAGTCCCAGCTACTTGGGAGGCTGAGGCAGGAGAATCGCTTGAATTCAGGAGGCAGAGGTTGCAGTGAGCTGAGACGGCACCACTGCACTCCAGCCTGGGCAAGAGAGCACGACTCTGTTTCAAAAACTAGAAAATAAAAAGGGAGGATTAAAATGCATCCCTTGAAGAATTGTTTGATGAGTGGACGTGTTATACAGGGGATGCGTGAAAGTTGCTACAGTATCCTTCCAAGTTATTCACTCCTACTGAGGTAGAAGGTGGAACTCGACTCCAGAGGTGGGGCTCAGAGACGGGACCAGATTGACGACAAGCTAAAGCAGGACCAGGCAAAAGCAGCTTTCTATCAGACGCGCCCGCCGGTGTGCCACGTCAATTTACCATTGCCATGGCAACACCTGCGAGTTACCGCCCCTTTCCATGGCAATGGCCCAATGATTACTACCCCTTCCCGAGAAGCTTCTGCATGAACCGCCCCTTAATCTGCATGCAATTAAAAGTAGGTATAAATACGACTGCAAAACTGCCGTGAGTTGCTGCTCTCTGTCTATGCGTACCCCTGCTCTGCAGGAGCGGTCACGTCGCTGTAACACAGCCTAGTCAATGAAGCTGTTTTTCTTCTCCTTCTGGCTTGCCCTTGAATCCTTTCCTGGGCAAAACCAAGAACTCAGGGGCCTAAGCTGCACTTTGGGGCTCGCCTGCCCGGCATCACTACTGCTGCTCTGCTCACTGTGGAAAGGTGGGGGTCTCTGCGTCTCTCAGTTTCTATTCCCCCAAAGACTAGGAGTGCTCTTTGGCACAGGAAGTACGTGGTCTGTGGAGTTATAAGACTTCCAAGGATACTACAGGGAAAGGGGGCAGATGTAAAATAAAATTCGTCTGATATCGCAAAAATCTGAATTGTAAAACTTTGGGAAAAAATGCCATCACAAAACTTTTTGAACTGTTAACAATAAAACCAAGGCACCATCAGTCTATGAGAATCTTGTAAGTGCTCTTAAAAGTAGATAAGAGGAAAAACAAAAAAAAAAAAAAACAGGCGCCAGGTGTGGTGGCTCATGCCTGTAATCCTAGCACTTTGGGAGGCAGAGGCAGGAGGATGGCTTGAGCCCAGAAGCTCGAGACCAACCTGGACAACAAAGCAAAACCTCGTCCCTAATAAAAATAAATTAAAAATAGGACCAGGCATGGAGGCTCATTCTTATAACCTATAACAGCTTTGAGAAGCTGAAGTGGGCAGATCACTTGAGGTCATGAGTTCAAGACTAGCTTGGCTAACATGGTAAACCCCCCATCTCTACTAAAAATACAAAATTAGTCGGACGTGATGGCACTTGTCTGTAGTCCCAGCTACTCGGGAGGCTGAGGCACGAGAATCGCTTGAACCCGGGAGACAGAGGTTGCAGTGAGCTGAGATTGTGCCACTGCACTCCAGCCTGGGCAACAGAGTGAGACACTGTCTCAAAAAATAATAATAAAGGAAATAGGTTGGGCGTGGTGGCTCAGGCCTGTAATCCCAGCATTTTAGGAGGCTGAGGTGGATGGATCACGGGGTCAGGAGTTCGAGACCAACCTGACCAAGATGGTGAAAACCCCATTTCTATTAAAAATATAAAAATTAGCCAGGTGCAGTGGTGGGCACCTGTAATCCCAGCTACTAGGGAGACTGAGGCAGGAGAATCACTTGAACCCAGGAGGTGGAGGTTGCAGTGAGCTGAGATTGGGCCACTGCACTCTAGCCTGGGCGACAGGGCAAGACTCCATCTCAATAAATAAATAAATAATAAAAAATAATTTACAAAAAGACGTTCACGTGTTGGTGGCATAAACAGATACAAGTATTACCCTTGGCGTCCTCCAGCCTTGGGTTGCAACGTGAGCACCACAGTGTGCTTGCTGAGTGACCTTTGGGAAACAGCTAAGCGTCTCTGTCCTTGCAGTTCGTCAGGTGTGAGATCGAAAGAGGAGTACCGAACCTCCCAGGAGTCATGCTGTAAATCCCTGCAACCTGCCAGCTCCGGACCTGGCCCAGGGTCGGCACCCAATATTGCCGTTATCAATCCCATTACTACGCACTGGGTGCTCACTTCCTTTTGCCAATACTCTTTCCTCTCTCCTGTCCCACTCTTTTCCAGTGCCACCTCCCCCACACTTTTTTTTTTCTTTGCCATCAATAGAGAAAATCAAAACAAAACAAACCAAGCCAACGCCAAGCTGTGATTGCTCTCCGCGGCTCCAGCGTTTTCAAGGAGCGGGGTCAAGGTCAAAGCCCCCTCCCAGGCTGCCCGGGGCGGGGCTGTAGTGGGATGCTGGTTCCCAGACTGTGCCCGGGTTCTCCGCGGAGAAACGCAGGGGCGGGGCCAGGCAGGGGCGGGGCGTCGCCGCTGGAGGGGTCCCCGCGCGCCCAGGCCTCCCGCAGGCGGGACGCTGCGTCCCGGGGGCGGCTGCGCTGCTCAGCCCCAGCGGGCCCGCTGCGCCGCCGCGGCTCTGGCTGCCTCCTGCATGCCAATTAGGCACTAATTTGATTTCTGTTCTATCTGTGCGAACCCCATTAAAACCCAATTCCGCTTATTACCAACAGCTTTCTTGCAACGCGACGCCTCTCCCTCCCAGGGCTGCTCCCGAACGCCGAGAAGCGGGGCTCCGCGCACCAGGCTGGCGGGGACACCTTCCTGGTCCCCGCCGCCCCGGAACGCGCGGGGTCCCCGCCGAGTCCTGCCCCGGGGCTCCCCGGGTCCGGACTGGGGCCTAGGGCCTGGGGCAGGCTCCAAGTTACCAGGCAGTTTCTTAGGAAGCAATGGAATCGTAGGAAACTGGAATGGAGGGTCGTTGGGAACTCAGAGGTCCTCAGGTCCCTCCTCCTCACCCCCTTCGGGAATTCCAGAGCCGCCTGGGGGATCATCAATCCCCTATCCGCGCTTGGGCTGTTCCCAGAGCGGGGAAGCTCACTCCCTCCTTCCAGGAAGCTTGGCTGGGTTCAAGTGTCCGCCCTTCTGCTGTGTGATTGTAAGTATAGCGCTCCACTTCTCTGAGCCGCCGTGTCCTCCTCTGTAAAACAGGACCTTTAGGGAAGATCACTTTGCCTCCTAGGGCTGTTGGGAGGATAAGACGCAAGGAAGCCCTGGAAGAGGGCACAGGGTGAGCACCTGGCGAAAAGGTAGCTATGGGGCCTGATTCCTGGCTCACCCCTGTAGTCTCAACACTTTGGGAGGCTGAGGTGGGAGGATCGCTTGAGATCAGGAGTTCAAGACCAACCTAAGCAATGTAGCAAGACTCTACCTCTACCAAAAAAATCAACCGAATGGGGCGGTGTGCACTTGTAGCCATAGCTACTCTTGAGGCTGAGGCAGGAGGATCACTTGAGCCTAGGAGTTAGAGGCTGCTGTGAGCTATGATTGAGTGCCAGAGCCAAGACTCTGTCTCCAAAAAACATAATAATAATATTAAATGAAATAGCTGTGAGAAGTAATCCTGCAGAATCCAGACTAGAGTAAGATCAGCGAGATACTTGCCAAGGTGCAAACTGTAAGGACAAATGAAAAATCTCCGTAATCAAGATATATAATGGCAGGAAGCGACAGCTCACACCTGTAATCCCAGCTCTTCGGGAGGCCGAGGCAGGAGTTTGAGACAGCCTGGGAAACATAGTGAGACCTCATCTCTACCAAAAAAAAAAAAAAAAGATAAATAATATTTTAATACAATATTATTGTTAAGAACTGAAAATTGCTGCCAACAAAATCAATGATGAACAAACTATGAGAAAATGAAAGACAGGGCTGAGATTAGAATGAGACAGGTCAGGTGAAGCCTTTCGTATACAAGGTAGAATCCTGTCTTTCTTTAAAATGTTCACGTCTTGTTCATCGTGAATATTTTGCATTAACTTTTGACTTTTCAAATGTTGCATTAAATACTGCGTATCTTGATCACTGGGTTTTTGGTGCCCCTTTAACTTTAGCAGCTGAGCCGAGACTTCACCCTGGTCCCTGCCCCGGGTTGCAGTCCTAAGAGAAACCTTCCAGAGCCTCAGTTTCTAACCTGCCAAATGGGGCCAAGCAAGGCTCCTTATGGGGATGTTTTGAGAATTAATAAGCAGGCAGCATAATTAACAGTGTCTGCTCTAGCATCGGGGCAAGTTCAAGCCCCATCTCTGCCACTTACTAGTGGGAGGAGTCACAACCTCTCTGTGCCTCGGTTTCCTCAGCCGGATGATGGGAGCACTGACTATGTTTAGTTCTCAGAGGTTACTGGGAACTTAATACAATAACACGCACAAAGCCCCTAGCATGTGCGTGACACATAGAAAGACATCAATTCATGTTGCCGCTATTATTATTTGCACTGATATCCTTAAACTTGACCATCCTTGGCATAGCACAGGCCCTCAATAACTAAAATTCATGAAGATATGCAAGTTACTTGACATCATTTCTGCAAGGGGACTGGCACATAGTAGGTGCTCGGTTGACTGTAAGTGCTGCAAGAGCAGAGACTACTTCTTTTTCTTTTCTTTCTTTTTTCTTTTTAAGACAGAGTCTTGCTCTGTCACTCAGGCTGGAATGCAGTGGCATGATCTAGGCTCACTGCAACCTCCACCTCCTGGGTTCAACTGATTCTCGTGCCTCAGCCTCCTGAGTAGCGGGAATTACAGGCGCCCACTACGACGCCCAGCTAATTTTTGTATTTTTAGTAGAGACGGGATTCCACCATGTTGGCCAGGCTGGAGAGAATCCACTTCTGATCTGTTCCCCATCAAGTCCCCTTAATAACCTGCACATAATAGCTCTGCAAAAATATTCAGAATGAATCAATGCAATTGTTCAATGATGCAACACAGTGCACTCTATCTTCGGCTTCAGGAACGATTAGGAAACTGTATTCTTTCAAGGACCCACCATCCTTCACCACCCTGTGTAATAAAAACAATGCCAATGACCCAGGGGTGCCTCTTCTTACCCCCCGTGGAAAGGGCTTGCTCTCTGGACCTCACTTCTGCTGCTTTGATTCTCAAAAAACCGGCAGAATGACTCCGAAAGCTTTCATGTTTGGCCCCTTGGCCTTGCAGAGAAAGCTAAAGCAGGACGATAGAAACGCACTTCTTCTACAGCACCTGCAGCCAATTTCCTGACATGCCCAAGGGCCCGAAGCCCTCCCTACAAAAATGCCCTTCATCCCAGTGAGAATTACAGACATGGCTTTGGGAAGTGTGCTAAGCCCAGTATTAGGCTTAGGCTGGCCACTTCATTAATGTACTTACCCGCCTGGCCCCTGCTGGCATTTGATGGGTAACCTCTGGCTCGTCTGGAACTGGCCTTACTTGAACCTCAGGATCTGGCCCTCCCTGCTTCCTTGCCTCCAGCCTCCACACCCTTGACTTTCAGCAGGGCACACATACTCTGGGGTTCTCAGACTAGTCTTGGCTTTTGGCCTTTCTTAGACATTTGGCAATTTGCAGAAGTGGTCCTGACCATTATGTGTGCTGGTCTGGATCCCCTAGATCTCTCCCTAGACCCTTTCGGGGCCGTGTGCAGGGACCAGTGATGTTTTTGAAACTACGTTTAAGGCAGGAAGGAGTGATGTGGGTAGACGGGTCCACCCTCACTCACCTTTCTGTGCCTAAGGATTGCAATTTCAGTTAACTAGCTAGGGTTATACAGCTGAAAGACACAGGTTCAAAGCCAGCCTCTCATACTCTTAGCATTGAGGTCCAATTAGAGATGATCCTCAAAATATGTGTGTATTAGTCAGTTCTCACGCTGCTGATAAAGACATACCTGAGACTGGGCAATTTACAAAAGAAAGAGGTTTAACTGACTTGCAATTCCACATGACTGGGAGGCCTCATCATTCCGCCACAGCAGAAGGTGAAGGACACGTCTCACATGGCAGCAGACAAGAGAAGATAATTTGTACAGGGAAAATTCTCTTTCTAAAGCCATTAGGTCAGCCAGGCACGGTGGCTCACGCCTGTAATCCCAGCACTTTGGGAGGCCGAGGCAGGTGGATCATGAGGTTGGGATTTCAAGACCAGCCTGACCAACACGGAGAAACCCTGTCTCTATTAAAAATACAAAATTAGCCAGGTGTGGTGGTGCATGCCTGTAATCCCAGCTACTCGGGTGACTGAGGCAGGAGAATTGCTTGAACCCGGGAGGCAGAGGTTGTGGTGAGCCAAGATTGTGCCATTGCACTACAGCCTGGGCAACAAGAGTGAAACTCCATTAAAAAAAAAAAAATCAGATCTCATGAAACTTCTTCACTATCACGAGAACAGCATGGGAAAGACCCACCCCCATATTTCAATTACCTTTCACCAGGTCTCTTCCACAACACGTGGGAATTGTGGGAGCTACATACAATTCAAGATGAGATTTGGGTGGGGACACAAGCAAACCATATGAATGTGTCACTCTGTACAATAAGGCTATTTGACCAGTCAGAACGGTTCTTGGCTGCAACACAGAAGCAGAATCCTGGAGGGCCCCTCCCCACTGTACCAGGGCACCATTACCCTTTTAGTTACTGAATGGCGCAGAGGTCCCTGGGGTCTGAGGAAGGGTGGCAGGGGCTGGCCTGGTCAAGGCGGCAGGATGGCACCGTTCAGGGAGGCAGCTGTTTACCAAGTGCCACAGACAGATGTATTCGGCCATTGGAACTGTGTCTCTGGGTCAGTGTATCCTAGAGAGTGTCAGCTCTGCCTCTAACTACCAGAGCTGACATTATTCCTCACCAACCAGATCCTGAGCCTGACAGGGTGGGGGCTGTGTCGTACCCACTTCAGAGCCCAGCATAGGGCCCCCCAAAGAGCACACACACTGTACGTGTTTGTTGAAGACAGAGGGGTCCAGGAGTACTTGGACTTCAATGAAAAAACCTGGGCTGATGGCACTCCATGATGATGCTTGGAGCAAGTTGACTGTGCCTCAGTCTCATTATCCTGCTGACTTGCCGGCTGCCTTTTTTTAAAAACAGCTGGAAGTTTGGGGTTTCAGGACTCCACTGTGTTTGTTTCAGTGCCTTCTGCAAGGAACTTGCCTGTATCATTCTGACAGCATGAGAGGGTCTGCTCCAGTAGATTTTAACATGCACCACCTGGGTCATCTTGCAACCAACACTTTTCTTCATTCAAAAAATGACCCTAGGCCAGGTGCGGTGGCTCACACCTGTAATCCCAGCACTTTGGGAAGCCGGGGTGGGTGGATCACTTAAGGTCAGGAGTTTCAGACCAGTCTGGCCAACATGGTGAAATCCGATCTCTACTAACAATACAAAAACTAGCCAGGCGTCATGGTGCATGCCTGTAATCCCAGTTACTTGGGAGGCTGAGGCAGGAGAATCACTTGAACCTGGGAGGCGGAGGTTACAGTGAGCCGAGATTGCACCACTGCACTCTGGCCTGGGCGACGACGTAAGACTCCATTGCAAAAAAAGAGAGAGAGAAAAAAATGATCCCTTTACAGGGTGTATTCATTTTCCTTGGGCTGCCATGACAAATGAACACAAAGGAGGTGGCTTAAAACAACAGCCATTCATTCTGTCATAGTTCTACAGGCCAGAAGGGCAAAGTCAAGGTGTAAACTGCGTCATGCTCCTGCGAAGTCTTGGTGAAGACCCTTCCTTGCCTCTTCCAGCTGCTGGTGGCCCCAAGATGTTCCTTGGCCTGTGGCTCCTTTGCTCCAATCTCTGGCTGCATCTTCACGTAGGCGTGTCAAATCTCTCTCTATCTTTTTCTCATAGACACTTGTCATTGGATTTAGGGATCCAGGATGATTTATATGGTTTGGCTCTGTGTCCCCACAAAAATCTCATCTTAAATTATAATCCCCTTAATCCCCATGTGTTGAGGGAGGGAGTTGGTGGGAGGTGATTGGGTCATAGGGGTGGTTTCCCCTATGCTGTTCTTGTGGTAGTGAGTGATTTCTGATGAGATCTGATGGTTACACAAGTGTTTGACAGTTCCTCCTTCATGTACTCTCTCGAACCTGCCACCATGTAAGATGTGGGGCTTCCCCTTCCACCATGATTGTAAGTTTCCTGAGGCCTCCCCAGCCACGCAGAACTGTGAGTCAATTAAACCTCTTTTGGTTACCCAGTCTTGGATGGTTCTTTATAGCTGTGTCACAACAGACTAATACAATGATCTCACCTCAGGATCCTTAATTATATTTCAAAGACCCTATTTCCAGAAGAGGTCACATTCACAGGTGCTAGGTGTTAAGATGTGCACATAAATTGGTTGGGGGTGAGGTGGGGGCATTTTGCCTGTCTTGTTCATCTGAATCCCATGCATAAGCTCAGCGCTAGGCACGTAAGAGGCACTCAATGAGTATTTGTTGCATAGATGAAGAATCTATAGACAGGGCTCTAATGGGGAGATTATCATTAGCACCCTGGTCTACACCTGAGCCATCCACTTTTCAGCCCTGGCACACTGTGTTTAAATCCCAGTCAGACTCGAGGATTAGACACTAGAGGAGGCAGCGTGCTGACACAAAGAAGAATTCCAGATTTGGGGTCAGAAGACTTGCGTGCTAGCTTTGGTTCTTGGCTGAATTGCTGAAACTGTCCAGTAGCAAAACATGGTCTCAGTAGCAAAACATGGGTGTTAACTACTCCCCATAGGATTGCCATTCAAGTTAAATGATATAGCACCTAGACGGCCCCAGATCCACACTAGGTATGCAGCAAATGCTGATTAAGTTGTAAATAGGTCGTGATTTCGTTTGACACACTTTATATTTGTTCTCAGTTGTTTTTTTTTCTTTTTTCTTTGGAGACGAAGTCTCACTCTGTCACCAGGCTGGAGGGCTGTGGCACAATCTCAGCTCACTGCAACCTCTGCCTCCTGGGTTCAAACGATTCTCCTGCCTCAGCCTCCCAAGTAGCTGGGATTACAAGCACCCACCACCACGCCTAGTTAATTTTTTGTCTTTTTAGTAGAGATGGGGTTTTATCATCTTGGCCAGGCTGGTTTTGAACTCCTGACCTCGTGATCCACCCGCCTCGGCCTCCCAAAGTGCTGGGATTATGGGCATGAGCCACCGTGCCCAGCCTGTTCTCAGTGGTCTATCCAGTACCTAGCTGAATCATTGATGGGTATGATTCCAAAAGCTTGTGTAGGCTTTTCTGTATGTCACAAGGAAATGTACAGCATCCTATAAAAGTGGCTCGTAGAACAGGTTAAATAAATCATGGTATGCCTATATGCTGGAATGCTATGCAGCCCAGATCAAAGGAAAGCTCCCTCTACACTCGCCTGAAATGATCTCCAAAAGATATTAACAAACGGAAAGAAAAAAGAGGCATAACAGCATGTAGAGGACACTACCATTCGTTAAACAAAAGGGGATATACTTTTACATCACACGCTTTTATAGCACCTGATTCTTCTGGAAGCCTATCCAAGAGGCTAGTAATGGTGGTTTCTTCCAGTAAAGGGACTCAGGGGGCCTAGAGCCAGAGAGTGAAGGAGATGTATGGTCTCTTTTATTTTATTTTTATTTTCACTGTACACTTTCTTGCAACACTTGAATTTTTTCACATATATATGCCTTACCTATTCAAGTAAATACACACTGAATATACATACATTAAAAAACTTATTTTGGCCAGGCGCCATGGCTCACACCTGTAATCCCAGCACTTTGGGAGGCTGAGGTGGGTGGATCACCTGAGGTCAGGAGTTCAAGAACCAGCCTGGCCAACATGGTGAAACTCCGTCTCTCCTAAAAATACAAAAAAAAAAAAATTAACTGGGCATGGAGGCAGGTGCCTGTAATCCCAGTTACTAGGGAGGCTGAGGCAGGAGAATCTCTTGAGCCCAGGAGGTGGAGGTTGCAGTGAGCTGAGATCACACCATTGCACTCCACTCTGGGCAACAAGAGCAAAACTCCGTCTCAAAAAAATTTTTTTTTGCATGATCATGGTTGCACATGTTCGTGTATTTAATATCACACCGAATTGCATACTTAAAATGGTTAAAGTGGCTGGCATAGTGGTACACACCTGTAGTCCCAGCTACTCGGGAGGCTGATTGCTCAAGCCCAGGAGTTCTGAGCTGTAGTGCCCTATGCCAATTGAGTGTCCACGGTAAGTTCAGCATCAACGTGGTGACCACTTGGGGGTGGGGGATCACCAGGTTGCCTAAGGAGGGGGAAACTGACCAAAGCTGGAAACAAAGCAGGTCAGAACTCCCATGCTCATTAGTAGCTGGGATCTTGCCCCATACAACCACTGCACTCCAGCCTGGGCAATGTAGAGAGACACTATCTCTTTAAAAAAAAAAAAAAAAAGTGAGTTAAAGTGGTGAATTTTGTTAAGTATGGTTTACTAAATTAAACATGCAAAAACATTTTATGTGTACCTACTATGTGCCAGGCACTGTGCTAGGCTCTGGGTATATAACAATAAGCAAAGACAGACGAAGTCCCTGCTCCCATGACACTTTAAATAGTTTAGTGGGACAAACGGGAAAGAAATTCGCTTCCTAACACATCACATGATGAAAAGCCGAGATTAGCGTGTGATGGAAAGAGCGTACAACAACAGATGGCACTGTGCCAGGGTCCAGGCATGCTTACCTGAGGAAGTGACGCTTGAGCTTCCCAGAAAGGATATGCAATTTACCTGCAAAAGGGCGGGAGGTAGACTGATGCCATCAGAGGCAAGGGGCAGAGTCTAAAGACAGAAAACTGGAGGAGCTGGTGGGGTTAGGTGGGCCAGGTATTGCAGGCACGGGTGTGCTGGTAAATGTTTAACAACCAGTTCCCCAGGAGAAAGTAAAAAGGCTCGGATTAGTGTTTGCCAATTTCAGTAGTGTAAATACTCCCACTGTGGCCGATTCCAAGTCACCGATGTGACGTCAAGCAGCTTGCAAAACTTCTGATACTTTGATATTTCACACTGACAAACAGATACCTGTGGGCTCCAGCATATGGCTGCACCTGGCCACAGAGAAGAGTTGGGTCTTCCTGCTGAGAGTGGTGGGGGGTGGGGCAGCTACTAGTGAGTTTGGAGGGGATGAGGGAAGAGGAGGTCGTGTATGCCCTAAACGTTACTCTGGCTGCAGTTTAGAGAGCAGCTTGGAGGCAGTTAGGGTGGGAACACCTGGCTATGGTGCTCAGATTGATCTAGGTGCGAGATCACGGCTTAGGTCAAGGTAGTGACATGGAGTTGAAAGAGGAGGATATATTTGAGAGATCTAGGTGATAAAAAGCACCTGTAGGCCAGGCGAGGTGGCTCACGCCTGTAATCCCAGCACTGTGGGAGGCCAAGGCAGGTGGATCACCTGAGGTCAGAAGTTCAAGACCAGCCTGACCAACATGGTGAAATCCCATCTCTACTAAATACAAAAAATTAGCCAGTTGTGATGGCACACACCTGTAATCCCAGCTACTCAGGAGACTGAGTCAGGAGAATTGCTTGAACCCGGGAGGCAGAGGTTGCAGTGAGCTGAGATTGCACCATTGCACTCCAGCCTGGGTGCAGAGCGAGACTCCATCTCAAAAAGTAAAAAAATATAAATCAATAAAAATAATAAATAAATAAATAAAAAGCACCTGTGTCATGCAGGGATATTGGATATGGTTGAGAGTGAATTATGGGAGGGGCTGATATCAAGAATGATAGCTTTTCTGTTCAGGAAGTAATTGCAGTTGACCAGCTATGACCACTGTCACCTCCCAGCAGTGCTCAGCAGTTTGTGAAAGGAACAGCTGGCTCTAGGAGGAGCTGGGTGGTGCAGAACAAACTCCCTTCCCTTAAATATGCAGAATGCACACAGGCACCCAGCAACCCACGTGGGGTCTTCATTTCTGCCTCCAGGGGAGTTGCTATGAAAATGTACAGCCTGGTGTTTTAAATTCCCTGGTCCGACGGTGTCAGCATCCAGAACAACTGAAGGGATATTTGTATCTCCAGCCCCTCCCTCTCAAGTTCCTATGCAAATACAGTCTGGTGTGGTAGGAAAAGTGTCAATTCCATGGCAGGAGACCCAGCAATGTCACCATGTAGCCCTCAAATCTCAGTTTCTTCATCTGAAAAATGGAAATGATAATAATATATTATTATTAATAATATTACCTGTGGACCGGGCATGGCGGCTCAGGTTTATAATCCCAGCACGTTGGGAGGCCAATACGGGTGGATCATTAGCGGCCAGGAGTTCAAAACCAGCCTGGCCAACACGGCAAAACCCCATCTCTACCAAAGATAGAAAAATTAACTGGCTGTGGTGGCATAGGCCTGTAATCCCAGCTACTTGGGAGGTTGAGGCATGAGAATGGCTCGAACCTGGGAGGCAGAGGTTGCGTAAGCCAAGAACACACCACTGCACTCTAGCCTGGGTGACAGAGCAAGACTCTGTCTCAATAATAATAATAATAATAATGCCTGTGGCTATAGACTGAGTGTTTGTGTCTCCCTAAAATTCATATGTTGAAGGCCTAGTCTGATGGTATCAGAGATGCGACCTCCTGCAGGTAATTAATCAGGTCATGAGGCCTGAGCCCCCAGGATAGGATTAGAGTCCTTATGAGAACAAAAGGAGACGGGGCATGGTGGCTCACGCCTGTAATCCCAGCACTTTGGGAGGCCAAAGCTTGTGGATCACTTGAGGACAGGAGTTTGAGAGCAGCCCACCCAATGTGCTGAAACCTCGTCTCTACTAAAAATACAAAAATTAGCCAGGCATGGTGGTGGGCGCCTGTAATCCCAGCTACTCAGGAGACAGAAAGGCATGAATGAGAATTCCTTCAGCCTGGGAGCTGGAGGTTGCAGTGAGCCGAGATCATACCATTACACTCCAGCCTAGGTAACAGAGAGAGACCCTGACCCTGGCCTCAAAAAAAAAGAACTGTGTCTCTCTCTCTCTCTCTCTCTCTCTCTCTCTCTCTCTCTCTCTGCAGTGTGAGGATACTACTGGGAACTAAAGATGGAAGATGCCAGACATTCAGCAGGGAGTTCCTTCATCAGCAGCTGGCTAACTAGGGAAGTGGAAGCCACAAAACACTCATTTCTGATAGGTCCATGAAAATCCGCTCTGGGTCAGAAATCAATCTCTGGAGTTCTGAACATGCAGCTTTTCTCATGGGCCCTTTGGAGAACAATCAGTTACTCAGCCTTCAGGGCCTTTCTTGCTGGATGGCAGGCAGGAACTGAGGGCAAACTATCGTCTCTACAACACATAGAAGATCAGCACCAAGTCTCCCTTCTCCGAAAAACGTGCGTCCACGCAGCTCTCACAGGAGAGGTCCCCGGGAGCCCGGGAGCCCGCTGCTCGCATGAAGGAAATGCAGAGTTGTAACTCCAGGCATCTAATTTGGAGCTGAGACCTCTTTTGGCAGAGGACACCAGATCTTTATCCCAGGCTCGTTCTGTGGGACAGTTTGTGAGCTGCAGCATCGGCTGGTTCATGAGAGGCCCCACTTCACACGAAATGTCCCCTTTTGCCTCTCCTCCCGTGCCACCAAGACCAGCCGGTTCAGTGGCCACTGCCATCTCCCGTTGTCCCTGAGCTCTGGAGATGGCTGTGTTTCCTCACCTCTCCTGCATATGCCAGGGGAGGCGGTGATGTGATGCGTGGTGGACGGGGAGCCCGGATGCCCGGTTCTGCTACCAGCACAGTGTGGGAATCTGCACACCTCACATCATGTCAGTTTCCAAACGCTGCTGTAACCAATTTCTACAGAGTGGTGGCTTAAAAAACAGACGTATTCACTCACATTTCTGGAGGCTAGAAGCCTGAAATCAACGTGAGGGTTCTAGGGGCAGATCCTTACTTGACCCCTCCTAGTCCAGTAGTTCTGGGTGTCCTCAGCTTGTGGGCTCATCACTCCAGTCTCTGCATCTGTCTTCACGTTGCTTTCTCTGCATGTCTCATTTGTAAGGATATGAGTGATTGCATTATGGCCTACTTGGGGGGATCCCCTCATCTCAAGGTAGTTAATTTAATCATGTCTGCAAAGACCCTTGATCCAGATAATATTCACAGGTTTTTTTTTTTTTTTTTTTTTAGAGCACTCCAGCTCTGTCTCAAGGGCTGGAGCGCAATGGCGCAAACTCGGCTCTATGCAACCTCCACCTCCTGTGTTCAAGATATTCTCTTGCCTTAGCCTCCCAAGTAGCTGGGATTACAGGTGCCCACCACCATGCCTGGCTAATTTTTGTATTTTTTTTTTTTTAAGTAGAGGTGGGGTTTCATCATATTGGCCAGGTGGGTCTCGAACTCCTGACCTCAAGTGATCCACCCATCCTGGCCTCCCAAAGTGTTGGGATTACAGGCATGAGCCACCATGCCCGGCCAACATTCACAGGTCCTAGGGATTTGATTGGGATGTCTTTGGGGTTGGGAGGATATTTTTCAGCCTTCCACACCCACTTCCCTTCTTCTGGCCTCTTCCAGAAAATGATGTGGCCCCTCTGAGCCCCGAGTTCCCCTTCAGCTTGGAAAGGGTGATCCTCAGACAGCAGGCTGCACCTAGCCTGCATTCCAAGTTCATGACAATGTTATCTCAGTAGAGTATCTGCTATTTTTCAAAGCACTTTCCCATCTGTTATTTTGCTTCGTGCTCCTGATCACCTCTTGAGGCACACAGTGCAGTGAATATTAAACCCATTTAACTGATGAAATAAAGAAGGCCCAGAAACTCCTAACTTACTTTCTCCTTGAGTTAGTCAGCTCATGGGAACCAGGGGCAGGCCAGGTGGTTTACCTGAGCACCCTTTTTTTTTTTTTTTTTTTTTTTTTCTCTCTCTCATCATACAGCCTCTCACCACCATGGGCTTTGTTCTGGAAAGCTAGGAAGGTGAGCAAGTCAAAACTTGTCACGTAGATCCAAGCCCACCCTGAGTCCTTGACTCATCCCCGCTGGAGAGCGTTGCCCGGACTTTATCTGAACTCCCTGTGGTCCCAGGAGGCAGGTAAGATCCCAGGCTCTGGCTGCACACTGTTAGAAACCTATTCTTCCCCGTGGGTAGCTTCCCAAGCAAGGGGTTTTCCCAGACCTCAAGAACTTCGGGGCTATTAGACAGTAGCAGAATTAGAAAGATCTGCCTGGCCTCCAGGCCAAAGCAAGTTTCCAATTATTTCAGGACTGAGAATAGGACAGGGGAGGTCTTTATTCCCGGTGCCACCTACCTGTGACTTCCATATCTGGACGAAGGATTTCCCGTCCTAGCTAGGCCTCAGTTTCCCCGAAATAACATCGATTGGGTGGGAGGGGGCAAGGGTGGGTAGAATTTCCCCCTACCCCCAGCCATTTTTAATCTAATTCAGAAATGAGGATGAAGAGATAATTACAGCCAAGTGTTTGGAGTTCTTGAGAAGAAAGAGAAAACATCCACACAAAGTATTATTAACTTTATTACTTGTCATGAAGAGGTGGGGGAACCAGTTAGGATTCGGCCAGATGAGAGGTGAGTATACTGCATTACAGTCTCTGGAGGGCGTGGTGGGCGTATGAGCTGGAAATGACCATTATTTATTTATTGCTTTTGTTAAGTGCCTGTAATGTGCTGGGTGCTATTCTGGATGCGTGTGTTAACACAGACACATAAACCACCCAGGATCGACCTTTCGTTGGGTGGGAGGAAGTTAAAAGCGCTTGCATCTTCTTCTCCCTGAAAACAGAAACATCTTCCTCCTCGGCCTACAACCAGCAACTGCCAGCATTAGCGATGGCTCCTTGGGGGTAACTTGCAGAAGCTTCTTAACTGGTTTAAGGTGTCTTGTTACCTGGAAGGAGTAAGGCAATCGCCGGCTCACAGATTGCACACACCGATTTAGCTCATTTCATCCACTCTTGGCCATTGGTGCGCCAGGAAGGGCCTTGGGGTCCTCTAGTTTGGACTAGGGAGGACTTGGCCCTGAGCTGATGGATTGCCGCTCCGCAGGTTTATGGGAGCCAGGCGTCAGCATGGTGTGACGTGGAGAGGGAAGAGTCAGTGCCAATGCGGGCAGCCCCCTGCCACCAAGCAAAGCAGCTCACAGACTTCAGAGAGGAAACAAGACATCTACATGCAAATGTTGAACCAGATTTCAGAGCAAGAGAGCAACTTCGAGAGCCAAAGCTGTTCCAAATACCAGGTGTCTAATACCTTTTCAGCCTGGGTGGATCGTGGATCTCTTTGAGAAATGGAGGAGAGAGTCTTGGATTCTCTCTCTCTCTCTCCCCCACCTCCCCTTCTCTCTTGCATCTTCTTCTCCCTGAAAACAAAAACAGAGTCTTGCTCTGTCACCCAGGCTGGAGGGCAGTGGTATCATCTTGGCTTACAGCAGCCTTGAACTCCTAGGCTCAAGTGATCCTCCAGCTGCAGCCTCCCAAAGTGTTAGAATTACATGCGTGAGCCACCACACCTGGCCTGGATCCTCTCTTTTGAAAAAAAAAAAAAAAAAGTGCTTGCATAGCAAACACACACTCCCCACATTTTTAAAATGCAATGTCAGGGTGTCTACTGATGCCTGAAGCCCATCCGAGGGCTGCAGTTAGGTATCCTTCTTTGGAAGTGCTCAGCGACCCTGGGAGGTCGGTGTGGCAGGGTCTCCTTTCACACACCGTAAAACAGAGACCCAGAGGGAGCACGTGGCTTACCCAGGTCATGTATTAGTGGGCATCAGAGGCAGGCCGGGACCCCCGACTGCGCAGCTCTAGGAAGCACCATTTCATCCAAGTCTATGTTGCATGCCAAGGAGTGTCATTGACAGAGCACACGTGGGACCACTGCCACCACCCTGGAGCTAGGCAGGGCAGCCGCCCTAGTGGGCCTGTGCCAGGGTGTTCTGATAACCATTTACAGGCACATATGCAAAAAGGCCACCTGGGTGACAGTGGTAAGGAGTCCTGGGGAGATCAGAGAGGGATGCAATGGCTGAAGACTTGGATTCCTGAGCTTCCAAGAATGGAAGAATATTTCTAAATCGTTTATTCATTCCACAAGTTCAAAAGTGGAGCACCTCCTATGTGAATTTCAGTTCCCCTTCCCCCGCCCCGATTTAGAGTAAAATCCACACTCTTTTTTTTGTTTGTTTTTTGAGAGGGAGTCTCACTCTGTCACACAGGCTGGAGTGCAATGGCACCACCTTGGCTCACTGCAACCTCTGCCTCCCAAGTGCAAGCGATTCTCCTGCCTCAGTCTCCCCAGTAGTCGGGATTACAGGTGCCCAGCTAATTTTTAAATTTATACTGATTTAAACCAGAGGTTTCACCATGATGGCCAGGCCAGTCTCTAACTCCTGACCGACCTCTAGCGATCTGCCCGCCTTGGCCTCCCAAAGTGCTGGGATTACAGGCATGAGCCACTGCACCCAGCCAAAATCCACACTCTTTACAGCAATCTCCATGGTTCGGCAGGGACCATGCCTTCCTGTCTGTCTTCTCTCTTGCCACTGCCTTTCTTGTTCATTACACTCCAGCAACCCTGACCTTCTGTCAGTTCCTGGTGCTTGCCAAGCTTTCCCCACCCCAGGGCCTTTGCACTTGCTGCTCCTCCTGCCTTGGAAGATTCTAGCCCTGGCTGTTCCCAGGCCTGGCTCCATCTCATCTCATCTCCTTCAGCTCTCATCTTGAATATCACTTTCTCAGAGAGATCTTCTCTGACTTTATCTAAGAATATCCTTCCACTATTCTCTAGCCATCTGTTTCTTCTTAGCATGAATAACAATCTGTAACTGTTGTATGTCTTCATTTGCTTATGTATTTATTATCTATCTCTCCCTTGATCATAGAAAACACAGTGAAGGTGGCAGCTGTGGTGTCCTGTTCACTGTTCTGTCCCCAGCCCCTAGCACATATTAAGGGTCCAGTAGTTGCAGAATGAGTGACTGAAAGGGATGCTTGGAAGCAGAAGTATTCCTCGGCCGCCACTTTATCTTACTTAGTGGAGTAACGCAATCAACATTTGGCTCCTGCTGTGATGCTACCCCCGAGCTTGGGCTGGCGAAAGCATGACTCTCCAAGATGAGCCATCCGAGCAACCACATGGAAAAGATAAAGGTCCCATAACTTCAGCCTGGGGAAGCAAGAACAAATGTGGCATTCCTCACTTAAGAAAAAAGAGGCTGTGACGCTGGCTTAAAAAAAAAAAAAAAATCTTGTCAACTGGATCCATCATCAAAGGGAACTGCCGCATGGACAGTTTTATGACGTAGTCTGAAGCACAGGAAATGGGCGGCACGGGAGCATCAGGGGACTTTTAGAAGTTGTATTGCTTTCTTAAGAAAATGCTGCTGGCTTCTGGAACTGCAGTTTAATTAAATTCAGTTGGCTGGATACCTTCAAAGGCTGTTCCAGGTCTTCACCAGCCCTCGCAGACGCAGGCATCTTCCGAGCAAATGTGTGAGCGAGAGAGCGGTGAAGCAATCTCTGGCAAGATAAGGCAGGCATGCTCCAATCCCGGATCATCCCACCCTGGCATGCGGCAGGGCAGGTGGCCAAGGACCTGGGCGTCCAGACCTCCCTCCACCCACCCCGCCCGGTCTCCATGTGCGACAGTGGAGGGCAGACAGTGCTGTCTTCATAGAGGTGGTGCAGGGATCAGGGGGATCAGACAGGCCTGCAAAGGCGCACACAGACCCACTTTGGTCAATTTCTCAGTGGTGAACTCCGAAGCAGGTTCTCCCATGGTGACTTGCCGCCACCCCAGGGATGGAGTCTGCAGGTTTCTAGGAGCTGGTCCCCCAGGGAAGGAAGGTTTGAGGGTCATGTGAGCATTTTGGAAACTTGAGCTCTCCCAAACCAGTCTGCAATACAGAAGACCCTAGAAAGAATACCAAATGGGTCAGAGCTGCAGTCCAGACATCATGGGGCATTTTGATTATCTTGGTAAGACATAAACTCAAACGTAGACCCTGTCAGATGAAATGTCTCAGAAAAGGCCATTTTCTGTTCAATCTAACTTTTAATTTTAAAAAATAATAGTAACAGGGCAGGCATGGGTCTTCACGCCTGTAATCCCAGCACTTTGGGAGGCTGAGGGGGGTGGATCACCTGAGGTCAGGAGTTTGAGACCACCCTGGCCAACATGGTGAAAGCCCATCTCTACTAAAAATACAAAAAATTAGCCGGGTGTGGTGGCACACACCTGTAATCCTAGCTACTTGGGAGGCTGAGGCGGGAGAACTGCTTGAACCCAGGAGGGGTTGCTGTGAGCCAAGATCGCACCACTGCACTCCAGCCTGGGCAACAGAGTGAAGCTCTGTCTCAAAAATAAAAAATAAAAATAAAAAATAACAAGCAAATATCTCACCTCCATTTCCTCACTTCCCAAAGAAGCGTGAAAATAGCTCTGGTCTCCGGGAAAACAAAACCAAACCCAAGTCCACCATCAGACTGAGCGGACCTTGACCATGACTGTGTACCTAGGCAGAGCCCAGGACTATGCTAGACGCATTGATGCCCTTGATCTCATTTGATTGTGTTGACAATATTGAGAAACAGATTTTGTTAAGCCCATCTTCTGGATGAGAAAATCGAGGCACACCAAGGTAATTGTCACTCTCTCAAGATCACTTAGCTTGTAAGTGCCCAGAAGTATAAATTGAGATGAGATAAATTGAGATGCATTTGGCATTATTTTTTGGCAACATACTGCTATTGATTATTGGCAGTTTGGGTACTATGGATAAAAGAGTTTTTTAAAAAATGCAATCCTTGTCTTGAAAGAGCTCACTCTTTCTTTGACTTTTTTGGTTTGTTTGTTTTGTTTTTGTTGAGACAGGGTTTTGCTCTGTGCCCTAGGCTGGAGTGCAGTGGCATGGTCTCAGCTCACTGCAGCCTCCACCTCCTGGGCTCAAATAATCCTCCCACCTCAGCTTCCCGAGTAGCTGGGACTACAGGCATGCACCTCCATGCCCACCTAATGTTTGTACTTTCTGTAGAGATGGAATCTTGCCACATCGCCCAGGCTGGTTTCAAACTCCTGGGCTCAAGCAATCCACCTGCCTCACCCCAAAGTTTCCCAGGTATAGGCCGTGAATCCCTTGGGCAGTTTGAATCCCTTTTAGAACCGTGCCTGCCTGCCTGCCTGCCTGCCTGCCTGCCTCCCTCCCTCCCTCCCTTCTGTTCTTTTCTTTTCTTCTTTTCTTTTTTTCTTTTTGTCTTGCTCTGTCTCCGAGGCTGGAGTGCAGTGGCACAATTTCAGCTCACTACAACCTCCACCTCCAGGGTTCAAGTGATTCTCCTGCCTCAGCCTCCCTGGTAGCTTGGATTACAGGCGTCCACCACCATGCCCAGCTGATTTTTGTATTTTTAGTAGAGACGGGATTTCACCATATTGGCCAGGCTGTTCTTGAACTCCTAACCTCAAGTGATCTACCTGCCTCAGCCTGCCAAAGTGTTAGGATTACAGACATGAGCCTGTGCATTCGGCCCATGCTTTCCAGTGTATCAAAAGAAGCGCAGATTTGCCAAAGAAATCACTTAGACTGTGATACTGATATTGAAATATTAAAAACCAAGCCTGTGAAATAGCATCAGGTAAGCTTATTTATTATCCTCTCAGTAGCAAGATCTAACTGCTGGTCTATCTACTACTGTAACTTCCAAGGAGTGAGGAACATAAACGATATTTTGATATACCTGCAGCAATTGTTGATGATACAAATGCGTCTGTGATTTGCATGGGTGCCAAAGTTACAGGTACTGCTGATACCACAGCAGTTTGTCGCTTACATTCCTAATAGAAGAAAATGCTGCCATTTGGTTAGAAGTTGATGCAAATAAAGACGTCATTTTTCCCCGGGCTAAATTTATGGACCCCTGAATTCCATGTGTGCACTCTCAAAGGGTCCGAGGACGTCATGTTAGGGCTCCTATTCGTCACGTGGCTTTTCCCCACAGTGTGCTCTTTCTGCCAGCGCCGCGGCCTGCTGAGCGTCTCAGTAACTGAGTGGGGAAGGATGCGCCCTGGGTCCTAACTTTTTCCATGATTGAGTGAATGACTGCTCAATTTTTCCATGTCATTGGGGAGGTTATAGATACATGCTACATGTCAGATCCCTGGTGGCATTTGGGGATCAAGCCTTAAATGAAGGCTGGAAGGCAGAGAGGTCAAGGGCATATCCACAGAGCATGCCTAGAGTAGATATACTCTGTGTGTATGCGTGTGTGTGTGTGTGTGTGTGTGTGTGTGCACGCGCCCTCCATGTGTGTGCTCTGTTGCATACAAAGCAGATGTCTATACACCTGCCCTTAGGTGACCTCACCAAAGTCCATGAACTGGCGCTGCTGGATCAGCTAAGAGGTCCCTGGACGGAAGACGGAAGTGGATGAGAATCCACCTGTCTCGAAATACTGCCTTACCGCGTGCCTGTGCTGCCCCATGGGGATCCAATCTATCTTTCAGCGTCTAGCTCGCCATCTTACAGGAAGCCTCACTCGACCACCCCCCGAACTCCTAGACCAAGGCCGGAAAATAGGTCTTAGCTTAGGTTCCTTGTTTTGTGTCTGCGTCATTCCAGCCTCTGGTTCCATCTTTACACAGCTGTCTTCCCTCTGTGTCTGTGTCCTCACGTGACCTTATCCTCTGTGTGTGTGTCTGTATCCAAATCTCCCTCTCCAGCCAGGCACGGTGGCTCATGCCTGTAATCCCGGCACTTTGGGAGGCCCATGCAGGTGGATCTCCTGAGGTCAGGAGTTCAAGATCAGCCTGGCCAACATGGTAAAACCCCGTCTCTACTAAAAAATACAAAAAATTAGCTGGACGTGGTGGCATGCACCTGTAATCCCAGCTACTCGGGAGGCTGAGGCAGGAGAATCACTTGAAACCAGGAGGTGGAGGTTGCAGGGAGCTGAGATCACACCACTGGACTCCTGCCTGGTTCGAATTCTGAACCCCCTGGCTCTTTAGCGGTGTGTCCTTGGGCAGGTTAGGAACGGATCAGGTCTCAGCTCTGTCGCCGGTGCAGTGGGGGTGAAGGCCCTGCTCCTGAGTTTGCTGTGAGGACTCAGCGAGATAAGAGATGGAACATGCGGGTACAACATTGGCACATGATGTGCACTCAATGTAAAGCAACTGGTTGGCACCACCCTTACCTCATTGTTTTATCTAGTACCTCTCTCTGAAGCTCACGGAGTGCAACAGACAGCGTTTCGGTTAGACCTTTCCAGATCCCTGCTGCTTTGTTCTCATTTGGAATCCGCTCACGGCTGGCAGAGTCCCCTCATGGGAACTCTCAGAAAGTTTCTCTATTCCCCTCCACCCCCGGGCCCAGCCCAAGTGATGCCCCAGGGATTTGGGGGGAGGGCACCTTTAGCCAGTAGTGTGGCGGATTTTTCTCTTCTCTTTCATTCTTTTTGTCTCTTTCCTTCCCTTTTTTCCCCCCTTTTCCTCCCTTCCTTCCTCCCTCCCTCCCGCTTTTTCTTTTCTTTCTTTCTCTCCTCCCTTCCTCCTTTCCTCTTTCCCTACCCCCTCGTCCTCCCTCCCTCCCTCCCTCTTTCTTTCTTCCTTTTTTCTTTTTCTCTCTCTTTTCTTCCTTCCTCCCTCATTCCTCCCTCCCTTCCTTCTCTCCTTCCTTCCTTCCTTCTTTTTCTTTTCTCCCCTTCCTTTCACCTTCTGTTTTTAATTGTCCGCCTAAGCCGAGTTGCCGGGTGAATCATTAAGGGAGCGAATTCCAAGTGCATGAGTGTCTCTGTGTTTCCCAGGACGGGTTTGGGCCAAGACAAACCCCTGCGATGCCAACAGCAGCTGCTTGAACAGTGGAGCTCAGAGCTGGCTTCCCATCGTGGCTCGCAGGGGCTCTGTTTGAACTTTCTCCTCACTCCTTCCACCCAGTGATTAAAGAGCCACATGTAACTTTCTCCTTAGTCCTCTTTCTCCTTCCTTCCCACTGCACACCCTGGGAAAGGCTCTTCGAAGTCCCATAGTGTTTCTTTGGGGGCCTGGGCGGCCTCTTGATTTATGTTCACTTGGCAACATAAACTTGAAATGGCCTGAGAACGCTGAATAACTGGAAAGCGGAGATGGAGAGGAGGCCTCTGGGTGTCTGATTCCATGTAGCTCATGCCTGGCCCTTCCCCCACGGACCAGAGCCACGGACCTTGGAGCCCGTGGGCAAAAGGAAAAGCAAGTGAGGTGGCTGGAGTTGCAAGAAGTCCAAAATCGTTCAGCGAAACCAGCATCATCCGTCCTTTCTGGGAGCCTGACAACTTTGTATTTTTTTCTCCTTCTCCATCTTTTCTCTGGGGATCGCCTACCCATTTTGGATTTAATGCATAACCCAGGGGGAAAAAGCCGAAATTTTAATCCCCAATCTGGCCCATGCTGGGGGCTCAATAAATGTTAGTTTTATAAATACACTTTTATAAAAGAAGTTGGGGCTGGGCATGGTGGCTCACGCCTGTAATCCCAGCACTTTGGGAGACCAAAGTGGGCAGATCACTTGAGGTCAGGAGTTCGAGACCAGCCTGGGCAACATGGTGAAATCCCCGTCTCTACTAAAAATATTAAAATTAGCTGGGTGTGGTGGTGCACACGTGTAATCCCGGCTACCTGGGAGGCTGAGGCGGGAGGATAGTTTGAATCCAGGAGGCAGAGGTTGCAGTGAGCCAAGATCACGCCACTGCACTCCAACATGGGTAACAGAGCAAGACTCTGTCTCAATCAATAAATCAATCAGTAAGTTGGAAGTCAGCTCTCTGTTTGGTTCTGTGAAGTGTCTTGCCCGGGACGGCAGAACCCGGGTTCATATCCCTCTGAAAGTATGGCTTACATCCCATATAAACAATGTGTCTGTTTCTCAAATTACATCTTGAGCTATTTGAGGGGAGGAACTAGTCTTCCCTCCTTGCCTCTTTCTTTCCACAAATATTTATTGAGCACCTACTGTGTGCCATCATTATCTCCCTTCTACTCCACCCTAACTCTTAGCACATCTGTCTTCAAATGTTCAGTGTTCAGTGTTACATGAATAAATCAATGAATAGAAAAATAGAGTTTTGGGTGGGACTCCAGGAAGTGGACCAGGGTCTGAGGTTCTCCTGGAAGGCTTAGATGTGGTTAACGTCTTAGAATTGGGGCCAGGTGCAGAGACTCAGGACTGTAATCCCAGTGCTTGGAGAGGTTGAGACAGAAGGATTATTTGTGGCCAGGAGTTTCAGACAAGCCTGGGCAACAGAGCGAGGCTCCGTCTCTACAAAATTCTAAAAATAAAATAAACTAAATTAGCCGGGCATGGTTATGTGTACCTGTCGTCCCGGCTACTTGGGAGGCTGAGGTGGGAGGATGCCACAGCCCAGGAGTTCAAGGTGGCAGTGAGCTATGATTGTGCCACTGCACTCCAGCCTGGGTGACAAAGCAAGATCTTGTCTCTGGAAAAATTATTAAAAAATTCTTAGAATTGAAATGGGAGGCAACAGAGAGACAAGCTGGTCTGGGGAAGGAATAAAGACCGATGGTGATCAGTATCCACTTGGCTGCCATCTCGCCTTATCACTGCAACGATGCAACTCTTTGAACTGCTTGTTCTATCCCTAAAACAAGAGCAACATCAAGATTTTTTGCAGATTTAGAGTACTAGGATTCTTCAGAAACATTTACCCCCAAAACCAATAAAGTCAGATCCTTCCGTGAAAGAACTATGACACCACCGGATTCATCTCCCGCTCACTCTCTTCCTGGACCGTCTCTTCTCGGTCCCCCTTGGAACTGGATGTGTCTTTTCTTGTTGAAGAATCTCTAGTGGCTCCCAGTTGCCTGTCATATCTAATGTGCCTTCCTCTCCTTGACTTTCAAAAAATACAGTCTGTGCACAAGCCCACAAATCTCCCTCACGTGGTTCCAGCATGCAGCAGTGGAAATCCTCCACTCCAGCGTGGCTGTTTCCTCTCTGCCCTGAGTCCCCTTCAGACCTTTATGTGTGGTTCCCTCATGGAGTGCCCCTTCCTGTTCCTTTTTTGATATCTAAATCTTCCTGATGTCACAAAGCTGCCAATTGGAGTCAAATTTAAGTTGGTTTTGAACAGAACATCCAAAAAACAAGGACTTACTCCAGAAAAAAAAAATTACTCATATTTCCAGACTCAAGGACAATCTCTGCGACCCTCTTGGTTAATTTCCTTCCAGTCTTTTTTCTTTGAAGATCTGAGCAGATTTTTAAAAGATGAACTACACAACTTACGTAGCCATCCCCTTTGGTTGGTTGGACGTGGAGGTTGCTTCTAATCTTTCACCATAATCTATGTGTCGTGACGAATATCCTGTAACTAAATCTTGTTATATATCTTTAATTATTTCCTGGGGCTAAATTCCTAACAGGTGAATCATCGGGATTAAAGGCTTTTTAATGATGGGGGTGTAGGGTTGGAGGAAGAGGAACCACACTGTGATCTAAATCCTCCTGTGAGTCCATGGGGTACACTGAGTGAGAAACTGACAACCTCTGTCTTTTTCTTTGGGAACTGGCTGGTGGAGTGGGTGTCCTAGCACCCTCACATCCCTGCTTATCACTTTCCTGCCCAATGTCAAGTTTCTAAGACTTCTAGAAGGTTCTTCAAAGGCAATAGGCAATGGAAAATAAACAGCCAGCATAGATTTAGTCCATGGCAACATTTGTGATGCAGGGGCTGAGGATTCTGGAGCTGAGTCTCTGCTGAGTGTGTCCCCTCCATTACCCCCACCCTCAAACTTCCCCCACCCTGCACTCCTGGGCTGATGGACTACACACTTGGGCAGACACGTGTGATTGACTGTGGTATTGAGAAAATATGTATGACACAATGTTTTTTAGCTTTTTCCAGAGATATTTATATCACACAAATGGCATGTTGGTTTCTTTTCTTTTTTTTTTTTTCCCTCTCAACCACTAGGAATGAATAAATCAATTGCTTTAATCAGGCTAATGGAGAGTGCATGGGCTAGAAAGATAGGTGGGAGGGGCTTCTCATCAGAGCCTGTGGCTTCCTTAGCAGGGGGGGCCCTGTCAAAGTCACATCGTAGCTCCTGGCCTCTGTTTCCCTGTCTTTGGCATGGACATCTGACCGCTCATGACTTTGCAAGATAAAGATGGTCGGAAGCATTTGGAGTTCATTCCTTGGAAGAAAAGTAGCTGCATGAAGTTTTAATCCTCTACCTTCGGCCCTTTGGAGCCATGTGTAGGAGCAGGTCTGTAAACACAGAAAACCCACTGCTACATTCTAGTTTATAAGGTTTTTGTCTCACACAGTCCCACAAACCTGACCTTAAGAACTACTCAAAATGTAGGGGAAATGCAGTTTGTTGTGGTCGCAGTTATTACATAAAAATTAATGGCTTGGCAAACACAGGGATCATCCTGTCATGCTGAGGTCATGTTTACACCAAGCAAGTATATTTCAAGGTTCCTGGTGCTTCAGCACCATTGCAAGGCAGCATCAACACAATCCCCATGCAAGTCTCAGAATCCGGAGCCAGATTCACCCTGGCTCTGGAGGGAAACATTAGTGAGTATTAATTCTACAACTAGAATGCCATCCGTTTCCAAATTCCTTACGGCTAAAGCAGATTTTTTTTCTTTTTTTAAGACAGATTTTTTTTTTTTTTTCTCTCCCAGGCTGGAGTGCAGTGCAGTGGCGTGATCTTGGCTCACTGCCTCCTAGGTTCAAGTAATTTTCGTGCCTCAGCCTCCAGAGTAGCTGGGATTACAGGTGCCCACCACCATACCTGGCTAATTTTTGTATTTTGAGTAGAGATGAAGTTTCACCATGTTGGCCAGGCTAGTCTTGAACTCTTGACCTCAGGTGACCCATCCACCCACCTTAGCCTTCCAAAGTGCTACGATTATAGGCGTGAGCTACTGCGCCCAGCCCAAAGCAGGTTTTTTAGTTCCTAACTTGTTGAGGCCTGCTAGTGCCACTGATCAGTGAAAAAAAGAAAAGGACGATTCATAAGGTCATGGGATCCACACTTGGATCTCATTCATTGCTTATGCATTCATTCACCAAATATTTACTGAAGTGGGCCAGGGCCTGAGATTCTCCTGAAGGCTTACATGTGGTTAACATCTTAGAACTGGGGCCGGGTGTAGTGGCTCAGGCCTGTAATCCCAGTGCTTTGGGAGGTTGAGGTAGGAGGATTGCTTGAGGTTAGGAGTATCAGACCAGTCTGGGCAACAAAGTGAGACTCCATCTCTACAAAAAATAAAAATAAATTAGCTGGGCATGGTTGTGTGTTCCTGTAGTTCCAGCTACTTGGGAGGCTCAGGCAGGAGGATGCCATTGGCCCTGGAGTAGCTATGATTGGGCCACTGCTCTTCCTAAAGTCTTTACCAGGGACTGTGCTAAGTGCTGGAGATACAGTGGGTGGCAAAAGCAGGACGGTCCCTTCCTAGGGGAAGGCTGTAGTCAGATCAAGAAGGTGGACATTAATCAGTGATTGCAAAAGGAAATGTAAAATTGCAACCAAATTGGGAGCTGTGAAAGGAAGGCCGCAGGACAGACCCTTGTCAGAAGGGGGTCTGATGTAGCCTTGAAGTACGAGTGGGCAGAACCCAGCAGGAGGATGGGAAGGAGGAAGGTGCTGCATATGCCGAGTCCATGGTAAGACGGGGCAATCTGGGGACATGAAAGCCCAGCGGAGTAAGAAGGAAGGGAAGAGAAATACAAGATAGAGCTGCTCTATGGCCATACCACCCTGAACACACCCCATCTAGTCTAAATGGTGGAGATAGGTGCACCCACTGGGATGGCAAACTTTTTTTTTTTTTTTTTTTTTGAGACAGGGAAGTCTCCTTCTATCACCAGGCTGGAGTGCAATGGTGCGATCTCGGCTCACTGCAACCTCCGCCTCCTAGGTTCAAGCAATTCTCCTGCATCAGCCTCCCGAGTAGCTGGGATTTCAGGTATGTGCCACCACACCTAGCTAATGTTTTGTATTTTAGTAAAGACGGTGTTTCATTGTTTTTCCAGGCTGGTCTTGAACTCCTGAGCCCCAGCAATCTACCCACCTTGGCCTCCCAAAGTGCTAGGATTACAGACATGAGCCACTGTGCCATGCCAGATTTTTTTATTTTTTTTTTTATTTTTTTTTATTTTATGGAGTGTTGCTTTGTCATCCAGGCTGGAGTGCAGTGATGTGATTTCAGCTCACTGCAACCTCCACCTCCTGGTTCAAACAATTCTCCTGCCTCAGCCTCCCGAGTAGCTGGGATTACAGGTGTGTGCCACCACACTCGGCTAATTTTTGTATTTTTAGTAGAGACAGGGAGACAGGATTTCGCCATGTTGGCCAGGCTAGTCTTGAACTCCTGACATCAGGTGATCCACCCACTTCGGCCTCCCAAAGTGTTGGGATTACAGGCATGAGCCACTGTGCCTGGTGCAAACATTGTTTTAAATGGAAAATAACAAGTGTATTTGCAAGGATGTGCAAAATTGGAGCCCTGGTGCTGCTGGTGGGAATGTAAAATGGGACAGTCACTGCAGAAAACAGTGTGGAGGTTCCTTGAAAGGCTAAACACAGAGCTACCACATGACCTAGCAGTTCTGCTCCCAAGTATGCACCCCAAACAATTGAAAACAAAGATTCAGGCCGGCCTGTAATCCCAGCACTTTGGGCCGAGGCAGGGATATCAATTGAGGTCATTTCAAATGTTCAAATGAAAACTTACCCACAAATGTTCATAGAGCACTGTTTGCAATAGCCAAAAGGTGGAAACAACCCAGATGGCCACCAGCCAGTGGATGGATGAACAAAATGTGGTCCATCCAGGCAATGGTACAGCACTGAGCCGTAAAAAGGAAAGAAGCACTGACTGGCACTACAGCGTGGATGAGCCTTGAACACAGGATGCTGAGTGGGAGAAACCCAACACAAAAGTCACACATTGTAGGATTCCACTTACATGAAATATCCAGAATAGGCGATCTATTGGGACAGAGAGCAGATTGTCAGGGGCCAGGGGGAAGGCAGAATGGGAAGCGACTGCTCATGGATACTGAGTTTCTATTTGGGGTGATGGAAAACTTCTGGACCTGACCAAGCACAGTGGCTCATGCCTGTAATCCCAGAACTCTGAGAGGCTGAGGTGGGTGGATCACCTGAGGTCAGGAGTTCAAGACCAGCCTGGGCAACATGGTGAAACACTGTCTCAACTAAAATTAGCCAGGCGTGATGGCAGACACCTGTAATCCCATCAGGAGGCTGAGGCAAGAAAATCACTCGAACCTGGGAGATGGAGGTGGCAGTGAGCCGAGATTGTGTCACTGCAACCTGGATGACAGAGCAAAACTCCATCTCAAAAAAAAAAAAAGAAGAAAGAAAGAAAGAAAGAAAGAAAGAAAAAAGATGGTGGTAGCTCACACTCGTAAATCTCAGCAGTTGGGGAAGCTGAGCCAAGAGGATGGCTTGAGGCCAGGAGTTCAAGACTAGCCTCGGCAACATAATGAGATTTGATTTCTACAAAAATAAAAATTAGCTGGGCATGGGGGCAAGCACTTGTGGGCCCAGCTACTCAAGAAGCTAAGGCAGAAGGATTGCTTGTGTCCGGGACTTCGAGCCTACAGTGAGCTATGATCACACCACTTCACTCCAGTCTGGGTGACAGAAGGAAATCATGTCTTTAAAAAAAAAAAAAAAAGTGCTAGAGAGACAGTTGATGCAGGGTATGGATGGACCATCATCGGTGATTATGGCTGCTGGTGGGGAGCGGATGGGAATGGGAACAACATTAAGAGGAAGGCCAGTGATGAGGTGAGGACAGTGGTTCAGGAGAGAGATGCAGGAGGCCTGGACTGGGGGCACACTGTGGGAGTGGAGAGAAGTGGAGAGATGTGAGCCACGTGTGTCAGGCAAAACCAGGAGGGCTTAGTGAGGGTCTGGATGCACAATCGTTCAGTATAGACTCAACCCTGCCCCTCCTACTCAGTACCTGTGTGCACTTATGGATGGGAGGGGAGTGTTTGAGGGAGAAAGTACACGTTCTCTTGGGGATGCTGAAGAACATGTCAGAAGACCCCTGGCTTCAAATTGACTTTTTTGTTGCCAGATCTCGAGACAGTAACTTCGTTTCTTTGTGCTTCAGTTTCTTCCCCTGTAAAATCAAGGCCCTGACATGCACTTCGCAGGTCGTTGTGTGGAGATGAGGACAACAGCACCCGCCCTAGCTACCTCCCAGGATTCTTGGGAGACTCAAAAGAGCTGTTAATCCTTCAAGGACAACACAGATCACGTTGCTGGGCTGATGTCATTGCTTTTAGAAAGCAGGTCCCTTGAACAGATTCTCCCAAAGCAGTGACTTTAGGAGCATCTCGAAGGCGACAGATTCCAGTTGTTAAGGCTACGATGAAATAGCAGAAGACTCTGGGAAGCAGCGTGCGAGGAGTAGCAAAGTAGCCCCGAAGGCTCTTTCTTCTGTGTTCGCCCCGCCCCCTCCCAAGTGGGCCCCGCCCCCGATAAGCCCCACCCAGGCCCCGCCCCCGATGTTGGCGCAGGCCACGCCCCCCCCCAGCGCCCAGCCTTCTGGGTCCGAGGCTCCCACCTGAGCTTAGCGCTTGGTATCTGGGAGGGAATGGGAGGATGCTTGCGGGGTAGGGAGGCGGGGGTTGGAAATTGGCAGAGTGAGAACCGGGGAAACTAGTCTGAGACGCAGCCCTGCTTGTCCCCCTTCTTCATTCACCCCCTTGTTGAGGGCCTTGGCTTTTGCATAATGTAAGTACTTATTTAATGCGTGTGCTGGCTCGAGAGCTCTGCATTTGTCTTTCTGCCCTTCATATGCCAGTGTACCTCCGCCTTGTGTCTGTCTAGGTGGGAGCTCCTGGAGAGGAGGGTGCTTCCCAGCAGCTCCTGTTCGACCCCCAGCCCCGGGCCAAGGGCACAGAGAGAGAGTGAGACAGAGAGGCTGGGGCTGGGGTGGGGGCGGGGAGGTGGGAGCTGGGGCGGGGCGGGGGGAGCGCGGGGGAGGAATGAGAGCACCATATGACAGGCTTGTGGAACCACATCTGATGCCAACTTGGATGCTGTCCTTTTTCTCCAATAAAGGAACTTTTCACTTGTTTTTCAGACACCCTTTAAAAAAATGTATTTAAAGAGGCTGGTTCCTATCCATCTGACTGGAGGCATCTCAGTGCAAGAGCAAAGCTAAGTCCTGCACATACACCTCCCCTCCTCCTCCTCCTCCTCCTCCTCCTCCTCCTCCTCCTCCTCCTCCTCCTCCTCCTCCTCCTCCCCCTCCCCCTCCCCCCAGGTTTTCCCGAATGTATCTACTCCGGTTACAACTAGACGGGGCCCCTCCCCCACCTGCCTTCCCCCTTCCTCCCCTCGATCGGGGAGGGAGCGTTCTCTGTGCCTTCCCAGGTCCCCGTGGGGGACCTTCTATGTTGGAGTGGGGGGGGGGGGAGGGTCATATAACGAAGGCCAGAAAGAACAAATTAGATAATCAAAAGAATTATAGTAATTGCTTTCACTTTCCCCAGCCCGCTCAGCGGATTCCCTCCCCTGCCCTCCCCTGGCTTTTCTGTCTGTCGGGAATACTCGGTCTTTGCGACCCCCTCCCCTCCCCCAGGTTCCTCCTCTCTTCTCTCCTGGCTCGCGCGTTCCCTCTCTTCCTCCGTTTTCTGGTGTGCTGGAACGTTCAGCGGAATATGATGAATGATCACCTGTCACAGCTTGTTTATTATAATGCAGGCAATCAATTACACATCCCCAACGCTGGCCGGCCCGCAGGAAATTTATATGCTCAGCACAAACCAATGTGAAAATGGAATCTCATTTGCCAAATGTCTTTCTCCCCGTACAGCACTATGATTACAGTCTGTGTTTGTTTCAACTGTCGTGTACAACTGACAGTGCCATCATTTACTGCCTGGCTCAGGTCACGTTACTCTAAGGCTTTATTTATTGTGTTACGAAGGCCAGCACAGGAAAAGGACAAGGGTGTCTGTCAGGGATGCCACCGTGTTAAAAAGTGGGTGTGTAAGGGCTGCATTCCCGGCAGCCGCTGCAAACTCAGCCCCTGGGCCCTACCTCCGCAGCCTCTCCTAGCATCCAGCTCCCCAGACTCCAAGGCCCCAGTAGGGAGCCAGCTCTAGGTACCTGGAGCTCCACAGGTCCCGGAATCAGAGTGCATCAGAGTTCAAATGCTGGTTCTGCTACTGTCTAGTTGTATGCAGCAGGGACTCAATCTCTTCATCTGGGAAATGGGAATTTTAATAGCCCTTGGCAGGAATATTGGGATCTCTGGGATGTCAGAGGTGTTGATGAATGTTAGTTCCCTGGACTTCAGAAATTGGTCCCGTTGGAAGAGATGTGAATTGGAATTCACACCCTATATTAAAATCTCCTCAAATCTTCACCTCTGGGACATGGCTGTCTCAAGACTATTTTTTTTCCCTTCCTGGTGGGATTTTGCACTTTTATGTCCCCTGTACCAGCAGGTAATGTGACTTTGAAAAAATAAAATGGCCACCTTGCTCCACTGTTCTTTTTGTGGAAAGAAAAAAAAAAAAAAAAGACACAGCAATCTTGGCCTTTCTAGCTGTGTGACCTCAGGCCGGTAAGTCCCTCCTCCTCTCTAAGCTTCGGATTCCTCCCCTGAGACGTAAAGAAAATAACTCTTAAACTGCCTCCCCAGGCTTGCCGGCAGGACCCAAGATGTCCACAGATAATATATTTTTTTAAATGCCAAGTAAACGGTATAGTGATGAGTGGCATCACTGCTGAGTGGCATCCTTTTTCAGGAGTTCTGGTTGGTCCCCAGAATTCTGCTACACAAATATTGACCCAAATTGGTACCCCCACAACACTTTGTGTCGATTGGTAGCTCAGGAACTGAGGGGCAGGCAGATGCTCTTATGTGAATTAGGTTGTCTTTTGTTGCATTGTATATTTCTTTTTTTTTTTTTTTTTGAGATGGAGTCTTGCTCTGTTGCCCAGGATGGAGTCCAGTGGTGTGATCTTGGCTCACTACAACCTCCACCTCCTGGGTTCAAGCGATTCTCCTGCCTCAGTCTCCTGAGTAGCTGGGATTACAGGCATACACCACTACACCTCTGTCTAATTTTTGAATTTTTGGTAGAGACAGGGTTTCATCATGTTGGCCAGGCTGGTCTCAAACTCCTGACCTCAAGCGATCCACCCACCTTAGCCTCCCAAAGTGCTGGGATTACAGGTGTGAGTCACCGTGCCCGGCTTAGATTGTATATTTATTAATTGATATGTGTGTTTGTTTAATGACCCTCTGCTCAGCCAGTATGGAAGCTCCAAAAGGGAAGATACCAGATTGATTTTGGTCACCTCTGCCTCCCCAGCACCTAGACTTCCTTGGCACATCACAAGTGGTCAGAAAATATTTGTGGCTTAATGGATGAATGGATGAATGACTACATGGCCAAACTCCGTACCAGGGCAGCCTCTGTCGTACAGTGGGTGGGCCCTAGTGAATGGATATTTAAAAGACATCTTACTATTTCTCATCCCCACAGGGTCAGGCTGTGCCACGTGCACCCAGACTTGCCTGGGTTCATTCATCCTACATGTACTCAGATCGTGTGAACTGGTGATAGGCCACTTGTGTACCTGCCCGGTGACTCCTGTTCACCCCTCAGATCAACATCCCCGGAATAAACTCCCAGTCGCTCTGGCATCCCATGGTGACTTGTAATCTCTGCCTTTCTCTAGACCATCGGCTCCTAGGCACAGGCAGCTATGCCTTTTTCATATTTGGGTCTCCAAAACGCACAGGGCAATGGCTGCTTCAAAATAAGTGCTCTTCAATCAGTCAATCAATTCTCAGCTGACGTGGATCATCTTTTCTCAGCACTGATGTATGGACTATAACTTAGAATTCCATTAAAGCACCTGGAATCAAGAAAAAAAGTGATTCAAGTTTATATATATATATATATATATATATATGTTTTTGAGACAAAGTCTCATTCTGTCACCCAGGCTGGAGTGCAGTTGTGTGATCTCAACTCACTGCAACCTCTGCCTCTGGGGTTCAAGTGATTCTTACTCATGCCTCAGCCTCCCAAGTAGCTGGGACTACAGGCTTGCACCACCACACCCAGGCTAATTTTTGTATTTTTAATAGGGGACGGAGTTTCACCACGTTGGCCAGGCTGGTCTTGAACTCCTGGCCTCAAGTGATCCACCTGCCTCAGCCTCCCAAAGTGCTGGGATTACTGGCATTTGATCACTGCACCTGAGTGAGCCACTGCACCCGACCAATTTCATATTCTAAAAGTGAAACATTAATGCTGCATTGTGTATTTTTTGGTCAAGTGCTTCAGACGTGTGGAAGGGATTTCTTTGTATAAATGGAATTATTTGTCACCGTGATGATAATAATGACTAGGGTGATAGCACGGAGCTGTGCCTCCCCAGCAAGCAGGGCAGGGTATTCCCTCCACTGACTTGCTTCACTAGTTGACTAACAGACCTTATTCCCGGGCCGAGCTGATGATATCCTGCCAACACCGGCTTCCCAACATGGAGGGGACGCAAGAGCGAGCGCCATGGGATCCTGGGGGAAAAGCAGCCTGTGTTTGTGGCTGCTTTGACAGTTGAGGCTCCGAGAGGGACTGGCAAACAATGGGAAATGAAACATTTGAGTGGTTGCAAAAAATTCCGTGGGAAATCCCCCCTGGTGGTATTTATGTGTGACGGCTGTGACAAGGAGAGCTCAGGGCTTTCGATTTCAAGGGTTCCCGAGCAGACCACAGTGGCATTCCAAGAAGGCAATCCCTGGGAACAGCTCTCTTGGCCACAAAAGGCCAGTTCGTTTGTCCAGGGAAAACCTGGCCCCATGCATGAAGTTGGCCATGGCCATGAGCTGCAATGGCTTGTTTGGGGCATGACTCACATTTATAGGATCTGGGCCTGGGAACCTTCTTTGCCTAAGACAGATCTATTTCAATTGTCCCTCTAGTTTTCCCTGGCCTCAAGAACCTGGGGGCTTATAGGGGCTGAGGGACTTCCCTCGGGCTCAGCCCCCATCTGCAGAACTGTGGGAGCCTCAGCTGCCGTCAGACCCCTCCCCATTTTCTGCTCAGCATGTGGCCTCCTCCTGTTTTCTCCATTTCCATTGGTAGTGGACATTGATGTAACTTTTATTCCCCCTCCACTCTCACTTAGAAAGGAAAGTGAACTGATATTAACCAATCCTTGTTTTGCCTTCTTTAGAACTAACAAATATGCAAAATACTTACACTGTTGATACTATCTTTTTGCTGCTGTGATGTATGTGTTTATATGTACAGATCTGCTTAAAGGTAAAGTTTATATAGATTTTTGGAGACACTCAGTAAATGAGAAAATGGAAACTGAAAGAGGTGAAATAAACTGCCCATGTGTATTAGTCATGAGGTTTCAGTTGCAAAGTGACAAAATCCCGACTTAGATGAACTTAAACCAGATGGTAAATGTATGTTGGATTATTTGAGAAGAAAAGACTGGATAAGCTTCAGGCATGGCTGGATCCAGGCCCTCGATTAAGTCTTTAGGAATTTACCTCTTTCTAGCTTTTTGGCTCTGCTTTTCCCTGTACTGGTTTCATGTTTAGATTGGCTCACTCCACCTGTTTTACATCTTTCCAGAGTCAAATCCAGCCTTTTTCCTGGTTGCCTCCATAAGAATCCCAGGGTTAGGTTTAGTGTGCTCTGATAGATTCAGCTGCCCATTGCTGGACCAGTGACTCTGGCAACAGGGATGGACTCATCTAAGTGCCCAGGTTCCAATCACTGCTGAAGCCCGGCCAGACCACCTGGACAGAGTAAGAGTGAGTGGTTCCCCCAAAGAGAACTGGTGTGCTCTTACCGGAAGAAGGAGGAATCGACAGGAAGACCTGATGTCCTAAGCTCCCGGTCACACTGTCACTAACGGGCAGGCAGACCTGTATGGCAGCTCTCCTCTGCATCTTCATCCTGCTGGAGACCACCACCGGGACCACCTCCCTCCTTCATGCTCTCTCCTGCCCCAGGCCTCTATCCCCACCCCTGCTACAGGAATTCAGTCTAGTCGGTAGTTTTCAAAATGTGCTGGAGGGAGGAATCCGGTGGAGGAAAGCAGGTGGCTGGGTGACCTGTGGCTGTGGGATTCCCCACCTCTATTTCAACCACCCAGCAGTTCTTGTGTCTCCTTGTAGATTCAGTTTCCTTGTACACGTTTATTTAAACAAAGGTCACCCCAGATTTTTTTAACTTGCAATCAGCATTTTTTCTGGAATCTATGTCTACTTACCCTCAATGAAGGAACAATAGCTCAGAAAGTGGCAGGAAATGGACAAGGCATCAAATGAGTGCCAAGTGCCTCTGAGAAACCACACCTCCCGATGCCCATCTCTTGCCCTTTGCAGTCACAACCCTGCAGATAGGGTCAAGATTGTTGGGCTTCTGATTTATTGGCCGAGGATGCAGACCTCATCATGCAAGAGGAGCCGCTTCCCAGAGAAGAGAAGGAAGAGGATACCTTTGAGCAGCTTTTTTTTTTTTTTTTTTTTTCTAGTTTCTGGGTTCCTTGCCCACAGGGCAGGCAGCCTACGGGGACTCCCGTAGGTAGGATCCTGCCAGAATGGAGAAAAACAGCCCAATTCCTGTTACTCCCTCCTGGTCCTGGGAGCTTACATCACCATTCCAGGAGAACTTACATGAGCAAGCCATGTGCTTCCCTTCAGGAAGGTGTTTACAAACCACTGTTCTGTCCTCTGACTGTCTGGAAAGCTGGTATCTGTGCGCCAGGCCTTGCCATGTATTTCAAACACAGCTTTCTGCTGCACTGATCAGTGCTAATCCTCATAACTAACCTTTCTGAGCACTTCCAGCATTCCCGGAACTGTGTGCTAAGTGCTTGACTTTTATCATTTCATTCAATCTTCCCAACAACCCCATACCATAGGTACTAGAATTCTTTTCATTTTATAGCTGCAAAAAAACCCAAAGGTGCAGAAACATGAATGAATTTGTCTCGGATCCATCAGCCAGGTTCAAACCCAGACAATCAGAGTCAAGAGAATGAGCTAGATGCTACGGTACGTTGCTACTACGCTGGACGCACCAGGAAAACTTTGGATGCGGAAGATGTAGGTTGTTGGCAGCACCTATGCACGGACAGACAGAAAGTCCTCTGCTTCCTTCAGGCCCTGCCTTCCACTGCCTGGGGGCTTCCAGCTGAGTCTGCATTTTTCTTTGACTTGCCCCTTTTCCCTGGCATCTGCAGCAAACACACACAGGGGATTACGGGGAGAAAACGATCATATTACCAAGTGGACATGGCTCCTAAGGCGCCAGCCGATCACAGGTACGTCGGGTAAGGAAAGGCACACGGTCTCATTAGACTACCTTGCAGCCGCTTATTGAATTAGTGTGATTCTTAACATCTTCAGCTTGGATCTTCTCCAGGCCAGCCAGCTGGTGCATTCAGTACGACTCAGATCGCCTTAACTCAATTAACTAAGCCAGGCTGAGCCGGGCTGAGCGGAACTCAACAAGTTTTTCTTAAGCACCGAGCTGGCTGCAGGAGGGAAAAACCACGGCGACAAAGGAGAGCAAGACACTGACTTGGCTCTTAAAGAGTTGTCTTGCACGCTTAATGGATAGATAATACGGTGCCGTATTTTCTAAGTATCACCTTCGTGGCTTTTGCTATACCTGCAATCCCTCCGTGCTATTGTTTACTTCGTACTTTTCTTTAAAGGAATTTACTTCCTTTTTCAAACTTAATTTTTAAATTATTGAGGTGAAGTTGGCATCCCATAAAATTAACCATTTTAAAGTGAATTCTTAGATCATGACGCTCATCTGAAGAAAAAAGTAAAAATAAAGTGAATTCAGTGGCATTTAGTACTTTATAGTGTTGTGCGACCATCACCTTTATCTGATTCCAAGACGTTTTCATTACATCAAAACTCCATAACCCTTAAGCAGTAGCACCCCATTCCCTCCTCCCCCACAGCCCCTGGTAACCATAATCTGCTTTCCGTTTCCTTGGATTTGTCAGTTCCGTATGTTTCATGTAAGTGGAATCCTACAATATCCTTGTGGTTCTGGCTTATTTTACTTAGCATAATGTCTTTAAGGTATATTGTATTGTAGCATGAATCAGTGCTTCATTCCTTTTCATGGCTGAATAATATTCCATTGTTGGAATGGAACATTCAACAAATTGGGAATGGAACTTTAAATAAATGGGGTAAACACAATTTCTTTGCCCTCCCACCCATTCATTGATGGATATTTGAGCATTTCCATCTTTTGGCTATTGTGATAAGTGCTGTTAAGTAAGTTTATTTTATTTTATCTTTAGTTTAGTTTTTGAGATGGAGTCTTGGTCTGTCTTCCAGGCTGGAGTGCAGTGGCATGATCTCTGCTCACTGCAACCTCCGCCTCCTGGATTCAAGCAATCCTCCTATCTCAGCCTCGCAAGTAGCTGGGATTACAAGTGTGTGCCACCACACCTGACTAATTTTTGTATTTTTAGTAGAGACAGAGTTTCTTCATGTTGGCCAGGCTGGTCTTGAACTCCTGACCTCAAGTGACCACCCATCTCAGCCTCCTAAAGTACTGGGATTACAGGGGTGAGCCACTGTGTTTGGCCCAAGTAAGTTTATTTTAAAAGGAAATTCTACATCACTACAGTACATGGGAACCAATATTTTTATAATACACAATAAAATACATACCTAAGTATTAGAAGGAAAAATTTCACCTTTTTGTAGGACATAAAAATCTTGTAAACTATCATATGCAATCATAAAATGGCTGGGCTCAAGGAGTGGTCGGATTTGAGTTTGAATCCTGACTTTGCCATCTGTGTGACTCTGGGCAAGTGTCCTGTCATCCCTGAACCTCAGTTTCTTCATCTGTAAAATGGTAAGACTTATTATTCTTTCCTCCTGTAGTCGTTGTGAGAAATAAGAAAACAATCATATTACCAAGTGGACATGACTCCTAAGGTGCCCATCAAACACAGGTACGTTGGGTAAAGAAAGGAACATGGTGGCTCCCACCTGTGATCCCAGCACTTTGGGAGGCCAAGGTGGGAGGATGGCTTGAGGCCAGGAATTCAAGCCCAGCCTGGGCAACATAGCAAGACGCCATCTCTACAAATAGTTTAAAAGGTTAGCTGGGCGTGGTGGTGCACACCTGCAGTCCCAGCTACTCAGGAGGCTAAAGTGGGAGGATCACTTGAACCCAGGAATTTGAGGCTGCAGTGAGCTATGATCGCACTACTTCACTCCAGCCTGGGCTGAATAGGGCATGACCCCATCTCTAAAAAATAATATTTTAAATAAATAAATAAAACCATGAGTAAGGTGTTTAGAACCATGCCAGGCACAGAGCAAGCCCTTCGATACATGAAAGCTGATGAGTAAAAACACAAGTCACACACCCTCTAGCAGTCGTTAAGCTAGCTGCTAACAAAGTAAACATTTGCTGTGTGCTAGAAACTGAGCAAAGCACCCTCCAGGTGTTAAGTCATCATCTCAGCGTTCTAACAGGCAAATATTATTACCCCCATTTCATAGATTGGAGAACAGGGGCAAAGAGAGGCAGAGCCAGTAGTCAAAAGTTCATAAAAGTTCAGGCTGGACACAGTAGCTCACATCTGTAATCCCAGCCTCGATCACCTGAGGCCAGGAGTTCGAGATCAGTCTGGCCAATGAAGTGAGACCCTGTCTCTACTAAAAATGCAAAAATTAACCCTGTGTGGTGGCACGTGCCTGTAGTCCCAGCTCTTCTGGAGGCTGAGGCAGGAGAATTGCTTGAACCTGGGAGGCAGAGGTTGCAGTGAGCTCAGATCATGCCATTGCACTCCTGCCTGGTCGACAGAGTGAGACTCCATCTAAAAAAAAAAAAAAAAAAAAAAAAGTTCATAAACGTTTATACAGTGCAGGACTTGAACTCCGGGAAAGTTAAACGAGAGTATGAGAAATAACTAAGAATCCCCTCGAATATAAGGTGGCCCCGAGGCAGAGGTAATTCCTTGCAAAATGGCTTTCTGAGCCCCTGAGGTCCAGCCTGGGCAGTGGCAGCACGTGGTAAACCTGGCCCAGTGGCTCTGTCCTTCTTGGATTCCTTCCAGCAGCGTCTCTTTATCAAGTCACTCCTTCTCAGGTCTGCCAAGACAAGGCTCCCTGAGAGACCACTCTCAGCCTTCACATCATCACCCACAGACAAATCCAGTGTCCCTACAACCTCACCTGTGCTCTGCATTCTCTCTCTCTTGACACGTCGCATCTGAGCCCTCGAGACAGCCACACAGCCTCTTACTAATTGTCCACCCCTGATGCAAAAATTAGCATGTCTCAGGTTCACATGTATCCATTATGCCTTCATTGATAGGGATGCAGTATGCATAACTCAGTTTCAGTCAGCATGGGGAACCCTGTCTCACACATGGGCAACATAGCATGGGGGTTGTATTAGTCTTCTAGGGCTGTTGTAAATGATCACACAAGCTTTGGGGGTTGAAATTTATTTTCCCATGGTCTGGAGGCTGGAAGTCTGAAATCAAGGTGCAGGCAGGGCCAGGCTCCCTGTGAAGGCTCTCGGGGAGGATCGAGGATCCCTCTTGGCCTTTCCCAGCTTCTGGTGGCTCCTAGAATTTTTTTTTTTTTTTTTTTTTTTTTTTGAGACAGAGTCTCACTCTGTCAACAAGGCTGAAGTGCAATGGGGCAATCTTGGCTCACTGCAACTTCCGCCTCCCAGATTCAAGGGATTCTCCTGACTTAGCCTCTCAAGTAGCTGGGACTACAGGCGTGCACCAGTATGCCCAGCTAATTTCTGTATTTTTAGTGGAGACGGGGTTTCGGCACGTTGGCCAGGCTGGTCTTGAAATCCTGAACTCAAGTGATGTGCCCGCCTTGACCTCTCAAAGTGCTGGGATTACAGGCATAAGCCACTGCGCCCGGCAGCTCCTAGAATTCTTTGGTTTGTGTCTATATCCCTCCAGTCTCTGCTCTGGCTTCCCATGGCCTGCCTCATGTGTTTTTGTGTGTCCTTTTCTGTCTCTCGTAAGGACATTTGCCACTGGATTTAAGGCCTGTCCTCATTCAGGATGATCTCATCTTAAAACTGGCCTAATTACATCTACAAAAACCCAGTTTCCTAATAAAATGACATTCTGAGGTTCTGAGTGGATATGAATTTTAGGGGACACTCTTCAACCCCCTAGGTGGGGCTTCGCGTAGAAGAGGTACCTAGTATCCTCCGTAACTGGCTTATTGTATATTTCAACACCCTGAGCACAAACATCAAAGCGTTTAATTTTTCTCTCAAGACAACTGTCAACCACATTCTTGCCAATCTCGTTTTCCCAAACCTTTATGGTATCATGGACAGATCCTGTAGCTTTCTGGCCACTTCCCAATCTTGAAAAGGCCAGGCCAGTTCGCTTATTTATTTATTTATTTAGAGACAGAGTCTGGCTCTGTTGCCCAGACTGGAGTGCTATGGCCTGATCTCAGCTCAGTGCCGTCTCTGCCTCTTGGGTTCAAGTGGTTCTCCTGCCTCAGCTACCTGAGTAGCTGGGACTATAGGCGCCCGCCACCATGCCTGGCTGATTTTCGTATTTTTAGTCAAGCTGGGGTTTTGCCATGTTGGCCAGGCTGGTCTCGAACTCCTGGCCTCAAGTGATTGATCTACTTGATTGATCTACTTACCTCAGCCTCCCAAAGTGCTGGGATTACAGGCACGAGCCACTGTGCCTGGCTGCCAGTTCACTTTAAAATAGCCACCTAGTTCCGCGTCTCCCAGCTCAGGTTGGACGCACAGCCTGAGGAAGCTGGAGAGGACCTGACCATCTTTTGCTTTCTTCTCCTGTGTCTCTGGCTTCTGAAGTACACCGAAGAGGAGGATTTCATCAGCAAACAAATTTGGCCAATGCTGCATTAAACCAAGTTACCCAGATATCTCTACTTTAGGGTCAGTCGATGTGTGAAGGTCCATCCACGAAGAGGTGGTTTCCAGCCTGCTTCAGCCCAGGACACTGCTTTTCCACGGAACACTCTACCTCCCCAGTGTTCCCCAGAGCACACTTTGTGAAACACCACACAGCAAAAAGTACTGCCAAATAGAAAGTATATCCACAACTATTACGTTTGCATAGCAATAGAAGATGAGGTTTTCAGTAAACACAGCAACTGTGGAACAGTTTTGTAATTTATTCAGAAAATTGGCTCCGAGATTGCTGTGGACAAGACCCAACTTGGCGGGGAGATTGCAGTCCCTCAGTAGAGCCACGGGGACAGTGCAGCTGGCCGAAGTGGATTCTGAGAAAGGATCAGAGACTGAAATTGCTCTGATTTTCCTAAACCCGGCTTCTGTAGTCAGGAGGCGGTAACTCTCCTGTTCAAAGGCAGGTACTTTTAGGAGAAATTTGCATGATAGTGTGGTCCTGTAAGTTGTGCAGTTCTGTTACGCAAATTCAATGATAGGGACACATCAAATGATGATAATAAAACAATAATATAATAATAAGAGAAATAATATAATAGGGGCTGGGAGTAGTGGCTCACACCTGTAATCCCAGCACTTTGGGAGGCCAAGGCAGGTGGATCACAAGGTCAGGAGACTGAGACCATCCTGGCCAACATGGTGAAACCCAGTCTCTACTAAAAATGCAAAAAAAAAATTAGCTGGGTATGGTGGTGCATGCCTGTAGTCCCACTACTTGGGAGGCTGAGGCAGAATTGCTTGAACCCAGGCGGCGGTGACAGCAGTGAGCTGACGTTGCCCACTGCACTACGGCCTGGGTGACAATGTGAGACTCCGTCTCAAAAAAAAAAAATAATAATAATAATAATATAATAATGAGACAATAATAATATAATAAGAAACAATACAATAAAATAATTATTATAAGAGAAAAGATAGATGTAATATTATTATAAAAGAAAAGATAGAACTAACAAATGCAAGTGACAGGCAAGGCCTTACCTTCTCTTGAGGTCGATCTAAAGATCTGGGATCCACTCAGTAATCTCTGCTCCCGAGGGCTTCTCCGCCCCGAGCATGAGTCTAGCATTTAAATATATTAAATATGTTTTCGTATGCTAGGACCTTTAAAAGCCGGCCGACTTCATCTGCTCAGCTGGATCTTTGGTAACCTCTCCCAATGCTAGAGAAAATCAGACCACACTGGACTGACAGGGAGAAATTGACCAGCTCCCAACTTAGTGTCTTTCTAAGGATTTCCAAGGATAATTTCTGACCATCATGTATATTCTCCCTCGAAGCTTTTTTGGTTTGTTTTCAGACAGAAATCACACCACTGGAGTGCAATGAGGCGATCTCTACTCACTGCAATCTCTGCCTTCCAGGTTTAAGCAATCCTCTCACCTCAGCCTCCCGAGTAGCTGAGACTACAGACTTGCACCACCATGCCCGACTAATTTTTGTATTTTTGGTAGAGACAGGGTTTCACCACATTGCCCAGGCTGCTCCTTGACCTCCCAAAGTGCTAGGATTACACTCATGGGCCACCGCACCAGCCACCCCAGGAGTTTACCTAATCACATGACCATGCCATTGAGGCTTACCTGTAGTCTCAAAACTGAATTGAATCCAGTTTTGTCCATATAGTCAAGGTGAATATTTTCTGAAAGCCAGGACTAACTTGATAATAATCAACATGTTAAAATGAGAGGAAAGTCGGCTGGGCGTGGTGGCTCAAGCCTGTAATCCCAGCACTTTGGGAGGCTCACGAGGGCAGATCACTTGAGGTCAGGAGTTCAAGACCAGCTTGGCCAACATGGTCAAACCCAGTCTCTATTAAAAATACAAAAATTAGCAGGGCATGATGGCGGGTGCCTGTAATTCCAGCTACTCGGGAGGCTGAGGCAAGAGAATTGCTTGAACCCAGGAGGCAGAAGTTGCAGTGAGCCGAGATGGTGCCACTGCACTCTAGCCTGGGTGATAGAACGATACTCACTCAAAAAAAAAAAAGATGTGAGGAAAGTCAACCAAGCTCACTCCAGGCCCTATTCCCAAACTCCCCCAAACATATACAAGAACGCCTAGCGAAAAAAATTTTGATCGTGTTATCAGAATGGGGTGACTAGTCATTGCTTAGCAGTCTAGCAAGGATGGGTTTATCCATGTAGCTAACAGGCTGCCAAAGACCAGAGGGGATTTGGAAAGCAGTCGGGGGGATATAGATCTGTACTCCAGCTCTCCAACTTTGTCCTTCTGCATAACAACTCTCACCGCCCACGGAATGGTGCCAAACTCCAGGCTTTTTGTCTGTGACTCCGGCCCTCATGAGCTGAGACTACCCCAACCCTAAGGCAGGGTCTGGTTCTCATTTACCATTCTGTGCAGCCCTGAGCACAGATTTTGGCAGATAAGCCAAAGCTCAATGGATGAAGGTCAAATGAGTGAAAAAGGAACCCACATAAAACTCAGGTACCATGGGCTCCAGTCTCAGCACTGCGTTATGTAAAAAAAAAAAAAAAAAAAAAAAAAAAAGAAAAAAAAATTTTTTTCTTTTGGCCCAGTTCAGTGGCTCATGTCTGTAATCCCAGCACTTTGGGAGGCCAAGGTAGGCAGCTCATTTGAGATCAGAGTTTGAGCACCAGCCTGGCTAACAAGGTGAAACCTCATTGCTACTAAAAATACCAAAATTAGCCAGGTGTGATGTGATGGTGCGCACCTGTAATCTCAGCTACTAGGGAGGCTGAGGCAGGGGAATTGCTTGAATCTAGGAGACAGAGATTACAGTGAGCCGAGATTGTGCTACTGCACTCCAGCCTGGGAGAGAGAGCAAGACTCCATCTCAAAGAAAAAAAAAATTTAACAGGAGAGCAAATGAAATCTTTACCACATTTCTCTGGGCATATATAAAAAATTTTAAAAAAGTCCAATTTATATAAAGTAAAGCAAAACTTTTGAATGTTTAGATCTCACCTCCATGGCAGTTGGCTCCAAAATCTCTACTAAATTCCTCCAAACTCTCCTTCAGATCTCACTTCTCTCATCCCCTTCCTTTTTCCCCTTCCAAATATAACTTCCACTCTTTCCTGGGAGTGCAAGGAGGCTCGTTAAGCACATGGGCTTCGGGGCACGTCTTGCTGAGTTTAAATTTAGTCCTCTCACTGTCTAACTTGGGCAGGTACTTGGCACATGGTAAGCACTCAATAAATGTGATCCATGGTTGTTACTGTTATTAGTATTCTTCCAATTCTGTTGGCTTCTCCAATATTTTTGTTTCCACTTAGCCCACTTTTCCATTGATGCAACAAGGAATATGTATTCATTTCCCAGGAGTGCCGTAAGAAATTATCACAAACTTGGGGGCTTGAAACCATAGACATCAGTTTCCCCACAGTTCTGGAGGCCGGAATTTCAAAATCAAGGTGGTGGCAGGGCCACGTTTTGTGGAGATTCATTTCCTCGCCCCCTGCAGCCTCTGGTGGCGTTCAGCGTTCCTAGGGTCGTGGCTGCGTCACTCAATCCCAGCCTCTGGTCCCCACGTGGCCTTCCCCGGTGCATCTCTTTTTTGTGTTTCTTCCAAAGACACTTGTGGATGGATTGAAGGCCTGCCCAGTTAATCCGGGATGATCTCATTTCGAAAACCTTGACTTAATCACATCTGCAAAGACCCTTTTCCAAATCAGTTCATATTCACAGAATCTGGGGAGGGGTGGGTGGACATGGATATATTTAGGGGGGTTACATTTATCCCACTACGAAATGATACTGCATCTTTCTCCTTGTGGATGGTGGATGGGGATAGGGTTGCACACGCCTGTAATTCTTTTTTTCCCCTTTTCTCCTTGTCAAGCTGAATATATCAAGTCAGCAGCCAGCATCAGGTACCTGGGAATGAGGAAGGAAAGACAGGCAGATGGCAGAGGGGCCTGTCAACTTCTGCTTTTCACTGACACTCACGCCACTCTTTCATTTGCAACCACGGAATACCTCACTGCAAGAACTGCCGCATCCCAGGGGGTCTGACCGTGTCTCCAAGCTAAGCAGCGGATTTCAGCCACGGGGTCTGACTCTTAGGCAGACGCATCCTGTCCAAGGATTGGAGACAGAGCATCCATTCTCCCACCTGGCACGGTCAGCTGCATGTGGCCGGTAGGGGCCGGTTCAGGTTAGTTAGTTATTGATATCCTGTGTTAAGATTCCTGACTTGACCGCACTGAAGGGATCTGGGAGGCAGTGACTTCACTCGACTCAAATTGCAATTAGCCAGTCTCTTGGCTCAGGCATTCATCTACCCAGAACTATTTTTGGTGTGTGTTCATAGACAGCACATACCAAAGTATTTGGTATTTGAGATGCAAGCGCTAAGGATGATTAAAGTTAGTTGCTAATGAGCATGCCTAGAATAGATATACTCTGTGTGTGTGTGAGTGTGTGTGTGTGTGTGTGTGTGTGTGTGTGCACGCTCCATGTGTGTGCTCTCTTGCGTGTCTACAAAGCAGATGTCTACACACCTGCCCTTAGGTGACCTCACCAAAGTCCATGAACTGGCGCTGCTGGATCAGCTAAGAGGTCCCTGGACGGAAGACGGAAGTGGATGAGAGTCCACCTGTCTCGAAATACTGCCTTACCGCGTGCCTGTGCTGCCCCATGGGGATCCAATCTATCTTTCAGCGTCTAGCTCACCATCTTACAGGAAGCCTCACTCGACCACCCCCCGAACTCCTAGACCAAGGCCGGAAAATAGGTCTTAGCTTAGGTTCCTTGGTTTGTGTCTGCGTCACTCCAGCCTCTGGTTCCATCTTTACACAGCTGTCTTCCCTCTGTGTCTGTGTCCTCACGTGACCTTATCCTCTGTGTGTGTGTCTGTATCCAAATCTCCCTCTCCAGCCAGGCACGGTGGCTCATGCCTGTAATCCCGGCACTTTGGGAGCCTGAGGCAGGTGGATCTCCTGAGGTCAGGAGTTCAAGATCAGCCTGGCCAACATGGTAAAACCCCATCTCTACTAAAAATACAAAAACTTAGCTGGGCATTGTGGTGAGCACTTATAATCCCAGCTTCTCGGGAGGCTGAGGTAGGAGAATTGCTTAAACCCCAGAAGGCAGAGGTTGCAGTGAGCCAAGATCGCACCACTGCACCCTAGCCTGGGCCACAAGAGTAAAACTCCATCTCAAAATTAATAATAATAATAATAATATTAAAATTTTAAAAATCTCTCGCTCCTTATAAGGACACCAGGCATTGCATTAAGGTCCACTCTCATGACCTCATCTTAACTTGACTACATTTGAAATTTCACATACATAGGTACCAGGGGTTAGGATTTCAATGTATCTTTCAATGGGGTGGGGGATGGGGGTAGTGGGGAGGACACTATTTGACTCATAATAGATGCCATAAATAAGTAGGGATATCTAGCATTGGTGAGGGAAGGGAAAGGGCCTTATCATGTTTAATTTTGGTATCATTCAGTTAGAAATGAGCACCGGCTGCTATGACAATTGGTTATGTATCTGTCTGTCTATCTATCTATCATCTATCCATCTATTTATCTACCTACCTACCTACCTATCTAATCACCGAATCTATCTACCTATCTGCCTGCCTACCTATCTATCTATCTATTCTCTATCCCAGGCGTCCCCAACTATGGCCCGCAGGCCGCATGCGGCCCCCCGAGGCCATTTATCCGCCCCCCCCACCCCGCCGCACTTCAGGAAGGGGCACCTCTTTCATTGGTGGTCAGTGAGAGGAGCACAGTATGTGGCGGTCCTCCAACGGTCTGAGGGACAGTGAACTGGCCCCCTGTGTAAAAAGTCTGGGGACTCCTGCTCTATCCTCTATGTATAATCTATCATCCATATCTATTTATTTACCTTCTTAAGTAGATTGAAAGTCCCATGAGGGCAGGGATTATCGTTTACAGCCCTTGTTCTCCACTGGCTAACCCAGGATCTGGACGGATGTAGGAGGCACTCAATAAATACTTGTTCAGTCACTAATTTTTCTTGTTTGGACTCTGAAATTAGATCAGGAAGAGGTCTCTGACACACAATCCTCTAGGGACTTCTGAGGATAGAGCTGGCTCGTTCATGGCTTGCCCACTTGCACTCTGTCTTCCCGGCTCCCCTCAACGTTCAACACACCTCGTCTGCCAAAGCTTATGAGTGTACTGGGGTGTCTCCCGCTAATAGGACAGCCCTGTAATTGTTCAGTGAGATTAGAACGTCAGACTCATCCATCAAGCTCTCCTCTAAGTAGTTTGGTTTTCCTAATGGAAAGCAGTGTCCTAAACAAGAAGGGAAGCATCCTAATGTGGGGTTTTACGTAGGGTGGTTTCTAGCTGTGAGCTGTGGACCTGAAATCATAGTTAAATCGATGGAGAGGCACTAAGCGATAGCCTGCGAATCTGGGCATCCGTAAAACCCAATGATTAACAGCCCTAAGTGGACGTGTTGCACACCGGCTCTCCCAGCTTTGATTGGGACTCTCTCTCTCTCCAGACAGGAACAGCCCAAGAGAAATGGAAATACGATGGCTAGTTGATTGTTTGTTTTGCAGTCTGCATGACAGACCACCCTCCTTAACAAGACTCTAGGTCAAGTGTTCTTCTCTGCCCTGTGGATCTATTGGGGAGAAATTAGCTCTTGGTGGTATTTCCAATTACGGAGAAAAGCGATTCCTCCCTGGTCTGGTTGTCACGTGTTTGGCAGTGGACCAACAGACGCGAAGCCTGTCTTTTGCTCTTGTCTCTTTCTCCATCTCACTGCATGACCTTGGGAGGTGGCCTAACCTCTCAGCTTCTTTGCTGCCTCATCTGTCATGATCCACCTTTTCTACTTCATGACTGTGTTCTAGGATAAATGAGAGAAGCCTCCACATCATCTTTTAGGCTCCCAGAAAGACTGGAACCAGCTAAATGCAAAGTGGAGCCATTTCCTTTGTTTTTGCTGCCTGTCTTACTAATGTGTGGGAATTTTTTCTAACATTCTACATTATTCTACTGTATAATTGTTCATCTCTTCTGTGGAATGGATCTTGGTATGCCACTTTCTTAGCAAACTAAGAAGGGAGGCTGGCCTCAAAGTGAGCCACACTGATGGGCTAGAACTAATTCCTACTCCTAACTCAAGTTTAATGTCTGTCTTCCCTACCAGTGAAGAGTTCCATGAAGGCAAAGACCTATTTGTCTTGTTCTGCTCCAGCACGGAGCAGGTACTCAGTAAGAACTTACAGAATGAGTCGATGGATGGATGGATAGATGGATGGATGATGGATAGCTAGGTGGGTGGATAATGGATGGATATGATAGAGGGATGGCTGTTTGGATAAATGGATGGATGATGGGTGGATGAACAGACGGGTGGATATAGGGACAGATGAATGAATGGATGGATAGAAGGATGAAAGATAGATGGATGGTAATGGAAGGATGGCTGGATGGCTGAACAGAAGGATGGATGAATGGATAGATAGATGGGTGAATATGGTATGTATATCAACATGAACCACATTACCAGTATTTATCATCGAGAGAAAGTTCTAAGTTCCAGATGTTCAGAGAAATTTAGAGATACAGACCTAAGATACAGGCCGGAAGGGCCATGCTCCAGGCTTTCTCTAAGTCTCTGGGTAGAATCCTTTCTTGCCTCTTCCTAGCTTCTGATGGTGGCCATAAATTCTTGGTGTTCCTTGGCTTATAGCTGCATCCTTCCACTCTCTGCTTCCATCACCACATGGCCTTTCTCCCCGTGTGCCTCTGCACATTGTTTTCCCACTTCTTGGAAAGACACCAGTCAGGCCAAGCACAGTGGCTCACGCCTATAATCCCAGCACTTTGCAAGGCTGAGGTGAATCAGGAGGTCAAGAGTTCAAGACCAGCCTGGCCAACATAGTAAAATCCCATCTCTACTAAAAATACAAAAATTAGCCAGATGTGGTGGCGAGTGCCTGTAGTCCCAGCTACTAGGGAGGCTGAGGCAGGAGAATTGCTTGAACCTGAGAGGCAGAGGTTGTGGTAAGCCGAGATAGCACCATTGCACTCCAGCCTGGGCAACAAAAGCGAAATTCCATCTCAAAAAACAAACAATCAAATAAATTAAAAAAGCCCAGAAAGACACCAGTCATATTGGATTAGGGGCCCACTCTACTCAAGTGTGACCTCTTCTTAACTAATTATATCTGACCCTGTTTCCCCACAAGGTCACATTCTGAGGTATTGGGGATTTGGACATCAACATATCTTTTGCAGGAGACACAATTCAACCCATAACCATCCGTGACACAGCAACCCCTGTCCCGGGCATGTATCCTGGGGACACTCCTGCATAGGATCATAAGAGGACATGTGTGAGAACGTCGGTGGTGGCCAAGTTTGTCCCAGCAAGGAGCCCGAGGTGACCTACATGTTTATGACTGGAGGAAATGAGTCAGCCAGATGTGATACACACAGATGATGAAATGATACACAATACCCTGAATTTGCATACATCATCGTGGATGGATCTTAAAAATACAGTGTGAAATGAAAAAAGTAGGAACTAGACCGAGATTGATGACACAATAGCGTGGACATAAATTTAAAATACACACTCACAGAGCAAGACTATATATGTTTCATAAGCATTGGAAAGTGGGTTGGAAGGATTTATTTTGAAGACACTGGAGTCACTGCTTGTGGGAGGCAGTGAGAAATGCTAACAGTAGACGCAGGCGAAAAATAATACAAGGCGCAAAGGGGGGCCTTCAACAGACAAATAGTGAATGTGTGGCGTAAACTGAGAAGTGTGATTCTACGAAGGCGCCCACCCGGGGTCCAAATTTTGCAAAGAGGGGAGGGATCAGGAAAGGGATTAATGAGTGACAGTGGCGGTCAGGGCTGGGCGGAGTCCGCGTCCTCTGAGCATGCACAGCAGGGCCCCTTGAGCCACCCTGAGCTTCTAGGAAGCACGTGGAGAGAGCCGCGCTAAGCCCAGACCCGGAGAGGAATTGGAGCTGTACAGGTCAAGAATTAAGCAGACAGGACCGAGCAGAGGGAGTGGCAGGTTAACCAGTCCCCAGGAGAGCCCAGGCAGGCCCAAGGGCATCCACCTGGGGAGAAGGAGAAGGGTACGGTCTGCATGGCCCCTCTAAGGAAGGGGTGGGGACAGGGCTGGCTGTGTGTGTGTGTGTCACCCACTCAGACGCCCACAGGGACCAGGTGGTGGAAATGAGCAAATGACCCAGGCGCATACTAAGCACTTCCACAGATACCGATGGGCCTTTGTATATTTAAGAAACCCAGCGCCCCCCAAGTCTATATTTCTTTTCCTCCCTTTTGATGGAGACATGGGGGCTGACTTCTTCTTTGAGAAAACAATAGCGGCGTGTGATGAGAAGTGGTAGCCAACTCAGCACTGGGGGACACCTTAGATAGGTGGGGCTTGGGGAGGGCAGGAAGGGATGTCCCAGCTCAAGGGGGCTGCTGCCACTAGCTTCAAAGGATGCTTCTGCCCAAACGTGGTCCCAATGTTGACAGAGGCTTCTTTTCCAAGAGAAACTGTGAAACTGGATTTTTATGTGAAATCTTTTTATTTGACATAGTAAAATCTAACTGAACCACAATGAGGTACCACATCACAGCCACTAGGATGGCTGTAATAAAATAGAATGGAAGCTATGAAATTTGGACGAGGACACGGAGCAATGGGAACCCTTGTACGTTGCTGGTGGGAAAGTAAGATGGCCCACTCACTGGAAAAGTTTACAGGTTCCTCAAGAAGTTAAACATTGTGCTATCAATAACCCAGCAATTTCACTCCTAGCTATATGCCCGAAAGAATTGAAAGCAGGTACTCTACATGAAGACAAGCACATCTACACACATGTTCCTGGCAGCTCTATTCATGACGGCCAAGAGATGGAAACAACCCAAACGTCTGTCATCATGTATGCTACAATGTAGCTGAATCTTGAAAACACCATGCCAAGTGAAGGAAGCCAGGCACTAAAAGTCACGCACTGTATGATTCCATTTATATAAAATGTTCAGAGTAGGTGAATCCATAGAGACAGCCAGCCAACTAGAGGGTTGCCAGGACAGCAGAGAAGGGTATGGAAGTGAATGATTGATGGTACCGGGTTTTCTTTTGGAGTAATGAAAGTTTTTTGGAACTAGATAAGATGATGGTTACACAAGATTGTGAATACACTAAATGCCACTGAATTATTCACTTTAAAATGATTAATTTTTGCCAGGCGCTGTGGCTTATACCTGTAATCCCAGAACTTTGGGAGGCCGAGGCAGAAGAATCACTTGAGGTCAGGAGTTCGAGACCAGCCTGGTGAAATCCACTTCTACTAAAAATACAAAAATTAGCCAGGCATGGTGGTGCACGCCTGTAATCCCAGCTCCTCGGGAGGCTGAGGCAGGAAAATCTCTTGAACCCAGGAGGCGGAGGTTGCAGTGAGCTGAGATTGCACCGACTACACTCCAGCCTGGGTGACCTAGTGAGACTTGGTCTCAATAAAAAACAACAACAACAACCAAAACACACACACACACACACACACACACACACGCAAAAAAAAACAAAAACAAAAAAACCAAAAAATGCTTAGTTTTTGCTAGGTACAGTGGCTCATGTCTGTAATTCCAGAACTTTGGGAGGCTGAGGCCGGAAGTTCAAGACCAGCCTGGGAAACATAGCAAGAGCCTGCCTCTACTGGGGAAGGAGGGAAGGTAATAAATAAATAAAATGCTTAATTTTATATTATGTTGATTTCACCTCAATTTTTGAAAAACTGTAATGTAATGTAATTTAAATATTTAAGAAAAAACATGTGAGCCAAATAGATTCAGGCCGAACCCTGGAGTGCCAGTTTCTAAGTCTGATATGGGGCTTACGGCCAGCAGGACCCCCATAATCTTGTACAGAGCTGCGGGATTAGGAGCTCTGTTTTACTGGCAGGGAAACTGAGACTGCAAAGAAATAAAGTGGTGGGATCAGAGCCAAGTGCAGAAGCTGGGGCTGGGCCCCTGAGGGTGATCTCCCAGCGCAGTTGATCCCGTGCTCCCTGCAGTTGGGGCCAAGGGCTGTGGAAAGTATCAGAAAGGTGGCAGCTATTGAAGCAGGTGGCAGAAGGAGGACGCCTGGAAGTTCAGACAAGAACTGCACCAAAGCCAGGCTCAGTGGCTCACGCCTATAATCCCAGCACTTTGGGAGGCTGAGGTGAGTGAATCACTTGAACCTGGGAGGTGGAGGTTGCAGGGAACCAAGATTGTACCACTGCACTTCAGCCTGGGTGGCATAGTGAGACTCCATCTCAAAAAAAAAAAAAAAAAAAAAAAAAAGAGAGAACTGTGCATGTAGATCCCCTTGAAACTGTCACCTTCTCTCACACAAGGCCCAGAGAATTCTCTATGAATTGAAGCCCATTCAGCAAGGCTGGGTTGAGTAAGTACTGTGCACGTGGCATGCACCACGTGAAATTAATAAAAGTAGCCAGCGCAAAGGCTTAAGACTCAGGCGTCCCCAAACTTTTTACACAGGGGACCAGTTCACTGTCCCTCGGACCGTTGGAGGGCCGCCACATACTCTGCTCCTCTCACTGACCACCAATGAAAGAGGTGCCCCTTCCTGAAGTGCGGCGGGGGGCTGGATAAATGGCCTCAGGGGGCTGCTTGCGGCCCCGCAGGCCGTAGTTAGGGGATGCCTGGCTTAAGTGTTCACCTGTGCAAAGCATGTTCTGTTGAGACCTCTGATGCTCGGGGTAATGCTGTGAGGTAGAAACAGCGCTGCCACATGTATTGCATGCATGCATTTAACTTTTATACCGTGCATGCATTTAACTTACGTAATGCATGCATTTAACTTAACAAATTCAACTCACTGCAGCTGGCCAAAAGGGAAGGAGAAAACTACTCATTGAAAGGGGGTGGACCTGTTGTGTTCCCATGCGAACTTGCCACCCAGGAAGCACAGAAATGGAATCTATGGTTCTGTTCTCATTGTCTCCGATCCTGGCAGCCTTTCCTAGAATGGGCAGCTCTCTGTGCTGAGTGGGATTCTAGTTGATGATTTCTCAGCCTTGGCACTATTGATATAGTAGCCTGGATAAATATTTGTTATGGGGTCTGTGTAGCGCATCGGAGGATGTTTAGAGGCATCCCTGGGCTCTATCCACTAGATGCCAGGAGCACGTATTCCTACCCCTAGTTATGACAACCAAAAATGTCTCCAGGCACTACCAAACATCCCCTGAGGGGCAAAATTGCCCAGCTGAGAATCACTCATCTAAAGTTTAAAATGCATATTTACTAGTGCTGAACTAAGGAGCAGGATTGGAGGTGGGACCTGGGGAGGATGGCAAGGTGGATAAATGGCTGCATTATGACGATTGGGTTATTGTTACAGGAAAGGGGTCCCAATCCAGACCCCAAGAGAGGATTCTTGGATCTCGAGCAAGAAAGAATTCAGGGCAAGTCCATAGAGTAAAATGAAAGCACGTTTATTAAGAAAGTAAAGGAACAAGTGAATGGTGGCTCCACAGACAGAGCAGCCCCCAAGGGCTGCTGGTTGCCCATTTTTATGGTTATTTCTTGATGATATGCTGAACAAGAGGTGGATTATTCATGCGTCCCCTTTTTAGACCATATAGTGTAATCTACTGATGTTACCATGGCATCTGTAAACTGTCATGGCGCTGGCGGGAGTGTAGCAGTGAGGACCACTCTCGTCCCATCACCATCTTGGGGTCGGTGAGTTTTGGCCGGCTTCTTTACTGCAACCTGTTTTATCAGCAAGGTCTTTATGACCTGTGTCTTGTGCCAACCTCCTATCTCATCCTGTGACGTAGAATGCCTTAATCATCTGGGAATGAAACCTAGTAGGCTTCAGCCTCATTTTACGCAGCTCCTATTCAAGATGGAGTTGCTCTGGTTCACTCACCTCTAATATTATGACAATTTGCTGACACTTGTGGCTGTGCCATTCCTTGTTGAAGGGGGAAGAATGGAGGGATTTTTATGGAAATGTTTTTCTTTACTTTGACTTTAGAATCTAGTACCCATATACACTCACTGCAACTCAAGTCCCACAGGTCTCAGGGAGTGAGTCACTTGCCCACGATCTCAGACTTCATGATGACAAAGAAGAGATTCGAGCCCAAACGATTTTACTAGGAAACACACTCCATTCTCCCCCACCCCTTCTTTTCTTTCCCTTCTTTCATTATTTTGCCTTCCTATCCACAAGAGGGATCTAAGGGAAATTAGCATGCCAGAAGGTAGAGTCTCACCACAGACTCTCCGCTACTGCAGGTGGCACTGAGAGTCATCAGCCTGCCTCACACTTCTGGATGAGACCACAGGTAAATTCAAATTCCAAAGGTTTATGAAGCTTGTTTTACTTAGGACTTTTCTGGCTGCAGGAGACAAAAACCTAATCAGACTAGCTCAAACCAAAAAAGGAACCAAATTGACACATGCTAGCAAGTTGAAAGGGTGATGGCTTCAGGCATGACTGGATTAAGGGGCTCAAATGGTCATCAGGACGTGATCTCTGCATTTTTTTGTTTCATCTCTGTTAGCTTCATTCTCAGAACAACTCTTCCTTCCATTATCCAAAGAGAGGCAATGGCAGCACTGAATGTAAAACTTGACCTTTCAGAAATCCAGTAGAAATATTTCCTCCCTCCTAAGAGTTTCATCCAACATTCCTGAAATTCACTCTGATTGTCCCAGCTTGAGTCCCATGGATGTTTCCAAAAATGAATCACTATGGCCAGGGGCATATGAGACCCCATGATCGGGCCTGGGCCACCTCTGCAATTACAGAGTTTCAGAGTAAGGTGAGCCCCAGATCTTACAGAAAAGAGTGGGAGAAGGAGGAAAGAGTAATATGCTCTGGGCAATGTAGGAAACCACAGGAATTCCTCCCACCTACTGCCCAGGCCTGTGGGAAGCATGTAAGACACAGCCCCAGTCTGTGTGAGCGGCAGGTGGGGGCATCTTGGGAGGGGTCTTCCAAAGGCAAAGCCAGGCTGGCTTGGTGGAGTCCTTTCCAGGATCCATCTGCTTGTGTAAAGCCAGCAGAGGCCACCTTCAGCCAGCCCTCCCTGCTACTGGTTAAAGTGACTTTTTGTTTTTTGTTGTTGTCGTTGTTATTTGAGACAGGGTCTCACTCTGTCACCCAGGCCGGAGTGCAGTGGTACAATCTGGGCTCACTGCAACCTCCACCTCTCAGGTTCAAGTGATTCTCCTGCTTCAGCCTCACAAGTAGCCAGGGCTACAAGCTTGTGCCACCATGCCCGGCTAATTTTTGTCTTTTTGGTAGAGATGGTGCTTCACTCTGTTGGCCAGGCTGGTCTTGAACTCCTGACCTCAAGTGATCCACCGGCCCCGGCCTCCCAAAGTGCTGGGTTACAGGCATGAGCCACCGTGCCCAGACTTAAAAGTGGTTTTTAAAAAGTGCTGTGTGAGACTTCCAAAAGGTACTCATGGGGTGGAGGGCGGGGTGGGGGGTGGTGGTGGGGAGTCGGGGAATGAAAGAGAGAGGATTAGGGAAGAAACACTTTTTATTTATTTATTCATTTTAGAGACAGGGTCTCGCTCTGTCACCCAGACTGGAGTGCAGTGGCATCATCACAGCTCACTGCAGCCTTGACCTCCTGGGCTCAAGGGATCCTCCTGCCTTAGCCTCCCGTGTAGCTGGGAACACAGGCATGCACTGCCACACCAAGATAATTTTTTTTTTTTAAGAGATGGGGTCTCATTATGTTGCCCAGGCTAGCCTCAAACTCCTGGGCTCAAGTGATCCTCCCGCCTCAGCATCCCAAAGTATTCGGATTACAAGGGTGAGCAACCTCACCTGGCCCAAGATACAGCTTCTTTGGTGAATGGGGCCTGGACAGGTAAAACAGGGGCCACTTTCCACCATCATGCCACAGCAAGAGCTGGGCTATGTAGGTTCAGTACACTTTGTCATTTAATCCTTGTGACAACCTTGTGTCATCACTGCTGTTTTACAGATAAGGAGCTGAGGCTCAGAGAGGTTCAGTGTCGTGGCTAGTATTTCACTTACAGCTGAGCAAAGACTCTCTTTGTCCAGAGACAATGTGCTCTTAGGTGACAGGGCTGGGACTGGAACCCAGGTCTATCTGACTCAAAGTCCATAGCTTGTCCCCTGTCCCGTGGGGACCTCTCACGCTAGTGAGCCCCAAGAAACCCCCTCAGTGCTTCGTTCCAGTCTTTTAACTTCAAGCCCAGTCAGCGAGTTCTTTATTTCCACAAATGGTGCTATTAAACTAATGGCTTCAGGAGCTATAGGCTGGCCTCGGCCCAGTTACGCATCTCTCCACCCATCCCCACGTTCTGGCTTCCAAAGAAATACACTGGAAATTCCAGGAGCCGAAGCCCATTTGGAAATGTTTCGGGCCACCATGTTGCTTTGGGGCGGCAAGAAGAAACCCACGCCCTGAACTTGAACTCCTTGTGCAGCCTCTACATGGCCAGGCGCTAAATAAGGCCAGGGCCTGTTTCCTTCTTCAAAAGTCCCTTGGAAAGGGCGGTAGCAGACCCCATCAGGCAAAAAGCTGAGAAGCCAGGGTTGAAATAGAGGCCTCTTTCTGTTTGGTCACTCAGCAGCTGCAAAGGATGCGTAGGACGGAGCTAAATTTATTTGTTCCTTTCTTTCTCAGCAACAGCGACGAGGCCCGGGGTGCAGCTGTCTCGCCTTGCCTGTCTTTTGCAGGCACCAGCATGCACAGAGGATGGCTCTCCGGGAGGAAGATTCCTTTCCATTTTGTTCGCTCTCTGCCTCCGCAAGGCTCCCAGCCACCCCTCTGGAGTGCAGGGCGAGATCCTGTGCCAGGGCTGGGAATCTGTAGCTGCCTCCCAGCCCCAGGGTGGAAATCATGGCCTTTGGGAAACAGAGAAGCTGCACAGCGTAGATACTCAGGCCTGGTGAAGGCAAGTGGGGCCACACCCAGAAAACCACAAACGTCCCCACAGCCTCTGCTTTCACTCCTCAGACCTGTGGGAAACTTGTAAGACACAGTCCCTGTGATCGGCGGGTGGGGGCACGTTGGGAGGGGCCTTCCCAAGGCCAACGCCTGGCTGGCGGGGCAGAGTCCTTTCCAGAATGTGTCTATCTGTTTGCTTAAAGCCCAGCGGAGGGGCCACCTTCAGCCAGCCCTCCAGCCTACTGGTCCAAGTAGTTTTTTCAAAGTGCTTTGTGAGACTTTCAAAAGGTACTCAAGGGGAGGGAAGTGACAGGAGGAGGAGGAGGAGGGGATGGGGAAGAAACAGCTTCTTTATTTCTAGCCTTGCTTGAATGGCTTCTTGACGGTTACTGCTCCAGTTTTGCTGAGTCAGAAGAATCCCACAGCCGCTCACCGGAAACACAGCTGCTGGGTGAAAATAACCACAGAGCTGAGCATCATGCACCTTCCAGAAAAGATGGCAGAAAACCTCAAAACAAAAGAGAAATACGAAACAATAGGAGACACTGTCGGAAAAAAGAAAAACCACCGCAGCTCACTAACCGATCCAGGCCGGTGGCGTCCTCTTGATCTCTCTCACCACTCCCAGGCCAAGCAACGGCTCGGAAATAAAGTGAAGTTTGGCTGCTTTTATGTGTATGTGTATATATATATATATATATATATATATATATATATATATATACACACACACACCCACACTCACACATACATAATATAGATACATATATATACATATGTAATATATACACACATATATACACGCACATGATATATATACATATGTAATATATATATACATACATATATATACACACATAATATATTTACATTATACATATATACATATATACACACACATAATATATATACATATATACACGTAATATATATACACATATATACACACATAATATATATACATATATACATATGTAATATATATACACATATATATACACACACATAATATATATACATATATACATATATACACACACATAATATATATACATATATACATATGTAATATATATACACACATATATATACACACATAATATATATACTTATGTAATATATATATACACATATATACACACACATAATATATATACATATATACATATGTAATATATATACACACACATAATATATATACATATGTAATATATATACACATATATAATATAAATAAAAATACATATATATAATATGTGTAATATATGTGTTTCATTTTTTTTAGATAGTCTTGCTCTGTTGCCCAGGCTGGAGGGCAGTGATGAGATCTCGGCTCGCTGCAACCTCCACCTCCTGTGTTCAAGCAATTCTCCTGCCTCAGCCTCCTGAGAAGCTGAGATTACAGGTACACCACCACACCCAGCTAATTTTTGTATTTTTAGTAGAGACGAGGTTTCACCATGCTGGCCAGGCTGGTCTTGAACTCCTGACCTCAAGTGATCTGCCTACCTCAGCCTCCCAAATTGTTTGAATTCCAGGCTTGAGCCACTGCACCCAGCCTGCTTTTACACTGTAGTGGGTTTAATAATGTCTTCCCAGTCACACCTCCACCAAAAAAAGGAAAGATATGTCCACAGTCTAATGTGCTCCAGCACCTGTGAATGTGACCTTAATGGAAAAAGGATCTTTGCAGGTGTAAATTAATTTTAGCATCTCAAGATTAAATCATCCTCCTGGGTGGGCCTTAAATCCAATGACAGGTGTCCTTATAAAAGCAAGGCAGATCCAGGTTGGGCAACACAGTGAGACCCTGTTTCCACAAAAAGTTGAAAGAAAAAAAAGCTGGGCACAGTAGCTCACACCTGTAATCCCAGCACCTTGGGAGTCCAAGGTGGGCAGATCATTTGAGGCCAGGAGTTCGAGACCAGCCTGGCCAATATGGCTTAACCCCATCTCTACTAAAAATTCAAAAATTATCTGGGCATGGTAGTACATGCCTATAATCCCCACTACTTGGGAGGCTGAGGCACAAGAATCACTTGAATCTGGGAAGGGGAGGTTGCAGTGAGCTGAGATCGTGCCACTGCACTCCAGCTTGGGCTACAGAGAATGACTCCGTCAAAAGTTCGAGGCTGCAGTGAGCTGTGATGGTACCGCTGTACTCCAGTCTGGGTGACCAAGTGAGATCCTGTCTCAAAATAAAAAAAAAAAAAAAGAGTGAGGCAGAGGTAGATGAGTAGATTAGACACACACAGAGGAAGGCCAAGGGGAACTTGGAAGTGAGGATTGGAGTTTTGTGGCTACAAACCAAGGTTGACCCAGGATTTGTTAGGGCACCCATAGGAAACTAACAAAGCCACCCTGGGCTTCCATTTACCAGGTCTTCCCCTGGCCTTCTCCTTCCCGTTGTCTGGGCTGAAAACATTCATAGCACCTTGTTTGCATGGAGGCTGAGCTTCCCTTTCCTCGGCCTTCGAAATGATCAGGAAGCAGGATGGGACCTTGAGGACTCCCGAGACTAAGGGAGGAGTTGAGGGTCCCTGGTTGTAGACAAGTCTCGGCCACAGGCCAGGAGTGTGGCCTCATTAACCAGCCACCATTCAGTGAGGCAGCTGGAGCCTGGTTCTGCCCCTTACTAGCTGTGTAGCCTGGGGTAAGGTATTTACCCTCCCTGGGCCTCTGTCTCCTCATCTGTCCAATGGGGATAATTAGAAAACTTCCCTTACACAGTTGTAAGGATGAAGGGAGTACATGCAAAGCTATTCTTGAGCTAGGCTGGACTCTGTGGTTCTCATTGTCCAGTGCTTCACACACGTGTGGTGTGGTTGTTTTTCCTGTCAGCATATGTGACACCATCTTTTGCTGTCAGCACCCTGATTTGCCTTTAGGAGGCCATCTCTCTTCTACCCCCTCATTCCAGGAGAGGGTATATTACCCAGACCTGAGCAATCAGACTCAGAGCTCAGTTCAGGGATGGGCATGTGAGCCAAAGGGGGTCCCATCAGAGTGAATAGTTACTGGAACTCATAGAGAAGAGAAATTCACTTTCTCTTGGTTCTGCTATGTGGTGGGATATGAGCATGGAGCATCTCTGCTTCTACCTAGGGAGGGGGTACCTCAGAGTGACACCAGAACCACAGAGAACAGACATAAGGGATAGGGGGAGAGTCCTGACCACAATGTTTGTACCCCTGGATCCAGCTGTGCCTGAAACCATCCATAGCTCCAAGCTCCCAAGTTCCCTGAAACAAAAAAAATTTTTTATGCTTAAGATAGTTTGAGCTGATCACTTGAAAACAAAGGCACCCTGACTCATGGAATATCTTAGTGATAATCTGAGCAGGAGGTAAACATATCATCCCTATTTTATGAGAAGAAACGGAGGCTTCGAGGAACGTAATCACTTAAATAAAATCACTAATAAGTCCAGGGTTGTCATCTGGTTCATGTAGCCCCGGGAAGGCAGAATCATGATGTGTCTGGTGCATCCTTGGGAAAGTCACATAAATCTCAAGGCTTTGAGTGGCTCATCTGTACCATAAGAGAGTTGGCCTATTTTTAAACTTTTAAGTGTATTGTTGATTACAGAAGTAACTATGACAATTAGCTGTGCATTTGCTCTCCATAACTGACAAATGTTGGAATTTTGTCACAGTTGCTTCAGTGGTGAGCTGGTATCTGCAATACTATATAGCTCCTTGTTTCTGTGTCTTAATTCTGGATTCTAAAATGCTGGGAAAGTCTGACTCTGCAAAACTTGAAGAAATTTCAAAGAATACAGAAGCATTTTATATCTACTCCTTTATTGATGATTTCTGGCTTTCTTCATTTCTTAAATAGATCTGAGTTTTCACCCTGTATTATTTTTGCTCAGCCAAAAAAAGAACTTCTCTTTTAATATGTCATATGGTGTATGTCTATTGGTAATACATTTCACCACTTTTTTGTTTGTCAGTAAAACATTTTTTTACCTTCATTTAAAAAATGTGTTTTCACTGGGCATGGACTGTTAGTTGACAGTTTTGTTTTTGTTTTCTAATGTGATGCATTAAGGATGTTGTTATTGCATTGTCATCTGTGTTGCATTGTATCTAAGGAGAAATCAGTGGTAACTCTTATCTTTGCTCTTCGTATGTAAAATGTCTTTTTACTTTGGCTGCTTTTACGATTTTTGTCTTTATTACTTGTTTTAAACAATTTTATTAAGATGTGCCTTGATGTTGGTTTTTTGTGTGTGTTTTATCTTGCCTGGGCTTTGTTGAGCTTCGTGGATCTGTAACTTTAGAGTTTTTATCCAATATGGAACATTTCAGCCATTATTATTTCAGGATTTTATATTCGTCCTCTCCTCCTGAGACTGCAACTATACATAGGATAGATCTTTTCTTGTTGCATGGGTCCCTGACACTCTGATTATTTATTTTTTTAGCTCTTGTTTCTCCTCATTCTTTAGTGTGAATAACTTCTATCATTATGTCATTGAATTTGCTGATTTTTTTCTTCTGCAGTCTTTAATGCACTGTTAAACTCATCTAGTGAATTTTTCTGTTTTTTTTTTTTTTTTTTTTTTTTTTTAGAAATGGGATCTTGCTATGTTCCCCAGGCTGGCCTTAAACTCCTGGGCTCAAGCAATCCTTCCACCTCAGCCTTCCAAGTAGCTGGGACTAAAGGTGCATGCCACCACATCCAGCAAATTTTTATTTTAGATGATATTATATTTTTTATCTCTAGAAGATACATTTGGTTATTTTTTTTTTGTATCTTCTATTTTTCACAATGTTTATGTTCTTTAGATCTTTGAACATTTATAACTGTTTTAAAATCTTTGTCAGTTAATTACATCATCTTTGTCATTTGGGGTCGGTTTTTATTGACTGGTATTTTTCATGATAATGGGTCATATTTTCTGCTTCTCTAGATGTCTAGTCACTTTTGAGTGGATGCTAGACAATTTAGATGCTGTGCAGCTGAATGCCTGGATTTTGTTATTTTCCTTTGATGTTTGTTTTGTCAGGCAATTGAGTTACTCATTGACCAGCTTGATTTTTTTTAAGGCCTATTTTTAAGCTTTATTGCAGTGGCTCTAGAGAAGCTTCTTATCTAAGGCTGGTTTAGGCCTATAAGAAAGGCGTAGCCTCACGATGGTCTCTAATGAATGTCTTGGATGTTCAACAAATCATTTCCATTCTAGATTTGAATTTCCCCCAGTTCCATGAGAGCTCTTGGAATGAGAGCTTATACCTCTCCAGTAGCAGTTCCTTGACAGCCTTGTATGATTCTACCTAATATCTGAGCAACTTAGTATTTAGCCAGTGACTCAAGTGGTCCCTATGCAGATTTCTGGCACTATTTGTCCATATAACACAATCATCCCTGGGACTTTGACTCGTGAATTTCAGCCTTTTCAACCTCTGCATATTATAATCTTTCTCCTCAACTCAGAGAGGCCGCTGTGCTCTGCGTGGGATCCTCCTCCCTGTGCTGCAATCTAAAAAGCACTTCCAGGCAGAAAGCCAGGGTGATCACAGGGCTCACTTGATTTGCATCCTTTCTTTCAGGGTTCATAGTTCTATACTACCTGTGGCCCAGTTTCTAAAAACAGTTGTTTTATATCGTTTGTCCAGCTTTCCAGTTGTGTACAGCTGGAAAACAACTTTGGTACCAGTTCTTTCATCATGGCCAGAATCAGAAGAAGTTTGCCCTGATCACTTAAGAAAGAAAGATTTAAAAAAGGAACATACTGGAAGGGCCTAGGGAAATTCACCAAAAAGAAGTAATAGCCAAAGAAGAGTCCTCAAAAGGGACAGAGACCACAGAAACTCTGGAGATCCAGGATTTATTAGTCTGTCTTCACATTGCTGATAAAGACATACTGGAGACTGGGCTATTTACAAAAGAAAGGGGTTTAATGGACTTACAGTTCCGCATGGATGTGGAGGCCTCGCAATCGTGGTAGAAGGCAAGGAGAAGCAAGTCATGTCTTACATGGATGGTGGTAGGCAAAGAGAGAGAATGAGAAACGAAGTGAAATGACTTTCCCCTTATCAAACCATCAGATCTCATGAGACTTATTCACTACCATGAGAACAGCATGGGGGAACTAGCCCATGATTCAATTACCTTCTACTGGGCCCCTCCTACAACAGTGGGAATTTTGGGAATACAATTCAAGATGAGCCAGACCATCTCACAGGAGAACTAAGAAACGGTCTCTTCAGGACACAGATGACTAAATTAGCTCCATGCCCAGGAGTCCTTCAAGACTCAAATTTCTGGGAGAAGATATCTGGCCTAATCACAGTCATGGGCTTACCTCTTGGCCAGAGGAGGCCAAGATATTTTGTTAATGATTCTACCAAGATGGTATATGAGGCTGGGAGGACAGGTTTCCAAAGCAAAACTGGGTTGTGACTTCCAGAAGAAAGGAGACTGGCAGCCTTGGCAGGCAAAAACAACAGAGACACATTACCAAATATTTACAGAAGCACAAAATCTTTAAGTAGGGTTGGCTTTTGAAGTCAGAGCCTTGGGGTTCCTTTTTGCTGTTTCACCACATGGATTCATTTCAGAAAGACTGCATGGGTTCGTTCTTTCCCCTGATGTCTCTGTCTTTCCCTCCAACACAGACAGACTTTCTCCACAACAAATCCATTTTATGAACAACATATAGACAATAACAAACTTCTCATCAGGCCAGAAATGCCAGTTTATAGCTCATTGAAAAGAGAGATTCTCAGAGTCTGCCAATGTTCAAGGAAGACTTCCAGAGAATAAAACTCACTTGGAGGTAAAGGGCAAGCTTGAACCTGTGTCCTGGGAGCAGAACATGCAGCAAAATGCATTTCCTCTTTTCCTACTACTCATAACTACCAGGAGTTAGCAGTACCTTGCCTGAAAGAGAAGGTCATGTTTTGTGTTTCAAGAATGAGTCTGAGGTAGCTGCAGGCTAGATTATTAAGCAGATTAAGTCAACCAAATATATTAACAAATACACCAGCGGGTGAGGGAAGATGTTCTCTGCTTAGATTGTTGTGAGGAAGTTTCTGTGCCCCCACTCTGCCTAGAGGCTAATCAGATGTGTGTGTGCACGTGTGTGTGTGTGTGTGTGTGTGTGACAACAAAACTAAACCCAAGATCCTTAAAATATCCACAAATGTTGTTTTCCTGTATGATCATACCCATTTCATAGATGAAAAATCTGAGATACAGTACATGGAACTGTGAATCAGTTATTTAAAAACAAAACAAGCCGGGCGCGGTGGCTCAAGCCTGTAATCCCAGCACTTTGGGAGGCCGAGGTGGGTGGATCACGAGGTCGAGAGATCGAGACCATCCTGGTCAACATGGTGAAACCCCGTCTCTACTAAAAGTGCAAAAAATTAGCTGGGCATGGTGGCACGTGCCTGTAATCCCAGCTACTCAGGAGGCTGAGGCAGGAGAATTGCCTGAGCCCAGGAGGCGGAGGTTGCGATGAGCCGAGATCGCGCCATTGCACTCCAGCCTGGGTAACAAGGGCGAAACCCCGTGTCAAAAAAAAAAAAAAAAAAAAAAACAAAAAAAACAAACAAACAAAAAAAAACAAAACAAAACAAGAATTGCGGCTGGGTATGGTGTTCCAGCACTTTGGGAGACCAAGGTGGGAGATCACCTGTGGTCAAGAGTTCAAGACCAACCTGGCAAACATGGTAAAACCCTGTCTCCACTAAAAATACAAAAATGTGCCGGGCGTGGTGGCAGGCACCTGTAGTCCCAGCTACTCGGGAGGCTGAGGCAGGAGAATTGCTTGAATCTGGGAAGTGGAGGTTACAGTGAGCCAAGATCATGCCACTGCATTCCAGCCTGGGCCACAGAGTGAGACTCTGTCTCAAAAATAAATAAAATAAAATAAAATAATTGAATTCAAGACTGCAGGATAAAACCTTTCTGTATGCCTTGAGAATAATTTTGAAAGCAAGAGAAATGGAAAGGGAGAGGGAGGGGAAGAGAGAGGAAAGGAGAGAGAAGGAGGTAAGGAAAGCAAGCTGGCTCTTGGCTAATTCATGTCTTCAGAGGTGCCTGGGTTTTTGGAGATTCAGAGTGCTAAGAGATGCTATTTGCACACCACCAAGATTCAAATTGAAATTATAGCCAAGTCAAAGCACATCCCATCCCACGGCTAACTCCTTTCTCCAGCTTGACGTTTTAGCTCTGTCTGCTCTCAGGTTCTCAACATAGAAAGTCTTTTCATTCCTCAATCATGCTGATTGAGAAAAGATCAAAATGACCTTATAAAACTGATTCCTGGGAGGGTCTTAGTGACTTGTATCTTGTTGACTTTACAATTTTTTTTTTTTTTGGCCAGGCACAGTGGCTCACACCTGTACTCCCAGCACTTTGGGAGACCAAGGTGGGGTGGATCACTTGAGGTCAGGAATTCAAGATCAGCCTGGCCAACATGATGACACCTGGTCTCTACTAAAAATACAAAAATTAGCCTGGTGTGGTGGCATAGGTCTGTAATCCCAGCTACTCAGGAGGTTGAAGCAGGCGAATCGCTTGAACCTGGGAGGTGGAGCTTACAGTGAACTGAGATCATGCCACTGTACTCCAGCCTGGGTGACAGAATGAGACCCTGTCTAAAAATTTGTATATATTTTAAGGCTGCTGGGAGAGAAGAAAATGGAACCCAAAAAACTTAGAGGAGGAATGACAGACTCATCTCAGAGGATACTGGGAAAGAGATTTGGGAGTAGGAAAACCTTCTGGGGAAGTGTCTGGAGCCTGGGAGGTCTTGACAGGACAAATGGTCATGTTCCCCATTGTATTTCAGATGCCCAGCACAATGCCTGATCCGCAATAGGTGTTCAGTAAATTATTTGTTGAATGAAAGAATAAGTGAATGAATGAATCTCCAGCCAGGCCCAACCTACGTTTTTGCCAAACCAGACTCCAATGCTTTGATTGCTTTGCCCCTTTTTTTTGAGCCTTTGTCATCCTGGCAATTGTCTCTGATCCTTTCAAGGCAAGAAATTGTAGCTAGAATTATAGATCTGAGGCTTGTGTGAATCATGAACATCTCTGAGAATCTGCTGAGATTAACAGGCTCTTTTCTCAAAAAAAAAAAAAAAAAAAAAAAAATGCACAGACACATACGCACAATTTGGTGTATGTTTTCAAGTCAGCCAATGCCCTGAACCTCACATGTGGCCCCAGCCTAACAGTCTCTGGAGCTTTTCCTACTCTTCTTCCTGTCTCTCTGCTCCACAGACTTATTTGCTCCTTCATTGGGTCCTCATAGCACTTTTTAAAATCTTTTCAGTTCTTAGCTTAAAACAGTGTTTATTTTGTTTTCAAGTCTGTAATCTGTGCAGAGCTTGGGGAATACCCTCTGTGTCCTCCACTTCAGGCTGGGGCTGGGATCACCTGAGGGATTACTGCATGGTTTGAGTGTGTCCCCCAAATTTGATGTGCTGGAAACTTAGATAGATCCCCAAGTTCATATGTTGATGGTATTTGGATGTGTGGCCTTTAGGAGGAAATTAGGATTAGATAAAGTCATCAGGGTGCAGCCCCCATAATGGAACTGGTGGCTTTATGAGAAGAAGAGGAGAGGCCTGAGTTGACACACATACTCTTGCCCTTTCACCATGTTATGATGCAGCAGGAAGGCCCTCAACAGACACCAGCACCTTGATATTGGACTTCCCAGCCTCTAGGATCATAAGAAATACATTTCTTTTCGTGATAAATTTCTTTTCTCTAGAAATTACCCAGTCAATGTTATTCTGTTATAGTAGCAGAAAACAAACTAAGACAATTACTCACTCACCTGTCCAGAGGCTGTCCAGAGATTGATGCTGAAGAGACCTAAACAGTGGGGAGCTAAAATAGCTGGGGGTCCTCAAGTGTCTACTCCTGTCTCTATGTGGTCTTCTTATTCCTTCTCTCTGGCTTACTCAGAGCACTTTAAACATACCTCTCTTTCTACTTAACACACAACATTGTAGTAGTTATGTATGCCTGTTGATTGTGGCAATGTACTTATGTCCGTTTCATTGGCAAAACTAAATCTTTCAGAGACAAGGACCATAACTTGTCCATCTCTATTTCCTCAGGACCCTAGCAGATACTTTGCATGTAGCTATGTATTTAATACATGCTAGTTGGAATATGCATGTAGTTATGTATTTATTTTATTATGATACCCCACTACATTTCAACAAAGAATTAGCATGTAATTTATATGTATACCTCAATACAGCAAAATAAAAATGCAAATCAAAGAAATGGGGATGAAGTGAAAACAAAGGAAGGAAAATATGTTAAAATAAAAGATAACATCACTACCCAAAATGTACACCTGCAAAGTTGTATATTGTTATTGGCAGTGCCCCAGAAGAAAGGGCAAAGAGGGAAATACATTGTTACTAAAGCTCACAGGGTTGCATGCAGACGATTCTCACTTTGGAATTCTCAATTCCCAAACAGTGGCTCAACGTATGGTTTTTCAACTTAACGATGGTACAAAAGTATTATGCCTTCAGTAGAAACTGAATTCTGCTTTTCACTTTTAGTATAGCATTCAATAAAAGTGAGCTATTCAATACTTTATTATAAAATAGGCTTTGTGTTAGGTGATTTGGCCCAACTATAGGCTAATATAAGCATTCTGAGTTTGTTTAAAGTAGGCTAGGTGATATAGTTTGGCTGTTTCCCTACCCAAATCTCATCTTGAATTGTAGCTTCCGTCATTCCCATGTGTTGTGGAAGGAACCTAGCAGGAGGTAACTGAATCACGGGGGCGTTTTCCCCAACACTGTTCTCTTGGTAGTGAATAAGTCTCACGAGATCTCATGGTTTTATAAGGGGTTTCCCTCTTTCACTTGGCTCTCATTCTGTCTTGCCTGCTGCCATGTAAGATGTGCCTTTTGCCTTCCATCATGATTGTGAGGCCTTCCCAGCCATGTGGAACTGTGAGTCCATTAAACCTCTTTTTCTTGATAAATGACCTAGTCTTGGGTATGTCTTTATCAGCAGCATGAAAATGGACTAAGACACTAGGCTTAGCTATGATGTTTGCTAGGTTAGGTGTATTAAATGCATTTTCAACTTATGATGGGTTTATCAGGATGTATTAATAAGTCGAGAAGCACCTGTATAAGCCAACTAATCACTTGTGAAAATACAGTTTGTGTGAGTAACAAGGTAGGTAAGAAATGTTTTTCTATTGTGATAAAATGATAAAAATTATAGCATGTTTATACATAAAAATGATAGCATCTTTATACAATGAATTCTCTATAATGTACCTCAGTTCAGATTAAGGGGGGTTCAATACAAGCAAATCTATAAGCGGCCAAAACAAAGGGCTTAACGCTGCTATTCTGTAAGGCTCTGATTTAACTGAGCAAATATTTAAGACCATCTAGTCCAGCTTTTTCTGAAGGGCACACTACGGACTAACAATTTTGGAAAATCTTGGCCCAGTGGTTTCTGTGGTTGAGGAAAGGTGAGAAACCCACTCATATCTTCCTCCTGGAATGGCACAGTAAAACACTAGCATTTTAAAGGCTCTGAGAAGTCCTGAAGTAAAGAAACCCAGCATTTCCCAGGTTTCTCTGACTACCGTTGTGCAAAAACCTTGGGACAGTCTCCAAACGGGACCTGGGTCCACCGAGCCTACCATGAAATAAATTTTTCCTTCTGTGAGAGTAGATGAGAATAACAGACTGCTGTTCTTCAGCAAGTTATGCTGAACTCTCTCTCCTTCGTCCTAAAAAACCTAGGAGGGAAACCAAGTAATGTCTGCCAATTTCCTGCTTAAAGCACCTTTGCTTCTATAGCTATTATCATTTCCAAAAAAAAAAAAAAAAAAGAGATCAGGGAGAAACTTGTCCTCTTAAATTGCAAATAAAGCAAAAGAAAGGTGTGACTGAATGTTACCAAGAGCTCCCAATTTCTGCCGCTAGGAAAATAAAAAAGGATCCTCTCTATAGATATCAGACAAGACCCTTGGATTATCCATAATCCTGATCACAAAATGATCAACACTTGCTCAGGCCAATCAGAAAACCAAAGACTTGTACCTTCCACAGATATATGGCCAGAGGCGGCAGGGGCATTAAGTGACTATTTGTTTTGGGATTGCATATGGAAAGAAATCAAGGGCATCTGCTATTCTTTGTCCTGTTCCTGTCTCCTAGTACACTAACATCTTCATCTCAAAAGAATCAAAGCGTATCTAGTCTGAAAAAGAAAGACATGCTTCCGTTCTGTGTACCAGAGAACAATCCTGGAGTCTTTCCTTCACAGAACGCTTGTTAATATCCTACTTAGTGGTCTATGGACCACACTGGAAATCTGTGATTAAGTACATAGAAGGACTGCAGAGTCTTTAGGTCAATGGTTCTCAAACTTAAGTTCCACAGTGCACTAGTGATCCTTGGAGAGGCTCAGAGGCTGCTGGGGAGGGATGGAGAGGCCCTTAGCAGGCAGAGGTCTGGGCCCTCAGCCCCAATTCAACTGTGGCAGATTCTTTTTTTTTTTTTGAGAGTGTCTGGAGTCTGGCTTTGTCCCCCAGTCTGGAGTACAGTGGCACAATCTTGGCACACTGCAACCTCTGCCTCCTGGATTCAAGCAATTCTCCTGCCTCAGCCTCCCAAGTAGCTGGGACTACCAGCACGTGCCACCACGCCTGGCTAATTTTGTTTGTTTGTTTGTTTGTTTTTTTGTTTGTTTTTTGAAATGGAGTCTCATTCTGTAGCCTGGGCTGGAGTGCAGTGGCCCGATCTCGGCTCACTGCAACCTCCGCCTCCCAGGTTCAAACAATTCTCCTGCTTCAGCCTCCCAAGTAGCTGGGATTACAGGCACCTACCACCATGCCCAGCTAATTTTTTGTATTTTTAGTAGAGACAGGGTTTCACCATTTTGGTCAGGCTGGTCTGGAACTGCTGACTTCATGATTCACCCATCTTGGCCTCCCAAATTGCTGGGATTACAGGTGTGAGCCCCTGCGCCCAGACTAATTTTTGTATTTTTAGTAGAGGTAGGGTTTCACCATGTTGGCCAGGCGGTTCTCAAACTCTTGACCTCAGGTGATCCTCCTGCTTTGACCTCCCAAAGTGCTGGAATTACAGGCATGAGCCACTGCGCTCAGCTGGACTCTCTTTTTTTTTTCTACATAGAAACTTGTTTGCAAAAACAAAGTTCTGTTACTTAAAATTAGAAAATATTTGAGAACCACTGCTTTAAACAGAACTCCATATACACTTATTTTTCACAGCTGAAATTCTGATAAGGCACACATTCTTAGTTATATTCTTAGCAAGAACCTGGAGGCAGAAATTTAATTATTTTAGATTAAAAGCAGAACCATGGCAAAACATACCATAAACAAATAAAAGATTTGCAACTATATAACTCATAAAGGATTAATATCCTCCTCCCTTTTTTTTTTTTTTTTTTTTGAGATGGAGTCACTCTGTCACCCAGCCTGGAGTACAGTGGTGTGATCTTGGCTCACTGCAACCTCCGCCTCCTGAGTTCAAGCAATTCTCCTGCCTCAGCCTTCCAAGTAGCTGGGATTACCGGCATGTGCCACCATACCCAGCTGATTTTTGTATTTTCAGTTGAGACGGGGGGTTTCACCATGTTGACCAGGCTGGTCTCAAACTCCTGATCTCAAGTGATCCACCTGGCTTGGCCTCCCATAGTTCTGGGATTACAGGTGTGAACCACCATGCCTGGCCAATAGCTTTAATTTATAAGACAATCCTACAAATTAAAAAGGCCAGGAAAAAACACGGGGCCAGGCTGCAGCTTTCACAGAAGCAGAAATGCAAATGACCAACAAGCATATGAAAAGATGCTCAGCCTCACTTGTCAGGCAAATGCAAATGAGAACAATGAGATACTATTTTTTACCCATCAGATTGGCAAAAATGGAACATATGTGTAACATCCAGAGCTCATGAGGGTGTAGGAAATCCAGTTCCTTCGAACACCATCGGGGGAGGTCTGTAAGTTATTATAACATGGTGGAAAATCAACCGTTGGTATTTTTGAAAATTTAAACTGTGGCTCAGGACTCCTATTTCTGAGAATATATCCACCAGAAATGAAAATGTCAGTATACAAAGACATACATCAATAAAGAAGTTTATTGCAGCATCGTTTGTAATAGTTAAAAAAGCAACAACAACCTGGTGACGGTCTGAATGTATATTAATAAAAACATGGTTGAACAAATCATGATATATTATATTAAGAAAAACAGTGCAGCTATTAAAAATTACAATATAGGCTGTTGCAGAGACTCACTCCTGCAATCCACCACATAAGAAGGCCAAGGCAGCCAGATTGCTTGAACCCAGGAGTTCAAGAACAACTTGGGCAATATGGCAAAACTCCACTTATACAAAAAATAAAAAGATTAGCTGGGTGTGGTGGCATGCCCTTATGGTCCCAGCTATTTGGGAGGCTGAGGTAGGAGGATTGCTTGAGTCCAGAAGGTCAAGTTTGCAGTGAGCTATGATCGTGCCACTGTGCTTCAGCCTGAGGGACAGAGCGAGACCCTGTCAAAAAAAAAAAAAAAAAGTATACACTATGTTGGCCAGGCTGGTCTCGAGCTCCTGACCTCAAGTGATCCACCGGCCTCAGCCTCCCAAAGTGCTGGGATTACAGGTGTGAGCCACTGCACCTGGCCTATACATTTATATATAATACATCTGAACACAGTGGCTGGGAGATAGCCTTGCAACACCTTGTTAAATATTTAAAAAGCAAATGTTATTCAATTTAAAAAAAAAAAAGAAAAAGAAAAAGAAAAAGAAAGAAGGGACTGGGCGCAGTGGCTCACACCTGTAATCCCAGCACTTTGGGAGGCTGAGGCGGGCAGATCACGAGGTCAGGAGTTCGCAGCCAGCCTGACCATCATAGTGAAACCCTGTCTCTACTAAAAATACAAAAAATTAGCCGGGCGTGGTGGCAGGTGCCTGCAATCTCAGCTGCTCGGAGGCTGAGGCAGGAAAATCGCTTGTACATGGGTGGCGAGGGTTGTGGTGAGCCGGAATCGAGCCACTGCACTTCAGCCTAGGTGACAGTGCAAGACTCTATCTCAAAAAAAAAAAAAAAAAAAAAAAAAAAAGAATGAATGAATGAAAAAGAGTCAAACCCTGAAAGGAAGTTTCTATGTGTTTTTATAAATGAAAGAAACATTTGTATCAAATTCTTAACAGTGAATGAATCAGGGAGTTGCATTGGAGAGCGTGGCACTGCTATTAATTTTATTTTAGGTAATTCTTGTTTGAATTGCTACAAAAGATATACATGACTTTCATAATTCAAATGATCAGTATCTTTAAAAACAGAATTAGGGGTAAAAATTCAAAGCAATCATATTACTTTGACAATCACTCAAAGGTAGGGTGGGCCTGGCTTCCTGGAACGAAGTCTTAGAGACCCAGCTGAGGTTTGTGTCTTAATAAAAAGCACCCCAGTTAGGCATGGGGTTAAGTTGAAGGAGTGCTTTTCAATAGAGCTAATGTCTTCCTTGAAAAAGAGTCTTGATTCTTCTCTAATACATGCCAAAGGCTTGAATGACACCCCAAAACAATACACTATAGGACAGGTGTCAGCAGATGTTTTCTGTAAAAGAACAGATAGTAAATTTATGATGGTGTGTGGGCTGTAATACACACAGTTTCCGTCACAACGACTCAGCTCTGTTGTTATGGTGCAAAAATAGCCTTAGACAATGTGTAAATGATTGAGGATAACTGCGTTTCTATACAATTTTATTTATAAAAGAAGTAGCTGGCCAGATTTGACCCAGGGGCTACAGTTTCCCAACCACTAGTATAGAAAATGGGCATAATGATCTTTTAGAAGCAAACTTTTAAGGCCGGGCGAGGTGGCTCAGACTGTAATCCCAGTACTTTGGGAGGCCGAGGTGGGTGGATCACCTGAGATCAGGAGTTCGAGACCAGCCTTGCCAATATGCAAGACCAGCCTTGCCCGTCTCTACTAAAAATACAAAAGTTAGCTGGGCATTGTGGCACGTTCCTGTAGTCCCAGCTACTCCAGAGGCTGAGGCAGGAGAATCGCTTGAACCCGGGAGGCGGAGGTTGCAATGAGCCAAGATCCTGCCATAGCACTCCAGCCTGGGTGACAAGAACGAAACTCCTTCTCAAAAAAAAAAAAAAAAAGAAAGAAAAAAAGAAATTATATATAATTTCTTTTTTTAAAATTTTAATTCTATTTTAAATTTTAAATAGAATTATATATAATATACATACAATAAAGGAATTATATATAATATGCATACAATAAAGGTATACAATTATTATTATTATTATTTTTTTGAGACAGAATTTTGCTCTTGTTGCCCAGGCTGGAGTGCAATGGTGCAATCTCAGCTCACTGCAACCTCCGCCTCCTGGGTTTAAATGATTCTCTTACCTTAGTCTCCCGAGTAGCCACCATCCCTGGTTAATTTTGTATTTTTTTAGTAGAGACGGGGTTTCTCCGTGTTGGTCAGGCTGGTCTTGAACTCCCGACCTCAGGTGATCCACCTGCCTCAGCCTCCTAAAGTGCTGGGATTACAGGCATGAGCCACCGTGCCTGGCCTACAATTAATTTTTAAGGGAACACGTCTTTATAAATGGCACTCATATTAAGATATATACTGTTACCCAATCCCAAAACTGTCCCTTGTGCACCTCCGAGTCATCCCCATCATCACCGCCAAAGCTGGCCACAGATAAGACTTCTCTCCTCCAATTCGTTTTCCTTGGCTTTTACCCTTATGTAACTGAAATCCTACAGCACTCTCCTTCACTCAATGACATGCTAGTGAGATCTATCCCTGTGCTTGTGTGGGTTTGTCCGACTTCATGCTCTATTGCATGTGCCACACATGATGTTGCATTGATAGCATTGAACAAATATGCCACACTTTTTTTTTTTTTATCTGTTCCACTATGAGAATATTTGGGTGGTTTCTAGTTTGGGGTTATTGTCAGTGAGGCCACTATGAACATTCTTGAACATATCTTTGGTACCCCTATTTACACATCACTACTAGGCATATTCTTGGAGTGTGTATGCTTATGCTCAGCTTTAGGAAATGCTACTACACAATTTTCTGAAGTGGTTGTACTAAATTTGGACTCCCACTATCTTTATACAAGGGTCTCAGCTTCTCTAAGCATTAACAACACTTGATATTGACAGATTTTCTTTTCTTTTTTTTTTCCTGTAAATTTAGCCATTTTTATGTGTTCATGTGTAAAATTTATATATAGTAAGGTACAAAACTCTTAGCTAAGTTTTATTTACATATATGAAAAGTTGCTGTGGTTTTAATTGCATTTTAATTGACTAATGATATTGATTCTTTTTTGACAGGTTTATAGGCCATTTGGATTTCCCTTTTGTAAAAACCTTGTGTGTTTTGCCAATTATTTTTAATTGCATTTTTTTCTTATTAATTTGTGGACATCCTTTTTAAATATTCTGAATATGAATCTTCTGTTTGACATCGTTAGTTCAACTATCTTCTCCCATTCTGTGGTTTGCATTTTTATTCTCATTGGGATATTTTGATAAACAGAAGTTCTTAATTTTGATGAAGTCCAACTGATCAACTGTTTGCTCTTTCTTTCCCCTCCCTCCTTCCTCCCTCCCTCCCTCCCTTCTTTCCTTCTTTTGACAGTCTCGCTCCATCATCCAGGCTAGAATGCAGTGGCGCCATCTCAGCTGACTGCAACCTCTACCTCCCAGACTCAAGCCATCCTAGGCAAGGATGCCTCCTAAGTAGTTGGGGACACAGGCAGGCACACCGCCACCACACCCAGCTAATTTTTGTATTTTTTTTCTATAGAGATGGGGTTTCTCCATGTTGCCCAGGCTGGTCTCAAACTCCTGGCCTCAAGTAATCCACCTGCCTCTACCTTCCAAATTGCTGAGTTTACAGGCGTGAGCCACTGCACCCAGCCAACTGTTTTCTTTATGGTTAGTATTCTTTCTTTGTTGTTTTGAAATAGTGTCTCTCTCAGTTGCCCAGGCTCAAGTGCGGTGGCAAGATCTTGGCTTACTGCAACCTCTGCTTTCTGAGTTCAAGCAATTCTCATGCCTCAGTCTCCTGAGTATCTGGGACTACAGGGGTGAGCCACCACACCCAGCTAATTTTTGTGTTTTTAGTAGAGACGGGGTTTCACCGTGTTGGCCAGGCTGGTCTCACACTCCTGACCTCAGGTGATCTGCCCTCCTTGGCCTTCCAAAGTGCTGGGATTACAGATGTGAGCCAATGAGCCCTGCCTATGGTTAGTATTTTCATGTCCTGTTTTAGAAATCTTTCCCCATCCTACGGGCATAAGGATATCCTCCCACGTTATATCCTAGATTTATTGTTTTAGTTACACATTTCAGTCTATAACCATGATAGTAATCAGAACCAGAATTGTATAATGGGTAGACATGACCCATTACAATATTTTCAGTCCCCCCATGTTCCTCCACAACCTTCTATTGCTCATGAGAGGTGGTTTATTTCCCCTTCCCTTCAACCTGGGCTGGTCTCTATGACTGTTTCAACCAACAGAATGAAGCAGAAGAGACACATCTATCCTTCCAAAGAAGCTCAGATAAGGTAATATGGCTTCCACCTGGCTCTCTCTCATTCTCTCAAGACACATGCTCTGGGTGCTCTGACCACCACAAAATAAGTCTGGTTCCAGGCCAGGCATGGTGGCTGATGCCTGTAATCCCAGCACTTTGGGAGGCTGAGGAGGATCAATCACTAGAGGTCAGGAATTTGAGACCAGCCTGGCTAACAGGGCAAAACCCTGTCTTTACTAAAAATACAAAAATTAGCCAGGCATGGTGGCACATGCCTGTGATCCCAGCTACTTGGGAGGTTGACGCACAAAATCATTGAACTCAGGAGCCGGAGGTTGCAGTGAGCTGAGATTGTGCCATGCACTCCGGCCTGAGCAATAGTGAGGTCTGTCCCCCACGCCAAAAAACAAAGAAACAAATCTGGTTCCCTGAAGCCACCACAATGGAGAAACCACACTGAGATAGAGATCACATGGAGAAACCACATTGAGACAGAGAAAGAGAGACACCCAAGGAACCAGCAGTTCTCGCCCCGGCTCTACAGGCCTTCCTGATCCACACACCAATCTTGAGTAAGAAAAAGCCGGCCGGGCGCGGTGGCTCAAGCCTGTAATCCCAGCACTTTGGGAGGTCGAGGCGGGTGGATCACGAGGTCGAGAGATCGAGACCATCCTGGTCAACATGGTGAAACCCCGTCTCTACTAAAAATACAAAAAATTAGCTGGACATGGTGGCACGTGCCTGTAGTCCCAGCTACTCAGGAGGCTGAGGCAGGAGAATTGCCTGAACCCAGGAGGCGGAGGTTGCGGTGAGCCGAGATTGCGCCATTGCACTCCAGCCTGGGTAACAAGAGCGAAACTCTGTCTCAAAAGAAAAAAAAAAAGAAAAAGCCTTCTAGGTGACCACAACGGTAGCCACATGCAATATTCTGAGCTAGAATTGTCCATTCTAGCTGCTTATGAATCTTTAACCTCCAGAAACTGTGAAGGATAAAAAATGAATCCAACCGAGTGCAGTGGCTCACTCCTATAACCCCAGCACTTTGGGAGGCTGGGGCGGGCAGATCACCTGAGGTCAGGAGTTCAAGACCAGCCTGGCCAATATGGTAAAACTCCATTTCTACTAAAAATATGAAAGTTAGCCAGGTGTGGTGGCGGGGGCCTGTAATCCCAGCTACTCAGGAGGCTGACGCCGGAGAATCCCTTGTTGCAGTGAGTTGAAATCACGCCACTGCACTCCAGCCTGGGCAATGGAGCAAGACTCCATCTCAAACCAACAAACACATGAACGTTGATTTAAGCCACTATGGTTTGGGCTTATTTGTTACCCGGCAATAGATGATTGCAACAGGAGGCAAGAAGAGCAGCCATCTCTCCACGCTCTAACCTGGCACTAATTTGGAGGGGATAGGCTTGATCTCCACCCCTGCTGCTTACTTCAGGGGTGTGGTCTCAACCCACAAAGGCAAAGAGGGCCTTGACTTTCCCTTCGAGAGCCTCATTTGCATCTTAGTGCTTATGCAACAGAGCACATTCATGAAAAGAGAGAGTCCTGGAGATTAAAGAGATGGAAAAATAAGATAAGAAAGATAAGAAATTCCTCTTGGCGAGCCCTGAAGGGTAGTGAGGTTTTGGTGTTCATCCAGAGAGATGAGCAGGGAATACTTCAGGAGCATCAGTCAGAAAGATCCACCTGGGCTTGGGGGACACTATTCTTCTGGCACTTGTCATCTCCTCCACACCTCACCCGGTGGCGGGTTTAGAGAGGGGCTCTGAAATTACTTCCTGAATGAACGGGTAAATGAATGAATGAGGAAGTAAATATATGATAATAGCAATCCTTGATGAGTGCCTACCTGATGCAAGCACTGTACATATTTTGTTGTTTTTGTTATTGTTGAGATGGAATTTTGCTCTTGTTGCCCAGGTTGGAGTGCAATGACGTGATCTCAGCTCACTGCAACCTCCGCCTCCCGGGTTCCAGTGATTCTCCTGTCTCAGCCTCCCGAGTAGCTGGGATTATAGGCACATACCACCGCACCCTGCTAATTTTTATATTTTTAGTAGAGACAAGGTTTCATTATATTGGTCAGGCTGGTCTCGAACTCCTGACCTCAAGTGATCCACCCACCTCGGCCTCCCAAAGTGCTGGGATTACAGGCATGAGCCACCATGTCCAGCCTGTACGTGATTTCCTGTCCTCCTGCAGCCTTGCCTCCAGGGGGAGATGGTTTCCTGGTTTTCCAGAGGTTAGAAAACTTGCTTGAAGTTCCAAAATCACTAAGGACAGAATCCCATTTCAAACTCAGCCCTTTTGAACTCCTGGGCTCAAGCCATCCTCGCTCCACACCTGGCTTATTTTAAAATGTTTTGTAGAGACTGGGTCTTGCTACATTGCCTGGGCTTGTCTCGAACTCCTGACTTGAAGTGATCCTCCCACCTAAGCCTTCTAAAGTGCTGGGATGGCAGGCGTGAGCCACAGCACACGACCTTTTTATTAATTTTTGTATAAGCTCTTTACTCCCAAGCGCACTCTTAGCCACTCTTAGCCTTTGGGGAATCCACCCACGCTTTTTCCTTTCTTGAGATAAGCCAAGAGTGTTTTCCCAAGGGCTTTGAGCAGCAGAGAGCAGAGCTCCACGCTGTGCTGGGCATGGACCAGGCCGTGCATGGAGCTCAGGCGGAGCCTCTAACTTAGGCAGGGGGTTCTCGTCCCACTTCCGTGGCCTGGGAACCCAGGAGGAAACAGCAATTAAATTAGAGGGGTCAAGGAAGGAGGTGGAGGGTGGGGGGAGCTGGTGGCCAGACCCAGAAATGCCAGATTTCAATTTGCATAATAATTTTGTTAGCTACAATGGGCATCCAGGACATCTCTTTAAAGGCCGTAATATTAATTTAATGGGAAAAAAGCTAATACAATTCCCCCAGAATTTTTCAATTAAATTAATGTGATGGGCTTTAATGGATAGCTTAAGTAGAGAGTGTGAACAGGAGAAATATTGCATAAATTATACATACATTTATATATGTGCTGCCCATATATATAATCTCTCTGCTCTAAGGTTTTGACATATGAGAGTCCTTATGCTTAAATCTGGCAACCAGTTATGACTCTATTTCAATTAAAGTGACCCTTTAATCATTCAAAGAAGGGGGGGGGTGTTTCTTCCCATGGAGCTTCCACATTCCCCTTCCCTTCCACAGCATACCAGAAGATTCTAGTCTTAAAGAAACAGAAGGCTCGTGGAACAGTGACCCATGAGAACACACATGCGCACAAAAAGTCGATGATATGAGAAATCTGTAGATGCAGAATCTTGTTCCCTGCTCCCCAAAGACATCTGACGGAGCGGAAAATAAAATGGACTAAATTCCAAGGACCCCTTTGTCTTCTTGAGCACATATTTGTTCGTATGTTTCATTCAGCAGGTGTTTATTAGACATCCGCTAAATGCTGGATGCCATTCAAGGTGCTTTAAGGAATAGAGCCGCGAGCAATCAGATGTGATCACTGTCCACGTGACCCTGTCCCTTTGGTCAAATCTCATAACCATTTATGAACCTGCTAACTTGGTTCTGTAAAAAATGCAAGATATATATGCAGCATTTTCATGCCTTCATTTGACTCTATTTTAACTTCCTTAATTTCATTTGCTTTTTTTTTTTTTTTTTTTTTTTTTTTGAGAGAAGGTCTTGCTCCATGGCCCGGGCTAGAGTGGACTGGTGCAGTCACTGCTCACTGCAGCCTCAACCTCCCAGGCTCAGGCAGTCTTCCCACCTTAGCCTCCTGAGTAACTGGGACTACAGACATATGTCACCGCATCAGGCTAATTTAAAATTTTTTTGTAGAGACAAGCTTCTGCCATGCTACCCAGGCTGGTCTCGAACTCCTGGGTTCAAGCAATCCACCTGCCTTGACCTCCCAAAATATTGGGATTACAAGCATAAGCCATTGCATCTGGCCAAAAGGAAGCATTGATTTTAAATTTTTTGTTTATAACTATTACGGATACGTAATAATTGTCTCTGTGATATGGTTTCGACATGTGTCCTTGCCAAATCTCATGTTGAAATGTGATCCCCCGTGTTGGAGGTGGACCTGGTGTTTGGGTGGTGGGGTGGATCCCCTCGTGGCTTGGTGGTGTCCTCGTGAGAGTGAGTGAGCGCTCACCAGACCTGGGTAAGTGTGTGGCATCTCCTCCCTCACTCTTCCCCCTCTTGCTCCCGCTTCCCCCTTGTAACTTGCCAGCTCCTGCTTCACCTGCCACCATGAGTAAAAGATTCCTCAGGCCTCCCCAGAAGCCAAGCAGATGCCAGCACTGTGCTTCCTGCAGCCTGCAGAACTGTGAGCCAATTAAACCTCTTTTCTTTAAAAATTACCCAACCTCATATATTCCTTTATAGCAATGCAAGAACGGCCTAATTCACCATGCCTCTATTTATCACTTATAAAATAAAGATAATAATTTTCATGATTCGAGATGGCCCCAACCATCTTGCTGCCTCCTGTGGGTCTTATTCACATATTTGTGTAGGACCCCCCTGCAACCCACACTGAATAGTGTACCAGGTAGCATGTTGTAGAAATGGGAGGCTGTGGCCAGGCACGGTGGCTCACGCCTGTAATTCCAGCACTCTGGGAGGCCGAGGTGGGTGGATCACCTGAGGTCAGGAGTTCAAAACCAGCCTGGCCAACATGGCAAAACCCTGTCTCTACTAAAAATACAAAAAATTAGTCGGGCACAGTGGTGGGTACCTGTAAACCCAGTTACTTTTGAGGCTGAGACAGGAGAATTGCTCCAACCCAGGAGGCAGAGGTTGCAGTGAGCCAAGATTGCTCCACTGCATTCTAGCCTGGGCAACAGAAGGGGACTCTGTCTCAAAAAAAGAAAAGAAAAGAAAAGAAATGGGAGGCTGTGACTTCTAAGGCAAAGCCATGAAAGACATTGCGGGCTTCTCTTTGCTCTCTCTTTTGGCTCATTTGCCAAGAGAGAGGGAGGCCAGCCACCATGTTGTGAGGACACTCAAGTAGCCCTGCAGGGAGGTCAGTGTGATGAGGAACTGAGATCTCCTGCCAATGGTTGGATCACCTTGCCAACAGCCACATAAGCAAGTCACCATGGAGCAGATCCTCCAGTCCCCATTGAGCCTTCAGATGAGACTGCAGCCCCAGCCAATATCTCAACTATACCTTCATGAGAGAATAGCCAGCTAAGTCATTTCCATATTCCTGACCCACAGAGACCTCATAAAATACTGTTGATTGTTGCCTCAAGCCACTAAGTGTCAGAGTAATTTGTGATGCACCAATAAATAAATGATATGGTCTTCTTCCTTTCCCAGTGAAGGCAAAGTAGGTACTCTCATTAAGGTCCCCCCACACCCGCTTTCTGCCTGTATTTCCTAAGGCAGCACTTCTGCTCCCTTGTTTAAGCTTGTAGTTGATGCAAAGTCTCCAAGTTTAATATGACCACTCTCAGAGGTATTGTCATTTTAATTAAAGTCTCTTGAAAATCAAAAAAGGATTTCAAGCCCAAAGAAATGAAGGTCTTGAGGTAAAATCTCAGTAAACAGGGAAGCTGTTAGGTGATGGGAGCTTCCAGGAATCCTCAAATCACCTCTCTAGGGATCCGTGTTTTTACTCAACTCCTAGCACATCAGCAGCCAAGACAAAAAGCACACAATACTAGCAGTTTCCAGTTTGGGTTTTTTTTTTTTTTTAGCATCAATCTTTGTTCCAGGGGCTATTTTGCCCCTTCTTAGGCTATGATGGTTCATGATCTGCTGATAGGAAAAATAAAAAGCTAAGTGAGGTTTTCACTGATTAAACTCCAAAACTGACCAACCGTGAGCATTCATGAAGCCTCGGCCACACAGGCCCACAGAGGCAGCTGCAGATTTGTGTGGAGCCCCAGGTTGGAATCTTGGCTCTGCCACTTATTGCCTGCAGAAGAATGAGCAAGCCTGTTGACCTCTCTGAGCTTCATTTTCTCTTCCATAAAGTGGGGATATTAATAGTTGTCTCATAGCTTGGCATGTAGGAGGAGCTGAATGCATGCTGCTGCTGTCTTATACGGCACCCTATGGAGAGTATGGCAGAGGCAGCAGGAAATAGCATTTCTGCTTAGCATCTCTCAAACTATTTAACTTAACCTTGCAAGGACTGACACCTAAGGGAGATGACGAATCTCCAGCACTAGGTGGTGAGCGCTTTCTGTCCAGTGAGCCCACCTACCAAGAACTCCACTGACTTCCAGGGTAGGTTGCTCCCTCTGTGCTGATTTTTCAAGAGGGTGTCCCTCTGAGACTGACTGCTGTGTTTGCCCTTTCCCAAGAGGCATAAGGGTGACAGCAAGGAGGTGAGGGAGCCAGAGCTCCTTCGGGGAGCAGTGCAGTTCTCTCCTTGGTGAGATCAGTTCTGATCTGAAGTGGAGGCAGGCTAAGAGCTTGAGTCTCCAACAGCAACACGTTTAGGAGAGTCATGGTGTGGCTGCTTCTGGAGCAGCAGAGCAGAGAATGCAGGACTCTTGTTTTCTTCCCTTGGTTTGTGCAGAGATGTGACTCAAGGGTTATCCCAGCCATCTTCATCACCATGTGGATAAAGTCAGTCTGCAGGAAGAGAGAGAGACATACAGCTTCTACTTCTTAATAATTTCCTTCTGTTTCTGAGCAGACATCTAGATCTTTGTCCTTGACAGCATGGTTTTAGACTACCCCTGATGATACACAGCAGAAACAGAACGGGAATCTACCAGGCAAATGAGCATTAACTCCTCTGTATTGTAAAAGAAAGTGAGCAGGCAGTGTCACATAAATCATGTAGCCAGCTAAGAGCCATCAATGACCCATGTTTGCCCTTGATAAGAACTGCTTTTCACTCTCATAAAGGAGAAAAGAGATGGCGCTGAGCAATGATCAAGACAGCATCCATTAACAAGTCCCTCCATCCATGCATCCATATATCAACTCATCCACCAATTCATCCATTCACCCATCCATCAATCTCTTGATTCAGTCAGCCAGCCAGCCACCCATTCATCCATCCACCCACCCATCCATCCTTCCATCCATTCATCCATCCATCATCTACTCATCATCCCTTCATCCACATAGCCACCCATCCATGCATTATATCCATCCATCCATCCATCCATCCGTCCATCCATCCAACCATTCACCCATTCACTCAGCAAACTGTCATGGAACATCTTCCACTTACTTGACCCTATGAGAGATTTCCAGTTCAATGAACATTTATTAAGACAGTATCCATCAACTTATCCACCCCATCCATCCATCCATGAAGTCATCCATCCAACCATCCACCCACCACTCCACTGCCATATCTTCCAACATGCAAGACATGTTATCTGGCAAAGCAGTTAACAACTCTGTGTCTGCTCTGCTAGATGCTGAGGATGCAAAGAAAAACAAGCCAAGGACCCTCAAGGAGTTTACAGTTCGGTTGTAGGTGGGGGATACAAATGTAAACATCCAGCAGAGTGAGGAAAGTACTGAGGGAGCAAGAGGAGGCCAAACAGTCCATAGTTTACACTGACCCACCACAGTGGGACTGGGGCTGCCCAGAGCCAAGCAATGTCTTCACTCAATCACCACCATATGTAACTGCATATTGATGAGGCGTCAGTGAAATGGGAGAAGCGCTAACTCATCACAGAGGACAAATTTTATTTGACTAACACCTTCTGAGAGAACCGCTGCTCTCCACTTCTCAGTCATTGTAGTTCAGAGACACTTGAACCCATGCACCTGCTCCAGGCCTGGCCAAGAAGAAAAGCAAATACTCCTGGCCACTGGAACAGGCTGTGGGATGTAGCCTTTGAAGCCATCCTGAGGACCCTGGCTGTCCTGGGGAAAAAGACAAACTTCTAATGCTGATGAGCCTGGAGCTGCTGGGACCCATGCTTCCACCATGAAGAAGGAGGTTATCTGAGAATGATCCCTGAAGGGAGAGCATTGCTGAGAGGAGAGTTGGGAGATGAAGGCACTGGTTGAGCTCCTAGATCCAGCTGTGCTAAAAGCCACAATAGAGACCTCACCTGATACATTAACTGAAAAAATTCCTCTTTTGGTCTCAGTCAACCTATGGTGGCTTCCTTTGCAAACTTGGGGACATTTGGAAAGGAGACCTGTGTCCACAGGGGCAGGAACTGCTTTGCCAGGTAGTGATGCTTGCATGTTGGGAGATTGGATGGCTGGTTGGATGGATGGATCAATGGATGGGGTGGATAAATTGATGGATTCTATCTTAATCACCAGTCAGTCATAGCTTCAAGTCCAAAAAGCAGCTCCTATCAACGGCAGATGGTGTCCACTGATTCTCTCATTCAATCAATAATTGACCTGAATTTTAGTGTCAGCCTTGCCTCTAACCCACTGCGTGACCTTGGGTTAGATGCTGTCCCTCTCTGGGCTTCAGATACATCAATTGTAAAGTGAAAGAATTATATTACATCACATTTCTTGAAGCATAATCAGAACAGTAGTCCTTTGGGATACACTGGAAAGTAAACTATATTTGTGGGTTGAATTGTGTCTTGCAAAAGAGATATGTTGGGGTACTGCTGGTACTTCAGAATGTGATGTTATTTGGAAATAAGATCATCATAGTTAGTTCAGATGGTGTCATGCTGAAGTACAGTGGGCCACTAATCCAACAGGATTGGTGTCCTCCTAGAGGAGATGGCTACATGTGGACAGAGACACACAGAAAGAACGCCATGTGACAATGATGAAACTGATTGGGCCAGGCAAGGTGGTTCACACCTATAATCCCAGCACTTTGGGAGGCTGAGGCAAAAAGATCACTTGAGCCCAGGAGTTCAAGTCCAGCCTGGGCAACACAGGGAGACCTCGTATGGACAAAAAATAAAAATAATGGGCCAGGCATGGTGGCAGGTGCCTGTAGTCCCAGCTACTCAGGAAGCCGAGGCAGGAGGACTGCTTGAGCCTGGGAAGTTGAGGCTGCAATGAGCCATGATCATGCCACTGCACTCCAGCCTGTGTGACGGAGCAAGACCCTGTCTCAAAAAGAAAGAAGGGGAGAGAGAGAGAGAGAGAGAGAGAGAGAGAGAGAGAGAGAGAGAGAGAGAGAAAGGGAGAGGGAAAGAAAAGAAACAGAAACAGAGATTGGAGCAATACAGTGACAATCCAAAGAACACCAAGGATTGTCTGACACTACCAGAAGCCAGGAAGAGACGGGGGGAAGATCCTCTACAGATTTCAGAGGGAGCGTGGCCCCATCGACACCTTGATTTCTGACTTCTAGCCTCCAGAACTGTGAGACAATAAATTTCTGTTGTTTGGAACTTGCCCACCTCCAATATGTGGTACTGGGTTAGAGCAGACCTAGGAGATAATCCAGGAGTGAAGCGCGCTTGCTACTCCCGTATACCGTACTCCTCCGAGATCCATCGCGCACACTATCACATTAAAGGCTCTAAGAAGCCCTCCCGTAAAGACCCATTTAAATGCGTCTAATCCAGCACTTCCACAATTTCTTTGATGACTCCTAAGATTAGATGATCTTGAAGATCTTTTGCAATAGCAACTGCGTGGGGTGTGAGGAAGCGGACAAGCAATGAGTGTGGGTGGATCTGGCTGAACGTCTATACCTTTTATATTTTAACTTTTAATTAATTAATTAATGATTTTTTCTGAGACAAAGTCTCACTCTGTCACCCAGGCTAGAGTACTGTGATGCGATCTCAGCTCACTGCAACCTCCACATCCTAGGTTCAAGTGATTCTCTTGCCTCAGCCTCCTGAGTAGCTGGAATTAGAGGTATGTGCCACCACGCCCTGCTAATTTTTTTTTGTATTTTTAGTAGGGATGGGGTTTCACCATGTCGGCCAGGCTGGTCTCGAACTCCTGACCTCAGGTGATCCACCTGCCTCAGCCTCCCAAAGTGCTGGGATTACAGGCATGAGCCGCCATGCCTGGCTACTTCAACCTTTTAAAGAATACACATAAAGTATGTGGTTTAAAAATATACAAACAGTATAAAAAGCTGTATAGGAAAAATACATCCCTGTCCCACCCCTCTCTCCCAGGCCTTTCACAAGACACAGCTTCCCATTATCTTATTTATTCTTCCAGAGTGTTCTACGCATATATAAGCCCAGATATAGATATGCTTCTCTTTTTTTTGCACAAATGGTCATCTACTATATTTATGGTTTTTCTACAGTGTTTCTTAAAAACTAACATATTGGCCGGGTGTGGTGGCTCACGCCTATAATCCCAGCACTTTGGGAGGCCAAGGCAGGTGGATCACGAGGTCAAGAGATTGAGACCATCCTGGTCAACCAGGTGAAACCCCGTCTCTACTAAAAATACAAAAATTAGCTGGGCATGGTGGCACATGCCTGTAATCCCAGCTACTCGGGAGGCTGAGGCAGGAGAATTGCTTGAACCCAGGAGGCAGAGGTTGCGGTGAGCTGAGATCTCACCATTGCACTCCAGCCTGGGTAACAAAAGCGAAACTCCGTCTCAAAAAAAATCAAACCAAACCAAAACAAAAACTAACATATCTTGGAGATTTCTCTATCATAGGTGCAACTCTGGTGCTCATTCTTGTCTGGATAATTCTGTGTCGTGGGTCTGTCCTATGCACCGTAAGATATTGAGGAGCAGGGGGGGTGCAATGGCTCCCGCCTGTAATCCCAGCACTTTGGGAGGCTGACGGGGGTGGATCACGAGGTCAAGAGATCAAGACCATCCTGGCCAACATGGTGAAACCCCATCTCTACTAAAAATGCAAAAATTAGCTGAGATTACAGGCATGCTATGTGGTGGCACATGCCTGTAATCCCAGCTACTCGGGAGGCTGAGAGAGGAGGACCGCTTGAACCAGGGAGTCGGAGGTTGCAGTGAGCTGAGATTGCACCACTGCACTCCAGCCTGGTGACAGAGCAAGACTCCGTCTCAAAAATAAAAAAAAGATATTGAGGAGACTCCTTGGCCTCTACTCACTAGATGCCAGTAGCATCCTGCTAAGTTGTGACAATGAAAAATGTCTCTGGACATTGTCAATTGTCTCCTGGACAGTAAAGTCACCCCCAGGTGAGAACCACTGATACAGCTCTAACTCACTCTCTGTAAGGGCAGTGCAGCCTATGGTGTATGCGGCACCGTAGCTCATTATTTATATAACCAGTCCCTTGCTGGTGGATGTTAAACTGTTTCCAGTCTCTGGTTCGTATAAACAATGTTATCATGAACATTCTTGTACTTATGTCTTTGGCACACAGGAAAGTTTATCTGTAGGATAAACTGTCATACATTTTCTTGTTCACCACTCAGTAAATGTTAGTTAAGTAAGCATAAAAATGCAGAGAAAGCCTGGGCATAGCGGCTCATGCCTGTAATCTCAGCACTTTGGGAGTCTGAGGTGGAAGGATCACTTGAGGTCAGGAGTTTGAGAACCCCTAGGCACCATGGCGAAACCGTGTCACTACTAAAAAAAATTTAAAAATAGCCAGGTGGTGCATGCCTGTAATCCTAGCTACTGGGGAGGCTGAGGCATGAGAATCACTTGAACCAGGGAGGTGGAGGTTGCAGTGAGCCGAGATCACGCCACTGCCCTCCAGCCTGGGTGACAGAGAGAGTTAAAAAAAAAAAAAAAAAAAAGGAGAAGAATGTGAGCTGAGGGCTTCAGTTCTTATCTTTTCTACCAAGTGGGGGAATCCTACCTGTGGTTGGAGGAAATGAGGCCAACCCACTGAGAGAAACAGAACCAAGAGATGGAATTTTCATTTAAGCCCCTTGATCCAGTTGTGCCTGAAGCCACCTACTCCCAGCTTTACTCATTCTGTGATCTGATGCATTCTCTTTAAGGTTTAAGCCTGTTTGAGGCGAGGTTTTTATAAACTACAACTTAAAGACTCCTGGGTATAAACAGCAGCATGACTCCTCCAAGAAGCCTGTCCGAACTCAGCCCTCCCTTCTGGCTCCCGCAGACCCTGTGCTGTCTATGATGAGCCAAGTTTCTCCTTGGTGATAGTCACGGTTCCCTCATCGGTCTCCTTGCCCCTGTATCTCCAGCACCTGGATGAGAGGAGCTGCTCAGAAGGATCCACTTCATGAATGAGTGTTAGTATCTTACAACTCACAGCCTCGTCATCTCTGCTCAGTGCGGGCTCAATAAATCCACACAAGGAACCTTCTGGCAGGAAGAAGAACTTTCTTAACTTGATCCAGGAAGTTCTGCCAAAGGAGCAAAACAATACTCACTCCAGGGCACAGGGCTGCCCGGCAAAGGGAGGCGTTCCTGGGGTGCAGGGAGGGGCTGTCTTCCAGGAATCTCTGCCACCTTAAGCTGCTGGCTGGACATCCCCGGGCAGATGGCCCAGTGGCCCCTAAGGTGTCTGACTGTGCTTAAACCTCCCACTCCCTTCCAGAACAGATTTGGCTTTATTCAGAACCATCTTATTTCAGCAAACACGACCCCAGCTGCTACGCACAAAGCATGCTATTTACAAAGTTAACGTTTTTTAAAGTGTTCTGAGGGCCTTGGACAGGAGCCTGTGCACAAGTAGGACACTGTATAGGCCAGCAAAAGTGACAAGAACCTTCCCGAACGACTTCCAATCTGTAAAGGGACCTGAATGCGCACCAGGTCACACGAGGAGGTCCCAGAAGACGGAGACGGAAGACAGCAATAAGAATGTACATTCAGGCGGGGGCCAGCGGCTCACACCTGTCATCCCAGCACTTTGGGAGGCTGAGACAGGAGGATTACTTGGGCCCAGGAGTTCAAGGCCAGCTTGGGCAACATAGCAAGACCTTGTCTCTACAAAAAAATTTTAAAATTAGCCATACATGGTGGCTTGTGCTCATGGTTCCGGCTACTCAGGAGGCTGAGTTGGGAGGATAGCTTGACCCAGGAGGCAGAGGTTGCAGTGAGCCATGATTGCACCGCTCCAGCCTAGGAAAACGAACAAGATTCTGTCTTAAACAAGAAAAGAAAGAAACGGGCCAAGCATTGTGGTTCATGTTGAAATGCTTTGGGAGGCCGAGGTAGGAGGATTGCTTGAGCTCTGGAATTTGAGATCAGCCTGGACAACATATAAAGACCTCATCTCTACTAAAAATTAAACAAACAAACAAAAAACAACTTAGCCAGGTGTGGTGGCACAACCCTGTAGTCTTAGTTACTTGGGAGGCCAAGGTGGGAGGATCACTTGAGCCTGGGAAATAGAGACTGCAGTGAGATATGATTGTTCCACTACACTCCAGCCTGGGGGTGAGAGCAAGACCCTGTCTCAACATAAAATCAAAGAAATGCCCATCTAAGTGCCAGCCACATTCATGGGCATTTCATACTGACTGTTAAATGAGCGCAAACTATGTGCCAAGCACTGTTTTAGGTCCTAGGTGCCCAGCAATGAAAAAAAGCTTTCTTTCTAATGGAAAGAGGTGGGCAAAGAGATAAATAAATGAGTTGTTTCAAATGCAAATAAATGTCTTTTAAAAGAACAATGCAGGCTGGATAAGGAGGGACTTGGGAGGAGCTTCTTCATTGGGAAGTCCATTACCTACTCAATCTTCACAACCACTGGATGTCCCTGTCCCCACTTCACAGAAGAGGAGGCTGTAGCTAGGAGAGCACAGTGACCTGCCTCAGACCCAGACAGAAAGAGCAGACTGTGTTAAGGGTGTACGCGGAGTGTGTTTTAATCAAGGCTAGTAAGACGCACAGACACGGAAACGACTGTCATGAAGGAAGTTTATGAGGTCCACAGATGCCTAAAACAGGAAGCCTGGCACACCATGCAGGGCCACACCAGGCAGCACCAGGGTGGGGCGGGAGGCAGGGGGAGTGGGAAACAAGGGCCAGAGCCTTTATTGTGGCTTCCCCAGGAAGAAATAAGCAAGGCAGGGTAAGTGGGTTTAGGATGAGCTTGTTTGAGTAATTTCAGCGGCTCTGGAGGCATAGTGGGTTTCCCTTAGTTGTCTGGTGCCTGGCTCTGGGGTGACTAGGGCAGGTGGATAGTGGCCAAAAGTATGAAAGTTTACTAAAAGAGGCTGCTGGTGGTATGGGCTCTGGAGGGGGTGGCTTGCATTTGAAAGGCATGCTCAGCCAGGTGCCGTGGCTCACACTTGTAATCCCAGCACTTTGGGAAGCCAAGGTAGGCAGATCAAGAGGTCAGGAGTTTGAGACCAGCCTGACAAACAGGGTGAAACCCCATCTCTACTAAAAACACAAAAATTAACCTGGTGTGGTGGTGCACACCTGTAGTCCCAACTACTTGGGAGGCTGAGGCAGGAGAATTGCTTGAACCTGGAAGGCAGAGGTTGCAGTGAGCCAAGATTGCGATACTGTACTCCAGCCTGGAGACAGAGTGAGACTCCATCTCAAAAAAAAGAAAGCAAGAAAGCAAGGAAGCAAGGAAGGAAGGAAGGAGGGAAGGCAGGCAGGCAGGCAGGCAGGCAGGCATGGTCTCCAGGGACTTGTTCACTTTCTCCAGGAACTGGACAGTATGGGGAAGGGAAGTCCTTCCAGGGTCAGCAAGGCACCAAGATATCAAAGCATCAGAATACAGAAGTCAAAAGACATGGATGATCCACAGACCCAGTCTGGGGCTGTCCACAGTCACCATGGGGATCTAGACCCTGGAGGACCCTAAGAGGGACCCTGCTCCGTGGAGAGAATGCAACAGGTGGGTTTCAGCTACAAATGGAATTTCTTTTGTGCCACTCAAGATGTTCTCTTGGCATGGATTCACTAATCCTCACACGCCTGCAGACAGAAGAATAAAATAAGCTACAGAGAGGCACTGACACCGGGGGGCTGAGGAGAGGGAAAAAGAGTTTGTGCCAGAATACCTAAGAATTGTTTTATTTTCTTACAAATTCTCCTCCATTTCAATTCAGAGTTTGTTATGGAGGGTGAGAAGGATGTCCTTGATTAAAACAACAAAAACACTGTTTTCAAAAATGTAGCTGGCTGGTGCCCATGTTGTTTTAATTTGCTGGGTCCAGATTGTCCAGCCCTCATGGATTTGATCCCAGACAGGCTAGTTTGACTTATTCAGAGAAAAACTCTGTTTTTCAGCCACAAACTGTACCCCTAACCCTGGCCAAATATGTTGCAATTCCTGCTAAAGGTTCCAACAGTGGTTATCCAGGAATCCTGAGCCCACATTCTGAGTCCCATCTCCAGACTCCCCTTGCATGCCCTCCACATGCCACCAGCCCCTGGAGGAACCACCCCGCAGAGAGACCACAGAGCTGCTCTGGGTTTAGCCTCACAATTAAACAAGACAAGGTACAAGCATGTGGTAGGTACTCTGTAGTTGTTTGCTGAATGAATGAGTGAATGACTGGAGGGGTAGAGAGGTGGATGAGTGGATGGATGGATGGATGGATGGATGGACAGATGGATGTGTGGGAGGATGGGTGGATGGATAGGTGGATGAAAAGAAAAACAAGTGAATGAGAAGGAGGATGGGTGGCTGGGTGGATGAATGGATGGATGGGAATATGAGTGGATGGATAGATGGATGGATGAAAAGGAAAATAAGTGGATGCATGGGAGGGTGGCTGGATGGATGAATGGATGGATTGATGGTTGAATAGGTAAATGGGTGGATGGGTGGATATATGGAAGAGTGGATGGATGGATGGATGATGGATGGATGGATGGATGGAAGAGTGGATGGTGGATGGATAAATGGATGGATGAAGGACTGGAAGGGATGGATGGATGGATAGATGAATGTGTGGTTGAATAGGTAAATGGGTAGATGGGTGATGGCTGAAAGGGCAGATGGATAGATGGATGGTGGATGGATAAATGGATGGATGAAGGACTGGAAGGGATGGATGGATGGATAGATGAATGTGTGGTTGAATAGGTAAATGGGTAGATGGGTGATGACTGAAAGGGCAGATGGATAGATGGATGACGGATGGATGAATGTATGTATGCATGCATGTATGTATGTATGGGTGGATGGCTGGGTGGACAGATGAATGGATGAATGTATGCATCCATGCATGGATGGATGGATGAATGAATGGATGTATGCATGCATGCATGCGTGGATGGATGGATGGATGGATGGATGAATGGGTGGGGAGATGGGTGGATGAATGTATGTATGTATGCATGCATGGATGGATGGATGGGTGGGTGGGGAGATGGATGGATGAATGTATGTATGCATGCATGCATGGATGGATGAATGGATAGATGGATGGACAGATGTATGGATGAATGTATGTATGCATGTATGGATGGATGGATGGATGGATGGGTGGGTGGATGGACAGATGTATGGATGAATGTATGTATGTATGCATGGATGGATGGATGGATGGATGGATGGGTGGATGGATGGGTGGATGGAGAGATGGGTGGATGAATGTATGCATGCATGGACAGATGGATGGATGGATAGATGTATGGATGAATGTATGTATGTAGGCGTGGATGGATGGATGGATGGGTGGGTGGATAGATGGATGGGTGGATGGACAGATGGGTGGATGAATGTATGTATGCATGCATGCATGGATGGAAGGATGGATGGATGGGTGGGGAGATGGGTGGATGAATGGATGGTCTTACTGATGATGAACCTTTTGCATTTCAGGATGAGCTTCAGAACTGAGAGACAAAGTAGTATAGAGATGAATTTGCTGGAGTTAGACAGATCTGAGGCTCTAAATTAAATTGAAGTAGTATTTACTTTGTAGAGAAGTCAGAAGAAAGATGATGTGTGCACTGAGCATAGCACCTGACCAAGGAGGTGCTGGTGACTGTTTTCACGGATAAGCGTAAAGCCTGCTGTAATCTAAAGGACACTGGCAAAATCATCTTCTGCTGAAAATGTCTTTACCCAGTGCTATTCCCTGCAGATAGTGACCCACCTGCCTCAGCCTCCCAAAGTGCTAGGGTTACAGGCCTAAGCCACCACACCTGGTCTTAAACAATTGTTTTTAATGCTAAAAATGCAATGTTAAAAAAAAATTACGGCCTGGGTGTGGTGGCTCATGCACTTTATGAGTGAGCCACCAGCACCCAGCACTTTGGGAGGCCAAGGTGGGCAGATCACCTGAGGTTAGGAGTTCAAGACCAGCCTGGCCAAAATGGTGAAATCCCGTCTCTACTAAAAATACAGAAGTTAACCAGGCATGGTGGCAGGAGCCAGTAATCCCACCTACTTGAGAGGCTGAGGCAGGAGAATCGCTTGGACCCAGGAGGCAGAGGTTGCAGTGAGCCGATATTGCACCAGTGTGCTCTAGCCTGGGTGACAGAGGGATACTCTGCCATAAAAAAAAAAAAAAAAAAAAAAAAAAAAAAAAAAAAAAAAAGAAAGAAAGAAAAGAAATACAATATGAAATTTTATGTATTATATGGCTTCATCATTTTAAATGTGTGTGTGTGCATATATATATATACATATATATATATGTACACACAGGAAAAAGCACATGGTGATAAGTTTCAGGGACTTAATTTTTCCTTTATTTTTCTGTATTTATAGTATTTTTACACTGAACACATCCAGAAAACAAAGTTATCAGAGTTCTTTTTCTGGATTGTTTGAAAGTTTATACAATGAACATGAATTATATACTAATTAGAAAAGAATAAAGCTATTGTTACTGAGAATAAACTAAAACCAAGAAAATCTATGAAGCCTTCAGGTTGGCTCATACATACATCTTTTATACCTGTTATGTACCAGGCATTGTGTGGGAGATGAAAAAGATAAAGGCTCCAATCTCTAGACCAGGCATCCCCAAACTTTTTACACAGGGGGCCAGTTCACTGTCCCTCAGACCTTTGGAGGGCCGCCACATACTGTGCTCCTCTCACTGACCACCAATGAAAGAGGTGCCCCTTCCTGAAGTGTGGCGGGGGGGCCGGATAAATGGCCTCAGGCGGCCGCGTGAGGCCCGCGGGCCGTAGTTTGGGGACGCCTGCTCTAGACAGTCATGCTAATAGGTAATTAAGAGGCAGCTTCCTAAGTTCTATGAGTACATATGTGGTGCTGTATGAGCAGAGAAGAAAGAATTTTTGCCTGGACTTATAGAGGGAAGGGGACAGAAATGAGGTCCCTGAATCAGTGGCGCTGGAGAGGGTCTTGAAGGCAGAGAGGTAAGGACATGGAATACAGGCAAGAACTGGAGACTCATCACAGAACAGTGAGAGAGGCAGGGTCCCCAGGGATTCCTGAGCTTAACAATGCTGTGAAGCCCTGAAATCACCGAGGTCTGAGAACCAGAGGCAGCTCACAGACCTGTTTTGTTTGACCTCCATTGTTTTACGGCTTGAGACCATGTCTCATAAAACTCCAGATTCCTGGCTTCTGAAACATCTGGGAGTACTGTCCCAATTCCTTCCAGGCCACGAGCAGCTGGGACTGAGAGGCAAGCCAGCCCTTGGACCCATCCCCCCTTCGCTCCCTTATCTTACATCCGACCCCTATAGGCATTGAGTTGGCGATTCCTGATCTCCCCCACCACCACCTTGTACAGATAAGGAAACTGAAGCCCAGCGAGATATGCATCTTGTCCAATGTCGCTGCTGAGCCAGGAGCCTTCCCGGCAAACCAAGCCAGACTCGAAGTTGCTGCTTCCTCCCTTATGCATACCAATTAAACTCCTGGCCTTGGTTCTCTGTGTAAAGAGAAAACATAATTCTAACCATCTTGGTGACTGATTGGCAATATTCTCATGGTGACTTTTCCTGCAGAGACACATCAAAATACCACTGTGAGTTTTTGTAAGATAATCTTTCCTTTAGAGTTCTGCTGTTCCTAGTCATTTTGCCCTTGAGGATGGCCGGTTGGCCGCATGGGGATGAGGGTCAGGAGAAAATGGTGACCTGGTTTGCGTCGCATTGCTGGTACACATAAGGCTTTAACACAGGCCGTCCACGAGCCTCACAGCCTCCGGCATAGCAGGTAGTAATTACTGCTCACCACTTCTCGGAGGAGGAAACGGACGTTCCAAGATATTAAATGGCTTGTTCAAGGTCACGAAGCTCATGAGCGACTGGTTCCAAATCCCCCGTCCTGTCCACCGTGCCTGGCTGCTCGGAGCCCAGGATGAAGTGATTTGGGTAGAGCGAGGTCAGGCCACATCTCTTGACCAAGTGGCTCCTGAGTTCGGTTCAAGTTCTTCTACCTGACTGGCTTAAAAAAAAAAAAAAAAAAAAAAAAAAATTTGTTTCCAACTTTTTTTCTCTTTTCCACCCCCACATTGACCAGAACAGCTCTTTTCTTTTGAAAAGGGTTACCTCCATCTCTTTCATTTGATTGTTTCCACGTCTCTGATTGTTTTGGAACAAGTCTGACGGTGGAGACGGAACAGGGTGATCACGGAGACAGTCTCTCCTTTAAAAAAATGACCATGATCTCACTTTCACGCCTCTTCCCAGCCCAGTGGAAACTGGAGCACCGCTCAACGAGAAGCTGCTGTCACAGGATCCTGCTTACAGGCACAAAAGCTGGGAAATTTCAGAGCCAATCTGGGCCAGGGGAGGCCGGAGCTTGTGAGCTGGGCTTGAAATGACTCTTCCAGACTGCAGAGAAGACAGCGGCCTGCCCCGAGGCAAACAGGAAATCCCAGAATTTATAGACGACCCCGTTAAAAGGCAAATGTTTTGGAACAAATTGTTCTTCTTTTAAAGCCTTGTTTTCCACTAGTTTTTCTTTCTGGAGTCCAATTCCCTCCCCGCCCCGCCCCCTCCTTTCCACCTTCCCGGTGTCCTTGTTAAACCGGGGCCATGGCGCCACCTGCTGCCTGTCGTGGGCAGCGGGACTCTGCCAGGCCCCAGCCCGGGGTCCTCCCCCCACCTCCCCTGTCCCAAAATGGGTGGGAGAGTGACTTTCTGGCTCCTGTCCCGAGGGTTTGTGCTAAAGATCACGTACCAAGCCCCAAGAGAACTGCTTCTGTAGTTACGTGACCTAAAGATTAATGGCAAACCCTTCCCCCATCACTTGTCCTCCAGGACAGCCAGAGCTGGCCGGCAGAAAAAGCAAGTCAGATGGCATCACCGTCCAAGGCCAGGTCTCTACTCCCTGCAAACCAGCTATGCCAGCTTTGGACAACCATGTCAACCCAATCAGCCTTGATTCCTTCGGTCCCCTCCGGAGCTACTTTGCTAGGTGGTATGGAAAATGGATATATGCGTGTTTGGCCCATAGGAGGGGCTTAATCAATATTTGTATCCTTTCTCACCTGTTTGAAATCTTGCTCATTGGGAAGGAATGCTTTGGTGGGGGGGGGTCTTAGAGGCAAAGGCCAGACCTCAGAAAATTGGTATATTTATCTCCTTATAAGAATGTAAGCTTCAACACTTGAGTAGGACGAGGTGGGCAGATCACCTTAGGTCAGGAGTTCCAGACCAGCCTGGCCAACATGCAGAAGTTCCATCTCTACTAAAAGTACAAAAATTAGCCAGGCTTGGTGGTGCATGCCTGTAATCTCAGCTACTCGGGAGGCTAAGGCAGGAGAGTCGCTTGAACCAGGAGGTAGAGGTTGTAGTGAGCTGTGCCGCCGTACTCCAGCCTGGGCAACAAAGCAAGACTCTCTGTCTCAAACAAACGAACAAAAAAAGTAAGCTTCAAGAGGGCAGGCCACCCCAGTGCAGATAACAGGCTTCAGTAAGGCAGTAAAGGAGTGCAGGTTTGAAGTCCTTGTACCCCCAGTACCCGCTCAGGAGCTAAGTGACCTTGGGAGAGCTCAGTGTCCTCACTTGCGTCTGGGGACAGTAATAGTAATCATACCTCAAAGGCTGGTTGTGACGTATTGAAATGAGAGAGAGCACATAACAAATTTAGCAATGGGACTTGCAGGTAGAAAGTGTAGGTTTGGAGAGACAACTCTACCTGTAGTCATTATTATGAGATGAACACAGTGTCTGACTTACAAACATTTAATGAGTATTTGAGCAACGAATGAATGAAAACCTCATAGAACGTAGGTTAGAAGTCTTTGCTTAGCTCCAGTTCAGCCACCAACTTGCTATGAGACATGAAACCCCCTGTGCCTGCTCTTCCCCATCCAGAAACCTCTCTTTATTGAGTATAGGACTCTGATCAGCACCTCAGTTTTCCCACCTGTCAAATGGGCATGACATTCACCTTACCTGTTGCCCAGAGATACAGAGGGGATCTGTTGAGGCATATTTGTGAAACTGCTCTGAAAAGTTTAAAGAGTAGGCTGGACACGGTGGCTGATGCCTGTAATCCCAGAACTTGGGAGGGCAAAGTGGGAGGATCACTTGAGTCCAGGAGTTTGAGACCAGCCTGGGCAACATAGCGAGACCCCTCTCTACATAGAAAAATACTTTAAAAAAAAAATAAAATAAAGAGTAAAGGAAAGAAGGGAGTCTTTATTTTCTTTTAGGGTGGTTCCCTGTGCCTGGTGGCTTTGCTCTTCCCTGAGCGGGTGTCTGGGCTCTCTGGAACAAATGGCGTCCCTCCCGACACCAAGTGGTGGTCATATCCAAGCCCCAACTCACTGGCAACACATCTGGTGAGTTTGACAACACAAACCCGGGACAAATTAACTCTTTCACTACTGGCATAAGCTGAACATGCTCCAAGAAGTGAGTTTTCCCTCTAGCAAAGCTCTTTTTCCAACCCAAAGGGCATAGGAAAGTGTGTGGCGGGTCTCAGGCATGGTGACTAATTCGGATGACTCACAGCTGGAGGGAGGAGGATCAGGAAGCAAAACTTGGATCAACTTGGGCCCTGTGGAGAGGTGTTTCAACCCAGTTCGCTGGGCCCTGGGGAGCCATAGAGGATTCATGAGCAGGGGAGAAAGATATCCAGACAGAGACTTCGGGCAACAACGTGAAGGATAAATGACAGCTAGGACTACAAAGCTCCTCCTGTACCATGTGATCTAGAGTCAGGGTGACCAACTGCCCTGGTTTGTCTGAGACAAAGGGAGTTTCTGGGACATAGGATCTTTGGTTTTAAAACAGTAAAGCCCCAGGGTAACTTGGTCACCCTATTCCAGTGTGAATAGCACCTCCTGGGGTTTCGTGATACAGTGACGTCAGCTCTATAATCCACATCTCCCCCCAGTCTCCTCTCTTGCCCTCAAAAATACCTCTCTCCTTGTTCCATTCCCTCTCAGTTCTATTCTGCTGAGCTACAGCTAGTTTAGTGGATCAACACGTTGGGATGGATTGCATGCGTATCCCATCCAGGTAATATCGGACATTAAACAAAAGTCTCCTGTAGACAATGTTTTCAACTAATGGAGTGACTCTAACAGTTAAACGTTTAGCTCATGAGAGATGGGGAAGATGTGTGTAGGGGGCGGTCAGTGGGGGAGTTTCCATGTCATTCACATCACATCCTGTCAGCAACTATCCATTTTACCTCGCGTGGAGTGGGCGCTGTCTTCCTGGATCTCAGTTCGCCAGCCTGCCCTGCCAAGCAAGCTTGCAGGAGCCTGGGCTGCTTAAATATTCTGTAAATAATGCTGACTCCAGAACTTTGAAGATAGACTCACAGAATCACAGCAATAGGATCCCAGAATGTCAGAGGAGAAACAGATGCTAGACATCATACAGTCCAGGGTCAGAAAATACACAGCACGCACGCTGCCTCTTCTCCCTGCTGTGCCCATAGCAGACATCACTAATCAATCATGACACTGTCTAGCTGAGCTTGTTTGGAGTCTCAGAATACTTCGAGGCATTCAGGGAAACAGTTATCCATGATCTTGAATCTACTAGTTGTAGCTAAGGTTTATTGAATACGCTTACTCTATTCCTTTTCCCGCATCCTTTTTAATTATCATCACTTAAATCACCAACTGTTTGCCAGGCACTTTATATCAAGATTTCTCAACTTCAGCATCATTGATTTTTTTTTTTTTTTTCTAAGATGGTTTCTCGCACTGTCTTCCAGGCTGGAGTGCAGTGGTGCAAGCTCAGCTCACTGCAATCTCCGCCTCCCAGTTTCAAGTGATTCTCCTTGCCTAAGCTTCCTGAGTAGCTGGGATTACAGGCACCTGCCATCATGCCTGGCTAATTTTTTTTTTTTTTTTTTTTTTGTATTTTTAGTAGAGACAGTATTTCACTGTGTTGGATAGGCTGGTCTTGAACTCCTGACCTCATGATCCACCTGCCTCAGCCTCCCAAAATGCTGGGATTATAGGCATGAGTCACCTGCCTGGCCGAATTTTTTTCTTTTTTTTTTTTTTTTTTTTTTGAGACAGTTTCTCATTCTGTTTCCCAGGTTGGAGTGCAGTGGCACAATCTCGGCTCACTGTAACCTCCATCTCCAGGGTTGAAGTGATTCTTGTGTCTCAGCCTCCCTAGTAGCTGGGGATTACAGGTGCCCATCACTAAAATATTTTAGCCTCCCGAGTAGCTGGGGATTACAGGTGTCTGCCACCACACCCAGCTAATTTTGATATTTTCGTAGAGACTATAATCATGCCTGTAATCCCAGAACTTGGGAGGACAAAGTGGGAGGATTGTTTGAGTCCAGGAGTTTAAGACCAGCCTGGGCAACATAGTGAGACCCCTCTCTACGTAGAAATGGAAGTTTTAAAAAATCAAATTTAAAAATATAAAGAGTAAAGGAAGGAAGGAAGGGAGTCTTTATTTTCTTTTAGGGTGGTTCCATGTGCCTGGTGGCTTTGCCCTTTCCTGAACTGGTGCCTGGGGCTCTCTGGAACAAATGGTCCTATTGGCCAGGCTGGTTTCGAACTCCTAACCTCAAACGATCTGCCTGCCTCAGCCTTCTAAAGTGCTGGGATTATAGGCGTGAGCCCCTGTGTCTGGCCAGCATCATTGATATTTGGGCTGAATGCTTCTTGGTGTCAGGGCCTGCCCTGTAGGATGTTTAGCAGCATCCTGGCCTCTATGCACAAAATGCCAGTAGCACCTCCTCCCGCTAAGCTGTAACAACCAGCACTGTCTCCAGACATCGCCAAATATCCCCCTGGGTGTAGGAGTCGAGGGGACAAATTTGCTCCCGGTTGAGAACTACTGGTTTCCAAATTATCTCTCATCTTCACCACATTCCTCTAGAGCAGATTTTTCTGAATTTTTCTTTTACAGATGAAGAAACTGAGGCCAAGAAGGAGCCGGAGATGAACTGGTAACAAAAGCAGGATGCGGAGCGCCAGTTCCCCTCTTAGGCTGGGAAATTCCGCTTGGCTCATTGTCTTCAGCAGCAAACTGCCTGGTGTGGGGGATGCGGGGGGGACTAGAACCCGTGAGGCTGAGAAAAACCAGATGCCTGGTGGATGCTTCCGCACGGGACCAGGGCGCTGGAGGTGGACGGGGCCTGGTGCCGCGTGGCCAACATCGCGGGCTCTTTCTTACCCTGCGAATGGCTCTGGGCGTGGAGACAGCCCAGGGAAGAGGCTGTCTGGGACCATATGGTGCTTGCCAGTGGTACTGAGGCTGTTAGAGGCAGCGGTGGCAACTCCGCTAATAATACTCCCTTCTCTGCAACACTGACAAGACTCTCCCCACTTCATGGGAAGCACATGAAATCTGGCCTTGCCTCCAGAGATTTGGGATTGAAAACCTGACAGTTTGAACGTACAGCCCGTGGGCAATGTTTCCTTTCTCCAGGGCTTGTGTCTGTGCCAAGAATTCCTAACAAAGGGAGAAAAGATTAATTAATTTTAAAAATCCATTAAAAATGCTCATGAAACTGACTAGTAAGAAACTGTCCGTCTTTTTTTTTTTTTTTTTTTTCCTAGGTAGCGATCAAAATGTCATGAGTTTCTACACACATATTTTACAGACGTTCCATAAATCTTCCCGTGGTGCCTCTTCTCTATAAGTAAGGTCCCTTGGGAAGTCATTGAGGCTTCCTCACTACATGTATTCAAGAGAAAATTGGTTGTAACACTTAGAAAGGCGGCTGTCCGGGAGGGGGAGGGAGGGGAGGAGAGTGTGGAGAAGCTAGTCCAAGTTCAGTTGCCAAGGACAGAGAGACAAGGAAGCCTCCTTTTCTTGGAAATTCCTGAAATTTCCAAACTGTCTTTTACTTCTCATGCACAAATAATCTCTTTGTGCTATCTTTTTATCCTTTTTATTTATTTATTTCTGATCGCCAAAGGGGGTCATTCTTTCACACAAAATCTGAAAAAGTAGACGGAAGTAGAAAGAAAGATACAACCAACCAACCAAAAATCCCACCCCAAATTCCAAGGTTTTTTTGTTGTTGTTGTTTTTATTTTGTTTTGAAAGGGTTTTCTTGGGCAGCGTGACAGTACCTCCGCCGTCTCAGCGATGGGGGCCCAATGTTAGTGACAGTTCCCCAGGGAGCTTGTTAACATTGCAGATTGCCCCAAGCCTGCACCCCTGAGAGTGGGAGTTTGTAGGTCGGGGGGTTGGGTCCCACGAATCTGTGTTTTTAATAAGCCCTTGGGTGACTCTGAGGAGGGCAGTCATCGGACCACACTTTGAGAAATAATGAGTTTCAGATTTTTCAGACCCTCAGCAAATCTGAGATGTGAAAATCCAGATTTAAAACAAAAATCGGGGGCTAATGATTTGTTTTCTGGAAGGGCTGGGCTTAAATAGGCATTTCCCTGAGTGCCGTTAACATATGATTCTGTTCACACTCGGTGATTCAGCGACGCAGCCAGGACTTCATCTGCACCACTCTGGGCCAATACGGCATGCCGCCACCTTTTTACAGAGCAGCGTTGACGCCCATCTGCTCAAATAAATTAACGTTTCCATCTCAAATAACTCATTTGGCTGGATCATTGAGGTTACACGCCAACCTGAAGAGGGAAGGGAGGAGGCAATACAGGGGAAGGGGAGAGGCAGGAAAGGCATTTTGCAACGTTTAAGTTGCAAGTAATATCGTTGCATTTTTGTAGCCAGAAAGGAGGGGTGAGTAGATGAACACAGCTACTAGTGTAATTCACATGTTCCCCTTAATGATCTCCTTTTCATGATTCCTACTGATGCTTTGGAGTAGGGCAGAGCTTGCAGCTGGATTCGCTGCTGGGCGTGATATTCCCTGTGCAAAGACACTGTGGAGTTTGTGTAAGCACATTGTGTATGCACGGGTATGAGTGTGTGTATGGGGGGGTGGGGGTAAGAGGTGGGGGATTGTTCTGCAGAAGATTCTGATGCTCAGTGAAATGTACAGAGAACACACAGTGGAGACAGCAGGTAGTTTCTTTTTTTAATGGGTTTTATTATTTACAATAGTTTTGGACTTTCATTTTGAGAGTTTCACTACAAAATTGAACAGCGGATACAGAGATTCCCCGTATACTTCCTTCCTGAAACATGCACAGCCTCACCGACCAGCAGCATTCTGTCCCAGAGTACATTTGTTACAGTTGGTGAACATATGCTGACAAATCCTTATCTCCCAAAGTCCATCGTTTACTTACCTTTTTTTTTGAGACAGAATCTCACTTTGTCGCCCAGGCTGGAGTGCAGTGACACGATCTCAACTCAGTGCAACCTCTGCCTCCCGGGTTCAAGTGATCCTCCTGCCTCAGCCTCTGGAGTAGCTGGGATTACAAGTCTGTACCACCACACCTGGCTAATTTTTGTATTTTTAGTAGAGACAGGGTTTCATCATGTTGGCCAGGCTGGTCTCGAACTCTCCACCTCAGGTGATCCACTGGCCTTCACCTCCCAAAGTGCTGGGATTACAGGTATGAGCCACCATGCCTAGCTGTAACTTTTTACTTTGAAATAATTTTAGAGTTAGAAAATAAGGTGTAAAAATAGTGCAGAGTTCCTGTACGACCTCCACCCAGGTTTCTCTACTCTTAACAACTCACCTAACCAACCTACTGTGATCAAAACCATCCAACATCGGTTCATTACTATTAACTAATCTAAGCTCCTATTTTGGTCTCACTGATTTTTGCACTTAACGTCTTTTTTCTGGACAACAGATAATTTCAAGTCAGAGATCTAGGTGTGAATCCAGCCCTGTCCCTCGAAAATTGTCCAAGTCAGATTGTCTCTCTGAGCCTTGATTTCTTCTCTGTAAAATGGGAGCTAACAATAGCCACTAAATAGGGTCCTTGTGAAGATGAAATGCAAAGGTGTGTGCAGAGCTTGGCACACAAGTAGGCACTGATGTTGGTTTTATTTTCCTACCCTCTTTCAAAGAACCATCCTCAAGGACAAATGGGCATTTGCGTAAATTCCTGTCGGACCAGTTTAACTTCATCTCAGCAGCTGGAGCGAGTTTCTCTATTTTGGGGGGAAAAAAAAGAAAAGAAGAAGAAAAAAGACAGTAGGCATAGAGATTAATTAGGAAGCTATTACAACAGTCCATGTAAGCTAAGTCTCCGCAGTGGCCACAGAGAGGTAAGAAGAGAAAAAGATTAATAAACATTTCAAATGCAGAATAAAGAGGAGCTGATGACTGATTGGCTAGGCAGAGTTACATGGGAGGAACCAATAATTAAAAGACTACGAGTTGGAATGACTAGGAAACTGGTCATCTCTTTAAGTGAGGTGAGCAAGAGAAAAAGGCAAGAGAGAAGTGAGAAACCATGACCCTAACCAGCACTTGTCAAGTCCCTGGTGCTTGTACCCCATGCTTAGTACTTTCTAAGTGTGATTTCATTGAATTCACCTAAGAACCCGAGAAAACTGAGACACAGGGAAATTAAGTCACTTGTTCAAGTACTTTTGTTGGAAGTAATACTGTTGGAGGTGTTAAAACTCATGCTCTGAATGAAGAGACACCCCCCCCAACAGGCTTCATGTGAGCAACATGGCTGTTTATTTACCTGGGTGCAGGCGAGCTGAGTCCAAAAAGAGAGTCAGTGAGGGCTGTGGGATAGGGGTTGGTTTTATAGGTTTGCGGTAGGTGGTGGAAAGTTACAGAAGTTACAGTTTAGGGCTTTTTTTTTTTTTTTTTTTTTTTTTTTTGCAAGCTGGGAGGGGGTCGTAGCGTCTGGAGTCACGAGGTTGACCAAGGTTAGTTACAAACTCCAATGGCCTTATCAATTGGGGCGGGAAGAAGGAAGAATAGTGTGTCTCAGAGTTAAGTAGGCACCATAGGGGTTGATCATTTCTTCCTCTTTTTATGGTCTTCCAGTTACTTCAGATTTTCTAGGAACTCATCTGGAGGTCCATGCAGGTCACAGAGTCTACCATGGTGTCCATGGTGCTGTCAGTCAGCCTAAAACACCTTACAGAAGGTAAGGTACCTGCAGGCAGGACCAACTACCTAATTTGTAAGGCTCACTGCAAAATGAAAACGCAGGGTTTTTTGTTCAAAATGTATTAAGAATTTCAAGATTATGGTAGCTCACGCCTGTAATCCCAGCACTTTGGGAGGCCGAGGCAGGCAGATCCCCTGAGGTCAGGAGTTCGAAACCATCCTGGCCAAAATGGTGAAAACTTCTCTCTACTAAAAATACAATAATTAGCCTGGCATGGTGGCATGCACCTCTAATCCCAGCTACTTGGGAGGCTGGGGCAGGAGAATCGCTTGAACCTGGGAGGCAGAGGCTGCCGTGAGCTGAGATCGCGCCACTGCACTCCAGCCTGGACAACAGAGCGAGGCTCTGTCTCAAAAAAAACCCCATGAATTTCAAGACAGCCAACAGTAGAACATTAAACCAAACACGTGGGCCCTGTGTGACTGCACAGCTGCAGGCCCACCAAGTCTGTATGAAGGCAGACACGAAGGTCAATTTTAAGAGGAGATGAGAGCTAAGGCAGAACGTTGCGGGCAGACTGGCACTTAGGGTCCCACTAAGAGCAACGAACAAAAGAAACTCACAAGGAGTCATCAGCAGGTAGGAAGAAGGCTGGGAGGCACAGTGACAGCCACCAAGGGGGAAAAAGTGACACAAAAGAGGGAGAGACCAGTGAAACCAAATACAGCAAAAGAGTTAGGAGCCTGAGGATTAAGCTGTTCCACGATCAAAAAGACACCTTGCAGGCCGGGCGCAGTGGCTAACGTCTGCAATTCCAGCACTTTGGGAGGCCAAGGCGTTCAAATCAGTTGAGGTCAGGAATTTGAGACAGGTTTGGCAAACATGGCAGAGCCCTATCTCTACTAAAAATACAAAAATTAGCCACATGCAATGGTGGGCATCTGTAGTCCCAGCTACTTGGGGGGCTGAGGCAGGAGAATCACTTGAACCTGGGAAGTGGAGGTTACAATGAGCTGAAATCACATCACTGCACTCCAGCCTGGGCAACAGAGCAAGACGCTGTCTAAAAAAAAAGACACTTGCACTTGAAATGTTCACCACAGTGCAATTCACAATTGCAAAGATATGAAATCGACCTAAGTGCTTACTAACCAATGAACGGATAAAGAAAATGTGATTTTCATATATATATATATATATATAAATAAAAATATATACCACATGGTGTGTGTATATATGTATATATCACATGGTGTGTGTATATATGTATATATCACACAGTATATATTATAGGTATATTATGAATATACCTATGATATATGTATGCCATGTGATATCTATATACACACACATATATATAATGAAATACTACTTAGCCATAAAAAAGAACAAAATAGAACTTGAATAGAACTGAAGGCCATTATCCTATATGAAGCAACTAAGGAATGGAAAGGCAAATACTACATGTACTAACTTGTAATTGAGAGGTAAGCTACAGGTACACAGAGGCATACGGAGTGGTACCGTGGACACAGGAGACTCAGAAGCAGGGAGGGAATGAGGGATGAAAAATTACCTATTGGGTACAATGCACACTTTTCGGGTGACAGGTACACTGAACAGCCAGATGTCACCACTATACAATTCATCCATGTTATCAAAAACCACTCATAACCCTAAAACGATTGAAAAAAAAATTTTTTTTTTTGAGACGGAGCCTCGCTCTGTTGCGGAGTGCAGTGGCGCCATCTCAGCTCACTGCAACCTCTGCCTCCTCGGTTCAAATGATTCTCCTGCCTCAGCCTCCCGAGTAGCTGGGGATTACAGTGTGTGCCACCATGCCTGGCTAATTTTTGTATTTTTAATAGAGACAGGGCTTCACTATGTTGGCGAGGCTGGTCTTGAACTCCTGACCTCATGATCTGCCTGACTTGGCCTCCCAAAGTGCTGGGATTACAAACGTGAGCCACTGCACCTGGCTGCAATTGAAATTTAAAAACAAAAGGATGCCAGTGCATTTGCTGATTGAGACGGTTCTGTTGGCCTGTGGGACCCTAACTCGCAGGAATGGGCAGAAGTCGGGCTTCAACATACAGAGAACTTAATGGAAGTGGGTGAGGAGCTGAAGGAACCCAAGCGTTCTCATCTCAAGCAGCTCTTACATTGCCAAGATCAGAGGCAAGTTGATGTCGCTACAAAAGTGATTTTTAAACAAAGTCAAACCGCTTAAAGACTGCTTCTTATTTAGGCCCCATGGGTACTAAGCAATGGCTTCCTCTCCTTTTTTTTTTTTTTTTTTTCTTTTCCTCCTCCTCCCACTTAGCCTCACAAATGGTTGGCAGACTCTATCCTTAAATTGTGGCCAGGGAGTGGAGCTGAAAACTCCTTTGAGGATTCTTCTGCAGCAACCACTAAAATCTCTGTTTGGAGATGCAAATGCTGCCGCTGAGGCTTCAGAGCGGGCAGGGAGGCTCAGATCCAGCCAGAGGCTACTTTCTTTCCTTTGTCTGGACAATTGCAACCAGGAGGGAGAAATCATCACAGGCTGTTTATTTGTAGACATTGGCTGGGCTGTTGGTCTCATTCTGAAATAAAGATACTAAAAGGGAAACAGGCAGCCCATAACCCATACACACCTAGCCTCTCAAAAAGGAAATTCCCCTTCAATTTCACAGCCTTAAGTGTCTTCAGCTTTATTCTACTTTTCCTTTCTAAGCTATCAAGTCCCAGAGCACCCCCAGTCTACTGGAAAGTCCTCCAAACTCTGACCTCTCAAAACATGTAGATCACCACCTGTATTAGCCTTGAACACCTAGACTTTTTTCATGACCAGTTAATTTCTGAGTCTAACAGCCTGCATTTTCAGGGAGTTCTCTTTTTTTTTTTTTTTTTAAGATAGTCGTCTCCTCTGTCACCCAGGCTGAAGTGAAGTGGTGCAATCTTGGCTCACTGCAACCTCTGCCTCCCGGGTTCAAGAGATTCTCCTGCCTCAGCCTCCCAAGTAGTTGGGATTACAGGCATGCACCACCATGCCTGGCTAATTTTTTGTATTTTTGTATTTGTATTTTTAATAGGGGTTTCTCCATGTTGGTCAGGCTGGTCTCGAACTTGCGACCTTAGGTGATCCACCCGCCTTGGCTTCCCAAAATGCTGGGATTGTAGGCATGAGCCACCACACCTGGCCAATTTTTTGTATTTTTAGTAGAGATGGGGTTTCACCATGTTAGCCAGGAAGGTCTCGATCTCCTGACCTCATGATCAACCCTACTCAGCCTCCCAAAGTGCTGGGATTACAGGTGTGAGCCACTGTGCCCAGCCAAGATATCTCCTTTTTAAGAGTCATAGGAAAGGTCCATTCTGTGTCAAAAACTTAATTTTTGTTTGCTTTTGGTTTTTGTTTTGTTTTTGAGACAGAGTCTCACTCTATTGCCTAGGCTAGAGTGTAGCGGCACGATCATGGCTCACTGCGGCCTCAAACCAATCCCTCCTCAGCCTCCTGAGTAGCTGGGACTACGACTCAGCACCACACCCACCTCCCATCTGCTTTTACATGCATCTGCCCAGAAGGGACACCACAGACAGTGCCTGATGGCCAGGCTAGTCACTAAGGCTCAACCTAGCCACAAAAGATGAGGAAGAAGACTGTGAGCCCAGTGGATATTCAATGGCCATGACTGTCTCTGCCATAGACTGAAAGTTATTTCCATGGCTAATCACACTCTGCAGGCTAAATCCTGTCGAAAGCTTGGGTCAGTATCCTTCTAGAGTATCCTCTAATATTTGTACATTTATGTATATTACTTATAACTTACTCTACTATACAGTCAAGTATGGTATCTAACATTTCTTTTTTTTTTTTTTTTTGAGACAGAGTTTCGCTCTTGTTGCCCAAGCTGGAGTGCAGTAGTGCAATCTCAGCTCACTGAACCTCTGTCTCCCAGGTTCAAGTGATTCCCCTGCTTCAGCCTTCCAAGTAGCTGGGATTACAGGTATCCACCATCATGCCTGGCTAATTTTTGTATTTTTAGTAGAGACAAGATTTCATCATGTTGGCCAGGCTGCTCTCGAACTCCTGACCTCAGGTGATTCGCCCTCCTCAGCCTCCCAAAGTGCTGAGATTACAGGCGTGAGTCACGGCGCCTGACCCTGATATATAACATTCCTTTTACAAAAGTGGGACCATGCTTTGCACCAGCTCTTGCAATATGCTTTCTTCACTTCACGAAAAATCTTGGATATTCGTTCTAGTAAACCCTAAGCTAAAATGCGAGTTAACAACAGAACAGTGAGAGTGAACTGCATTCTCTTCGGTACTCCCTGCTTTGGCCATGAAGTCCTGGGCCCCAGGCCACAACCTCTCACCACCGATGCCATTGATTGAGACTTCGCTGTTTACCAGGCATGGGGCTAAGTGACTTACATGACTCTCAACAGCCCCATGAGGTTGATACTATTATCTGTCTCTGGTATTCAGCTAATGTGCCTGTAGCTGAGAGAGGTGAAGGAGTGAACCGTCTGAGGTCACACAGCTGGCAAGTGGCAAGAGACGACCTGGCAGACTCCAAAACCTGAATTTTCTCCTCTTTCTCTCCAGTGGTACATGCATTTCACTCAAGGTCCAGCCTGGGCGTGGTACATTATAGGTGCTAAGTCAATATTTATTGAATAAATGGCTAAGAGGTGTCCTCAGACTGAATGGAGCCCCCCAAACTACCTCGAAATGGCTGTTGGCATCTATAATACTTACTGTCAATACCACTCATCAGACTCTTAAATAAATTGTGTCCCTGAATTTGTATTCTTAGGATACTGTGAGCTTTGGCCAGGCATGGTGGCTCATGCCTATAATCTCAGCACTTTGTGAGGCCAAGGTGGGTGGATCACGAGGTCAGGAGATCGAGACCATCCTGGCTAATATGGTGAAACCCTGACTCTACTAAAAATACAAAACATTAGCTGGGCATCATGGTGTGCTTCTGTAGCTCCAGCTACTTGGGAGGCTGAGGCAGGAGAATCGCTTAAACCCTGGAGACAGAGGTTGCAGTGAGCCAAGATCGCTCCACTGCACTTCCAGCCTGGGTGACAGAGCAAGACTCCGTCTAAAAAAAAAAAAAAAAAAAAAAAAATACTGCAAGCTCCTAAGGACCAAAACCACGGCTTTTCTACTATGCATTCCCAATTCCCACCAACACACAGAAACGCGGTATTTTAGATGCATGGGGGTGTACAAGACTCAGCTCTCTAAATCAGGGCTTCCCAGCCTCAGCACCATGTCTCTTATCTGGGTGACCCAGCAGTCTCCCGCCTGGTCCCCAACTCCCCTTTTGTTCCACACAGGCTGTTCTACTTGCAGAAGCCAGAAGCACCCTTTGGAAGGCTACATGAGAGCATCTCCTGCCCTGCCAGGACCCCCAGGCTCCATCACACTTAGACTGAAACCCCCGGATCTCCCTTCGGCAGCGTGTGCTCCGCTGATCTGCACTGAGGGTGCCTCCTCCCAGCTCCTGTCCCCTCTGCCTGAGACCTCCACCTACCCTTTGCTCTCCCTGGGTCTCTCCCCAAACGCCCATCACCAGAGGCCTTCCTGGCGCAAGCCTTGAAGAATACACCCCTGTCTTCTCCAGCCCAGAAGTTTCTACTTGGACACGAATGACATTTAGAGCCTGATGATTCTTTGTTTTCGGGGGACAGGCTGTCCTATGCATTGTCCCTGGCCCTTGCTAAATAACATCAGCACTCCCCACCCAATGTGACAACCAAAAATGCCTCCAGACACTGACAAATGTCCCCTGCTGGGGCATCACTGCCACAGATGAGAACCACTTCTCTAATTGATCAGCATGTACACAGTGAGCTCCCAAAAACGTTGAAAGGACGATTCTATTCTTTTTTTTTTTTTTTTTTGAGACTGAGTTTCTTTCTTGTTGCCCAGGCTGGCATGCAATGGCATGATCTCGGCTCACTGTAACCTCCACCACCCGGGTTCAAGCGATTCTCCTGCCTCAGCCTCCCCAGTACCTGGGATTACAGGTACCCACCACCATACCCAGCAAACTTTTTTTTAATTTTTAGTAGAGACAGGGTTTCACCATGTTGGCCAGGCTGGTCTTGAACTCTGGACCTCATGATCCAACTGCCTTGGCCTCCCAAAGTGCTGGGATTACAGCTGTTAGCCACTGTGCCTAGGCAGGATGATTCTATTTTAAGAAGCTAGGAGAACATTCCAGAACCTCTCTGGAAATTACTCAGACCACCAAGCAGGGAAGCTCAAGAAGAAACCTAAGGCTGGACGCGGTGGCTCCTGCCTGTGATACCAGCACTTTGGGAGGCTGAGGCAGGCAGATCACTTGAGCTCAGGAGTTCAAGAGCAGCCTGACCAATATGGGGAAACCCTGTCTCTACTAAAAATATAAAAATTAGCTGGGCATGGTGGCACACCCCTGTAATCGCAGCTACTTGGGAAGCTGGGGCAGGTAAATTACCTGAATCCCGGAGGCACAGCTTGCAGTGAGCCGAGATGGTGCCACTGCACTCCAGCCTCGGCAACAGAGTGAGAATGTCTCAAAATCAAAGAAAAAAAAAAAAAAGGAAGAGCCCTAAGGTTTGTCTTTCGTTAAATAAAGGAAGACCTTTAAGCAAAGGTGTTCTGTGAAAAAGACTTTCTGGAATGTAGAGGTGAAAGGTGTACCCCTGGGGACAGTGAGGATTAAATGAAATAAGACAGACAAAGTGCTTAGCAGAGGATTATCAAATGGAAAGTGTCGATTGGTGGTATTATTATTATTATTATTCTATGTTCAGGAAACTGCACATAGCCCTTCACTCCTCAGAGAGTGCAAACAGAGGCCAGGCACAGTGCCTTATGCCTGTAATCCCAGCGCTTTGGGAGGCCAAGGCAGTTGGATCACCTGAGGTCGGAAGTTCAAGACCAGCCTGACTAACATGGAGAAACCCTGTCTCTACTAAAAATACAAAATTAGCTGGGCATGGTGGCACGTGCCTGTAATCCCAGGTACTTGGGAGGCTAAGGCAGGAGAATTGCTTGAACCTGGGAGGCAGCGGTTGCGGTGAGCCGAGATCGCGCCATTGCACTCCAGCCTGGGCAACAAGAGCGAAACGCCGTCTCAAAAACAGAGTGCAAAAAGATGCTGGTGGACTGCACAGCCGCTCAGTGGGTAGAGCAAGAACATTCCTGACTAGGAGAGTGTAGAGAAGATCTCATTTTAGAGCAGAAAAGAACATTCGAGATTATTTGGATCAACCTCTCACTTTACAAGTAAGGAAGTAGGCCAGGCAGGGCGCCTCATGCCTGCAATTCCAGCACTTTGGGAGGTCAAGGCAAGAGGACCACGTGAGTATAGAAGTTCGAGACAGCCTGGACAACAGAGCAAGATCCGGTCTCTGTTGAAAAACAAAAATCAAGTAAGGAAGTACAGTGAAAGTACTCGGAGGTGGTGTGAAATGACTTGTCCAAGATCACAGAGAGCATGAAGGGCAGGCCTGGGGCCAGAGCTCAGGCTTCCTGCCCCACCCAGGGGCTGCCTGTTTCCACTGCTTAGTCTGTCACCGAGGCGTGGCTGGGAGGGAGGTGCCTCCTCCCTCAGTGTAAACCGGGGCCATGCTCACAGACATGTTCTGGAGACATTGCTGGCCGAAATTCAAGTTCATGTACAGTATTTTTAAGAAACGTTTCCATAGAGATGCACAAATAGTTGAAAACAATTATCCCTTATCTAGACAGAAAAGAGCCATTCATTGGAATCGGATGTGTAGCGTGAGTTAGGGTGACGGTCCCGCTGACCAAGAGGGATGGTCAGAAAAGCCAGGCTGAGAGCTGGGAGATTTGGGGTTACAAGCCAACATTCCAGGAGTGAGGTTGGATATCATTTTTGGCGGGGCGGGGGGATGAGCTCTTGCTCTGTTGACCAGGGTGGGGTACAGTGGTGTGACCATAATTCCCTGCCACCTCAAATTCCTGGGCTCAAGCCAACCTCCCACCTCAGCCTCCCGAAGTGTTGGAATTATAGGCTTGAGCCACCATGCCCAGCAACTGAATTTTTTTTTTCTTTTTTTTTGAGACAGAGCCTTGCTCTGTTGCCCAGGCTGAAGTGCAGTGGCACGATCTCTGCTTACAGCAGCCTCTGCCTCCTGGGTTCAAGTGATTCTCCTGCCTCAGCCTCCAAAGTAGCTGGGATCACAGGCATGTCACTACACCCAGCCAATTTTTTGTATTTTTAGTAGAGGTGGAGTTTTCGCCATGTTGGCCAGACTGGTCTCGAATTCCTGGCCTCAAGTGATCTCGCCTTGGCCCCTCAAAGTGCTGGGATTACAGGCATGAGCCACTGGGCTGGGCCTGAAATCTTGTGATAGTCCCATATGCCCATTGCTAACGCCCAGCTTATGTGTCCACTGAACAAGCGTGGGCTGGGTCTTTCTCTATGCCAGGCCCAGGGAAGGTGCTGATGTCACAGTGACCGCCCTTTCTCTTTCCTTTTTATTTTTTTTTTATTTTTTTTGAGTCTCCCTTCTGTCACTGCAACCTTCGCCTCCTGCGCTCAAGCGATTCTTGTGCCTCAGCCTTCCCGAGTATCTGGGACTACAGGTATGCACCACCACGCCTGGCTAATTTTTGTACTGTTTTTTTTTTTTTTTTTTTTTTTTTTAAGTAGAGGCAGGGTTTTGCCATGTTGGTCAGGCTCGAACTCCTGACCTCAAAGAATCCGCCCACCTCAGCCTCCCAAAGTGCTGGGATTACAGGCATGAGCCACCACACCCGGCCTCCTTTTCCTTTTCAGGCTTCTAGAGGCCACCAGCATTCTTTGGCTTCTGGCCTCTCCCTTGCGTCCCTCCAGCCTCTTGCTTCTGTCTTCACACCTCCTCCTGCTGATGACACCACAGGCCCTGCATTTTCCAGCCGAGGGGAGGGGACCTCAGAAAGGTACTTAGCATCTCTGAAACTTATCCGAAAGTTTCATCTGAAACTTAGCATCTCTGCGTCCTTCTCAGGGAGCTGCAGATGGTCAGAACGCCCACTTTGTAGGGTTGACGGGAACGGATTGAATGAAGTCTGTGTCAACGCTGAGCACTGTGCCCTGCACACAATTTTATAATAGTGACGGTGACGATGATCGCCACCCCTGTCTTCCAACAGTTCTTTCCGTAGCTTAGGGACACAGATGGAGAAGTGACTTCTGCCTAGGGCATTAGGAAAAATCTTTTTTTTTTTCCTTTTCTTTCTTTCATTTGTTTTTTTGTTTTGTTGTTTGTTTTTTGTTTTTTGTTTATTGCTGTTGTTGTTGTTTTGAAATGGAGTTTCACTCTTGTTGTCCAGGCTGGAGTGCAGTAGTGCGATCTCAGCTCAGTGCAACCTCCACCTCCCAGGTTCAAGCAATTCTCCCACCTCAGCCTCCTGAGTAGCTGGATTACAGGCTCTGCCCACCATGCTGGGCTAATTTTTGAATTTTTAGTAGAGACGGGGTTTCACCATGTTGGCCAGGCTTGTCTGAAACTCCTGACCTCATGATCCACTTGCCTCGGCCTCCCAAAGTGCTGAGATTTGGGTGTAAGCCACTGCACCTGGCCCTTCTTTCATTTGGTTTTTTAGAGACACGATCTCTCTGCTGCCCAGGATGGAGTGCAGTATTGCTATCACAGCTCACTTCAACCTCAAACTTCTCAGCTCAGGTGATCCTCCTGCCTCAGCCTCCCGAGTAGCTAGGACTACAGGCATACATGGGAAAAACTTTTTCAAAAGGGATCATGGAACTGGGCCTGATCAAATGACAGTAAGGAATGTGACCAACAGGCAAGGGGAGAAGGGGGGTCCTGGACAGGAGCACCGGTACCGCAGAAGGCATGGGTGTGTGTAGACCAGGGAGGGCCCAAGTGGCCCAGAGCGGAAGGTCAGGGTCAGTGCCAGGAGACGGGATGGATGGCAAAGGGACTGAGAGCTAGGGCTTTGGGCTTACACAGGCTCAAGTTCAAGTCCTGCAGCTCTGCATAAGAGCTCTGCAACCTGGGGTATGTCAGTAGCCGCTCCCCCTCTGCCTTTGGGAAAGGCTCATGGGAAGAGTGCCTACCCCTAGGCTTGCAGCATTAAAGGCCGTTCTGATTTGGAAGAGCAGCAAGAGGCAGCTTGGAAAGGGCTTTGCAGGCCTCGCCAAGGAGTTTGCAGTCTTCAGGATCACGTCCTTGCTTTTCATCTGCTCTTCATCCTGTGCGCTCCGTCCTTTTTCCTCTGAGCACTGACCTTCCGAATCTTAGGTCTCTGTCACTGTCCTCCTGAACTTCAAAATAATAGCATTTGCCAGGCGCACTGGCTCATGCCTGTAATCCCAGCACTTTCGGAGGCCGAGGCGGGCAGATCACCTGAGGTCAGGAGTTCAAGACCAGCCTGGCCAACATGGTGAAACCCCGTCTCTACTAAAAATACAAAGGTTTGCCAGGCATGGTGGTGGGTGCCTGTAATCCCAGCTACTTGGGAGACTGAGGCAAGGCCATTGCTTGAACCCGGAAGGTGGAGGTTGCAGTGAGCTGATATCATGCCACTGCACTCCAGCCTGGGTGACAGAGCAAGACCCTGTCTCAACAATATAAAGAAAAGTAATAATGGCTTTTTGTTCATAGGTGGAAAAAATGTTACGCGACCACTGATCATCTGTGAAATGTGGGTAATGACAGCATTGACCTCATATGGTTGCTTTAAGGATTCACAGAGAGAACGTGCAGAAGGTGTCTGATGTTATAGTGTGGGAGGCTAAAAGCTGAGGATCTGAAGTCAGAGGGACTGAGCCCAAATTGAAGCTATGTCACTTCCTAGCTCTGTAATGCGGCCGAGTGACTTAACCTTTCTGAGTCGCAACCTTGTTTGTACATGAGGATGATCATATCAGCCACAGAGGATCTTTGCCGGGTATGCTAAGAGATCATCTAGGATGCACTCATTAACTCTGATGACGATGATGTCCTTTCTGTTTACTTGTAAGACAAATTAGGCCCAGAGAGGGGAAGTGCCTTGCCCAAGGTCACACAGCAAGTTGGTGGTAATCTGTCACACAAGCAGCTTCCTACAGGCTCCACAGTCCAGGTGAATTCCCGGCATGAGTTCTGGAGATGGGAACCTGAGATGGTAGAAAGCATGCCCCCTCCCTACGCTGTTTTCCTGTGTGAAGGACAAGGTAGCATCCCCCACCGGCAGCTTATAAATCCAACCTGGTGGCCGCTGCCTCCCAGGACTGTGTGGCTCTGCCTGCTGAGGAGTCAGATGGTACCAGCAGACGGTCTCTCCATGCTACTGGAACCTGCATTGCGCCCATCATTTATTTTGGACAGGACGCAAGATGAGATATCAAAGGAATCGGCTGCTGGTCAGAGGAAACAGAAAAGGGGCCAGAGCTCCGCCTGGCTCTGCTGGACACAGAGTAAGCCCCGCTTCCCTGCAAATCCGAATTAGGCTCCCCGATCTTAATCCAACTTTATTAATTGAAATTGACTCAATTCAAAGATAGAAGAGGCAAGCTATTTTCTTGGTTTCAATCTGTTTGCCAAAAAAGAAAAAAAAAAAGATATATCTACATTAAAAAAAAACTGGAGATATTTATAGAATTCGAGTTAAGACTAGACAGCTTCAAGTAACAGTTGAGGCCAGTGGAAGTAAAGGGTCAGGAGTCCTGGCTCCTCACATTCAAACGAGCCAAGGGATGACCTCAAACACATCAGTTCGGGGTTTTATTTTTCCAACATGCTCTGCTGAATAATTGAGCTTTTCAGACCTCTCTGGAACAGATGCTGGTGTGAATAAAGCCTTCTTTTGCTCGAGGCACAACAGAAACACCCCCTAATGCCCAGCCAACGCGTCCACAAGATTTCAACTATTATTCAGGCCAACAGGAGGTATTGCAATTAAGAGGTGATTGTCACCAACCCTCTTGAGCAGCAAGCACACCCAAGAAGGAGGCTCCGGGGGAGGGTGGCTCTCTGGGTCCACCATCGTCAGGGTTGGCAGGATTCCACTCTGGGAGTGAGTGACCGGGTCACGGGTGGATTGACACACTGAAATTTTCTTTGGCAGATAGGACACACTGAAAACAGCAAGGTCAGGAGACCTGGGATCAGAGGTACCCCCAAGTCTCTCCTCCGTCTCCCTCTCTGTAAAATGAACATCTCCAGAAACCAGCCCTCTAAGTTTTATTTTATTTTTATTTTAGTTTAGTTTTATATTTTTTTATTTTATTTTATTTTTTTGAGATGGAGTCTCCCTCTAACGCCCAGGCTGGAGTGCTGTAGTGCGATTTCGGCTTATTGCAACCTCTGCCTCCCGGGTTCAAGGGATTTTCCTGTTTCAGCCTCCCAAGTAGCTGGGACTACAGGCACGTGCCACCATATCCGGCTAATTTTTTGTATAAAAAATGGGGTTTCACCATGTTAGCCAGAACAGTCTCAACCTCCTGACCTCGTGATCCACCCACCTCGGCCTCCCACAGTGTTGAGATTACAGGCATGGGCCACTACGTCGTGCCTATTTTTATTTTTATTAATGAGATTGTGTATTTATGTATTTATTTATTTCTGTTTTAGAGACAAGGTCTCTCTGTTGTCCAGGCTGGAGACCAGTGGTGCTATCATAGCTCACTGCAGCCTCCAACTCCTGGGCTCAACCGCTCCTCCTGCCTCAGCCTCCTGAGTAACTGGGACTATAGGTGTGGTCCACCACCCTGGGCTACATTTTTTATTTTTTGTAGAGACAGGGTCTCCCTATGTTACCCAGCCTGGGCAAACATAGGTTTCAAATGATTCTCCTGCCTCAGCCTCCCAAAGTGTCAGAATTACAGGCATGAGCCGGTGCCCCTGGCCCCTCCAGGTTTTAAAATATTGAATAGCCCACAAAGAAAATCAAACCAGCTGTGTCTCCGAGGTACAGGATTCTTCTGGAAGCTTGTAGAGTGTTAAGAAGTTCCAGGAAACCCACTCTGGTTGTAGAAGTCATATTTGTCCCTAGGATCTGAAAACATCTGAGAATGGCTGAAGGCAATGGCTGAAGAGCAGGGTAGGAACTGTCTTCCCCCACAGGAAACAACCACCTTTTGTTCCACCAGTTTCTCGTACCCAAATCAAAAAGTTATCAAGGGAAGCCCCCCACATCAATTACTATTGTTAGGATGAATAACAATAGAATTGCCCTCCACTTCAGCCTGTCTAGGATTCAAAAGTGCTTTTTGAATGCTAATCCATTCATCTTCACTGTAACCTTGGAAGCATTCCATTAGGCAAAATCTGTATTATTTTTGCCCCTACAAAATCTGTGGTGCCATTCTCTCGATGGAAAAATTCATCAAGCTACGATCTGAAAGGAATAATGGGGAGAAAAAACCGGGGGTGGTCTGAACTCGTATGGACAGTCTGAATAACTCCCAGGCTTAAAACGCTGAGCCTGGACCTCTGTCATGGCGGGGAAGTGTCGATGTTGAAGGGTCGGGGCCCGGAAGCCCCTTCTGATGGTCTGAGCACCAGGAAGCCTTTAGGTTCACTGAGTCTGCGTCTCCTGAAATAATATTATTTATTATTCTTGGCTGTGCCGCTCACTTACCGAGTGGCTTTAGGGACTCATTCTAACCTCTCCACTTTCCTCATTTGTAAATGGGTTAATTATATTTGCCCACCTCACAGAAGTGTTGTGCAGTTAAAACAATTAAAGGTGAAACAGAAAGGCACTGTCTTCATACAGTGAGCTGCCTGAGAATTCCTAACTCTGCCTGCAGTGAAACAGGTAAACGGCCTTGCTTACGTGGATGGTTGCAGTCCTGACCGGCACTCACCAACTGGCGATCAGTTCTGCAATCAGCAAACTTAGTGCGGCGTGGGGGGCGGGGGGCAGCTGGGGCAGGGCAGGACTGGAGCGCAAGTCCCAGCCCTTCCACCTGGTTGTGTGACCTTGGGTAAGCTACCTAACCTCTCTGAACTCCTGTTTCCTGCTGTGCGAAGTGGGAAGACCCATATCCGTCCCTTTAGGGTTGCTGTAAGAATTCAGTGAAACTCCTGTCATTTAATCGGTGCTTGATAAAGGACATCTATTATGAGAGCCTGTCATTTCCCATCAGACCTAACAACTTAATGAAGTGCTTACAAAATGTGAGGGACTTGTACCACTGATGGGAAATAAGAAGAGGTTTTAGGCAATACGTGGAATTTCTTAGATACATGGAATTAGGGAACATTCAAAGAGGGACATCAAACTTGTGATTTTAACACGGTGATAAGAATGAGGCCAAGTTGTTAAACATGAGTTAACTAAAAAATTATACTAAATAAATAATGGATTGGTGTACATAGATAGGGTTAAAAAATTTTTTTTTGAGACAGGGTCTTGCTCTGTTGCCCAGACTGGAGCACAGTGGCATGATGTCAGCTCACTGCAACCTCCGCCTCCCAGGTTCAAGCAACTGTCCTGCCTCAGCCTCCCAAGTAGCTGGGATTACAGGCAGCTGCCATCAAACCCAGCTAATCTTTAAATTTTTTTTGAGATGGAGTCTTGCTCTGTCACCCAGGCTGGAGTGCAGTGGCGCAATCTCAGCTCACTGCAACCTCTGCCACCCGGGGTTCCAGTGATTCTCCTGCCTCAGCCTCCTGAGTAGCTGGGATTATAGGCGTGCACCAACACACCTGGCTAATTTTTTGTATTTTAGTAGAGACGGGGTTTCACCATGTTGGTCAGGCTGGTCTTGAACTCCTGGTCTCAAGTGATCCACCCACCTTGGCCTCCCAAAGTCCTAGGATTACAGGCATGAGCCACTGCACTTGGCCTTGGTAAAATGTTTAAGCGGCACATGAAAGACCTCAACATTCCCTGTGTCACATTCCCTGTGACAGCATATGGAAAGAAGTGCTGGGCTAGTGGCAGATTTCAACCTTAGGTTTACACAGTTATCAGTCATGTGACTGTGGCCAGGCTCCTAAGTCTCTCTGAGCCTCAGTTTCCCATGTATAAAATGGGCTAGTAAGACTAGGAAAGTAAAAGTAAGATAAGAAAAATGAAAACCACTAAAAAATTGCAAAAGCATGGTCCAATCTAAGAGGTTTATTGTTATCCCTACTGTGTGCTTTGACAGAAACAATCTACACTTATCCACCAGACTAAGAGACAACAACAGGGATGACACTCGTAATCAAGGATGGTTCAATCCTGACTCTGCCAGGCATCAGCTTTCAGCCTTGAGCAGGTTCTTTAAGGTCTCTGAGCCTCCATTTCTTCATCTATTAAAAAGGGGTTAGTGGCCGGGCACAGTGGCTCATGCCTGTAATCCCAGCTCTTTGGGAGGCCGAAGTGGGCAGATCATCATCTGAGGTCAGGAGTTCGAGACCAGTCTGACCAACACAGAGAAACCCATCTCTACTAAAAAATACAAAATTAGCTGGGCGTGGTGGCACATGACTGTAATCCAGCTACTCAGGAGACTGAGGCAGGAGAATCGCTTGAACCTGGGAAGCGGAGGTTGTGAAGGCAAGATTGTGTCACTGCACTCCAGCCTGGGCAACAAGAGTGAAATTCTGTCTCAAAAAAAAAAAAAAAAAAAAATGGGGGGTGGTTAGTAATAATGTCCTTCGCAATTAAACTCAAACGGCTAATTTTCCTCTAAGGAATGACAAATCAAAGGAAAAGCCCAACAGCCCCCCAAAAAAACAACAACATGAAAAGACAGTGTACCCCAAATAAAATACAGATGGCTCTTAAATATGTAAACACATCATCAATCTCACTCAGAAGATACATGGTCATTACAATGACATGGAGGCCAAGTGCGGTGGCTCATGCCTGTAATTCCAGCACTTTGGGAGGCTGAGGCAGGCGGATCACAAGGTCAAGAGATTGAGGCCATCTTGGCTAACATGATGAAATCTAGTCTCTATTCAAACTACAAAAAATTAAGCAGGCGTGGTGACACGTGCCTGTAGTCCCAGCTACTCAGGAAGCTGAGGCAAGAGAACTGCTTGAACCCGGCAAGCGGAGATTGCAGTGAGCCGAGATCGCGCCACTGCACTCCAGCCTGAGAGACAGAGCAAGACTCCATTTCAAAAAGAAAATAAAAGACACCCCTGTAATCCCCAGCACTTTTGGAGGCCAAGGTGGGAGGGTTGCTTGCGCCCAGGAGTTCGAGGCTGCAGTGAGCTGTGACTGTGTCACTGCACTCCTGCCGGGGCAACTGAGTAAGACCCTGTCTCTAATTAAAAAATAAAAATGAAAAAAAGAGAGAAACAAATAGGCTTTCCAGATTTTCAGTCCAGCTGTGCTGGCTCAAAGGCCCTGGGTCCCTTTCTGTAGGTCCCCGAAGACGGGATGGTGGAGGATGAGAGAATGTGATACCTCTGAAGTTAGGTCATCACTGACCTCAGTCTGGCTTTCTCCCTTTCATCCCGGGCAGGGTCCGCCTAGGCGTGGCTTTCCTGTTCCTCCCAGCCCTTTAGAGTGGATATCTGCAGGCTAGTTGTCCTGCTGATAAATCGGAGTAGGTTGTGACCTCATGTTGTCTCTCAGGCTCAAGTCAATCGAAGAGATGCTGCCTCTTTCCTACTACACTAAACCTAACAAGATGACGCCCCTCTAACACGCCTTCCCTCTGCCAACCCCACATCCGGCATTTAAATTGCAGGAATATCACCAATGCGACAGTAGATTTCCAACTGACACCCCTAGGGTAAGCACTAAGGAGCTCCCTAATTATCTAATCCTGAGATGCCCATGGGTGAAGCCGAACGGAGCTCTCCTCTATCAATAAACACGGCATGAAGTTCTTTGTTTTCGGTGCAAAGCAAGGCTTTTTCCCTTCATGTGAGAAATACTCCTGCATGATGTATTAAAATCCCTCAAAGAGAGAGAAAGAGGAAAGTAAAATAAACGTATTTCCATGGCTCTAAGTACAAATCCCCGTGCGAGGCCCCGTGCGATCCTCAGCTGGGCTGGAGCTATTTTAAAACGAATGAAGCAAACCTGCTCAATTGAAAAATCCTCTGTTACAGGATAGAGATGGGTAAGAAATCAGTGCTGGGGCTCGCGGAGTGCTTGATTGTGGTTATAAACAGTACTGGCTGCATCAGCAAAGCTGCTGAGAGTCCACTGTAAACGTTTTTCGAGAGGAATCAGGAGGCAGGGCTGAGCAGGCAAGTTCAAAACCTGAGCCCGTGTTACTCGGAGGTTTCCCAGGCTGCTAAAAATACCCAGCGATCTGCCTGAAGCAGCGCAAGCGAGGGAAGCCTTTCTTCCCTCTGCCTCCTTGTTACCTGCAAGAAAAGGAGCCAGTTAAGGGGTGACAGGGGAGGAGGCAAATCCATCAGATACAAGGGGCAACGATTTTTGCCATGTGCATTGCTGCACAGCAGGGTGGCAAAGGTGTCTTCCTACGCTGAAGGGGAGGGTGCTGCTTGGAGTTTAGAACAGAGAGACTGTGGGTTCAAATCCCAGCTCTGACACTGATTCATGTACATGGTCCTCTGCCCAAGACAGGGGACCTTATAAGCCTCAGTCTTCCCATCTTTAAAATGGACACAATAATGCCAACACATGCATTGTAAGCTTAAAAGATAATGTATGGTGAGTGCTGGGCTCAGAGTGGGTCCTTTCCCGATGGCAGCTGTTATTACTGCTGTGACAACTTAGTGGGAAGAGACAGATACATAAAAGCAACGGGGATCAGGCATGGTGCCTCACACCTGTAATCCCAACACTTCGGAAGGCCAAGGTGGTGAATCATTGGAGGTCAGAAGTTCAAGACCAGCGTGGCCAGCATGGTGAAACGCTGTCTCTACTGAAAATACAAAAATTAGCTGGACATGGTGGTGCACACCTGTAATCCCAGCCACTTGGGAGGCTGAGACACGAGAATCCCTTGAACCCCGGATGCAGAGGTTGCAGTGAGCTGAGATAGTTGAGATTGTGTCACTGCACTCCAGCCTAGGTCACAGAGTGAGACTCTGTGTCAAAAAAAAAAAAAAAAAAAAGCCATGGGAAATCAAAGAAGGAAGAAAACTGCATACAATCCCAGGGTTGTATAGTTTGGACATAAGCACCAGAAAACTTCTCAGAAAGGAAAAGTTCCCACCAACTCCTCACCCTTCTCCAGCCCATAGAAATCTTCCCTAAGCTTCCAAAGCCAGGGAAATGCTAGACTTCCTCAAAGCCTGCCCAGATGTGCCAGCGGTTTGTTCTTCCTTGGCAGCCTGGTTGCAGTATCCATCCACTCAGCCTGTGTGGAACTGAATGGAATCATTCCCTCTGTCGCCCAGGCAACTCTCAAATGGCAGGTGTGTAATAAATGACTAGGTCAGAGCGCTTGAGTAGATGGTGAGAAATATACTGAGTAGAGAAGGTAGAGAGACACTAATGGATGTGGCATGTGCATTTGTCAGCGTTCAATCAGAGAAGCTGGGTCATCATACATATTTGTGCACATATACATACGTGTGTGTGTGTGTGTGTGTGTGTGTGTGTGTGTGTGTTAGAGAGACTTGACCTTACACAATTGTGGGAGCTGGTGAGCAGTCTCTGTAAAGCTGTTGTCTTTGCTTCTGATGCTGCAGCCTGAAGTCCTCAGGACAGACATTTGGAAGGAGAAGAGGAATGTTATTCAGACACCAACTAGTGTGCTGCAATTTGATTCTGACACTAGCCGTCTGAAGTTGGTGTCAGATTCCGCAATTTTAAGGGCATGGTTCTCAAGAAGACTGCCCTACTTGAAATACTAGCTACAAGTGGGGTCCTCAGGCCACCTGCTCTTCTGATCGACTGGCTACAAAGCTTAGGGGAGGTTTCCACAACCCCCTTTATATTCGCTAGTTAGTTTGTTAAAACAGTTCACAGAAGCTAAGAAAGTACCATATATCTGATGACAGTTCTATTGCAAGGTTACAAATCAGAACCACCCAGATGAAAAGACACATAGGGCAATGTTTGGGAGGGTCCCAAACTCAGAGCTTCCATGCCTCTCCCCATGGATTTGGGGTACACAGCTCCTCTGGGCACATTCATGGGTTCACCAACCAGGAAGCTCCACTGAGCTTCAGTGTGCAGAGTTTTTATTGGATTTTCTTATGTAGTCACCTGCCACGTGATTGAACTCAATCTCCATCTCCATCTCCTCCCCAAAGGGCAGGCTGGCTCAGAGTTCCAACCCTTCTCATCATGGAGTTGGTCTTATTGGTGACCAACCCGCATTCTGAGTCATCTTATCTCTTAGCAGTAGCTCAGGTGTGGTCCAAGAGGCTCAGGAAGAACAAAGACACTTCAGTGACATGAGAAATTCCAAGGATTTAGAGTCTTTTTCCTAGAAACCAGAGATAAAGGCCAGTCAAGTTCTTTATTATACAACAGACACCAAGTGAGGCAGCTCAAGAACTTGCCAGAACACCGGGAGGACTGAAAGAAGCCTGTGGATGTTTACTATGGACTGAAAGTTTATGTCCCCCAAAAATCATATGCTGAAACTCTAAACCCCAATGGAATGGTATTTGTTGATAAGACATTTGGGAAGTGATTAGGTCATAAAAGTGGAGTCATTTTGATGGGAGTCGTGCTCTTATAAGATGAAAATGAGGCTGGGTACAGTGGCTTATGCCTGTTGTCCCAATGATTTGGGAAGCTGAGGCAGGCAGATTTCTTGAGCCCAAGAGTTTGAGACCAGCCAGGGCAACATAGTGCCTGTCTCTACAAAAAAACACAAAAATTAGCCATGCATGCTGGTGTGCACCTATAGTCTTAGCTACTTGGGGGGCTGAGGTGGGAGGATTGCTTGAGCCCAGGAAGTAGAGGTTGCAGTGAGCCAAGATCACACCACTGCATGCCAGTCGGGGCAATAGAGCAAGACCCTGTCTCAAAAAGAAGAAAGAAGAAGGAGAAGGAAAAAGGAAGAAGAAAGAGAAGGAGAAGGAAAAGAAGAAAGGAGGAAGACGAGGAAGAGGAAGAAGGAGGAGGAGGAGGAAGAGGAAGGAGGAAGGAGGAGGAGGAGGAAGGAGGAGGAGGAGGGAGGAGGAGGGAGGAGGAAGGAGGAGGAGGAGGAAGGAGGAGGAGGGAGGAGGAGGAGGGAGGAGGAGGAGGAAGGAGGAGGAGGAGGAAGGAGGAGGAGGAGGGAGGAGGAGGAGGAGGGAGGAGGAGGAGGAAGGAGGAGGAGGAGGAGGGAGGAGGAGGAGGAGGAAGGAGGAGGAGGAGGGAGGAGGAGGAGGAGGGAGGAGGAGGAGGATGGAGGAGGAGGAGGAGGGAGGAGGAGGAGGAGGGAGGAGGAGGAGGAGGGAGGAGGAGGGAGGAGGAAGGAGGAGGAGGAGGAAGGAGGAGGAGGGAGGAGGAGGAGGGAGGAGGAGGAGGAAGGAGGAGGAGGAGGAAGGAGGAGGAGGGAGGAGGAGGAGGAGGAAGGAGGAGGAGGAAGGAGGAGGAGGAGGGAGGAGGAGGGAGGAGGAAGGAGGAGGAGGAGGAAGGAGGAGGAGGGAGGAGGAGGAGGGAGGAGGAGGAGGAAGGAGGAGGAGGAGGAAGGAGGAGGAGGGAGGAGGAGGAGGAGGAAGGAGGAGGAGGAAGGAGGAGGAGGAGGAGGGAGGAGGAGGGAGGAGGAGGAAGAAGGAGGAGGAGGAAGAGGAAGGAGGAAGGAGGAGAAGGAGAAAGAAGGGGGAGGAGGAAGGAGGAGGAAGGAGGTGGAGAAGGAGGAGGAGAAGGAAGAAGGAGGAGGAGGAAGGAGGAGAAGGAGGAGGAAGAGGAGGAGGAATAGGAGGAGGAGGAGGAGGAATAGGAGGAGGAGGAAGCTTACTTGCTAGTTCTCTCTGCGTTCTCCATTGTGAAGATTCAGTGAGAAGGTGACTGTCTGCACACTTAGAGAGAGCCCTCACCAGAGCCTGCCCATGCCAGACTCCCCAGCCTCCAGAACTGTGAGAAAGATGTTTCTGGCCAGTAATGCTAGCACTTTTGGTGGCCAAGGCAGGCAGATTGTTTGAGCCCAGGAGTTTGAGACCAGGCTGGGCAACATGGCAAAACCCATCTCTACAAAAAATACAAAAATTAGCTGAGTGTGGTGATGCCTACATGTAGTCTCAGCTACTTGGGAAGCTAAGGAGGGAGGATCACCTGAGCCCAGGAAGTCAAGGCTGCAGGGGTGAGCCATGATGGTGCCACACTCCAGCCTGAGTGACAGAGTGAGACTCTGTCTCGAAGAAGGAACAGGAGGAAGAGGAAGAGGAGGAGGAGGAGGAGGAGGAGGAGGAGGAGGAGGAGGAAGAGGAGGAGGAGGAGGAAGAGGAGGAGGAGGAAGAAGAAAAGGAGAAGTCTGTGTTGTTTAAGCCACCCAGTCTACAGTAATTTGTTTTAGCAGCCCACACTAAGCCACTGCTGTTGTGGCCTCTGGTATGACTGGTGTGGGTATTCTGAGGAGGCTGTGGCTCTTTGTTGTGGAGCTGAACACGCGCACACGTGACCCAGGAGCTGGAGCAGGTGGAGGGTCCAGGGAAATGTGCAGCATTTGCAGATCCTGGCTCCTGCCTCAAACCAACGACAGGAGCCAGCAGATATGCTGTGATGTCTGCTGCTTCAATTCAACCCACGCTCCAGAACCTCCACGCGTGCTTCTCTTGCGGCCAACCTTGCCAGAAAGACACAGGGAAGGGCATCCTGGGAAGTACAGGTGAGCCCAGCCAAGGTGATACAGACAAAGCCACCATGTCAGTGAGGGAACAGAGAGAAGCCGATGGGAAAGCAAGTTCAGCCCAAGTAGTAGTGGTGGAAGGAGGGGAGGAGCCACCACAGAGTGAATGAAGGGATGGGAAGAAGGAAAGGTGTTTCTAGAACTTCCGTGGAGCTCCGTTACTCCAGGACAGCACTGACTGCTCCCTGGTTCTTTTTATTTTTTTATATTTATTTATTTTTGAGACAGAGTCTCGCTCTGTCACCCAGGCTGGAGTGCAGTGGCTCGATCTTGCCTCACTGCAACCTCTGCCCCCTGGGTGCAGGCAATTCCCCTACCTCAGCCTCCCGAGTAGCTGGGACTACAGGTGTGCATCATGATGCCTAGCTAATTTTTGTATTTTTAGTAGGGACGGGGTTCCACCGTGTTGGCCAGGCTGGTCTCGTACTCCTGACCTCAAATGATCCACCCACCTCAGCCTCCCAAAATGCTGGGATTATATGCATGAGCCACTATGCCCGGCCTCCCGGGTCTTTTAAAGCATGCAGCTACCCTGGGAGGGAATGTCGTCAAGATAGACCACAGAATCTAGAGATTTCTGGCATTTCCCCTGCTTTTTTTTTTTTTTTTTTCTGAGATGAAGTTTCACTCTTGTTGCCCAGGCTGGAGTGCAGTGGCATGATCTTGGCTTACTGCAACCTCTGCCTCCCAGATTCAAGCAATTCTCCTGCCCCAGCCTCCCAAGTAGCTGAGACTATAGGCACCCACCACTATGCCGAGCTAATTTTTTTGTATTTTAGTATTTCACCATGTTGGCTAGGCTGGTCTCGAACTCCTGACCTCAGATGATCCTTCTGCTTCAACCTCCCAAAGTACTAGGATTACAGGCGTGAGCCACCACGCCTGGCCATTTTCCCTGCTTTTAGCTTGTTTTATTATCCCTCTTTGACTCAAGCCTCTGACACAGCAAAACAAATCTTGATTGTGCCATAGTCTACAGAATCTAGTTATTTTTTGGACTGCGTTTCATTTTGTTTTTGTTTTCCCTTTGGAGAGGGTCTTGCTCTGTTGCCCAGGCTGGAGTGCAGTGGCATAATCATAGTTCACTGCACCCTCAACTTCCTGGGCTCAAGCTATCCTCCAGCCTCAGCCTCCCCAGTAGCTGAGACTACAGGCGCTTAAGACCACACTTGGCTAATTTTTAAATTATTTCAAGAGATAGCTACGTCTCTTCAAATAGGTTTGTGTTGAACTCTTGGCCTCAAGCAATCCTCCCGCCTTGATGTCCCAAAGCACTGGGATTACAGGCAGGAGCCACCCGCTGGACCTGGACTGTGTTTCTATAGGGAGCCGGAAGCACACCCGGGTGGCTCTCGTCGATGACTTTGTATGTCTCTCCCCACATCCACTCACCCACCCCCTTAGCGCTTGTTAGATGCAAGGACTTAACACAAACCACCACAAGCTGGGGACAGCCTGTGGTCTTGATTCCTGCAGGAACCCAGGAAGCACGGAGCTTTCCTGCTCCCTCCTCCAGTCTGCCTCTCAGCCGTTTCACGCCCGTTAGCACTTCTGTCAGAGAGGAGCCGAGGTTCAAAGCAGCCCATTTCATTACTGAGAAGCCAAGCCCGCGAGAGAAAGAGGATGGAGAAGCTAAAATGATGCTTATCAGTTATTCATTCTCTCCCATTATGTATTCGCTACATACCTGGGAATAATTAAATATATTAGAAGAAAGTACAATAGATGGTCTGGCGCAGTGGCTGCTCTGGAAGGCTTAATTTCAAGTCTGACTCTCTCTAGCCCCCTCCGCCCCCATGTTAATTTTGTGACTGAACTCACTTCCTTGAACACATAAATCTCTTTTCTGCTTAGATGATCCAAAGTAGATTATACTGTTTACCCTAGGAATGGACTAATATGCCTCTCTTCCATTCGATCTCCAGTTGGGTCAAAAGTCATAGTGATCTTATTTATTTATTTATTTATTTATTTATTTATTTATTTATTTTTTTGAGACGGAGTTTCACTCTTGTTACCCAGGCTGGAGTGCAATGGCGCGATCTCGGCTCACCGTAACCTCCACCTCCTGGGTTCAGGCAATTCTCCTGCCTCAGCCTCCTGAGTAGCTGGGATTATAGGCACGCGCCACCACGCCCAGCTGATTTTTTGTATTTTTAGTAGAGACGGGGTTTCACCATGTTGACCAGGATGCTCTCGATCTCCTGAACTTGTGATCCACCTGCCTCAGCCTCCCAAAGTGCTGGGATTACAGGCGTGAGCCACCACGCCCGGCGGTCTTATTTATTTATTTATGAGACAGAACCTCACTCTGTCATCCAGGCTGGAGTGCAATGGTGTGATCTCAGCTCAATGCAACCTCCGCCCCCTGGGCTCAGGCAATTCTCCTGCCTCAGCCTCTCCAGTAGCTGGGATTCAGGCGCCCACCACCACATCCAGATAATTGTTGTGTTTCTAGTACAGACGGGGTTTCACTGTGTTTGCGAGGCTGGTCTCGAACTCCTGATCTCAGGTGATTTACCTGCCTCGGCCTCCCAAAGTACTGGGATTACAGGGATGAGCCACCGTGCCTGGACTACTTGTTTATTTTTATTTATTTTTGGAGACAGGATCTCACTTTGTCACCCAGGCTGGAGTGCAGTAGTAGCACAATCATGACTCACAGCAGCCTCAACCCCTTGGGCTCCAGTACTCCCCCCACCTCAGCCTCTGGAGCAGCTGGGACTGCAGGCGTGCCTCACCACACCGGGCTCTTTTTTAGTTTTTTATTTGTAGAGATGGGGGTCTTGCTATGTTGTCCAAGTCGGTATTGAACACCTGGCCTCAAGCGATTCTCCCATCTCAGCCTCCTGAAGTGCTGAGATGACAGACGTGAGCCACCATGGCCTGCCCACAATCATCTTGTAAAAACCACAGTCACCCAGCATCACTTGCGTCTGGGTCACAGGGCCGCTGCTCAGCGCCGCAGCCTCATCCGCTCTCACGCTGCCGCCGGCTGCCTCTGCTGCAGCCATGCTGCCCCTAACAAGAGTTCTTTCCCATCCCAGACTTGGTGCCAGCTCTTCCCTCTGCCTGGAGAGTTTCCCCTTCAGTCCTTTTCACGGCTGACCCTGGATCGCAGCTTCAATGTCTCCACCTCCAGAAGGCTTTCCTGGACTACCCATAGCTAAAGATTCCCCATAGCTCATCATTCCCCATTTTACCACCCTGTTTATTTCCTTGGGAATATTCACGCCAATCTGAAAATATTTTGTGTACTTACTTAATGTGTACAGGCCATCTCCTTCACTAGATTACAGAGTCTACGAGGGCAGAGATCATGTTTTCTCATTAATGCAGGGTCTCCAGACCAAGCACTCTGCCTGCTCCATTGTGATAACTCAATAAATATCAGTTAAATGAGTGCATTAGAACAACAACTAGCATTTATTGAGCACCTTTGTACTGGAACTGATTTAAGGGCTATATGCATAATAAATCCTCACAATGATCCTGTCAAGAAGCTACCATTATTCTCCTTATTTTACAGATGAGGAAATCGAGCTCAGAAATGTTAAGTGATTTGTTCAAGGGCACACAGCTAGTGAAAGAGAGCGTGGACTCAGATAATCTAGCTTGAGAGTCCATGGGTTCAACTAGAGCTGCCTCTTAGGAAGAAAGAAGGAAAGAAGGAAGGAAGGAAGGAAGGAAGGGTGGAGGGAAGGAGGGAAGGGAGGAAGGAAGAAGGGAGAAAGGGAGGGAGGGAGGCAGAGGGACGGGAGGAAAGTGGGAGGGGAGGGAGGAGGAGAGGGGAGGGAGGGAGGAGGGGAAGAAGCAGGGAAGGGGGAGGGGGATGAAGGGAGGAAGGAAGGGAGGGAGGGAGGGAACAAAGAAGGGATGGAAGCAGAGAAGGAGAGAAGAAGTATTAAAATAAAGCAGAGCCGGGCGCGGTGGCTCAAGCCTGTAATCCCAGCACTTTGCGAGGCCGAGGCGGGTGGATCACGAGGTCGAGAGATCAAGACCATCCTGGTCAACATGGTGAAACCCCGTCTCTACTAAAAATACAAAAAATTAGCTGGGCATGGTGGTGCGTGCCTGTAATCCCAGCTACTCAGGAGGCTGAGGCAGGAGAATTGCCTGAACCCAGGAGGCGGAGGTTGCGGTGAGCCGAGATCGCGCCATTGCACTCCAGCCTGGGTAACAAGAGCGAAACTCCTCCTCAAAAAAAATAAAATAAAATAAAATAAAATAAAGCAAGAGTGAGCAAATGAGTATAATACAAGTTCAGTATTTCCAGAAGCAGGGTGAGCTCTAGAGGGTCCCTTGAGTCCCGAGATCCTATTATTCAACTGGGTGAAGCTGGCTGGAGCTGCCACGCATAATGGGCATTTGCGCTCCTCGCGCACGTGGGCATCTTACCAATCCCCCTGCCAGACACTGGTAAATATTATTACATCCACATCTCATAAGGGAATTGGCATTTCAAACTCAGAGTCACGGATCTTTGACTGTGTACTGAATCACAGACCCTCCCATGAAACTCAAGGTGCTCAGGGTAGTAAAAGTCCCAGCTCAGCAATTTCGACCCCACAGGAGTAACTGGACTGGTCAACAGGTCTAGCCCACGGCCACGGAGAGCCCTCCAGGGCATCTCACGTCGCATCCTGAGTGCAGTCAAACTCATGCGTTCAGCCAATAATTCTCTTAGCTCCCCCAGACACTTTTTGGACTGAATTCTGGATCAGCTATGATACACTTTTCATTAGCAATGGTAGAAAATATCAAAACATCATCAGATTATGTTACAAATACTAGAATCTCCACATCTGGGTTTCTTCCAAGCCTCTCGAATAATCATGATAGAGATAGGGCGGCGATCACAGAGATACTCGCCGCAGGCTATGGAAAAGGGAATGTATGAAATGGGACATTGCCCAAAAAATTGGTAGATTCAGTGCCTTCTCCAGGCGCTGAGATGCGGAGTGATCTCTGCTTTGCTGTTTCTGTTTGTATTCTCTTCATGTTGTCCTGCATTCTGTATTTGCTGGTATTTTGTTGTTGTTGTTATTGGCAAGCATGCTCTAGTGGCTTTTTTTTTTTAAATTTTTTTATTATTATTATTATTATTTTTTGAGACGGAGTTTCGCTCTTGTTACCCAGGCTGGAGTGCAATGGCGCGATCTCGGCTCACCGCAACCTCCGCCTCCTGGGCTCAGGCAATTCTCCTGCCTCAGCCTCCTGAGTAGCTGGGATTACAAGCACGTGCCACCACGCCCAGCTAGTTTTTCGTATTTTTAGTAGAGACGGGGTTTCACTATGTTGATCAGGATGGTCTCGATCTCTCGACCTCGTGATCCACCCGCCTCGGCCTCCCAAAGTGCTGGGATTACAGGCTTGAGCCACCGCGCCCGGCCTTCTAGTGGCTTTTATAGTCAGAAAAAACTACAGCCAGTTGAGGTGGCTCATGCCTCAACTGATCCCAGCACTTTAGGAGGCCAAGGCGGAGCATCGCTTGAGCCCAGGAGTTTGAGACCAGCCTGGGCAACATGGCAAAACCCCATCTCTACAGAAAATTTAAAATATTAGCCAGTCGTGGTGGCCCATGCCTGTAGTCCCACCTACTCAGGAGACTGAGGTGGGAGGATCCCTTGAGCCCAGGAGTTCAGGGCTGCAGTGAGCTATGATCATGAAAGGGGTTTGATAATGAATCTGGACATTCATCCATGTTGCAACCTTGCTACTCAGTAGCATCCTGAGGTTAAAACAAGGTGGGGCGATTTCGACTGCAGGGTTGAAATCAGAGAGTATGGCTGAATCGAGTTGAAAAGAGACAAAAGCAACGTCTGGGGATCAAAAGAGACAGGGAGAGGAAAAATCAATCCAGAGGTATCAGGGTCCAGGGAGGAGGGCATGGAGCCCTCCCATTTTAAACTCTGAAAAATCTCATGTCTGGGGCCCTCCGCAGTTCTGGATACACCCGGGCAGCTGGTGACCTTCCCAGGGAGTGGGGATGGGTGGTCATAAAGAGACAGGGAACTTCGAAGGCAGCTGTCACCATCCTCTGACTTTGGTCTGTCACCTTCATGAACATTCAGAATACTTCAATAAAATGGCCCGTCCGAAAGGCCTGCTCTTTCTCCTTCCCCGAGAGGCCCGGTTCATTTCCTGAGCGATGACTTTCTTCTCCATTTGTTTTTGCGGTGATCTCTTTAAAGTCTCAGCTGTTCCAGGGAGAGCAAATAGGTTTTAAAATTAATTATCAATTAAAGCGAGGTTAATTGGCACCAGGCTAGTCATCTATTTTGTCTGTAACTGAGGCAGCCTACCCCTTCCCGTCCCCAGAACCCAGAGACCCATGCAGGGGCCAATAAACCCCAGCCGCAGAAGCCATTCATGTATGATCCGTGGACGAATGAAAATAACTCTGGTATTTATGCAGTACCGTGTCTCTGTCAGAAGGTGAATTCTGTGGCCATTTGGATTTTCCAGTTCATCGGCATGTAAGCAGGCCTTCTAGGTGGGCTTACCAAATTAAAAAAAAAAAAAAAAAAAAAAAGGTATCTTGAAAATATTTTTATTGGCAGAAAGATTTTTCACCAATCTCCACTGCACTTAGGAAAATTACAGCGATAGAGTACATTTGAGCAGCCAGGTCCCCAGGACGCAGCCCATTTGTCACTGAGCTTGGATTTCCCCCTTTAATTAACATCTCACAGCTCTTCTCACAGCCTGATTTCACTGAAGCTCAGTCTAATTTCTTCTAAGCTCCTGAAATGTGATCCTGTATCTGCCCTCGCCTCTCCTGTCTTCCCCCCAGGTGGGGAGGAGGCTGGGATTTGTGTTCATCATGATGCTTTGCTGAATTCCACAGCTTCATCTGACCTCATCATGAATGAATATTTATGAGAGCCGATAGGGAGCAATTGCAAACTGAATTCAGCCCAGACAGGTGAGTACTTGAGACCAAGACAATGACATCATCTGGTGTTGGGATGAGCACACATATTAAAATATACCAAATTATAAACAGGGCCCAAGGGGACAGGGGCTAGGTCTTCTCTGCATTCCGTCACTAACCCAGAACGCCTTAAAACACGTAAAACAGGACTTGTAAAAGCCACGCGTCATCTGGGTGCCTTGGGAATATCAATTGATGATTTGAAACACAGTGAATATCTTAGGAGTTAGTGTAGTGCAGTAGCTGTGAGCGATGAAGAAAATCCTTTTGGAAATTGCTCTGTAAACACAGCCACACTGTTTCTCTACTTTCTTACCTCTCACCTCTGGGGTAGGGATGGGGAGGGCTGCTTCCCTCTCAGTCTCAAGAACACCCACCTACTGGTGTGTGGCATGGAGGCCAAGTATTCTTTTTTTTTTTTTTTTTTGAGACGGAGTATCACTGTGTTGCCCAGCTGGAGTGCAGGGGCACAATTTCAGCTCACTGCAATCTCCACCTCCTGAGTTCAAGCAATTCTCCTGCCTCAGCCTCCCAGGTAGCTGGGATTACAGGTGCCCGCCACTACGCCTGGCTAATTTTTGTATATATAGTAGAGACAGGGTTTTGCCATGTTGCCTAGGCAGGTCTCGAACTCCTGACCTCAATTGATCTGCCTGCCTCAGCCTCCCAGAGTACTGGGATTACAGGCACAAGCCACTGTGCCCTGCCCTGCTGGGGCCAAGTCGTCTGTATTTGCCAAGCCCTGTAAACTTCTTAAACTGCCTTACCACTAGCCTAGGCAGTATAGGGAGACCCTGTTTCTACAAAATAAATGAATAAAAATGAGCCTGGTGTGGTGACACGCACCTGCAGTCCTAGCTACTCAGGAAGCTGAGGTGGCAGGGTCACCTGAGCCTGTGGGGTTGAGGCTGTAAGTGAGCCATGCTTGCCCCACTGCACTGCAGCCTGGGCAACAGAGTGAGACCCTATCTTAAAAAAAAAGAAAATCAAACCACCTTAGAAACTTGCTCTCAGCCACCACATCACACGTGTGAGACTCGTGTCGGCCCCATTGCACAGAGGAAGATACGGAGGCAAACAGAAAAGGGGACTCAGCGATGTGGGGAAAGGATCAGGACACTGGAAAAGCAGGAGGAAAAGCCAAGCTCACGTCCTGACCCAGAGGCCGCGGTTCCTTTGATCGCTCCTTGCACCCTCCCTTCTTCTTAAGCCTATTTCCTTTCCTTCCCCTTCTTTTTCTCCTTGACTCTTAAACCAAGGTTTCTCAACTTCTGCACTATTGGCATGTTGGACTGGGTACTTATTTGGGTGGGGGGTGCTGTGCTGGGTATCTTAGGGTGTTGAGCAGCATCCCTGGTCGCTGCCCTCTGGATGCCAGCAGTAGCCTCCACCCAAGTTGTGGCAACCAAAAGCATCTCCAGACATTACCCAGTGTCCTCAGAGGGGCAAAATTCCCCCTGGTTGAGAACCGCTGTCTTAGATCGACCAGTCACTAGGAAAGTTGTCACTTCAGCACACTAGGAACCCTCAAGCCTAAATCCTGCTCCTGAAACCCCAAAGGCTACACATTTGGCTGTCGTTTCTGGGTCCCACACCATCCTCCGGAGTCTCGCCAGGAAATACTGTCTTTGTCTTCCAGTCTCACCGACTCTCGGATGACACCAGCTTACAACTTTCTCCATAAACTGCACAAGTATATAACTTCACATCCAACCCAGGGGCCGTCTGAGAGTGCAAGGTCGTGCTGTTTAATGATCACACTGAGACAACAGGTGTAAACCACGACCGTCCTGGGCAAACGGGGACATATGGTCACCATAACAGAAGCCGCTTCTTAGAAGGGAAGGACACCTTGTTTGCGTGTTTCAAGTCTGACAAGGGGACGCTCCAATGTCACGTTCAGCTTCCAAGTTTGCACTCCTGGGATGTGTTTGTCAGATTCTGCTGAGAAACAGCCAGCTCATCAATGGAGGTAAAAGAAATAGACAAGAGGCCGGGCACAGTGGCTCACCTGTAATCCCAGCACTTTGGGAGGCTGAGGCAGGCGGGTCACTTGAGGTCAGGAGTTCAAGACCAGCCTGGGCAACATGGTGAAACCCCATCTGTACTAAAAATATGTAAATTAGCCATGCATGATGGCATGCACCTGTAATCTCACCTACTTGGGAGGCTGAGGCAGGAGAATCACTTGAACCTGGGAGGTGGAGGTTGCAGTGAGCTGAGATCACACCATTGCACTCCAGCCTGGGTGACAGAGCAAGATTCTGTCTCAAAAAAAAAAAAAAAAAGGAAAGAGAGAGAGAAAGAGAAAGAAAAGAAAGAGAGAGACAGACCAGCAAGGACTTGATTATTTGTTCGTTTGTTTGTTTAAGGCAGGGTCTCACTCTATCACCCAGGCTTGAGTGCAGTGGTGCAATCTTGGCTCACTTCAGCCTTGACCTCCTGGGCTCAAATGATCCTCCCACCTCAACCTCCCGAGTAGCTGAGACCACAGGCATGTGCCACCATACCCGATTCTTCTCATATGAGGTACTTAGGGTATCTCTTGAACTCTTGAGCCCAAACAATCCACTCACTTCAGTCTCTCAAAGTGCTGGGATTACAGGTATGAGCCATCGCACCCAGCCAGGACTCAAATTTTTCAAAGGAACTAGAATACACCCATGTTCCTGGCACCACTATGTACAATTGCCAAAAGCTGGAAGCAACTCACATGTTCACCCATGAGTGAATGGATAAACAGAATGTGGTGTACACACACCATGGAATACAGTATTATTCAGACATGAAAAGCAATGAAATTCTGACACATGTTGCCATACGGATGAACTTTGAAACATTATGTTAAGTGAAATAAGCCAGTCACAAAAGCGCAAATCCTGTATGATTCTTCTCATATGTGGTACTTAGAGTAAGTACCTTTATGAATTTGGCTAAATTCATAGATACAGAAAGTAGAATGACAGTGGCCAGGGGCTGGAGGGAATGGGGAAAAGGGAGAGTTAGTGTTTGGTGGATACAGGGTTTCAATTTCGCAAGCTGAAAAGAGTTCTTGCCGTTGGGCTCGGGTGGCTCACACCTGTAATCCCAGCACTCTGGGAGGCTGAGGCGGGCGGATCACTTGAGGTCAGGAGTTCGAGACCAGCCTGGCCAAGAAGGTGAAACCGTATCTCTACCAAAAAAAAAAAAAAAAAAATTTAGCCAGGCATGGTGGCGGGCGCATGTAGTCTCAGCTACCTGGGAGGCAGAGGAAGGAGAATTGCTTGAACTGGGAGGCGGAAGTTGCCATGAGCCAAGATTGTGCTACTGCACTTCAGCCTGGCTGACAGAGTGAGACCCTGTCTCAAAAACAAAAAAGAAAGAGTTCTTGAAGAGATGGCAATGATGGTGGCACAATAATATGAATGCACTGAATGCCACAGAACTACACACTGAAAATGGTTAAAATGGCAAATTTCATGTACATGTATTTTACCACAATAAAAAACATAGTGATGAATGATTCCAAAGGAAGGGAGCCATGGCCATGTTGAACAGGGAAATACCAGTTATGTGGTACCTGGATGCTTGTCTTATTATGTCCCACCAAGCACAGAAGGAGGGGAGTATGAAATGACACATGTTTGGGTAAAAATACTCTGTGGTTAAGTGTGTGTCTCCTACGAGAGACGTTAACCTGTCCTGGGCTCAAGAAACACCCGCTATCAGCAAGAACCTTGGAAAATAGCATTCTCAATTTCTCAAAACCTACGGTTCTCCTTCTCTGCCTCCCCATCCCCATTTTTTTTTTAAACCACTCTCTGTACTAACCCGAGCCGCTAACAGAAATAGCAACATCCTCTTTGTGTGTCTCTGTGTAGTATCCCTGCGGTCTTTTGCTTCCAACGATTTTCTTGAGACGCTATTTTTAAATCCCCTATTAGCGAAAAGGGAAACTGCGTCTCCCACCACAACCTCTCCGCTCTGCCAGCCCAACCCATTGACTCCTCCAAATATGAAAAACAAGAACAATTTGTTCCGATCTGCCACTGTGAGTTATTAGAGGGAGGCTCAGCTGTCACCTTCTTAATGGGCTTTATGCAAAGCACTCCCTCCAAGGTTGTGCAGTTCAGTGGCCAGCCTCACCTCACCAGGGCTCTGAGCAGAATTTGCTGTAAATGGGGTTAATCTATACGATCCAGAGGATGCATGCCAGAGAACTCATAAAAGCAAGAGAATGCAAGATCAGAGAAGCGCGCGGCTTCAGTGTGAACAAAGTGAAGCTGGGCTTTGTCAGTGACTGGGGGACACAGGGAAGAAACTTTGAGGAGCCAGGTGTGGTGTGTCGTGAAGTGTGTACATGACGGGTACTGGACCCATGAACAGAATGGAAAGCATTCCTTTTTTTTTTTTTTATTTTGAAACAGGGTCTTGCTCTGTCACCTGGGCTAGAGTGCAGTGGCATGATCATACCTCACTGCAGCCTCCTGGGTTCAAGTGATCCTCCCACCTCAGCCTCCCAAATAGCTAGCTGGGACCACAGGTGTGCACCATCTTGCCTGACTAGTTTTTAAATTTTATGTAGAGATGGGATCTCTCTATGTTGCCCAGGTTGGTCTCAAATTCCTGGACTCAAGTGATCCTCCGACCTTAGCCTCTTGAAGTGCTGGGATCACAGGCGTGAGCCACTGCACCTATTCAAAAGTGTTCTTTGTTTTCCCTACACTAGGAGATATGAGTGATCTGGGCTAACTGACGATTCTGAGGGAGAGAACTATTGGTGTGTGTGTCTGTGTGTGCAAGGATCTAGAGTCAATTTAAGATTTCAGCAAAAGCTAGATGCCGTGCCACCCGATCTGCTGAGCTACGAAGCCTGTCTCAAACAGCTGAAGGTCAGACCTGGTGCGTCTGGGTAACAAATATTGGCATTGCTTTATCTTGTGCAAAGTCAAGCTAGTTCATCTTCCCCAATGCTCCTTGGGAAAATATTTTCTAGGAGCCGAACTATTTTCGGACGCAAAACAAAACCTGCTCATCTCATTTGGAGTTAAATGTGGAGGGAACTGGGAGCAGGCATGTTTCTCTAAATATTCATTAATTCAACAAAATGGCCTTACTATGGGTAAGGCGCTGTGCTAGTTAGATCTGGGAATATCAAGAGAAGAGCATTTTGAAATGACACATGTTTAGGTAAAAATACCTTGTGGTTAAATGCCAATGTCTCTCGCCCGATTTAGGATAGTGAGTAGCTGAGGGCCTGTGATGACAAGCTGGGGGTATAACTTTCCCTAGATGATGGGAATCGTCTTTTTTGTTTGATGCTACTTCTGCTAATGATTTTTCTCAGAACAAAGGTAAACATGAAGGGCCAAGGGAGTTGCACAAATATTTGTTCTTCAGTTAATATTAATGTATGCTCGTGTTTACTTGAATTTTCAAGTGTACTCTGAATTGGTACTCACTGGTCATAAAGAAACTAGTAGCAAAACTGATAAGGACAATGAGAATACATGTGCTAGTTTCCTTCTCTTTTTTTTTTGAGACAGGGTATCATTCTGTCGCTCAGGCTGCAGTGCAGTGGTGTGATCACAGCCCACTGTAGCCTGAAACTCCTGGGCTCAAGCGATCCTCCCATCTCAGCCTCCCAAGCAGCTGAGACTACAGGCATGGGCTACCATGCCTGGCTATTTTTTAATTTTTTTTAAATTTTGTGTAGAAATGGGGTTTCATCATGTTGCCCGGGCTGGTCTTGAACTCCTGGGCTCAAGCGATCCTCCCACCTTGGCCTCATAAAGTGCTGGGATTACAGGTGTGAGCCACCTTGCCTGGTTGGTTTCTGTGTAACACTTTTTAGAGCCCTTAAATGGTGTCCCCGACAATTCTTGTTTCTGTTTTTTATCTTAACGGCCAACATTACTTAAGCCCCAATATCAAGATTGAAGAGAAGTTAACAATTACAGCGTACTCCTATGTAAGTGCTTTAAATTCATGGTCCTCAACTGGCCTCCAAGAGTACTCTCGTTCCCGTTTTACAGACAAGGAAACAGAAATGAAATCACTAGCCAAAGGTCAAGTGATTTGAGACAGAGCCTGTCTGGCTCTAAAGCGCTCCAGAATTATGCAGATAAATGAAAAGACACACTTCCTTTGAGGAAGCGTAGAAATTGGAAAATAAATGAAATCAGAGCTAGTTTTTCCCCATGCATTGCAAAATTTTGCTTTCAGATTATTCATCACTTCATAAAGAATAGGGAAGAAATGGCACAATGGGGAACTCAAGCATCCAAAACCACTGTCAGTTGAAAATGACTATTTTTTGTCTTTTTTCTTTTTAGAGAGAGTCTCACTCCATCTCCCAGGCTGGAGTGCAGTGGTGTAATCTTGGCTCACTGCAACCTCCACCTCCTGGACTCAATCAAAGCTCCTGCCTCAGCCTCCCGAGTAGCTGGAATTACAGGCATTCGCCACCACGCCTGGCTGATTTTTGTATTTTTAGTAGAGATAGAGTTTCACCATGTTGGCCAGCCTGGTCTCAAACTCCTGACCTCAGTGATCCACCTGCCCTCAGCCTCCCAAAGTGCTGGGATTACCGGTATGAGCCACCGCACCGGCCCATTTGAAGATGACTTTGGAATAAGGATGAAGCATCTCTGAAATAATAATGCGGAAAAATGGGAAAATACAACTCAATTTGAAATGTTTTCCTCTATATCCAGCTTTTAGTATACTCATTCATAGCATAAACTCAAATATATTTGCAAGAAAGGAGGAGAGACAGGATGGTATATGAGATAGGGGAGGGACATTGGAGTCAGATGATGCTGGATTCAAGAACATGTACAAGCTGTGTGACCTTAGGTCAACTGCTTAGCCTTTCTGAGCTACAATGTCCTTGTTTACGAACTGAAGGTAAGAACACTGACTTCAGCAGGGTTACCATGAAGTTCAAATAGGATATAGTACACAGTGCACCCAACCCACGGGGATAATTAAGAAATATTAATTTTCTCCTTTTATCCATTTACTAGACATAAAATTGTTACTGAAGTTTCTGAGGCCACTTCTAGGGCTTCAGATCTGGAACAGTATTTATAGACTATAAAGCGATTAGCAAATAATCCTGCTTTTTTTTTTTTTTAGACAGGGTCTTACTCTGTCACTCAGGCTGGAATGCAGTGGGGCAATCTTGGCTCACTGCAGCCTTCACCTCCCTGGTTGAAGCAATTCTCTTGCCTCAGCCTCCCAAGTAGTTGAAATTACAGGCATACACTACCACACCTGGCTTTTTTTTTTTTTTTTTTTTTTAATGAGACAGAGTTTTGCTCTGTCCCCCATGCAGTGGCATGATCTTAGCTCACTGCAACCTCTGCCTCCCAGATTCAAGCGATTCTCCTGCCTCAGCTTCCTGAGCAGGTGGGACTACAGGCGCGCACCACCACGCCCAGCTAATTTTTGTATTTTTAGTAGATATGGGGTTTCACCATGTTGGCCAGGATGGTCTCGATCTCTTGACCTTGTGATCCACCCACTTGGCCTCCCAAAGTGCTGGGATTACAGGCATGAGCCACCATGCCCAGCTAATTTTTGTATTTTGACAGGGTTTCACCATGTTGGCCAGGCTGGTCTCGAACTCTTGGCCTCAGGTGATTCGGCTGATTCGGCGTCCAAAGCGCTGGGATTACAGATGTGAGCCACCGTGCCTGACTGACCCAAAGATGTGTACTTGTGACTCAAATGTGGAGCTGTGTACCTTTGTGGATTGGTGCCACAAACGTGCCAACAGACATGTTATACCTACTTTCTCAAGCTAAAGAATTCTTTCAACACAGTCCTTCCTAAATAGGAAACTGAATGAGTGTTCAACCTCTAAGTAAGTTTGGAAATCCCAACAGAAATCTCCCCTTAGAAATCCCAAAAGAATATCTCCCCTGAGATTTATCATTCACCTTAATGGCAAACCCCACTTGACCACAGAACCCTTTCCACTTAATACCTATTATTCATCTTGTGAAACTGGTGTCCCAGGAACGCACACTGGAAAATGCTGTCTTCAGACCTACTGAAAGGTCCTGCGTTCCAACAGTATTAAAAGAAAGAAAGCAATGCCTAGCCACTTCTGACTTGACCTTGGCAATGGGAACTGGCTCCTATTGGCTTTCTCTTTCAAAGTCATGTTATGTCTCACATGCATTCACACTTTAGTTTATTGTACTAAATGATTAGACGGGGGAGAGAAATGATATGGCCAAGAATAAAGAGCGTTTCCTGTCGCTAATGTCCACCATGAGGAAAAAATACAAAGGCTGTGCTTGCTTCAGTAGGAGCAGATACTAATTTTCACCACTTAAAATTCCTTAAAAGTTCAACTGTCCATATTTGGCACATCAAAGAGGATTTTATTGGGCACGCCAGAAGGTTAGTCCTTCCCAAAGAGCCACAGAATCACAAGAGGAAATAGGCATGCAATTTATCACTTTGTCATGATTCAACCAGGTCCCAATCAACACGCTAAGAGCCCCCGAAGCCAACAGGAGCCACTGATTCAATAATCAACAGCTAGGGTCAGGATAGACAATAGCAACGGATTTGCAGACTATTGTCCTACTCGAAATAGCTGTTATCCAATGTCAATCATAAAGCTGGAACTGCTTGCATGGCGCATGAAAACATTTTGACGCTGTGGTCAGCGAAACACACATTTTAGTGTTTATGTCAAAAGCCTTTGAAAAGCAGAATTCTAGCCTGGCTGGCAAGATTCCCAGTCCATACTGTACACATACCTTTCCCAGTTACGCAGGCGCTAATCTAGGCATTGCTGTGAAGGGATTCTGCAGATGTCATTAAGGGCACAAATCAGTTGACCTTAAGATACAGAGATGATCTGAGCAGGCCTGACCTAATCCCATGAGCCTCTTAAAGCGGGGTCTGGAGATCAGAGACAGAAAAGTCAGAGCTTCAAAGAACAAGAAGGATATAGCATGCTGTTGCTGGCTTGAAGATGAAAGGCTCCACGTAGCAAGGAATGTGGGCAGCCTCTAGGCACTGAGGTTGGCCCCAGCTGGCAGGCCACGAGGAAGTAGGGACCTAGGGTCTACAGTCACAAAAAGCTGAATCCCACCACCCACAGGAATGATCTGGGAGTTTTCCCTGGAGGATCTAGACAAGAACTCAGTCCAGATGACACCTCGATTTCAGTCTGGTAATACCCCAGGCAGAGAACCCACCTGCACCGTGCCCGACCTCTAATCTGCAGAACTGCCATCTAATAAATGGGAGTTGTCTTCAAGCAGCTAAGCTTCTGGTCTTTTGTTACGTGACAATACAAAACAAGCACAAGCCTCAGGCAACAACTCAGGGATGGTTTGGGAGCACAGAAGATTCTTAAGTAACAATCAATGCAATTGCAGAATGCAATGATTTTCAAGACCCCCTACTGCTTTTGTAGGTCAGTATCTCAGCTGACAATTTCTCCTTAGTTCATCAGCATTGAAGTAGAAAACAGAAGTGGCAGAAATACAAGTTAAAATTGCAATGAGGTTTCACCCATTAGGATGAGGTCTCCTAATGGAGGTCCACCCCATCAGGATGGATATATTAAAAAACAGCAAAAAGACAATAAGAAACGTTGGCAAGGACGGAGAGAAACTGGAACGCTCATACATTGCTGGAAGGAATGTAAAAAGGCATTTCTTGGGAAACAGTCTGGCAGGACCTCTGTTTAGTCAAAAGACTAAACAAAGAGTTACCAAATGACCCAGCGATTCCACTCCTAGGTAAATACCCAGGAGAACTGAAAACAAATGTTCACACAAAGACTTGAACATGAATGTTTATAGCAGCCTTATTCATAGCAGCCAAAAGGAAGAACAATTCAAATGCCCATCAGCAGAAGAATGGATAAATAAAATGTAGTTTATCTACACAATGGAATATCAGTCAGCTGTGAAAAGGAATGAAGTAGTGACACATGCTGCAATGTAGAATAACCTTGAACACATTATGCTAAGTGAAAGACAGCAGCCGTGAAAGACCGAATAGTATATGCCTCTATTTCTATGACGTGTCCAGAATAGGTAAAGCCAGAGAGACAGATTAGTGGTTGCCAAGGGAGGGGAAATGGAGACAAATTGCTAATACATACTGGGTTCCATTTTGGGGCAATGGATATGGTCTGGAATCAGAGCACGGTAAGGTTTGCAGAATATAGAGAATATATTAAAACCCACTGAAATGTACACTTTAATGGGGTGAATTTTATGTGATATAAATTAGTTTTCAATAAAAACTTTAAAAATTAAAACAGAAGTAGCAAAGATTTCATGGATGAAGGGATTTTTAAAAAAATACATCTATTCTCTGTCTGTGTTTCATTCCACCCTCCAGGTTTTTACTGTGAAAAGCTTCAAGCATATAGTAAGGTTGAAGAAATGAATCCCTGAATACCTCCTACCCACGACAGTTGTTAATATTTTGCAACATTTGCTTGAATGCTCTCTCATTTTCTGCCAATGGCCGCCCATACGCAGGGAGTTTGGGTTGGTTTTTTTCCCTTGACTGAATCATGTTTGTTCGTCTTGCCCACACCATGAATATAGCTTTTTTAGTTTTAATTTTGCATTCCCCAAATTATCTAACAATAAACACAGCAATGACCTTTGTTAAACAAAAATGAAATGCTCCACTCATCTCCAGAAACACTACTCACTAGAGCAGAAATCTTCAAACACTTTGTAAGCAGCAGAACTCTTCCTTTGATTGCCACTGCGTTCAGATGAGCTTCATTTACCTAGAAAAACTAACAGTCGTGAGAATTCAATATAGAGAGCTTTGTGCACAGTGAGTGAATTGTAGCTGTTGTTGAGTTGCAAATAAACCAAGCGTTAATAAAATAGTAAACGAGCAGCTTCAGCTTGGTTATAAGCAGCAGGACAAAAAACTTTTGGATTAGGGAAGTCAATTAATGCAGTAAAATTTACGTTTTAGGCTTATCATCAAGCACAGAGGCGATAGTGTTCATGGACTGGGAGTGGCTGCCTGCACTGCTGGGTTGCTCTGATTGATTAGTGATGTCTGCCACGGGGCAGGATGTGCTCTATTCTGAGCGGCCATGTTTTCCACATCTGATCTAGATTTATAAATACAGCGTGAATGCAGAGAAGAGGCCTGTACAGTCCAAAATCAATTTTGATAAAAATGTCTGGGTTCCTCCTAAATGCTCTTCATCATGCCTGACTTTTTCGTCCTGGCATCTTTTTGCTGCTCCCATCCACTCTTCTTCCAACATCCTTTTTTTTTTTTTAATTACCAAGATGACAGAAACCAAAGAAAATTGACAGAAAAACAGCTCATGGTACCATTGTAATTAAACTCTGACACATTGGTTATGAGCGCCTAAAATTGAGAGGAGAAGAAACCTCATAAAGACTAAAACTCACCTTCCCTCCCCCTTTCAACTTGAAATAACTCAGCATTTCCTGCTGGCTTTCTTTGGGGGGCAGCTTCCAGGTATAATTCCTCAAACAGGGAATATTTTTAAATGTATCCACATCACAACTTCAATCACCATGTTAAGTGAAGATCCAGCACTCTAAGCCAGCAACGGTTTCTAGAAATATTTTGGCATTTCATGCGTGACTCTCAGCCAAGTCATCTCTTGTCTCATATAAAAACTTTCTGATGAACCCACTGTAGATAATAATAACCTATTGCAACTATATAACAGATAATATGTTTCAAAGAATTTTTACAAAGTTTGTCTAATTTCATCTGACCCAGGTTAGGAAGGATATATGATGATTCCCATTTTACAGATGAAAACATTAAGTGCCTGAAAAATGAAGTGAATGCACTGAAATCGCATAGAATGGAAGAGCATGGTCCAGTATTTCCCCCAGAAATATTCTCTGAGGGTAAGGGAAAGAGCCTCGACCTCCAGCTGCCCGAGAAATATGGCACGTTAGTTAGTAAAGCTCTGTGAGCCTCACCGTCTTCATCTGTAAAGTAGTAAAAGTCATAGCTACTGCGTAGGCTTAATATGAGAGGAAAAGGTATACGAAGTGCCTACCTCTTGCAGTAGGCTGAAAAATAGCTTTCCAAAGATTTGACTACTTCCCAATTCCCAGAACCTATGAATATTACTTTCTATGGAAAGATGTGATTAAGGGTATTTATTCATTTGTTTATTTATTTATTTGAGACTAAGTCTCATTCTGTCACCCACGCTGGAGTGCATTGGCACAATCTTGGCTCACTGTAACCTCTGTCTCCCGAATTCAAGTGATTCCCCTGCCTCAGCCTCTTGATTAGCTGGGATTACAGGTGTATGCCACCACACCCACCTAATTTTTGTATTTTTAGTAGAGACAGGGTTTCACCATGTTGGCCAGGCTAGTCTTGAACTCTTGGCCTAAAGTGATCTGTTTACCTTGGCTTTCCAGAGTGTTGGGATTACAGGCATGAGCCACTGGGCCCAGCCTGATTAAGGATCTTGAGATGAGAACATCATCTTGGATTATCCAGGCAGGTCCCTAAATACAATTACATATATCTTTACAAGAGAAAAGCAGAGAGATTTGACACTCAGACATACAGAGGAGAGAAGGCTATGTGAAAATGAGGGCAGAGAGCAGAGTGATGCAGCCACAAGTCAAGGAACTCTAGCAGTCACTGCAAGTCAGAAAAAGCAAGGAATGGATTCTCCCCTGGAGTTTCTGGAGGGAGTGTGGCCCATCCAGCACCTTCATTTCAGGCCAGTGAAACTGATTTTGGCCTCCAGAATTATGAAAGAATAAATTGCTATTGTTTAAAGCCACTAGGTTTGTGGTAATTGCTTACAGCAGCCACATAGAAAACGAATGTACCCCATGTCTGGCATTTGCTAAGTATCTAATAATTGGTGATTGCTGGCCCCCTAACCTGTTTTGTAAATAAAGTTTTATTAAAACACAGCCGTGCCCATTCATTTGCATGTTTTCTTCGGTTGCTTTTACACTGCAGTAGCAGAGTTCAGTAGTCATGGCAAAGACCACATGGCCCACAGGTCTAAAGTATTTAATATCTGGTTCTATAAAGAGAACTTTTGCCCCCAGTGGCAGAAGCTGCAGTTCAAGCAGGGTGCTCCTTTCAACATCTCAACAAATATGTGTACCAAAACCCTTGCTGATGCCGGAGCTGGGGATAGGACTCACAATCTAATCAGAGAGAAATGCTTCAGGCAGCAGCAACAGGGAGGCGAGAGGCACAGTGAGGACAGAGAGGAGGGGATCCATTAATGAGAGGGGGAAGGGAAAGGCTGTGGTCGCGAGAGGAGAGAAGGAATTGGGAAGAGGGGCGAGTGGAACACAGTCAGAACATGAAAATGTGTTTGGAGAACACTGGGTCCCTCCATCCGGCTAAGGACGTCAAGACAACAGGGAAGACCACAGTGGAAATTGATGCTGGGTCTGGGTCTCCTCCCTAACCTCTCTGCCACCACACATACATGTGCACACACCATGTGCACACTACACGGATATCCCCCCTACACACGTACATCCATAATACATATACATATGCACAGACACACATAAGCCATTGTTGAACAATAATTGAGCATCTATCAAATGGCAGATACTCCAGGAGAGCATTGATGTAAATTACCTTCAGAGCTGGCTTCAGGGACATACACCTGTAGTTCCGGCTACTCCAGAGGCTGAGGCAGGAGGATCCCTTGAGCCCAGGATATTGAGACGGCAGTGAACTGTGATTGTGCACTGCACTCCAGCCTGGGCAACAACCTTTCTCTAGTATATATATGAGTTCTGTGAGGTCAGGCCCTAAGGAGGTTAAGTGCTGGGAAGGGACAGGGTCTTACCATTGGAAGCAGGCTGAGAAGTTAGGACATCATGCTGAGGGCTACGGAAGCTCTTCAAAAGTTTATGAGAGGGCCAAGGCAGGTGAATCACTTGAGGTCAGGAGTTTGAGAACAGCCTGGCCAACATGGTGAAACCCCATCTCTACTAAAAATTAAAAAAATTAGACTGACGTGGTGGTGCACACCTGGAATCCCAGCTACTCAGGAGGCTGAAGGAGAAAAATCACTTGAACCTGGGAGGTAGAAGTTGCAATGAGCCAAGATAGCACCTCTGCAGTCCAGCCTGGGTGACAGAGTGAGACTCTGTTGAAAGAAAGAAATGAAAGAAAGAAGAAGAAAGGAAGGAAAGGAGGGAAGGAAGAAATTTGAAATTTGGATGAAGTTTACAACTTTTATGTTAAGAATCCACCCCACCGCAGTTCTCAATGGGGGTGATTTTGCTGCCCCAGGAGACATTCGGCAAGGTCTGGGGACATTTTCATTGCCACAGTTGGGAAGGAGGGTGCTGCTGGTGTCTGTGAGACAGAGGGTGTGATGCTGCCCAGTATCCTACACCCACAGGACAGATCCCTGTGACAAAGAATAATCCAGCCCAGAATATTAATAGTGCCATGGTTGAGAAACCCAGTTATACTGTGTTTACCTTAAAAGATTAGTTTTATTTTGTATTTTGAACATACTGTATTCAATCAAAAAAGAGAATTTCACATTCAAGTTCATTTAGATTGGATCCAAATGTTTATTCATAGTAGTTCCTAATGACACAATTCCTAAAATAGAAAATTAAATAACACAGAGTCCCCAAAGTTTCCTCCTCTTTTTCATTCATCTTCAGATCTACAAACTAGGAGTTTTTACAGTATGTGCCTGAAATGCCCACAGAGGGCATGGCAGCTCTGTACAGGAGGTCTAAGTGGAATTCTGGGACTCAGAATAGAGATTCCTGAGTGAATAAGGTGATTTCTGTCCTCAGGTTGCACCCAATGTGATAAATTCTCTAACAGAAATGCCAAAATGCTATAAAGATGGGCAAAGACGGCTGGGCATAGTGGCTCGTGCTTGTAATCCCAGAACTTTGGGAGGCCAAGTTGGGAGGAATGCATGAGCCCAGGAGTTCAAGACCAGCCTGGGCAATATAGTGAGACCTCGTCTCTATGAAAATAACAGAATTAACCAGGCGTGGTGGTGCACACCTGTAGGCCTGGCCACTCGGGAGGCTGAAGTGGGAGAATTGCTTGAGCCTGTGAGGCACAGGCTGCAGTGAGCTGAGATCCCACTTCTGCACTCCAGCCTGGGTGACAGAGTGAGACCCTGTCTCAAAAAAAAAAGAAAAGAAAAGAAAGAAAAAAAGAAAAAAGAAATAGACAAAGAGGTGATCCATTTCTCTTGTGGTATTCATGAAAAATAAGGTGAACTTTGAACTGAGCCTTCTAGTCATTCTTCAAGAGAACAAAATGAGAAAGGACATTTCAGACAAAGAAAGAGCTAAGGCATTGTTACAGGTTGAATTGTATCCTCCCAAAAGATATGTTAAAATCCTTATCCCCAGTACGTGAGACAATGATCTTATTTGGAAATAGGTTCGTGCAGATGTAATTAGCAAACGTGAGCTCATACTGGAGTAGGTGGCCCTTAATCCGATATGGTCAGTGTCTTTATAAAAAGGGGAACACAGAGACATGCAGGAAGGATGCCATGTACAGAGGGCGTCAAGAGTGGCAGAGCTTCAGCTGCGCACCAAGAATGGCAAGGTTTGGGTCAGCTGCGGCAGCTCACGCCTGGAATCCCAGCACTTTGGGAGGCAAAGTGGGAGGATCATTTCAGGTCAAGGAGATCACTTGAGGTCAGGAGTTTGAGACCAGCCTGGCCGACATGGGAAACCTTGTCTGTATTAAAAACCACAAAAATTAGGCTGGCATGGTGGTATACATCTATAGTCCCAGGTACCCAGGAGGATGAGGCAGGAGAATTGCTTGAACCTGGGAGGCAGAGGCTGCAGTGAGCCAAGGTCATGCCACTGCATTCCAGCTTTAGCAACAGAGTGAGACTCTGTCTCAAAAATAAAAGTCTGGGCATGCTGACTCATGCCTGTAATCCCAGCACTTTGGTAGGCAGAGGCCGGCGGATCACCTGAGGACAAGAGTTCAAGCCCAGCCTAACCAACATGGAGAAACCCTGTCTCTACTAAAAATATAAAATTGGCTGGGCGTGGTGGTGATGCCTGTAATTTCAGCTACTTGGGAGGCTGAGGCGGGAGAATCACTTGAACCCAGGAGGCAGAGGCTGTAACGAACTGAGATCATGCCATTGCACTCTAGCCTGGGCAACAAGCGAAAACTCTGTCTCAAAAAAAAAAAAAAGCCAAGGTTTGCCAGGAGCCACCAGAAGCTGGAAGAGGTGAGGAAGGATTCTCTCCTCCCGGTGTTAGAAAGAACATGGCCCTGTCCCAACACCTTGATTGCAGACTTCTGGCCTCCAGCACTATGAGAGATTTTATTTCTGGTGTTACAAGCCACCCAGTTGTGGTAGTTTATCATGTCATCCTGTGGAAGCTCATACAGGCGTAAGGGAGTTACACAACCTAAAATTTCTTCTGTTTGATCAAACAATTCGTTAATGGTGATAGGTGGGGTGGTGGGTAAAGGAAGAGTCGATAGTGAAAAGATACTGCAGAACCTGTCACATCCCTTCGTGGCTTCCTGGAGGAGGTGTAACTGTGGGAGCTGTGAAAAAGGTGGCAAGTGATAGAAGAGAGACGGTTTGGTGAGCTGAGAATCATGCCAAGAATAGCTGCAAAGTCTAAGAAAAGAGACAAGTTGAAGGGTAGCATCAATGCCAAACTTTAAACTATCAGCTGGGATCCATTCAAACCTTCGATACGACGAGTGTGAAGGATGAGAAGGCATATTTAATACCAGTTTACACCCAGAAAGAAAGAGATCACTGAAAAGAAGGAGAAAGAGGAGGAGGAGAAAGCAACACACAATTGGAAACAAATAAAAAATTTAATTTCACTTACAATACCAAAAAAAAAAAAAAAACCCAAAGAAATTCAACAGAATAAACACAAAAGCTTTACAAAAATATTGCTGAAAAGAATGTTAAAAGACTATGATAAACAGAATGACCATGTTCGTGGATGGGTAGAATCAAATTCAGCAAGACCCCAAAATTTTTGCAGGGCGTTTTGTACAAATTAACAAACTGATCCTTAAAAATGTATATGGAAACGCAAATATCTAGGTGAGACATACCAATTTTTAAAAAAGAAGGACAAAATTGGTTAACTTACTTAGCAGTGTAGTATTGGTTTAAAAGACCAAAAAAAAAAAAAAAAACCCTAAAGATAAAAAACTAAAAGACTAATTGAAAACGTAGATCAATGATACAGAACAAAGTATTCAGAAATATACCTATTAGAACATGGCCAATTTGTTTTTGACAAACCCATCAAGATAATTCAATGAGGAAAGAAATGTTTTGCAGTCAATGGTGATGGAAAACTGAATATCCACATCGAAAAAAATAAACATCAAACCTTACCACATGCCATACACAATAATTAACTAGAAGATTCTAGATTTAACTGTAAAAGCTAGAACTATAAAACTGCTAGAAGAAAACATAGGAGGAAATCTTTGTGATCTTAGACAAGCAAAGATTTCTAAGATGAGACATAAAAAACATAATTTTACACTAAGCTTTGTAAAAGATAATAAAAAATGAAGCCCCAGGCTCAGAGAAGGTCCAACAATCTTCTTAGATTCTGGTGAACTTATCACCAGATGAGATGATATATGACAAACCATATGACAAACAACCTGTATTAATCTGCTTTCATGCTGCTGATAAAGACATACCCAAGATAGGGCAATTTACAAAAGAAAGAAATTTAATGGACTTACAGTTCCATGTGGCTGGGAAGGCCTCACAATCATGACAGAAGGCAAGGAGGAGCAAGTCACGTCTTACATGGATGGCAGCAAGCAAAGAAAAATGAGCTTGTGCAGGTAAACTCCCTCCTGTAATACCACCAGATCTCATGAGACCTGATGGTATTGCCTGCCCCCATGAACACCATAGAAAAGTTCCCATGAACACCATGAAAGATTTCCATGAACACCACGGAAAAGACCTGCTCCCATGATCCAGTTACTTCCCACTGGGTCCCTCCCACAACATGTGGGAATTCAAGAAGAGATTTGGGTGGGGACACAGCTAAACCATACCACAACCTAATTTTTTTTTTTTTTTTTTTTTTTTTTTTAGTGAATAAAAGCTTGGAAAAGACAATCCTAAAAGAAGACATATGGACAGCCAACAAGCACATTAAAAAGTGCTCAACAATTGACACCAAGAAAATGAAAATAATAACCACAATAAGATACCACCACACATCCATTAGAATGGCTAAAATTAAAAAGACTAGCATGTAACACCTAGGATGTGAAGCAACTGGAACTCTCATGCATTGTCAGTGGAAACATAAAAACGATGCATCCACTTTGGGAAAAGATCTGGCAGTTTCTTTTTTCTTTTATTTTCCTTTTTTTTTTTTTTTTCCACTGCACTTTTATTTGAATGTAATATTTGGGACAATTATCCAAAAGGCCCAATACTTCCTAATTTAATCTGAGATCATAATAAAACAAGCAACAAAAAAAGTGTTTGGGATCTCAGTTTGTCACCCTTATCATCAAGACTCACTGCCTCCCATCATCAATATTTATTGAGCATTTACAGTGTACTAGGCACAATAGAACATATAGGAAACATTGTCCCTGCTCTTGAGGAGCTTACATTCTAAAAGAAAAAATACACCTCTTTTAAAATGGCATTTTTGTTTGGTGTTTTTTGCAAAGCACTGATTTTCTTCTTTTCTTTTCTTTTTTTTTTTTTTGAGACTGAGTCTCACTCTGTTGCCTAGGCTGGAGTGCAGTGGCATGATCATAGCTCACTGCAGCCTCGACCTCCTGGACTCAAGCAATCCTCCTGCCTCAGCTTCCCAAGTAGCTGGTACTACAGCCACATGCCACCACACTGGGCTAATTTTTGTATTTTTTTTTCTTTTTTTGTAGACACGGGATCTCACTATGTTGCCCAGGCTAGTCTTAAACTCCTAGGTCCAAGCCATCCTCCTGCCTCTCTCTCCCAAAGTGCTGGGATGACTTTGGCGTGAGCCACTGTGCCCGGCCTGGCAGTTTCTTATAAAGGAAATATACACCTACCATACAATCCAATTACTCTTAGATATTTACCCAGGAGAAATGAAAACATAGGTTCACACAAAGACTTATACACAAATGTTTATAGCAGCTTTAGTCATGACATTCAAAACCTGGAAACAACCCAAACGTCCATCAATAAGTGAATGGATAAACAAATTGCAGAATACTGCTCAACAGTAAAAGTGAGCCAACTACTGAAGCACGAACCAGTGCAGGTGAATCTTAAAAATCAGTGAAAGAAGCCAGACACGGGAACAGATACTGTAGGAGTCCACTATGTGATGTTTTAGAAAGTACAAAACTAGAGTGACAGAGAGCAGATCAGTGGTTGCCTGAGGTCAGAAGCGAAAGGGAGATTGACCTTAAGGGGACTTGAAGGAATTCTGGGGGGTAATAGAAATATCCTATACCTGGCCCGGAGTGGTGGCTCACGCCTGTAATCCCAGCACTTTTTTGGGAGGTCAAGAAGGGGCAAGATCACTTGAGGTCAGGAGTTTGAGACCAGCCTGGCCAACATGGCGGAAACCCATTTCTACTAAAAATACGAAAATGAGATCGGTGTGGGGCGTGCCTGTCATCCCAGCTACTCAGGAGGCTGAGGCAGGAATATAACTTGAACCTGGGAGGCAGAGGTTGCAGTGAGCCGAGATCACGCCACTGCACTCCAGCGTGGGCAACAGATCAAGACTGTCTCAAAAAAGAAATAAAAGAAAAGAAAAAAAGAAATATTCTATATTTTAATAGCAGTGATGGTTTATTGGGTGTATACCTTCATCAAAACATCAAATGATACACTTAACATGACTGTAGATTATTGCTTGTAAATTATATCTCAAAGCTGATTAGAAGAATAATGAAGGCAGGGGCAAAGTTTTTGATATTATTGGAGGTTAGGCTGGGTGGTGGCTTGAGTCTCTGCATTTGAGCAGTTCACATTATCCCGGTGTTCTGTTGACATGCAGGTAGGGAACAGGATTCCAAGCTTTCCTTTGCTGACTTATGTGCGTGTCATTCCAGCACTCAGTAAATGATGGCACTAAAAGGTTTGAGATCAATTCTCATCTTCCGTGCTCTGCAGCAGGAAACCCTGATTGTGATTCGAGTCGTTCTCTCTCTGTCGGCCTCTCTTTCAAAATGCAGAGAGACTGAAACATTTGTCATTGGGCTGAAAGAGGGGAGGCCGGTTTTGGTAAGCGCCAGCCTGAACCAAGAGGCACTGAGCACAGCCTTTGATTGGGAAGGGTTGAGACGCAGGGCCCTCCTTGCCTATCTTTACATGTGATGTGGGGAGAGGGGCTCTAGTGGGTTTGCCTGAACCCAAGGTGGGGAACCTGATGGGCTCCCAGCCATCTAAGCTGAGCTCATAGGGCCAGAAGGAACCTTGAAAGCTACAGAGAGCTTCATCCCTCCTCTCATGCGATTGGAACCATCTCCATCTGCTCGAGACAGGTGGAGACGATGGGGTGAGGACTCCTTGGGTAAGCGACTGCCGGGTTGACGTGAGCAACTGCCTGAGGTGTCAAAGCAGCAATGGCTAATGTGGAACCAGAGATGTAGGCCACCTGCAGTCAATGTCAATGCCCTCTGAGGCCCAGGAAGCGACTGCGTGAAGGTGCCGATGACCCTGCTATCCTGGGACTGGTGAATAAAATATAGGGCAAGTCTACCCAGGAAAGCCAAGGGATGAGAGAGGCCATGAAGGTTTTTGTTGTTGTTGTTGTTATTGTTGTTGTTTTTGAGACGGAGTCTTGCTCTGTAGCCCAGGCTGGAGTCCAGTGGCACGATCTCAGCTCACTGCAACCTCCGCCTCCTGGGTTCAAGTCATTCTCATGCCTCAGCCTCCCAAGGAGCTGAGATCAAAGGCGGGTGCCACCACACCCAGCTAATTTTTGTGTTTTTAGTAGAGGCAGGGTTTCGCCATGTTGGCCAGGCTGGTCTTGAACTCCTGACCTCAAGTGGTTTGCCCTCCTCAGCCTCCCCAAATGCTGGGATTATAGGCATGAGCCACTGCATCTGGCCAAGGCCACGTAGACTTCGGCCCTGGCCATCTAAGTGGTCTATCTTCCTCCCCCATTATCCCACGCCTCTCAATTCCTACACAAGATGAAAAGCTTCTGGAGAAATGGACTGTGGCATTCCTCTCTTCCGAACTCTTCACTGGCCTCAGTGTGCATTTAGGATAAAACCCAGACTCCGAAGCCCCCTGCCTGAAATAATCCCCTAGGATGCTTGCTCATCAGGCAGATTCCAAGCTCCTGCCCCGAGATGCTGATTAAGCAAGGTTGAGACGGGTCCAAGCGTCTGCAATTGCACCAACCCCCTGTGGGAATCCTGCTGCAGGCCACCCATGAAACCTCTTTCTCCAGATTTGACCTCGAATGCTTTTTCCCTCATCTGGTGCTGCTTGCTCTCCCCTAGCACATGATCTCCTGTCGCAGAGCCCAGAAAGGTTCGGGCACAGGCTTGAGCCATCAGCCTCAATCTCCGTCAGCCCTCACACCCCTTTTTTGATGTAGACAATTCTCATTTCCTCAAAGTCATATAAAGTGCTGTTTTAAACTTAACTTCAAGACAAATAACCCATCTTCTATTATCACTGATATAGAACATTCTGGAGGTACCAGCATTCTTTCCTATAACAAGACGTTCCCGTGGCCTGTATTTTTCTTCCTAGAACGTCAACCTCTGCCCCAAATGTACCCCCACCCCATTCTTGGAGTGATTCGTGTCAAGCGTTTAGCTCCCTACTAGACTGAAAGCTGTTTGAGGTCAAGAGCTCTTTTCTTCTCTGCTGTATACAAAGAGCTAAGCATAGTGCCTGAAATAGAATTAAGGCTTCATAAATAGCTCTCAGGTGAACATGGAAAAGCAGGCAATTTCTGGATGACCTTTAAGTAAGTAAAGTTAGTCTGAGACCTGGCAAGTCTCCACGGCAGGTAGCGAGGGGAAGAAGAAGAAAAGTGAGTGGTAAACGGAGGTGAGCAGCGAGCACCCTGCAATGTTCCCAGCCAGGGGTAAACACTAATGCACACTTGCAAATGGCCCCAGGGCTCCTCCAGGCCTCTGAAATCCTATGCCAGAGGTCATCACTTGGCTCCGATCCAGAGACCACCTGCCACTGTGAGGCCCTGGGATTCCCCCTCTCACCCCAACTGCAGAGTCCCAGGGCCTGTCTCCTCCCTCGCCCCTCTTCCAACGCCTCCTAGACCAGGTTCAACTCACCTTAACATCAGTTTCCTCACTGGTCTTTTTGAGGACTAGTAAAATCCTTAAGGAGGTGCTCTAATGAGCTTATTCTCCTTGACTTAGGAGTACGGAGGTGTTTGATCATTTTAAGGATTTCTCCTCTGTTTTACCAAAAGTTTTGCCTTCACTTCTCTTCAGCCCCCAGCAAATATTCTGAGACCTCTGGGACCCCCACATGGCTCTAGGAGATGATGAACCCCTTAAAACGATATCTGATCTTTTGTGTATATTCATAGCTTTCCAGCCTATCTTAAAAGATGGAAAATCACTGGTATAATAGAAGCCACGGTGTCTTTGTAACGAAAATGTCTGCGTTCAATTCCCAGCTCTCTACCTGACGATTGAAGTAACCGTGGGCAGACCATTTAAGTCATATGAAAGCTCTGTAGACGGCTGTCAGGGATCTTACTACATTGTCCGCGTGAAAGCCCTCCTAGGCTACAAAGCACAGAATTCTAGTATGTTCCCTCTCAAGAACCTCAGCCAGGGACCCCTAGCCCATCACACCCAGGCTGGAGTGCAGTGGTGGAATCATGGCTTACTGCAATCTCAACCTCCTGGGCTCAAGCAGTCTTCTCACCTCAGCCTCCTGAGTAGCTGGGACTGTAGGCGCACACCACCACACTTGGCTAGTTTTTTGTAGCTGCTAGACATTTGGTATGCAGGGACAAGAGAGAAGGTTTCTAGGAATTTGTTGACACTAAGGGCCACGGATTTTCCATTAGCAACTACTGTTATCAGTCTGCATGCAGCCTGGCCAACATAGTGAAACCCCGTCTCTACTAAAAACTACAAGAATTAGCCGGGCGTGGTGGTGGGTGCCTGTAGTCCCACACTTGCCCTCTTTTCCCCTTCCCCATCACTACATAAGGTCCGTGCAAGTGATTCCCATTCTACAGATGCAAACGTTGAGGCCAAGGTAGGGGACTGAGTGTCCCCAAGGTCACAGGATCAATGACTGAAAGAAGCTGAACCTTGAAGGTAGAAAGAAAGGAGGGGAATTTAAAAACGAAGAAGAAAAATAAAAACAGGAAGCAAACTCATGCTTCTTTGTGGTCCTTCTGGAACTCAGACTCCCGACTCTCCGGAGTGAGTTAGGTGGAGTTCTGGAACGTTTTGCAAGACGAAGATAGCTTTCTCATTCTGTCGCCTTCTTGCTCTGCTCTGACGCCCACCTGCTTGTTGCTTTCTGCTGGTGTCTCACCTTCTGCAGGCGAGGAGCGCATGAGAGTCGGGCTGGGTGAAACCGGGGCTCCATCTGCCCGCGCGCTTTCTGGGGATGTCTGAAGGTAACTTTGTGCTGGCGCCCCTTGCCAGGAAGCTGAGAAGCCTTCTGCAGCGCCACCCGGCTCCCCATCCCCTCTCCGCGGAATACGCTGGTACCAAAGCCAGCCCCTGGTGGCGCTCAACCAGATGGCAGGGGAAGCAAAACAAAAGTGACCTTGTTAGCAGAATGTGTCTTCCCCGGGAGAAGCTATTTTTGTTGTGGTTGTGAACCGAAGTCGTCTCAGCTGAATTCTCCTTCCCTGCGAGGGCTGTGGAATGTTAATTTGTTCCAAAGTTCAGTATTTTGATTAGAACCAGGAGTGCCAGATTTTGTCAGAAACATTTTGGAATGGGGTAGGCTCACACTCTCTCCCTCTCTTTCTCTCTCACTCTCTCTCTCTTGGCCGCTGTACAAAGTAAATGTTGTTGCAGCAGCTGCCCTGGGGGAACAGCCCATTGCAAATTGGAGCTGAGGGGTGAACTGGCTCCTCCCTGTTGCCGTGACCTTATTGGCACAGAGGCACTCAGACTGGGGACAAAAGTAGACACACTCCTTCACTTGGAAAGAACAAAGAGCCCAGCACAGAGCCTGGAACCGAGGGGTCCTTAGGAAACACGTGTTAGCTGAATAAAAGAATGAACTTCCGGTGTGGTGGCTCACGCATGTAACCCCAGCACTTTGGGAGACTGAGGTGGGCAGATCACCTGAGGTCAGGAGTTCGAGACCAGCCAGGCCAACATGGTGAAACCCAGTCTCTACTAAAAATACAAAATTAGCTGGTTGTGGTGGCACACACCTGTGACCCCAGCTACTGGGGAGGTTGGGGCAGGAGAATCACTTGAACCCCGGAGGTAGAGGTTGTGGTGAGCCAAGATCGTGCCACTGCACTCTGGCCTGGGCAGTAAGAGCGAAAACTCTGTCTCAAAAAATAAAAAATAAAAATAAAAAATAAAAGAATGAACTTCCCCAAAACATAGCCCTCAGAGTTTTTGCAACCAAGAGGTCACGTCCAAAGGCAATTGTCAGAGTTCTAGATTCTGAGAACCCTCTCCATTTCTCTTTGGTTCTCTTTTTTTCTTCTTTTTTAACATTTTAATTTACTCTTATTAATTTTTTTTTTTTTTTGAGACAGGGTCTCGCTGTGTCACCCAGGCTTGCGTGCAGTGGCGTGATCATAGCTCACTGCAGTCTCAAACTCCTGGGCTCAGGTGATCCTCCATCCTCAGCCTCCCGAGTAGTGGGGGACTACAGGCATGCATTGCCATGACTGGCTAAATTTTTTTTTTTAATAAATGAGGTCTTGCTGTGTTGCCCCATCTGGTCTCAAACTCCTGGACTTAAGCAATCCTCTCGCTTTGACCTCCTTGGGATTACAGGTGTGAGCCACAGTACCCACCCTGATTCTCTTTTTCTGACTGCTGCTCTCTCTCTCAACGAGTAATTAACACAGGTAATACATGACTATTTTCTACATCACATAATGAACACGGATAAGACAGAAGTCCCCTGGCCTCTACCCCAATCCTAGCCCTCTGGTCCTCCCCAGAGGTAATTAGATACAGATGCCACACCCAAGCCTCACCAGCGCTTAAGATCAAACCTGTCTTTTGGTGTCGGTCTGGTGGGTGAAACATTATTTTTGTTGTCTTCTTTTGTAGCATGGTATAGTAGTTAGGAGCATGGAATTTAAATCCGGGTTGCCTGGGAGCTAATCCTGGCCCTAGAGTAGTTGAAGAAGGAGCAGCTGTGTGGACAGGTGAACCTGGCTGAAAGTCAGCTTTGCGGGTTGCGGACCAGGATGATGGTCGAGGATATGTTCCGGGGTGGTGGTGAGGATCGGTGCATGAGCTAGCGTGTGCTAAGTGCTCAGAGCAGGCCGGCCGGCACAAGCGTTCTGCAGGGGTTGGCTTTTATCGTTGCCACTATCATTTATTTCCTCAATCATTTAGGAGGCTGGGCACCTCCACCCCAGCCTTCACTTTCTGTTCAGTGTTGACAACTTCCCACGTTTCCTGGTCTCCTCACTGAGGCTGGGAAAGAACCCGGGAGTGGCGAATTCCTGATGCTGTGGCCGCCTCTTACAGGACACCCTGCGGCTTCTCCGCTGCCTCTTCAAAGTCCAGCCCAAGAGGAAGGGATACCTAGTACTCAGGATGTGGTGGCTTCTCTGTTTCTTCCAGCTGCGACAACGACAACTAAGGTCCCGAGAGGAGAAAGGGACCCTCTGGGGTACAGAGGCCACTGAGTCAGAGCCAGGACCAATATCCCACCAGCTCTCCCTCTTCAACGCTGACCCCAGCTCACCAGCAGTGGCTTCCTGAAGGGCTGGGTTAAGCGACATTCCGAGGTACAGTAGAGATCACTAAGAGAGAGACACGGATGGGTAAGGGGTGCTGCGCTATGAGCACAGGAGCGGGGTGGGTGTTGCCTGCCACCCCCTCTACCTCTCCCTCTTCTACCACCTTGGGTTCCCTCCACCCCCTTGATCCCCCTCGCCGCCCCCCCCCCGCCATTGTTTCTCCTGCCAGGAAATAGCACCCCTCCTTGAGAGTAAGGATGGTACCTCTGCTATGCTCAGGCCATCCAGGCTTCGTTTCTGGGCCTCTTTTTTCCTCTCCCTGATCTGAAGGGGCCTCAATTTGGGGTTCTTACAGGCCCAGAGGCCTGTGAACAGTTGCTCCCTTTCCTGTGTAGTGGCCCACGTGGAACTCAAGATCCTCCCGCTCCGCGGCTGTTGAGAAACGCAGGAGCACAGCCCCGGGCTGCAATCGTTCAGGAGCGCTAGCAAGCCCACAGCCAGCCTGAGCCCTCCGAGATACCTCTAGACTCTGGGCCCACGATCAATATTTGGGAGGGAGAGAGCAGCTGTGCACGCGATGCGGGCAATGGCAGAGCGTGCTGCTGGAGGCCGCAGCTCAGAGGAGCCCGGCCAGCCTCCCCCGCCCTCTCTTTCCCCTTGCCTTGCGGGGGCCAGGAGGGCTGTGGAGGGCTCTGCTGGAGTCTGCCATCTGCTGCTGAAAACATCTGCGCCTGCTGCCTTCCACGCAGACGAGCTGTCCGTCCTTCCTCCTCCCCCTCGTCCGCCCAGGCTATTCAGACGGGTGTGCAGGCTTCGGGCAGATGTCCAGAAGATCCCTGGCCTGTCCAGGAACGGGGTAGCAGGCACTTCCTCTTTGGTACCTGGGCAGCTGGGTCTGCAAGTCCCTGGCTAGCTCACAGGTGCCCTGCTTTAAGAAAATCCAATATGAACAAAGTCCTGTTTGCAAAGTGGACACCTGCAGACAATGTATGTCTCTCTCTGCATTGCACAGAGACCATCCTGAGCGATTCAATGATTTCTTCCCTCTGTGGGTTTGAAGTTCTTAATCAGAAAAGAAGACGTTAATGGAATCACCTGGGAGTTTTTTCCACATTCACCCCGCCAGTCCCCATGTTTCCCACTCCACAGATTTGGGGAGAAGAGTTTGCTGAAAGAGGGTCCCTAGCACCCAGTGATGCTGATAGCGCCCCTCCTCACCTCTCCCTGCTCTGCTACCCTCGCGCATTTCAGCTTTGACTTAGAGATTTAAAAGATTTCAGCTTTGACTTAAAGATTTAAAGCCCCCTCCTACAGCGGAGGAGGGGGCTTTAAAGCTGAATTGTTCTATTTCACTATGAATTAAAGATCAGTTAGAAATGAAATTTCAACACCCAAGAAAAGAATATGTACATTTATTAGATAATGGAAGTGCGGTATATTTAAATTTTTAGAATTTATACATATTAGGTCCAGAACATACTGTTTCCATAAAATAAGCATCTCTATGGCAAGCCCCTGCCTCTGTAGAAACAATGTTATTTCACAGAGCAATCTGTTTGTAAGCAGGAAGGGACCTTTACAGAGCCTAACAGTTTCCTTTAATTTAGGAATGAGGACACTGGGAGTTGACCCACTTCTAGTATATGCTGGGCTTCAGATTCTATCGGTTTCTTTATTTATTTATTTATTGAGATGAAATCTTGCTCTGTCGCCCAGGCTTGAGTGCAGTGGCACGATCTTGGCTCACTGCAACCTCCACCTCCTGGGTTCAAGAGATTCTCCCGCCTCAGCCTCCCAAGTAGCTGGGACTACAAATGTGCACGTTACCATGCCTGGCCAATTTCCTTTGTATTTTTAATAGAGACAAGGTTTCACCGTGTTGGCCAGGCTGGTCTCGAACTCCTGACCCCAAGTGATCCACCTGCCTTTGTCTCCCAAAGTGCTGGGATTACAGGTGTGAGCCACCACATCTGGCCTCTATCAGTCTGTCTTTGTATCCACATGGAAAAGGTAAGCCCCCTTCGGCTCATGTACTATGTCTTCTTAGCTCATTGCTGTATCCCCAGTGCCCAGAATGGTGCTTGTTGAATGAATGAACGAGCACACGGACAGATCTACTGGTGGCTGTTGCAGTGCAGGGATCTGTGAGAATGCACTGATGCGTACATCTGTGTCATTTTAATATGTCCACTTCTGTGCACGTCTGCATTACTAATGCATGTTTTTATGGATAGAGCACTTATTCTTAGAGATGACCTAAATATACATTCAGTGCTGCTGGCTAAGACAATTCTACCGAGGGATCATGCATTGTTATTATATGTTATAAATAAGGATACAAGACATACATATTAAGCTCTCAAATCTTGGAAAACTAGTTCTGGAAGATGTTCTGAGAAGCAAATATTCCATGGTCAAATGAGCTTGGGAAATTCAGGATTAAAGAGAATGAAATAGGTCTCTAAATGTAGAATGTCTCAGAAACTTTAAATGACAAAATATGTGGTGACTCTCTGAATATGGAAAGAATATACTGCATATTTTTTCTTTTTTCTTTTGAGAAGGAGTCTGTCTCTGCTACACAGGCTGGAGTGAGTGGCACGTTCTTAGCTCACTGCAACTTCTGCCTCTTGGGTTCAAGTGATTCTCGTCCCTCAGCCTCCTGAGTAGCTGGGATTACAGGCATGAGCCACCACGCCTGGCTAATTTTTGTATTTTTAGTAGAGATGGTTTCACCATGTTGGCCAGGCTGGTCTCAAACTCTCAAGGGATCTGCCTGCCTCAGCCTCCCAAAGTTTTGAAATTACAAGCATGAGCCACTGCGCCTGGCCAGAATATACAGCATTTCTCAAACTCATTTGACTTTGGGGCCCTTCTGGACCTCTTTTTTGGGGAGGATTTTGCAGTAAATATAGGTAAATGCTCAACCATGAAAATTTTGCTTGAAGTAAGAAGAAATCACCTTGGCTGGGATTAGAGAGAGCCAGAGGCAGGCAGAGTTAAAGAACTTTTGGCTGGGCGTGGTGGCTCACACCTCTAATTCCAGCACTTTGGGAGGCTGAGGCAGGTGGATCACTTGAGGTCAGGAGTTCAAGACCAGCCTGACCAACATGATGAAACCCCATCTCTACTAAAAACACAGGCCAGGCGCGGTGGCTCAAGCCTGTAATCCCAGCACTTTGGGAGGCCGAGGCGGGTGGATCACGAGGTCGAGAGATCGAGACCATCCTGGTCAACAGGATGAAACCCCGTCTCTACTAAAAATACTAAAAAATTAGCTGGGCATGGTGGCGTGTGCCTGTAATCCCAGCTACTCAGGAGGCTGAGGCAGGAGAATTGCCTAAACCCAGGAGGCGGAGGTTGCGGTGAGCCGAGATCGCGCCATTGCACTCCAGCCTGGGCAGCAAGAGCGAAACTCCGCCTCAAAAAAAAAAAAAAAAAAAAAAAAAACCACAAAAATTAGCCAGGTATGGTGGTGCACATCTGTAGTCCCAGGTACTTGGGAGGCTGAGACAGGAGAACTGTTTGAACCCGGGAGGCGGAGGTTGCAAAAGACCATGCCCCTTCACTCCAGCCTGGGCGACAACGCAAGATGCTGTCTCAAAAAAAAAAAAAAAGAAGGAAGTTTCTCCTCCTTTTTCATTCATTCATTCATTCCCTCATTCACCCAACACACACTGAGTGTCTACTCAGAGCCAGATCTTGTGAATAGCACTGAAGATAGGGACGTGGAGAAATGCGTCGCCACCTCAACCTCACACAGTCCAGAAAAATCAGCCTATCAGGCCTCCCTGCTGCAAATGTCAGAAGCCCCATCAAACTGACAAGCCAGAACATGGAAGTTATGGACAGAAACATCTGAGAAGACCACAGAATGAACGAGAAGGCGAAATACGAAATTATTATACAGGCCCAAGGAACAGACGACGAGGGCCAGGGGTGAGCAGCATAAGGGTGGAATCTAAGAAATAGTTCACCTGTGAAAGAACTCAGCCAGTAGGTGACCTTAGAATGCTATCTTATTTCAGGCACTGCAGGGAGATGGGAGAAATAAATACAAGATATGGTTTGGAGCCTGGAGGAGTTTATTTCTAGTGGGTCCACTCACAACCATCTTCTCAACAAGGCTAATGAACTTTGTCAGAAGCAAATACATCCCAGGATTGAAAGGACGTAAATGGAAATGCCACTCAGACCCAGAGTTCTTGTAGAACTCAGAAAGGACACAGGAGAGACCAGCCAGCTCCTCTGTGTCTCAGTTGTCACCAGATCTCCTGCCTTTGGGGGGATGGGTAACCTTGGGGTGACGGATTGAAATGCTGCACCTTATTTCTCTCATGATTACTGGAAGAATTCCAGCCTAAGAGAGGAAGGAAATCGAACAAAACAAGAACAAGGGTGGGGTGGGAGCGAAGGCTAAACAAAACAACAAATTACAAAATACAGGATCTGGGGCCAAGCCACAACATGCCAGGAGGGGAAAAACCCAGCACAAGGAGCGCGACGCGGCTGTGTGCAGAGATTTGGAAGGATGAATGACTTCCCGAACGTGCCTGGGGACTGGGGCTCCCTAAAATGGCCTTCTGTGCCCCCTCAAATTCAACAGCAGCTGATGACAATGGGCACCTCGGGCACAGGTCAGGGGCCCACAGGCCTGCAGAGGAAAGAGGTCTGAGTCAGTGGTGAGACTCGAGGTTGATATTTTATTAGTTTCTTCCTGGAATTTGTGGGTCTTCCGAGTTGCAAACCTAAACCAAATGTTCCCTTTGAGCGTTCCTGGCTTCACAACTATCATTTGCATTTGTAGGGGGTGGTGGAGGGAAGAGGATGGTTTAGAGAGAGGGTCTTTTCAAGTGCAGGCATCAGAAGGGTCTTCTGGGCAGCTGTGGCGGGGGAAACCGGGCCTGTGGACTACAGCCAGCCTACCATGAGTACACAGGGCCAGGCAGCGATCCGCAGGGGCCACTTCACACTCACACACACACACACACACACACACACACACACACACACACAACAAGGGGACGCAGAGGTGGGGAATCAAGGGCCCAAATGGAGATGGACGATTTCTCCATAAAGAAAGACCGGAGAGAAAATAGTTTGGTTTTGTTTTTACTTTCAGGTGAGTTTCACACTGGGAAAACACTCCCAAAGATCCTGAACCAGCCGTAACTCCATTTCCCCCTCCTGAGTTTTTCAGGATGTCACCAGGTTCCCTATCAGACACGTTCATCTTGTTGTTGTTGTTGTGAGATGGAGTCTCGCTCTGTCATCCAGGCTGGAGTGCAGTGGTGCGATCTCCGTTCATTGCAACCTCTGCCTCCTGGGTTCAAGTGATTCTCATGCCTCAGCCTCCAAGTAGCTGGGATTGCAGGCGCGCACCTCCACGCCCAACTAATTTTTGTATTTTTAGTAGAGATGGGATTTCGCCATGTTGACCAGGCTGGCCTCAAACTCCTGGCCTCAAGTGATCCACCCGCCTTGGCCTCCCAAAGTGCTGGGATTACAGATGTGAGCCATCAACCTGGCTGGACACATTCATCTTTAGACCCATGCATGCTCTGGCCTGAGGGATGGGGCTGATGGTGAAATGCATCCATGATACTTAATATTCTGAAATGTAATTCATGACTGTTCCAACAGAACTTGCCCCTCCCAACCCCACTGAGCCGCTATCTCCAGAGCTTCATTTTTAGAATTATTCCCATTTTACTGACAAGGAAGCTGAAGGCAGAAGGGAAGTGTCTTTAGTCAGCCAGGAAACAGCTGACAACTTTAACACCCAAAATTTCAACTTTCATATTTTCTGTATCCCTCTAGGCCAGGCCTGCTGCCTACAGGCTAAGAATGGTTTTTACATTTTAAAATGGTTGGAGGGGGCCCGGTGTGGTGGTTCACGCCTGTAATCCCAGCACTTTGGGAGGCTGAGAGAGGATGATCACCTGAGGCCAGCAGTTGGAGGCCAACCTGGCCGATAAGGCAAAACCCTGACTCTTCTAAAAGTATAAAAATTAGTTGGGTGTGGTGGCGGGTGCCTGTAATCCCAGCTACTCGAGAGGCTGAGGGAAAAGAATCGGCTTAACCTGGAAGGTGGAGTCTGCAGTGAATTGAGGCCATGCCACTGCACTCCAGCCTGGGCAACAGAGCGAGACTCCGTCTCAACAACAACAACAAAAAAGTGGAGCTGTAAACAGGCCGTAGCCTACATGTGTGCCAATCACCGAGTTTTAGCCAATCAAATGTAGCCAACGGTTTGAACTGTGTTCCAACGAGGCAAACACTGAGCTGTAACCAATCCGCTGTTTCTGTACCTCATTCCCATTTTCTGCACCTCACTTTCCCTTTTCTGCCTATAAATCATCTACCACATGGCTGGGCTGGAGTCTGAGCGGACTCTGAGGCTGCCCAATTCATGAATCATTCATTGCTCAGTTAAATTCCTTTCAATTTAATCCAGCTGAAGTTTTTATTTTACCAAGAGCAAGACCTCGTCTCTAAATAATAATAATATAGAATCAAAGTAAAGTGTCTATGAATCAAGTTATATTGGCCAATGGCCATGCCCACTTGTTTACAGATTGTCGATGGCACATTTGTGCCTCAGTGGCAGGGTTGAGTGCAGGTGTCTCTCGGTATCTGTGGGGGTTTGGTTGGCTCCAGGACCCCCCAGGTTACTAAAATCCAGATGCTCAAGTCCCTGATATCAAATGGTGTAGTACTTGGCCAGGCGCAGTGGCTCATGCCTGTGATCCCAGTACTTTGAGAGGCCTAGGTGGGTGGATCACAAGGTCAGGAGTGCGAGACCAGCCTGACCAATATGCTGAAACTCCCGTCCCTACTAAAAATACAAAAATTAGCCAGGCGTGGTGGCAGGTGCCTGTAATCCCAGCTACTCGGGAGGCTAAGGCAGGAGAATCACTTGAACCCAGGAGGTGGAGGTTGCAGTGAACCAAGATTGTGTCACTGCACTCCAACCTGCTGGACAGAGGGAGACTCCATCTCAAAAAAAAAAGGTATAGTCCTTGAATATAACCTATGCACATTCCCCTGTATATTTAAATCATCTCTAGATTACTTGTAATGCCCAATACAATGTAAGTGAAATGTAGATAGTTGTTACGCTGTATTGTTATTTAATTTGTATTATTTTAATTGTTGGTATTTTTATTGTTTTTGATATTTTTTATCTGCAGCTGGTTGAATCCTTGGATTTGGAAGCTGACGATAGAGAGGGCTGGCTGTAGTTGCAGCAGAGATCATGTGTCCTGAAAAGCTGAAACTATTTACTATCTGCTCCTTTCTAGGAAAAGTGTGTCAACCCTTGCCCTAGGCCACTGAGTACACGGGAGAACTCAAAGGGAGCCCCTCGGCTACCGAATAAAGTTGGAAGTCTTTAACACGGCACTTAAGAAATCTACAAGTAGCCTCGACCCCCGTTTTCAAGGTTACGCCCTACTTCTCACTCATCTCATACCAAAGTCAATCTCAAAAATCCATCTACCATCAGTGTGAGCAGCGCTAAATCCATACGGGCCTGCAGCAACTTGATTCTTACCTCCTCGGAGGAAAGAATTCAGCCAAGGGGCATAAGGCAGAGTGAAAGCCCAGGGCAAGTTTTAGAGCAGGAGTAAAAGTTTATTTAAAAGTTTGAGAGCAGGAACAAAAGGAAGTACACTTGGAAGAGACCAAGGGGGTGACTTGAGAGACCCAAGGGTGTTGTCCGGCCTTTGACCTGAGGTTTTATACACTGGCATGGTCCCTGGGTCTCCATTTCTTCTTCCTAATTCTTCCTTGGGGCGGGCTGTCCACGTGAGCAGGGAGCTTTCGGCACTTAGGAGGGGCCACGTGCACAGTGTGTTTACTGAAGTTGCACGCATGCTCGTTTGAGGCGTTCTTCCCTTCTCAGTCGAGGGTTGCTAGAGGAAGGTCTTGTATCATTTAAACCCTGCCATTGTGCCTCTTAGTGCACACACTTGAGCCCACTCGCCCAACTGCCGAGATCTTATCCAGAAGCGGCTATCACCAGCCCCAGGTGTTTTCTATCTATTGGGAGCCTGCCTTTCCCTGGCACCAGCTGTGACCAATTTTTATTCTATTTATTTATTTAGGCAAGGAGTCTCGCTCTGTCACCCAGGCTGGAGTGCAGTGGCATGATCTCGGCTCACTATAACCTCTGTTTCCCAGGTTCAAGTGATTCTGCTGCCTCAGCCTCCTGAGTAGCTGGAATTACAGGCACCCACCACCATGCCTGGCTGATTTCTGTATTTTTAGTAGAGATGGGGTTTCACCATGTTGGCCAGGCTGGTCTCCAACTCCTGACCACAGGTGATCCACCTGCCTCAGCCTCCCAAAGTGCTGGGATTACAGGTGTGAGCCACCACACCGGACCCAATTATTATTATTATTATTATTATTATTATTTTGAGATGGAGTTTTGCTCTTGTTGCCTAGGCTAAGAGTGCAATGTCTCAGTCTCAGCTCACCACAACCTCCATCTCCCGAGTTCAAGTGATTCGCCTGCCTCAGACTCCTGAGTACCTGGGATTACAGGCATGCGCCACCATACCTGGCTAATTTTGTATTTTTAATAGAGATGGAGTTTCTCCATGTTGGTCAGGTTGATCTCGAACTCCTGACCTCAGGTGATTGGCCTGCCTTGGCCTCCCAAAGTGCTGGGATTATAGGCGTGAGCCACTGCACCCAGCCCCCAATTATCATTTCAGAGAGACCGTTTAACAAACACCTGACTATCATCTGATGGTCACCTGACATTCCTGTGGGTGGGGTTGGGGGCCCTTTCCTGCCCTGCTTACGTCTGCCTAGCTCCCTACTCTAACATCAGTTCTTCCCCTACAGACTGCACCTCCCTGTGCTTTAAAAAAAATTATTTAGGTGGGGCCAGGCTTGGTGGCTCATGCCTATAATCCCAGCACTTTAGGAGGCTGATGCGGGTGGGCGCTCAGAACCAGCCTTGCCAGAATGGCAAAACCCCATCTCTACTAAAAATACAAAAATTAGCTGGGCATGGTGGTGCATGCCTGTAATCTCAGCTACTCAGGAGGCTGAGGCAGGAGAATTACTTGAACCCGGGAGGTGGAGGTCGCAGCAAGCTCAAATCATGCCACTGCACTCCAGCCCAGGCAATAGAGTGAGACTCTGTCTCCAAAAATAAAAAAATTATTTAGGTGAAATTCACATAATAAAAAAATGAATTGAAAGGGTAGAATTCAGTGGGTTTTTTAGTATATTCACAGCATGGTACAAGCACCACCTCTCCCTAGTTGGAAAACATTGCAGTGACTCTGAAGTAAAGTATCTCAGCCTCCTGAGCAGTGTCTCCGCTTTCCCCCCTGCACCCAGACCCTGGTAACCACAAATCTACTTTTTGTCTCCATGGATTTGCCTATTTCTAGACATTTCCTCTGATGGTGTCATACACAGCAGGTCTGGCTGCTCTGACTTAGTATAACGTTCTCAACGTTCGTCCATGTTGCAGCATGGCTCAGTACTTTGCTCCTTTTTACAGCCAAGTAATATTCCATCGTATGGATAGCCCACACTTGTTTATCTATTCATCCCTCGATGGACATTTGGACTGTTTTCATCTTTTGGCTATTGTGAGTAGCGCTATGAACATTTGTGTTCAAGTATCTGTCTGAATATCCTGTTTTCAACTATTTTGGGTATAGATCTAGGGGTGGATATGATAGATCAGATGATAATTTTATGTTTAACTTTTGGAGGAACTGCCGAAGCATTTTCCACAACGACTGCCTGTATTTTCTTCTCATCAGCAATGTATGAGGATTCTAATTTCTCCACATCATCGTCAGCACTTGTTATTTTTGATTTCTTTTGTTTCTCTAATTATAGCCATTGTCCCGGGTGCAGTGGCTTGTCACTGCTTTTGCTGCTGTGTCTCCCTCTGCCCATAGGTTCCTCCTCATCCCTCCATCTCTCTAGGCTCAACTCAGAGATGCAGGATTTCTACCCATGCGTCTCCCCATGTGTGTGTTCCCAACTTCCTGAGCTTGTGGTTTTTGTTTTTTTTTCTTTCTTTCTTTCTTTTTTTGGAGACAGGATCTCATTCTGTCACCCAGGCTGGAGTGCAGTGGCACAATCTCGGCTCACTGCAACCTCCGCCTCCCGGGTTCAAGCAGTGCTGTGCCTCAGCCTCCCAAGTAGCTATGGTTACAGGCACATGCCACCAACCAAGTCCGGCTCACTTTTTTTTTTTTTTTTTTGTATTTTTAGCAGAGACAGGGTTTCACCATGTTGGCCAGGCTGGTCTTGCACTCCTGACCTGAAATGATCCACCTGCCTTGGCCTCTCAAAGTGCTGGGACTGCAGGCACGAGCCACTGTGCCCAACTGAGCTCATGATAGATAGATGATAGATAGCCAGATAGATAGATAGACAGAGAGGATGGGTGGATGGAAAGAAAGAAAGATAGATAGATAGATAGATAGATAGATAGATAGATAGATAGATATAGATAGATAAGATGGATAGATGATAGACTGATAGACGATAGATGATAGATTGTATAGATAGATAAGCTAGATAATAGATAAGATAGACTGATAGATGATAGATTAGATAGACTGGATTGATCGATCGATAGATAATAGATAGATGATGGATAGACAGATAAATCGATTGAGGGAGTACAGGGGCAGTTTTGCTGCACGGATGCATTGCATACTGATGAAATCTGGGGTTTTAGTGTGGTCCTCACCCAAATAGTGTACATTGTACCCATTAAGTAACTTCTCATCCCTCTCCCTCCCTCTCCCACCCTTCTGAGTCTCCAGCATTCCACTCTCTATGTGCATGTGCATGTGTATATATTATTTAGCTCCCACTTATAAAGGAGAACATGCAGTATTTGACTTTCTGTGTCTGAGTTATTTTACCTAAGATAACTGCCTCTAGTTCCATTCACATTGCTGCAAAGGACATGATTTCATTCTTTTATATGGCTGAGTAGTCTTCGTGTGTGTGTGTGTGTGTGTGTGTGTGTGTGTGTGTGTGTGTGTATGTGTGTGTGACAGTTCCCTTATCACTCATCTGTTCTGGATGCTCAGCCTTTTTTCTTTGCTATTGTGAATAGTGCTGCGATATGGGTGCACTTATCTTTTTGATATAATGATTTCTTTTCCTTCTAGTATATACACCAGTTGTGGGGTGGTTGGATCGAATAGTAGGATCTCAAAGAACTCTTTTTAGTTCTTTGAGAAATCTCCCTACTGTTTTCCATAGGGGTTGTACCAATTCACCTTCCACCAGAGGGTCCAAGCGTTCCCTTTTCTCCACATCCTCGCCAACATCTGTGATTTTTTGCCTCTTTAGTAATAGTCATCCTGACTGGTGTGAGATGGTATCTCACTGTGGTTTCCGTTTGCATCTCTCTGATGATGAGCGATGTTGAGCATTCTTCACATGTTTGTTGGTCACTTGTATGTCTCCTTTTACAAGATATCTGTTCATGTCCTTTGTCCACCTTTTAATGGGGTTATTCGCCTTTTGTTGCTGTCGAGTCGTTTGAGTTCCTCGCAGATTCTGGGTACTAGTCCTTTGTGAGATGCATAGTTTGCAAATATTTTCTCCCATTCTGCAGCTTGTCTGTTCGCTCTGTCGATCATTGCTTTTGCTAGGCAGAAGCTTTTTTAGTAAACTTGTGCTTCTAATGTAACACATGCCACATCCTGTCTTACATGACAGTTAGTCCCTGTTCTCATCTCCAGTAACTACTTCCCCTCTCTTCAGTGCCCAATGGCCTGCCTTTCCTGCCAGCCTGTGAGGGCCAGGAGCCCACGGCCATGCCTGCGTCCCTGTCTCAAGTTTGCTGTACCCCAAACGCATAGCACAACCAATGCCTGTATTTTCTTTTTTCTTTTTTTCTTTTCTTTTTTTTTTTTTGAGACAGAGTCTCTGTTGCCCAGGCTGGAGTGCAGTGGTGCGACCTTGGCTCACTGCAGCCTCCACCTCCCAGGTTCAAGCGATTCTCCTGCCTCAGCCTCCCAAGTAGCTGGGATTACAGGCACCCACCACCATGCCTGGCTATTGTTTGTATTTTTAGTAGAGACTGGGTTTTACCATGTTGGCCAGGCTCATCTTGAACTCCTGACCTCAGGTGATCCACCCACCTCAGCCTCCCAAAGTGCTGGGATTATAGGCATGAGCCACTGCGCTTGGCCTTCAAATGCCTGAATTTTCAATGAACCAATAAATGGCCATGTTTGTGCATAGCCATTTTCCGCGCTAGATTATATTCCCCTTGAGGGCAGAGGAAATTTTCATCTTTGCATTTCCAGAAGTTCAAAAATGTTCCATGAATCATGGCTGAGTTGAACAGGAAGGCAAAGATCCACTATCAGCTCATCTTCAGGGTTAAAATAAACCCAAAGCAGCTTGGATCATGACGAGTTTGGAATCTACTGAGCAGATTCCTGGCTGGAAGGTTCCTAGAACTCTAAACGATTTGGAAGTACAGAACATTTGGCAAGAGAGGAAGGGTTCACTGCACACAGAGGTCTTCAACTCAGGAGCTCTTCAAAGACCAAATCTCAGACCAGTTCATTCAGAAAGTCTGAGGATGGAGCCCCCTCCCTGGTATAACATTGAAAGCTCCCCAAATGATTCTAATGCACAAGTCAGAACCATGGAGTCTTACAGAATGTGAGTTAAGGAGGAACTTCCAGAAGTTTCCAGATAATGATGAAAGGCATCTCATGTAATTCCTGCTGGCTTCTATTCATATATATATATTTTGTTTGTTTGTTTGTTTGTTTGTTTTTTGAGATGGAGTCTTGCTCTTGCTCTTCACTCACGCCAGAGTGCAATGGTGCAATCTCAGCTCACTGCAACTTCTGCCTCCTGGGTTCAATCAATTCTCCCTGCCTCAGCCTCCCGAGTAGCTATGATTACAGGTGGCTGCCACTAAGCTCGACTAACTTTTGTATTTTTAGTAGAGATGGGGTTTCACCATGTTTGGCCAGTCCGGTCTCAAACTCCTGATCTCAAGTGATCTGCCTGCCTCAGTCTTCCAAAGTGCTGGGATTAGAGGCATGAGCCACTGTGCCCGGCCTCCTGCTGATTTCTAAACCAGCAGTAATTCTCTTGGGCTTGGTTAATTTCCCCACCAGATTCATCTCCAATAAAAGCATTTATTTTGAAAGAAATGAAGACTCACTCACTCTCGACAAAGCACTGGAGCCCTGAGAGAAGCTCCCTGTGAGGACCCGCGATCCCTGTTCAGTGTAAACATGAACTGCCTACACTGGAGGGGAGCCCCCTCTAACCCCAACACAGCTGGGGGTAGGGAGGACAAAATTAGCCAAGGAGGTGGGACTCTGGGGCTCAAAGAGAAGTTCTAGCTGGTGAGCAGGAGAATTAACGAACAAGGATCGGGGGCCTCTGGGTCCAGCCTCCAGGGGAAGTGGTTGCTGAGCTGTGCTGAGTCGCCAGCATCAGGGCTGAAGAGCACATTCCCCAGAGGCCCAGAAGTTTGGCTGCTGAAGGCTGAGTCTCTCCACAGGAACTGCCTGAAGCCAAAGATAGCTGCTGACCTGAGATTCTGTGCCCTATCTGGGGCAGCCCCCATCCAAGACTGGGCAAAGGCCAAGCTCTCTTAGATGAGCTCCCTGGCTTCTATTTGTGATATTTCCGAACTTCAGTGGCCATCCCAGTGATGCAGGGCAGAGAGGCCCCAAAGAGGGGCTTAGCCCATGAAGGTTCTTGGCTTTGCCCAGGAAAGAATTCAAGGGAGAGCTGATGGTAGGGTATAAGAAAACATTGAACGTGATTGAAGTGACGGTGTGACAGCTCCAGCAGGGTTACAGCTCCATGACTGCTCCTGCAGAGCAGGGCCATCCCGTGGGCAGTATGCCAATAGTAGCAGCTCCAGACAGTTCTACAGTCATATTAATACCTACTTTTAGGCTGGGCATGGTGGCTCATGCCTGTAATTCCAGCATTCTGGGAGGCCAAGGCATACGGATCACTTGAGGTCAGGAGTTTGAGACCAGCCTGGCCAATATGGCAAAACCTCATCTCTACTAAAAATGCAAAAATTAGCCAGGCATGGTGGTACACACCTGGAGCCTCAGCTACTCATGAGGCTGAGGCAGGATAATTGCTTGAACCCAGGAGGCAGAGGCTGCAGTGAGCCAAGATCGCACCATTGCACTCCAGCCTGGGCAACAGAGCAAGACTCCATCTTAAAAAAAAAAAAAAATATGTATACCTACATTTAATTGCATTAGATTAAGGGGTGATTTATGCAGACATTTCAAAGAAAGGATGGTAGCATTTGGGTCATCAGGTCTTTGCCTGGAAAGGAGCAGTAACTCCCGCTGTTGCCATGGCAGTGCTTAACTGTCATAGCTCACAGGTGGGCATGTCTATGGAAAGGTGCTTCCTCCCATCCCTGTTTTAGCTCATCCTCAATTTGGTCCAGTGTCCAAGCCCTGCCTCTGGAGTTGAGTCCCGTCTCCTACCTCCCTGGTTCTAGGGAGCCCTGGGATCCCCTGAGATCTCTATGGTGGCTGCTCAATATTGCCCTTACGTCCTTATGGGTGTTGTTTCCAAAAACACACTCCCATAAACCTGCACCCAAATCTCTGCCTCAGAATCTACTTCCCAAGAACCCCACCTAGGAAAGGAGGCATAACAAAGTTTGGGGGAAAACACTTGTCTTATCTTCTCTAGAAACCACAGAGCAGCAGCCCCGGACATCTGCCTCAATTTCTTCTTTTTTTTTTTGAGACAGAGTTTCACTCTTGTTACCCAGGCTGGAGTGCAATGGCGCGATCTTGGCTCACCACAACCTCCGCTTCCTGGGTCCAAGCAATTCTCCTGCCTCAGCCTTCCGAGTAGCTGGGATTACAGGCATGTGCCACCATGCCTAGCTAATTTTTTTTGTATTTTTAGTAGAGACGGGGTTTCACCATGTTGACCAGGATGGTCTCGATCTCTTGACCTCATGATCCACCTGCCTCAGCCTACCAAAGTGCTGGGATTGGCCTTTCAATTTCTTCTTAACCTGGGTAACATCAATGCTGTTCTGTTCTGGATGGGTTCTCATTCTATTGATTAGATTTAATCGGGAGAATTGGGGGGGCATTCTGATTTTCTGGCCAGCTCTTCCTGTTGATGCCTCCCAAAGTCATTCAACCCCCTGCCTTGAAATATATCAGTGACTTCCCTCTGGGGAAAGGTTGCATATGGCCCGGCTTTCTCTGTGGCCTCACCTTACCCATGTGGGCTCCCTGAACTACATCCGAAGCTCGTCAATTGCTCATTTCCTCCACCACAGGGCCTTTGCATATGCTGTTTCTGGTGCCCGTGTCCCACCAACTCCATCCCCGGTTCACTGGATTAACTCTCATTTATTCTTCAGGTATCAATTTCATTGTCTTTTCCTCAGGGCGACCTTTTCCCAGAAGCGCTGCAGCTTAGTGGCTAGGGCTTGTGATACCTTTAGGGGCCCCGAAAAAAGACTTAATTTCTTTTAAAATCAGAAGAAGAAGAAGGTGACTATAATGACTATAGTATGATGAATCCAACCTGGATTTATACCAACAGAGTTGTAAAATGTAATTTTTTTAAATGAGAAAAAGCCACCTCTCCCAACCCCTCCGCAAGACAAAAGTCCTCCTTCAGACCTTTTCTGGCCTCTCCCTAACCCACCAGCACTGCCAGTCAGGTCTGCCCTAAGTAAGATGCTTCCATCATGCCCTGAACTTTTCTGCCTAGGCATGTACTGTGGCTGTAACTTGACATTTGCCCCCTAAACCTCAAGCTGGATGAAGGCGGGGACCATGTCAGAGGTATTTTCTGTACAACGCGGAGTATA